>NW_028258185.1:1356607-2034911 GCF_053883595.1 Heterocephalus glaber
GCAACCCGGGCACTCAGATTGGTGGTCAGGGCATAACGAGGCTCCCCCTCCCACTGGGAGATCCCATTGTCCACTGCATCCACCTCCTCCATGAAGTTCTCATACATCTAATGCAGCAGCAGAGGAGAGGCTATTGAGGACACCCACCGTTGTGCAGTCATCTAGCTTTCTTTTTGGTGGTGCTGGTGATTGAACCTAGGGCCTCAAACATGCTGACCACATGCTCTACCACTGGACTATATATACCCCAAATCCTTTGACTAGGTTTCACTTAATCCTCACAACAGCCCCATGAGGATCTATCTACCACCTGCTGGATGAAGTGTGGCAGAAGTGGGAAGTTCGGTGGCTTGCTTAAGATCTAAGAGCTAATAGTGCTGAGACTGGACTTCAGATTGCCTGACTTCAGGGCTCATTCCACTACACAAAGTTAAGCCAAGGCCAGCGTGTGTGTGTGTGCACACGCGTGTGCGTGCTACCAACTGAAAAAAGAGGCTGCTCAGTTTTCAGAGGCCCTCGCTAGACTGGATCCCTATGGCCAAGGGAGGGAAGATCTCTAGGGCTGAGTGGACCATTCAGTGACCCAATGGGGTATAGGTGGGTCTGGCCAAACACAAGTTACACGGGAAGGAATGAATTCTATAGCAGACATGAAGAGCTGGGATGTGGGAGTTTGGGTCCCAGGGAAGCCTATAATGTTTCATGTGACATCTGCAGCTGTGGCCTCTTATAAACCTGAAGAAATGGTAGAATTATTCCTTGGGAGTTTTGGGGCAGAAACAATTGTGAATGTTTTATGGAAAAACCTGTGGTACATGGCTGCCCAGCACCTCTTAGATTAGACCCAAACCTGAGGCTTGGTTAACACAAGTTTAATTTAGTTAGCTGCTTAGGAAATCCTCAGGAGTGGAAATGAAAACTGACTAGGCAGTCTAAAATCTTGGTATCCCCAAAACTCTAGTGTAACTTGTTCACAATTCTTTACCTTAGGAGTGTATGAATGACATGTCATAGGGGAAGACACTGGCAAGCCAGGCCTGAACAGTGAACAGCCCACTTGCAAAACAGCCAACTGAATCTAAGATCTGACTTGTGAAATTCACAGTAAGGTCAAGTAGGTGCCCTCAAGTATTACTTGACCTGACATTTGAGGGCAGCCAGCTCTGTTCCTTCCCCATCAGGAAGCCACTTGCAAGGGATATTGGTAGAACATCATGTTTCCATAATCAGTTCCTTCCCAACTGAGCTTCCCAACTCCTGTGTCTTAGTGGTACCTAAGATATATTCTCTCCAACCTTTAAGGCAGCAAGAACTTCTAAGCCCAGTGCTGCCAAGTATAAGCACCTCCTCTGTTAACAAAAAGGCACTAAATAATTGCTTTTAATGTATATTAATACTATGCAATGCTTTGTGGTTTTCCAAACCCTTTCTCAGAAAGGTGCAGTGGCACATGCCTATAGGCCCAGCACTCAAGAGGCTAACAAAGGAGGATCACTTGAGCTAGAAGCCTGTGGCCAGCCTAGTGAAGAGCAAGACAACAAACCAAACCAAACCAAATTGCAAGCCCTTTCCCATATATTATGTCATCCACTGCTCATACCCACCCAGGATGCACATGGGGGAGACATCACCATCCCCTTTCGGAACCAGACAGGAAAGGAACTGTTGGGCCCCTATGGGCCAAGAACCCTGACCTGAGGCCCAGTCCAGTGCTGCATGAGTGCCACTCCCAGTTGGCTTGCTGGAGATGGGGGGGGACGGTGTCTCTGTCTTCAGGTCCCCACCTTGTCATAGATGGTGCCCACCATGGTGTCCTCTTCACTAGTGCCCAGCAACTGGGCCAGCAGCTTGTGCCCGAAGTGCAGATAGATGAGTCCTGCACTGCTCAGCTTGGTCTGCCATGGCTTTCCAGGAGACAGAGAACTCATGGTCTCTGTGAAAGACCTGAGGAGCAGAGGGAAGCAGGACTGAGGTGAAGGAGTGGACCCAGTTAACTGTGTGTGTGTGCGCATGCGTACACATGCACATGTGCAGACATGGATGGGATAGGGGATGAGAATACTGCAGGAGCGGGGACAAGAAAGCCTGGATGGAAAGGATTTGGTTTTTTCTCAGGAGTCAACATAGACTA
Organism: Heterocephalus glaber; assembly: GCF_053883595.1. Classification (NCBI taxonomy): domain Eukaryota; kingdom Metazoa; phylum Chordata; class Mammalia; order Rodentia; family Bathyergidae; genus Heterocephalus; species Heterocephalus glaber. Next base: position 1,358,739 of record NW_028258185.1, read on the forward strand.
TGGCTTGGGGTCTCCATTCATGCATTCACTTAACAATAGCTAAAGCTCAATGCCTGTTTACTATGTGCTTGTTTTTTTGTTTGGTTGGTTTTTTTTTTGGTGCCAGGGATCAGGGATCAAACTTGGGACCTTGCGCTTTTGAGGCAGGCAGCGCAGGCAGCGGAACCACTGAGCTAAATCCCCGGCCTTATGTGCTTGGTTTTGTGTGTAGATGTTAAGGAGATCCTTGCCTTTCTAATTCATATGTTAGAGGCAGAAACAACCAACCAAGCAAGTACAGTCCTCCTTCAGCAGATACCAAAATCTAGAGACAGAGTATTTGCATGTAAACTATGTACAACCTCCTATATACTTAAACCATCTCTCATTTACTTATAATGCTTAATACAATGTAAATGATGTGTAAACAGCTCAGCAGCACCACACCTGCCTAGCAAGCCCAAGGTCCTGAGTTCAATTCCTGGTACTAGGAAACAAACAAAGTGGTGTGTAAACAGTTGTTACAATATGTTATTATTGGGCTGGGGATTTAGCTCAGAGATTCTGGTGCCTGCCACACAAGCATACCCAAGCATACTGTCCCGAGTTCGATCCCCAGTACTAAAAAAAAAACAACCCAAAACAAATGAGGCTGCAATGTTATTATCTAGGGAATAATGTTAAGAAAAATCTGTATATGTTCAATACAAGGTCAATTTAAAAAAACTTTCTGATCTGTGGTTGAGTCCATGGATGTAGGACCCACAGATACTATACTCCTATATATACTACTGTACTATACTAGGTTACAGCAAGGAAAGGAGGGAGGGAATGAGGAAAGGGTTGAGCAGAAAGCCTTCAGGTCAGTCCTGAAAGATGCATTTCATGGAACTGCAAGAAAGGTAGCTTCTGGGGCTGGGGGTATAGCTCAGTGGTAAAGCTCTTGATGCCCTGGGTTTGATCACTGGAGATGGAAGTGGCAAAAGATAAAGGTGGAAGGGAAGGAAGGGTCCAGCCTATGGGAAACTTTGTATGCCATGTTCTGAAGTCTGGGCTTCGTCTGTAAGTAGTGGGGAGTCTTTGGGGGAATTATCAGACAGGTGCACAGCAGAAAGAACTGCACCAGCCAGCCTGGAAGACAGAAGCAAGGAGATTGCCTGGAATGGTCCAGGTGAGTAAGGCAGGAATCTGAGTAGCAGTGAGATAGACAGGGAAAAGTTAGGACACTTTAGGGAAGGAGACATTACACCTGTGATGTCTAATTAGAAAAATGTTTTGGGGGTGAAGGGTTAGGGATTGAATCCAAGGCCTTCTGTATGTTAAGCTTGTATCCTACCTCTGAGCTACACCTTAGTCTACTCAGCTGCGATTTCCAAATACCAGTCTATCTCAGAATCACCTGAGTTTGTTTTCAGTTTTATGACATTATTAAATACTGGGTAAATAAAAAATTATATTCACCATGTATAAATGCAAATGATAACTCCTCAGGTAATAACTCAGAAAATAACTCCTCAGGTAAAGTTGCAAAAGAAAATAGGGGCGGAGGATTTAGCTCAGTGGTTCTGCTGCCTGCCTGGCAAGCACAAGGTCCGGAGTTCGATCCCTGATACCAAAAAAAAAAAGAAACAAAATAAATATACTGTTGATGAAAATAGACCTGTACTAAACTATATATAAGAACAAAAGTATGATGAACACAGAATTTATGTTTTCTTTTTTTTTTAAGGGTTTTGTTATGTAGTAGCCCAGGCTGGCCTGGAACTTATAATTGTCCTGCCTCAGCTTCCTGAAAGCTGGGATTACAAGCGTGGACTACTATGCCCTGCTAAAAATTTATGATATTAGCCAGGTGTAGTGGTGCATACTTAAAATCCCAGCATTCAGGAGGGTTGAATACCTGCTGAATGCAGGAGGGCTGCTGTGAGTTCAAGGCCTGCCTGGACTACATAGCAAGACCCTGTCTCAAAAAAAAAAAAAAAAAAGAATATTGCTTTATTTGGGGGAAAGTGGGAATGGGATAGGCAAGAAGCACATAGGAATAGGGATTGAAGGTAATGGTAATAGTTTAGGCTGAGAGACTGGTGGATGGATATTCATCTTATGATTGATACTCAGAAAAATTATATTCTTTTAAGTATCAAATACTTTATAAATGTCTATAAACAAAGCCATTAGAAAAAAGGAAATGGTTAATAATGCCAAGTACCACAAATGTTCAACTAAAGTGAGACTCTGTGCTATCCCCCTGGTTTGGTCCTGAGGTCATTAGTACTCCTTCATCAGGCCGTGCCTGTGGAGAGACAGGGAGAGTATGCTACAGGGAAACAGGCTGGAAGAATAAGGTGGACCCAAGGACAGCTATTCTTTTTATTTTCATTTTTTTGGCCTTGAACTCACTATGTAGTCCAAGCTGGCCTCGAACTCGAACTGGTGGCAATCCTCCTGCCTCAGCCTCCTCTGGGCTGGGATCACAGGTGTGCACCACCACACCCAGCTTCAGCCATTCTTTTGAAGAGCTGGTGACAAATCAGGATAAAATACTAGGGATTCTTTCCAACATAATTTATAGAAGTAGATCTGGGTGTGGCAGTGCATGTCTGTGAAGGCCCTGGGTTCAATTCCTGGTACAGAACAAAACAGACTACACACATCTGAACTGTCACCAACTGTCAAAATTACATGATCCCGGCAGTCTGAGATGGGGCTGTGAAGACACATGAATGGATTAATTCCAGATGGGGTATTAGCTGCGGTGATGACAGTTGATGGAGAAAACCTGGAAGTAAGCCATGGAAGGCAAGGAAGGAGGTGAGTTGGGAGAGATCTGGGGGACCGACCAGGATCCAAGGTATGCGCCCGAAGCTGGAGAGACACGAAGAACTGAGAGCAGGACGAAAGGAAGGCTGCAGTCGCAATGGGACTCAATTTGATTTCGATGACGGAGCCTGTTTCCCTCGCTGACAGGGACCTCGACAGCGGATTGGTTGAATTGGAGCACTGAACAAAGTCGGTCAAAGAAGTTAAAAAATGGTATCTGGGGCCCAGGGATGTAGCTCAGTGGTCCCTGTGCTTGCCTCGAAAGCTCGAGGTCCCGAGTTCGATCCCCGGTCCCAAAAATTAAAAAAAGAAAAAAAATGGTATCTGAGAACTCACCTCTGGTGATGGTCATATCGGTGTCTCCGAGGGTCATACTCGCCACCCACGTCCACCACGATGTCACAAGAAGCCAATTTTTCCGGGTCGCGAGTCCGCACAATCTCAGCATCCTGTTAAGTACGCAGGCCGTAAAGGGGCTGCCGGGCAAGGGTCCCACGGGGATAGGATCAATGTTGGGTTTCCAGGGAGGTGCGGTGGGGTAGTGCTCAGACTGCCTGAACTACCAGGGGACACACTTAGGGACGCAGGCCGTCCCAGGCTGTTTCACGGACAGTAAGTACCTGGAATTCCGGCAGGAGGCGAAGCAAGGCGCAAGCCAGAGCCTCGTCGCAGTGGAAGGTGCCGTTGTGCGTCCCGATTCGGGGCGGTGCCATGAGGTTGCTACCGGGCCTTTTCGGGGGCGGGACGGACTGTGGGCCGAGCATGCAGTGTCGAGTTGGAAGCGGTGACCGAGGCAGTAGCTGCAGCAAAATACCACGGAGGAAGCGAAGCCCCATGTGACTCCCCCCGCCCCAGAGGCGCGGTGGTGGGGGGGGGGAGCACGCAGACCCGGAAGAGGAAGTACCCGTGCTGCTTCAACTTCCGCTTTTCTATGGTTCCCATAGCAACTAGTCACCAAGCGAGCAGACTGTTCAACCAGCTTTCCTGTGGCTTCCCACCAGCTGGGGACTGAGGCCTCCAAGGAGCAAGGCGTTGCCCTTGCTTATCAGGCTCTGAGCTGGGGCGCACCCTTTCCACCTCCCCCCCCAACTCTCATCACCAGTCCTTTTTTTAAAAAAAACTTTTAAGTAATTTTATTAGTAAATGTTTGCGGTACATGCAGTTTATAGTCATCTTGGGGAGTACATGTACATACTACAGCTTTTTTTTTTTTTTTTTGGTACCGAGATCGAACTCCGGTCCTTGCGTTTGCGCACCAGGCGGCGAAACCACTGAAATCCCCGGCCCCAAGCTTCTTTTTTTTAAATCCCTCTCCCATTCCCTCCTTCCCTCTAATTCCCCTACCCAATTTTTATTCTTGTTGATTTTATTAAATTTAGCTCATGTTATGGAATATAATGTTTATATTGAGTTTGTCTTTATTCTACTTATTTTCCCCTCCCCTCGTCCTCATCCTATGCCCCTGTTCCCTTCTCTATTGCAAGAGATCCATCCCCTGTGCCCTTGTTATCTAGTTCTTGTTTTTTGTTGTTGTTGTTTTTGTTTTTCTGGTAATGGGGATCGAACTCAGGACCTTGTGCTCGCAAGGCAGGAACCATGCCACTGAGCTAAATCCCCGGCCCTGTGCCCTTGTATCTATACTTTATTATTGTTTGTACCTTGCCTCATTCAAATGAGAGACACGATACAGTATTTAAGCTTGTGTGTCTGGTTTATTTCACTTAACATATTTTCCAAAGGCATCCATTTTCCTACACATATCTCAAGCTTGTCATTCTTGATTTTTTTTTTTTTGGTACTGGGGATCGAACTCGAGTCCTTGTGCTTGTGCAGCAGGCGGCGAAACCACTGAGCTAAATCCCCAGCCCGAAGCTTGTCATTCTTTATAACTGAGTAGTATTCTATTTTATATAGATACCACATTTTCTTTATCCAATCATCTGTTGATGGGTATGTAGGCTGCTTCCAGGATTTAGGTATTACTAGTTGGGCAGCTATAATCATTGGTATGCAAATATCACTGTAGTATGATGTCTTAAGCACTTTGGGGAAGATAATCGGAAGGGGAATAGCTAGGTGAGATGAAATTTCTAATTTCAGTTCTTTGAAAAATCTCCATACTGATTTCCATAACGGTTGTACTAGTTTACATTCCCACCAACAATGAAGGAGGGTTCCTTTTTCACCACAGCCACTCCAGCATGTTATTTGTTTGTTTGTTTGTTTTTGGTACTGGGGATCGAACTCAGGTCCTTGTGCTTACAGAGCAGGTGATGGAACCACTGAGCTAAATCTCCAGCCCTGTTATTTTTTGATTTCTTAGTGATTGCCATTCTTTCTGGAGTAAGATGGAACCTTAGGGTTGTTTTAATTTGCAATTCTCTAATGGCCAAAGATGTTGAACATTTCTTTATATATTTGTTGGCCATTTGTATTTCTTTCTCTGTGAAGTCTCTGTTCATTTCTCTTGCCTATTTAATGATTGGGACTTTAATTTCAGTGTGTTTTTTTTTTTTTAGCTCTTTGTACATTCTAGATATTAGCCCTTAGTCACTCTACTAAAAGATTCTTTTGCTGTATGGAAGATTTTAAATCTGATATAATCCCATTATTTTATTCTTGCTGTTATTTCTTGTGGAAACAATGTTCTGTTTAGAAAACCCTTTCCCAAACCTATGTCTTCAAGTGTTTTACCTATGTTAACTTCTAGTAGTTTTAATGTTTCTTTTGTAATGTTTAGATCTTTGATCCATTTAGATTTTAATTTAGTATATGGTGAGAGATAAGGGTCCAGCTTCAATCTCCTGCAAACAGATAACCACTTTTCCCAGCACCCTTGTTAACTAGGCTATCCTTCCTCCAGCATATGCTTTTGGCCCCTTTGTCAGAGATCAAATAGCTGGATGTGTCCAAGGATGTCTCTGTATGCTCCATTCTGTCCCATTGATCCACATATCTGTTTTTGGTCCAGTACTATGCCATTTTTCTCCTGATGATAGCCTCTCCTGCTTTTTCCAGGGTATACTTTAATCTTGTTTATTCTCCTTTACTCAGCCCAAGCTTGCTCTGTATAGCCAGTTTCTCTCTCACTCTTCACTTTTACTTTTTCAAATAAACTTTACCACTGCTTTTTGCTCATTTTGTTCAATTCTTTGTTCAAGATGAGAAGAATCTGGAATCCAACTACAGAAGAAGTGAGCAACCCCAAACTTGGTAATGATTATTTGGTGAGCCACTTTTAGAAGAAAGTATCCACTAATACCGCTACATTGCTGAAGTTGGTTACTAAGTCTAAGAGTTTTTCGTGTAGTTCTTTGGGTCATCTATGTAGAGTCTCTAAAACTTCTATGCTGTCTCTAAAATTTAGGATGGGCCTTACCTACAAGGCCACGTTAGCAGTTAGTAAAGAGTACATGTACATTCTACTGCAGCTACTTGGTAAGAGAATATATATATACCTCTATGTATGAGTACATATTTTGTACACTAAGTGAGCTTTCTGTAATACAGCGTCCTCCCCACTCTGCCTCCTGTGTACTTAACTGAAGGTGAGAGGAGGAACTGGGGCCCTGGCACTAAGTGGGGCCAGGCTGCCTCTCAGTTCTCCTGCTTCTCTGAATTTCTCTCTCAAAGGTTTTAGGTCTTTCTAATCACAATTTGCCAGAAACCTCACTGAGGCCCGTCCCTTTCCCTGCCTGTTCCCCATCTTTCTCTACAGTCCTCAGTCACAGTCACTTGGTGAAGTCACTCCCAGCCCTAAAGCCCCACTTTCCCCAGGGCCATCAAGTAGCACTGAGCAGCCCTTACAAGAAGCATGGCAGCCCTGGAACCCGGTCACCCGAAGCCCCTCCACCCAGCCCACTGTGACCCACCAGAGACAGGGACGTGACCGTGCTGAGGAAAGTCCTTCCTGTGCTCATGCGGACTGCCAAAGTGGGAATGGACTTCGCCAGAGAAAGGGAAGTGAGAGTTGCCCAAGCAGCCTGCGTGATTAAAGGAAGAATTCATTTCCTTTTAAAAAACTTTTAATGTAATACAAGTAGATATTAATAAAGAAAATATGGGGGCCGGGGATTTAGCTCAGTGGTTCCACCACCTGCTCCACAAGCCCAAGGACCTGAGTTCGATCCCTGGTACCAAAAATAAATACTTGTCACTGAAATAAGTATACTTTGGGCTGGGGATTTAGCTCAGTGTTTCCGGCGCCTGCCTCGCAAGCGCAAAGTCCCGAGTTCAATCCCCAGTACAAAAAAAAAAAAAAGAAAATATCAACAGTCTATGGAAAAATAATTTTTCATAATAAAAATAATTAGAAAATAATAATGGTAAATACACTGTGTATCATGATCTGAAAAGAGTATATTTTCAATTGCTAATCTATCGCTCAACTCATATCCAAAAATACTATGCCATTTTTTTGCATAAAACACTTTAATTATTAACAAAGTATCTCACATTCAGTGTAATTTTAAACAATTTCTTCTTTCACAATATCTATTATATATTTTGGTCCTTATTTATACTTTGTTTCTCACATCAGAGAAACAATGTGATATTTACACATGTGTGTCTGATTTCTTTCTTTTTTTTTTTGGTACCAGGGATCGAACTCGGGTCCTTGCGCTTGTGCAGCAGGTGGTGAAACCACTGAGCTAAATCCCCGGCCTGATTTTTTTCACTTAAGAGTATGGCCTCCAGGAGCATCCATATACATAGAAAAGTTTATCCTTCTTTATGGCTGAATAGTAACCCATTATATAAAGAAAACAACATTTTTTTTATCCATTCTCAAATCGATGGGCATTTCAGGTGTTCCCATGATTTAGCTGTTTCAAACTGTGCTGCTATAAACATGGGAGTGCAAATATTGCTGTGGTATGATGCTTTTCATTCTTTTGGGAAGATATCCAGAAGGGGGATACCTGGGTCAAATGGGACCTTTAATCCTAGTTTGTTTGGTTTTTTTTTTTTGGTACCAGGGATCGAACTCGGGTCCTTGCGCTTGTGCAGCAGGTGGCAAAACCACTGAGCTAAATCCCCAGCCCTAATCCTAGTTCTTTGAGGTATCTCCACACTGATGTCCACAGTGGTTGCTCTAGTCTACACTCCCACCCACAGTGGAGAAGGGTTCCTTTTTCCCCACAGCATTGCCAGCATTACTTGTTGGTTGATTTCTTGATAATAGCCATTCTTTCTGGAGTGTTATGGAATGTCAGCATTGTTTTAATTTGCCTCTCTCAAATGACGAATGATGTTGAACATTTTTCATGTATTTATTTGCTGTTTCTACTTCTTCATCTGAGAATTGTGTATTTACCTCAGATGGCCATTTATGGCTTGAGTCTTTAAATATGGGGGGCTCTGATTTTAAAAAATTCTTTATATATTCTAGATTGTTTTGTCCAGTTTTCCAAATCATAAGTGAAACCTATTTTCTGCCAAGTTTTTAAATATATTTGTGATAACAAAAATATTCTCTTCTTTAAGATTTTGAAGAATCCCCTGACAATAGGATTTAGTCTTTAAGCTCTTAAAGGGAAAATACATAAATTTGACAATATTTTCCGCATCCATTTTGGACATTTATATACAGACATAAATCAGTCTTAACGATTTGTGTTTTTCCAGAATTGTCCATTGGAGGAAGTGACATGATTCAAGTCACACTGTGAAAGGGTCATGGTGGATGGTACTTTAAGGAGTTAAAAAGAGAAGCAAGGAGACTGTGAGGCCACTGCCAGTGTCCAGCTGAGGGATGCTGGTCACACTGGATCAGCGACGTGCCTCATGTACTGACTGAAGACATAGTAGAATCAGTTTTGTCACTGAAATGTAAGGATAGAGGTGACATTTATTGGGACAGGAACACTGTATGGGAAGCATAGCTAGAGAGTTTAAATTGAGACATGCCAAGCTGCAGATACCATCAGTCAAGTACAGATGCCATGTAAGGAGCTGGACTTTTACAATGTGGAGTCCATTGGAGATACCCAGCCTGGGAACTTCAGAGTACCCAAAGTACTTGAAATCACAAGATGATATGATATTAGCATTACTGTCTATTCCTGCCATACCAGACCACAATACACTTAGTGCCTTAACACAACACAAACTTACCATCTTGTAGTTCTAGAGGCCAGAAGTCTAATGCATCTCTGGAAAAAAATTAAGGTCATATTCCTTCCAGTAGACTCTAAGGGACAATGCATTTTCTGTTCATTCAAGATGCTATAATTCTATTGTTTGCCATTAGAAACTCAGGTTCTTATTTTCCTGCAGGCTGTAAATTGAGGGTCTTTTGTGTAAGAACACTGCATTTCCTTGACCCGTGCTTGCCTTCTTCCATCTTCATGGCCAGTAATGATGAGTGAAGTCCCTTTCACATCCTATCTCTCTTACTTTTCTGCCTTTTCATCTTCCACTTTTTAAGAACCCAGGTGTGTTACTTTTCTCTCATTGCTCAGACAAAATACCAGACACCCAAAGTTAAAGGGGAAGACATTTATTTGGCTCACAGTTCAGAGGTTTCAGTCCACAGTCAGCTGGCTCCAAGACAGGGATGGCAAACAGACATCCCACAGGAGAAACAGCATGGCAGGCACAAGATAGCAAAGGCGACAAGATGGCCTTTATGAACGTCTCTCTGGCCCTTTTATCTTATTCAGACTACTGGGATTAGGGCAGTGCCAAACCAGTCACTCACATGTAGTGGTTTAGCAATCACACCCCCTTTACCCCAGCATCACATATCCCATATTCAACTACCTCTGAAAAAGCATGAGGCTTTGGGGGACATCTAAACACTAGCCATAACACCAGGTGGTTAGTTTGGGCCCACTCAGATAATCCTGATAATCTCTCCATTTCCAGCCCTTTAACACTGAATCATCTGCAAAGTCCAGTTTGCTATGTAAGGGAAAGTCACAGCGTCCAAGGATTAGAGCATGGGCAGAACCCTAGAACGAGAACATGTAGATAGTGAAGACAGGTGGTCTAGGCGGTCTGAACCCTGGGATATTCCACAATTTAGAGGAGGAAGAGATGAGAAAGAAATCAGGAAAAGAAGCTCAGGGGCAGCCACTGAGTAGGAGGAAAAGAAGGGTGGGTAGTGAGGACAGTGTTCTGAAGTGTCCAGGAAGATGAGGACTTTGAGCTGCCCATGGGACTTAACGATGTGGAGATCCCTGGTGACCTGGAAAAGAACACTTTCAGTATGCTGGTGGGGCCAATGCATGACTGAGAACTCAAGACAGGGGGATTTCTCCCAAGAAGGTATACACATGGCCAATACGGACATGAATAAATGTCAAACATATCAGTCATTAAAGAAATAAAAGTCAAAATCACAATCTGATACTACTTACATGTATTAGGATGGATATAGTCAATAAAATGGATAATAACAAGATGTGAAATGGATAGGAAGAAATCTTGTTACATCTTGGTAGAAATGTAAAAAAAAATGGTATAGCTAGAGTGGAAAATAGGAAGCATGATTCAGGCTGTCTAGAGGGACAGAATGAGTAGTGGATATGTATACATTTGGAAAGTCCTTTATCGTGGGGATTGGCTCAGGGCCTTCTGGAGGCTGAGATGGCCAAAGACCTGCTGTGTGCCTGCTGGGGTTGGGAAAGCCACTGTAGTTCCAGTGCAGATGTAAAGGGCGGAGAACAAGAGGAGTCCTGGTGTGTGTCCAGGCTGAGTCCAAAGGCTTAGGAACAAAAAGTGCCTGTGTCTGAATGAGGGTAAGAGAGCTGTCCAAACTTAAACAGAGAGGATCAATTAGCCCCCATTTTATTTTTTTGGTCAGTTCAGACTCGGGAGATTGGATGATGCTTGCCCATATTGGGAAGGGAAATCTATGTTACTGAGTCTAGTAATTAAAATGCCAAGTTCTTCTGAAAGCAGATCCATCCAGATAGAAGTAAAGCGTTAACAGTGACTTTGGCATTCCATAGGCCCGTCAGGTTGACACATAAAATTAACCATGCAAGAACAAAAGAAAAGTAGCCTAAAGAAGGAAAAACCAATGGTCATAATGACAGGTTGGATGTCACAGATGAAAGACAGAGTCAAAATAAGTGAAATTGTGATCCACTGAGGACCCAAATCATGACTTCACCACACACACTTTGGAGAACTCTGAAGGTATTAAACCTCTGGATTATATTCCACCATCTGCACAATGCAGATTTGTGCTTCCCAAGTGAAATAAATCAGAACCACAAGGTTAAATATCACATGGTGTTTCTTATATGAGAAACCCAAAATATAAAGAAAGAACAAAATAAAAGATAGATAATAGGAAAGGGAGAGAATGGGACAAATGAGAATGGGACCAAGACATGAAGGGACAGGGAAGGGAGAGAAGGGGGCAGGGCAATAGAAACTCCCCAAACACATACAGCCTATACAAAGCCTGCAAGACCTTGAGAAAACAATCCAAAAATTCATTTGGAACAAGAAGAGACATAGAATAGCAGAAACAATTCTAGGCAATAAAAACAAGTTAGAGGGTATCACAATCCCCAACTTGAAACTATACTACAAAGCTACTGTGATAAAACAGCATGGTACTGGCAAAGAAACAGACCCAAGGATCAATGGAACCAATTAGGAGATGCAGAAACAACTTCAGAAATACTCAGCCTCCTCATCTTTGACAAAACACCCTCACTGGAGGAAAGATAGCCTCTTTAATAAATAGTGCTGAATAAACTGGGTTTCAACTTGCCAAAGATTAAAACTAGACCTATATCTCTCACCATGCACTAAATTAAAATTGAAATGGATTAAAGAACTAAATATGAAAACGGAAACACTAAACCAGCTGGAAGAGGTTAGGTAGAGAACTCTTGAAGGCATTGGCATAGGAAAAGATTTCATGAACAAAAACTCAATCACATGTGAACTAGCACAATAAATCAGTGGGATCTAATCTTATTAAAAAGCTTCTGCACAGCAAGAGAAACCACCAACAGCATGAAGAGACAACCCACAATGTGGGAAAAAAATTTTACCAGCTGTTCTACCATCTAGAATATATAAAGAACTTTTAAAAAATCAGACCTCCCAAACTTAGAGACCTAATCCAAAAATGGGCATCTGAAATGAACTGACATTTCTCAGAAAGAAGTAGAAATAGCAAATAAACATATGAAAAAAATGTTCAATATCACTGGTCATTCGAGAGATGCAGATGAAAACAAAACTGAGATTCCACCTCACCCCAGAAAAATCGGCTGCTATCAAGAAACAAACCAATAACAAATTCTGACTCTGCTGTGGGGGAAAAGGAACCCTTCTCCACTGTTGGTGGGAGTGTAGACTGATGCAACCACTGTGGAAATCAGTATGGAGAAACCTCAAAGAACTAGGATTGGATGTGCCATTTGACCCAGCTATTCCCCTGCTGGGGATCTTCCCAAAAGAATTGTAAGCATCATACCACAGTGACATATTTGCACCTATGTTCATCGTGGCACAGTTTTTAATAAATAAAACTTGGAAACAGCCCAAGTGCCCATTAACTGGAGACTGCATAAAGAAAATTTGGGGTTTTAAAAAATATGCAGCCAGGGCCGGAGATTTAGCTCAGTGGAGATTTAGCTCAGTGGTTCCGGCGCCTGCCTCGAAAGTGCAAGGTCCAGAGTTCGATTCCCTGGTACCAAAAAAAAAATGCAGCCATAAAGAATGAGAAACTAGAGACATTTGTAGCTAAATGTATGCACATTGAGGGGATACTCTTAAGTGAAATAAATAGGACACACATGTAAATACCAAATAGTTCCTCCAGTGTGAGAAACTGAAAGTGTAAATAAGGATCAAAATGTATAATAGATAATGTGAAATAGGAAGAAAATGTCCAAAGGGGAAGGGGAAGTGGGAGAGGCAGGGGAAAGGAAAGAAGGGAAAGGAATAAATATGAGAAAAGGAAAAAATGGAAACAACGTCTCTGTAAATAGGGAGGGGTGGAGGGGTTGAAGGGAGGGCAGGGGAAGGGGAAAAAAAAAAGAACCAAGATACATCACGTAAAGGTACAAATTCCTAATAATGAATGTCAGCATATTGTATATCTAAAATGTACCAATAAAATTGATGAAAAAAAAGCCTGCAAGAGGAAAGAGGAAGCTGGGGCTCCCACCAATGTTGGTGTTCCAGCACCATGCAATCCAGACCCCATCCTAACTCCTCCAGGGTGCAATCAACATCCCTTTGTAGTTCCTGTTTCTGGCCCCTGTTCTCAACGACAGACTTGTGACAAAGCAATGAGGACTTGCAGAGTCCATCAGGCAGGTTCTCCTGGGAGTGCCTCTGGAGAGGAGTGCTCGGGCTATGTCAGTGACTGCAGAAGAACCTTGGCTTGCAGGCGTGTGGATCCTGAGTGTGCAGGAACAGTGGGGCGCTGTTGGAGAAGTCACAGGAGCAGCTGTGCTCAGGGAGGAATGTCCACTGGGTCAGGCTAATAAGATCAAGGGCACCTGGAGCTGAACCAAAGCCAGAGGAAGTAGGCGACCCCAGGTGTCAGACTCAGAGGGTGGGGTGTCCGAGGAGTGTTTCATTCTCCTATTTCCTCCAATTAAATCATCTTTGTAGGCAGGCATGGAGAACAAGCTTACTGTAGACACTAGTAAGTGGCCCCCTTGCTTCTGGATGTTGTTCACCAATACGCTGGGAATACAAGACAGAGGGTTCTGGAGAAGCTGGGGATAGATACGGTGGCCCCAGAGGGACCTCTGCATACCATCAATGTCCATTCACATGAATGTTTATGAATTCTCCCAAAGCACCCAGCACTACACTAGTCAATTATAAATGTGCTTAGTTCATGCTGTAGATATTACAAAAAGGTAAGAACAGTGGGGACAAAAATAGCAGGGGTCTGAGTTTAGGAAGCCCAGAGCTGGGCAGTGGGTGACCTGTGAGTAGTCAGGCTGGCCACCACTCCCAGCTCTCACCTTGTCATTTTCTTCATGAGGTTTCCATATTATAATCTGCCTGTAAGAGCTCATCAGTGCAGACCTGTTGGTCCTGCTGCAATCCTGCACCAGAGTCATTGACAGAATGGAGATTGATTTTGTGCCAGGGAAACCAGTAATGCTCCCCCCCACCATGAACCTGAGGTCATCATGGTTACAGCCACTATCCCCTCTGCAGGACCCACTTCCTGGCAGCAAAAAGTGCAGGCCAAAGGGAGCCCGGGGCCAATGGGAGAGAGGGGAGATCTCGGAGCCCAGAAGGGAAATCCAACCTGCATTGTTCCAGCACCATCTTCTTCCTCTTCTCATGAAGCTTCCAAAGATACAGTCTAGCTCCAAGAAGCAAAATCACAGTCATGAAGCCCCCTAGTAAGCCTCCCGTGAGGCCAGCGGTGGACTGTCCAGATCTACCTGTTTCCCACACACTGAGAGAGTGAAAAATGGTTAAGGCAGGAGAGAAGTCAAGATACCCACTGGAAGGGTGAGAGAGTAGAAAGGCAAAGTCAGAAGTCCTGATTCAGGGACGGAAAGGAAGGACCATGCAGAGTCATCATTCAACCAGTTCCCCAGCTCCTGCATGGTGCTGGGACGCTGAAATGAACAAGGTAGGGTTGGTGCCCTTGAGAAATTCGGGAGCTATGAGGGAAGGCAGAAAATACCAGCGGCCAGAAAGAGGGACCTCACTGCAACCGAGGTTTAAGAAGGTTATAGGGTAAACTTCCTGAAGAAGGTTATAGGGAAGAGTGGGAGGTTCACCGATATCAGGGGGAAGTGAGAAGTCCTGCAGGGGAGGGACAGGTAGGGAGGAGCTGTAGGTGACCAGGATCACAGGGAGGTAAAACCTGAAGCCAGATGGAGAGGCGTCATGCTGACTGGAACTTTACCTGACACTCCTAGATGGGAGGCGGGTGGAGGATGTAACAGGGGATTATAACTGACACTGCCATGAGGGATGCCTGCACCATTACTGGAGGAAGGGCAAAGAGGAGAAGACTGCACACAGCTCCCAGATCATCCATTTAGTCAATAAAACACCTACTGTAAACTGTAAACACCTACTGTACTTGGCCAAAGGATCAAAGAGAGAACCAAACTGTGTCCCTGCCCTAAAGGCACTGCAGTTTGTGGAGGATTCAAGTACACAACTGACCAATACTGGCTGAGAAGAGGTGATGCTTTAAAGGCTCTCAGGGGCAGCGCAGTCAGAGGGTACAGCAGCAGCTCTGTGTGCCGTGTGCCCGTGAGTGCACAGCATGGGCAGACAAGTTGTGAGCCCTGCGTCCTACAGGGAGAAAATGGAGGTCAGATCTGGAGATGAGCCGGGCATACGTCCACTTTTCCAGAGCCCACTCTGTGCCCACAGTGTGTGACAGACAGGGAGGGAGAGTCACTGCTGCCTGCAGCAGCGGGGAAGGGCAGGAATGTGAGGGACATTTACAGGCAGATGTGAGTTGGATGTGAGTTGGACTCCAGACTTCACAGGGTGATCATGTGCAGGTGGGGGTGCAAATGAACCCAGCAGGGAAGAAAGCCTGGAACCCCACACTGCAGTGCTCCCTGAGCTTCAGGAAGCCCTCCCCTCCAACAGGAAGGACTCACCTCGTGGACAGATGTCACTGAGGTCTGAGGTGGCTCTGTTCTGATCCGCGGGGTTGCTGACCAAACAGGTGAGGCTGCCATTGGCCTGGCTCAGGGGCAAGCTCGCAGCCTGGGTCCAGGGGGTGGGGGCTGGTACTGGTGTCCCTCTCTGCTCCAGCTCTCTGGGGAGGCCCTTGCTCTCCCAGGTCACATTCAGGTTCTCTGTCGCCCCTGTGGGTCTGCACTCTAGGGTGGCATTGCACCAGCCTGCTGTGACAGACAGCGACTTGGCCAGGATCTGCGGAGGGGACACTGGCTCTGGGAAAGTGAGGACAAAGAAGAGCCTCACATGTCACACATTCTCTCCAATTGTCTCACTGCAGCCTATGCAAGTGCCCAATGAGGAAGGAAGGAGCACTTGACAAATAAAACACGTTTGCCTCAAGCTAACTGTTGAGCAAGAGACAGTAGCCACTGACTTAAGCCTTAAGTGATCTCCCTATATTAAGCAAATTTTAAAATTTTCCCATGAGAAAAGGATGGTTAGACCCCCCCTTCCAGGAACCATTATGTTCCACAAATTGGGGTCTTTTCTGGAAGGGGAAAAGATCTGGCACAGAAGCGCTTGTCCTGGTCTCTGCGAAGACACAGCAGAGCTCCATCTCTCAAAGGCGGAGACATCTGTGAGAAGCAGGGGTCGTGGCCTGGGTCACAGCTCCGAGTACAGTTAGATCGCGCCCTGAACCTGTGGTCCAGGCAGGAAGACAAGAGTCAGATTCACTAGCAGCCCTGGGAGACACATGGGACTTCAGACTGTGGAGGCCGCTCTTGCTAACAGGCGCTGCCCTGTACACAGACGCCCAGGAAACGAAGCTGGAGAAGTGGATTTCCTAAGGAGCGCAGGAGTCAGCGTAAACCTTCTCCCACAGCTCTCACGGCTTGGAGAGCTGGAGTGTGGAGTCCAGTGAGAGCGAGCCTCAGGCTTGTGCTGCACGGGAGGAGCGAGGACGGGAGGACCAGGTACACACGCGTTCCTAATGTGGTGGGAAACTGGACTGGCCCCTCCCACCCACATCCTGGTCCTCAGAACCAGGGAGTACGGTAGGTGACACGGTAGAGAGCTGACCTTGAGATAAGTGATCGCT
The DNA here is from genome assembly GCF_053883595.1 of Heterocephalus glaber. Taxonomy (NCBI): domain Eukaryota; kingdom Metazoa; phylum Chordata; class Mammalia; order Rodentia; family Bathyergidae; genus Heterocephalus; species Heterocephalus glaber. Next base: position 1,375,240 of record NW_028258185.1, read on the forward strand.
GCAGATTGTCTAGGTGGGCCCAGCCTCAGCACTAGGGTCCTTACAAGTGGAAGAGGGACAGAAACGAGCGTCTCTGAAGGACGCAGTGTGAGGAGGACTCAACCCAGCCACGCTGGTGTAGGTAGAGGAAGGGGACCAAGCCGAGGAACGCTGATCACCATAAAGCAGTGGACAGGGGATGGAGTGGACTGTTTTCCTCTGGAGCCTGCAGAAGGGAGCACAGCCCTGCTGACACCGGAATTTCAGCCCAGGGAGAGTCACATCTGGTGCTGCTGCAGCACAGCAAGGTAATGCATTTGTGGTGTTGGTGCCAATAATGGGTGTTAATTTACTACAGCATCAGCAGAATACGGATATAGAAGTTAAGTAAATTTAGACATATAAAGAACAATTCATGTTATTGTAAATATAACCAAATTCCCATTTTCCTCCCCCAAAGCACTGGAAGGGATCTCTCTTGTAAAAATCTCAGTTTTGCTTTTTGTGTTAAACACACCCCATTTTTAGGAGAGAGATGACATACTGGTGGCTGGAATCTAAATAGAATCCTGCAGATTTTCATCTATGAGGCTCCTAGGCTCAAAATAAGGAGGAGGCCATGGGGTTAGGGTGAGGAGGTGTCACTTACCACAGACCTTGAGGTCGAAAACTTGGTGAAGGTCTTCTCCTGTCACTAACCAACACTGTGCCGTGTACTGCCCACTGTTCTGTGGGCTCAGGTTCCTAATCTCCAGGGATGTCACACTGGGCATTTGGACCCTTCCTTTGTACTTGTCCTGTAGCATCAACAAGGTCCCATTGTAGATTGTCAGCATCCATGTGTGCTCGGTCCCAGAGAAAAAGACCCAGGTGATGTCCTCCACCATGGCTCCTAGATCTTTTCCTGGCCACTGGGTCACATGGAGCCAGACAGAGCCTCCGCAGATCCCCTTCACAAGAATGGGGCCTCAGAATCTTGAATCCCAGTGCCATGATCTCCAGAGCCCTGTGCAGAATAACTCCAGACACCTACGACATCGAAAGGGGGAACATGAGTATTTCCTCAGCGAGAGGCAATGAGAGAAACAGAGGGCTTTTCTTTTTCATCAGTCCCCTCAATGTATTCCTTGATTTTCACAAGGCCCCAATAGAGCCATGGAAGCCATTCTGGGCCTGAGCTGGATCTTTGCAGTGGGGCCTGGACGTCGCACTGACCCTGGCTGGCCTTCAGGGGTTTCCTGCCTTGAAATGGCAGTGTGAACCAAATGACCTTGTGGATCTAAACCACCAGGCACACCACTGAGCCCACGGTGAGTGCCTGACTGTAGGAGGCAGCTTCTAAAGCAGCTCCCTAGGACCCCCTCCTCCTGTGCAGCCCGTGTCCAGTCCCCTCCCCTGCAGTGTGCACTGCACTGAGAGACTGGCTCTGAGGTGCAGAAAACAACAAGAATGGCGGGAGGTCACTGACTGCATCCACAGAAGACAGACACAGCTCCTGCTGGCTCATGCTGGCTCCTGTCCTTCCCTGCCTCCTGCTGGCTCTGATGGAGTCAGCTGCCCTGTCATGAGCTGTCATGTGCAGAGGACCCCATGGGGAGGTGCTGAGGCAGCCTCTGGGCTACAGCCAGCCAGCCATGGGGTCTCCTCCTGGCCATGGTCCACCCATGGTGCCCGGAGCTGCTCCTTCCTCCTCCACCCTTGAGAGGTGACACCCGGCCCACACCTGGATCTCAATCTGCTGGACCAGGGTAAGAAGGCCCAGCTGAGCTGCACATGGGCAGTGGCCACTCCGACCCCAAAACTGCCAGTGCAGGATTTGCTTTAAGGCAGAAAGTTATGGGGCAATAGGTTCCTCCAGGTAGAAAACTAAGACAATAACAAGTATTTTCCTCTCCCCTCTGTCTAGGGAGTACATAGTTGAGGTGGGCTAGGTGTGATGTAGTTATAGTTCCACGCTCTGTCTCAATCACACTGTGTTCTGCAAATGAGGGAGGGGTCTTGTCCCAGTGGCTTGGGCTCCACCCCCTTGAAGCCCACAGCAGCCTCTCAGCCTCCTTAGAGGATGAGAAGTGTGGCACACACTTGTAATCCCAGCACTCGGGAGGCCTAGGCAGGAGGAGCGCCATGAGTTCAAGGCCAGCCTGAGCTACCTTGTGAGTTCAAGGCCAGTTTAAACTACATAGCAATACCCTGTCTCAAAAAAAAAACAAACCACACTAACACATCCCCCCACCCAGAGAGCGCAAGTGTTCCCTTTTCCATATCCTCGCCAGTGCTTCTTATCTTTCCTCTTCTGGGTAATACCCATTCCAACAGGAACGAAGTGGTAACTCATTGCAGTTTTAATCTGCATTTCCCTGATGATTAGATATTGAACATCTTTCATATATCTGTTGCCCATTTATTTCTCCTCTTTTGAGAAATATCTGTTCAAATATGTTGTTCATCTTTAAATGAGATTACTTATTTTTTTGCTATTGAGTTGCTTGAATTCCTTAAATATTAGAACATTAGTCCCTTTCAGAGGTACAGTTAGCAAATATTTTCTCCCAAGTCAAGGGTTTTCTCTTCATTCTATTGTTTCCTTTCCTGTGGAGAAGCTTTTTAGTTTGATGCAATCCCTTTGTCAATTTTTACTTTGATTTGGAGTTCTAGCCAAGAAATCATTTTCCAGATCAATGTCTTAGAGCTATTCCCTTAAGTTTTCTTCTAGAAGCTTTATATTTCAAGTCTACATAGTTTTAAGCCTTTATCCATATTGAGCTGGGTTTTGAATACACGGTGAGTTGCGTCTCCAATTTCATTCCTGTGCACGTGGAGATCCAGTTTTCCCAACACAATCTACAGAAGAGATTGTCCTTTCCCCATTGTACTTTCTTAACACATTTGTGAAAAATCAAATCAATTGAGTATAAATGCTTGGATTTCTTTCTGGCCTTTTATTTTGTTCCACTGGGCAATATGTCTATTTTCATGCCTAGTCCATGCTGTTTTATTACAGTAACTTTATAATCTATTTTGAACCATGGAATGTGATGCATCTGGCTTGGTTCTTTTGTTTTTGTTGTTTGTGGTCTTTTCTGATTCCATACCAACTACTGGGTATTTCTTTATATTTCTATGAAAAATGCCATTTGGAATGTTGATTGGAATTCCACAGAAGTCAGGACAGCTTGTTTGCCCCTGGGCCAAAGTATTACTTTCATGAAGTTCGATGTGTCAATTTTTAAAGAACTTATTTATTTTACATCTTGCTTTAAAGGAGAGTCCTCACTTCAAAAAGGTATGCTTTTTTGTTTTCTCTAGTTTTCTCTCTTACTTTCATGGTTTCAGTGCTAATGTTTAGTCTCTGATGGACCTGAGATTTATTGTGGTGTCAGTTAGCTGACATAGTTCGATGGTGCACTGGAGCAGTGGCAAGACTGGAGTCAGTGAGATCCTATGTGAGTCCAGGTCCTCCCTCTTCCTGCAGTGTGAACACGAGCAGTAATTTAATCCCTCTGGCTTCAGCTTTCTCATCTACTAAGTGGAAATGGTGCAGTGGTGGCGAACCTATTGCACACGTGTTGCAGCGGGCACACAGAGCCCTCTGTCTGCACCCGAGCCAAGTCGGCCTAGCATCGCCCCGGTAGGGGAGCATTGGATAACAGTGCACACAGGGGCAGTGTTGGCACTTGTGATAAGTAAATGGGTTTGGGGTTGCAGTTTGGGCACTCAGTCTCTAAAAGGTTCATCATGAAAATAGCATGTACTTCAGTGAACTGTTCTTTGGATTTAAGCAGGGAAATACTTCCAGCACAGTATCCAATAATTGTTCCCCTTAATCCAGCCACTGTCATCATCACCTTGAGTATCACTGGACCAAGTACACCTGTGTCAGAATCAGACCTTTCCAATTCCCGGGCTGGTGTGGTTTCCTCACCACCACTTGCCCTTCTCAGGGTCCCCTCCTGGGAATGGGGATGGGACTCAGGGAGTCAAATATCCTGTGGGTCAAGCTCATAGTGCCTTGAGTTCAAGGTCCAGCCCTGGTTTTTGTGCTCACCAACACCTTGGGTTTAAAAGGAAATTCACCAATCTGTGCCCACAGGGCAACCATTAACTCCCCTGTTACCGAGTGCCTGAAAACTTCTGTAGGCTGTGGGAAGGTGGAAGAAAGGACTTCTTATCCCAAGCTTCAGCTAAAGTTTTCTAACTGTATATCATTAACTCTATTTGGTTAACCCATTCCCCCCTCTCTTTAGTGGGTGGTCTTACCATAGAAAAGTACTCTATGTCACATTGAGAACAACTCCATAAGTTGTTGAGTTCTTCAAGTCCAAGTTCAAAGTGCACCTCTTCCCAAAGTCAGCACTGCAGATAACGGGTACCCAGAAATGCTCTGGACCTGTGTGGCCCAGCAGCTCTCTGTAAAGGGTTTGCTCCATGGCTGCTGGGCTGAGCAGGGCCCTCTTTTTTTTTTTTTTTTTTTTTTTTTGGTACTGGGGATCGAACTTGGGACCTTGTGCTTGCAAGGCAGGCGCCAGAACCACTGAGCTAAATCCCCAGCCCAGCAGGGCCCTCTTGATTCTTCCTTTGCACCAGTTCTAGCACCTTGTGATTCCTTTGATAATTAATGAGAGGAACACAGTAAAAGTAGGAGGTAACACCTTCCATACAGAGTTTATCACACACTGAAATATAGTTTCCCACTGAAACCAGTAACAAAACCAGAACTTCCCCATTTCTAAAAACCTGATACCAAGCTGTTTTTCAGGAAGCAACCACAGACCTTCAGAGCAGAATGAAACCAAAAGTCTGCAAGAGGCAGGAACAATGGCTGAACAGTCCTACAGACCTGGATTAGGAGCTGGAGCATGGTTCACAATGGGAAGACAGACCAAGTAGTGGAGTTACCGGAAACTCCCAATGACAATGTGTCCATAATGTCTACAATGCCCATTGTGGGTGCCATAGACTATGCCACTGTGAGTCCCTGTAACAGCCTGCAGCCCTTTTCTGTTCCTCCCCGCCAGGCCAGAAAATCCATCCCCACACACACGTCCTACAGGGAAGCAGCCTTGTGCCTGCCTTCTGTCTCCTGGTCTAGGCACCTACCAGAAAGCTCTCCCTGCAAACACCAGCGCCATAGCATTGTCTCCAGGTCCAAGGCAGGAAGCCCCAGGTGGCGTCAGTGCAAACATGGACTGTAAATACAAGTGAACGCTTCAGTGCAGTGCTCAGAGAAACAACCCTCTTTTCCAGCGGGGAAAGAAGCCAGCTGGACTCACTGAGAGACAGTATCTCCAATTCAAAAGGGCACCTTCCTTGGGAATTCCAGGGAGCATTCTAGTCAGAACAAGGTTTGCTGCCCTCCCTGCCAACCCTGCGAGTGGGTCACCCAGACAACAGCCGGTGTCTTCTGTCCCTGCACAGACAGGACCTGCAAAGGCCTGCCTGAGGCTTTTCTTAGCTGCTCCTAACTGGGGCAACACTGCAGCCTTCTGAGCCTGGTTTGGGGACCACGTTTGCAGAGGCTGTGGGAAGGGCCGAGATGTCCCTGGGCAGGGAGACTGTGGTCAGGAGCCCTGAGAACCCCTGGGACCTCAGGTGGAGAGGGCTGAAGAGGAGAATCCCTTTCCTGCGTTGGGGGCTGAGGAAGTGGCCACAGGGACAACCCACATCTTCTTCAGGAAGACTGCAAAAGTGTAGAAGTAAAAATGGCTTTTAAGTTTAAAAACAGAGTTTCGCTTTGCTCTGCTGGTTACAGGAAGGGCCCTGGAGATAACCTGTCAAGGCCCTTCCTTCTACAGAGGAGGGGGGCTCCGGGAAAGCAGACCTGTCTGGGGCCTCAGAAGGCAGAGCTGGACACTGAGCCAAGGACACTGCCCCCCAGCTCTCTGAACTTTTCCCCTCTCTGGAGTTCACCCTCCCTGCACTGCCTCCCAGCAGCTGCTGCAGTCTCATCCTCCTACTGTGTCCCCCTCTGGAGGGCAAACCAAGTGCTTGGAGTGGCTGAGCAGAATGGAGACATCTGCTGCCTAAAGGTTAAAGAGCCAGCCCCTCCAGATCGCCCACTTCCTAGACTAGGAGAGAAGTGTTAGAGAACTAAACATTAGCAGGCTAGAGATACAATGGGAGTTCAGCATAGCATGTCCTGCCAATGAGAGTAAAGAAAGTATAACAGATTTATAATCAATTTGTTAGTCTCAGAACCAAAGCAATGACAGAGCACAGTGAAAATGTAAGGTTATACATTGAGCACTTTCTGTATGGCATTGAGCTGCCTCTTTCTGAAACAAGACACACAGCATTCCTGGTCATCACAGCCTGTGGCCCAAAGATACCAGAAAGGAGAACATTGTTTAAAGACCCTCTTGGCTTGGGCTGAGACCTGATTATGAGAACGTTTCTTTCCTAAGTTTTTTAAGTGACTAAGTCCCTTGAGGGAACACTGGCTATGTGAAAAGAACCAGGAGGACATTTGTGGAATATCAACATCCACAGTAACCTGGATGAAAACTGTCCATGGAGATAAAGCAATGGCGATCACCCTGGTTCTCCGAATCCCAGGGGTAACTCTCCTGTTTTAAAAAAATATCAGAACTCCCTCAGTGCTGATGCCTACAGACACAGCTCCGCTTCTCTCTGAAGCCACAGTACAACACTTCAATCTGGCTGTTTGGTCCCGAATTGATGGGGACCTCCTCTGCTTTTCAAGGGTTGAGGTGGGAAAAGTGATGAGAAAGAAAGTCCCACCCCAGGTCTCAGGACCTGAGCAGCAGTTCAGGGTGCAGGGGAGAGGGCGCTTCCCAGGGAGGTTAAAGGCTGCTTCTCGAAGTACTCCTCCTACCTGACTCCCATGCATTGTCGCATTTTAAATCAGCACCGAGGTGCAGTGCAGAGTGCGCACATGGCTGTAAGATGCACCTGAGCCCCAGCTGGGTCCAGGAGGGCCACGCTTTCCTGTCACTAGAGAAGCCCCAGAAACCCAGACCCAGCAACTTCTTCTGGCTCAGGCCCCAGGGTGCCCATGCAGCTGTGTCCACAAGACAGCAGCACAGGTGCTGAGAATCTGCTCAGTTCCAGGCCAGGGACAACGTGTCCTTGGCCTGTATTCCTTGGACCAGCTTCTCACTTTGTCTCCACTGCTCTCCCCAGGCCACTCCTGCCTCTCCCTGCTGATAGTCATAGGCAGCTGCACTCCCTGGTCAAGATCCCTTCCTGTAGACAAAGCCGCCCTAGCTCAGGATCCCCAGCCTCATCAACACCAAAAGCCAGTTTCTCTTCAAAGCTTATCCAGGGCTCTACCTACCATGCTGCATTCTTAATCTTAGCAGAGGGATTTTCCATTTTTGTCCCCAAAGACTTCAGGGGCCCATAGCCTTCAGGACTGAAGGATTCCAGCTGTCCCAGTGCCTCCTAATTGCCCTCCCTTCCAGGGTCCCCGCTACTCACTGAGGAAACTGAGGACTCCTAGGAGCCACGAGGCCCAGCAGAGATAGGGAGCTCTTAGGCTGGGGTCCATCACAGCTGTCTGCAGCTCTGCTCAGCTGCAGAAAAACTGCAGAGGGAACAGGCAGGAAAGGAGGAAGAGCTTAACACTTATATGCTAACTCCCAAGAGGGCGGGGCCGCAGCTCACCACCAGCAAGACCAGGATACACAAACACTCAGCTCTTTCCTCCCAGCACATAGAATATGCCTGTCATGCGTAACTGCAGAGTAAGTGCACACACACCCTACTCCAGGTGGGTCCACATCCTCAAGCACAGAGCCAGTTTGTCATTCCCACACAGAGACCTCCACACTCCTGCCCCCTCCTTCACCTGCTCCTGGATGCACAGCTCTGCCCCTGGCAGTGCCCTCCCCACTGCCAGGCTGTGGCCGGGCACAGACACGCATTCTCCCAGCAGGCCTGGCTTGGTCCTGTGGATCTGGAGAGACCTCAAAGCTTCTTGGGCTGAAGGCTTGGTCCCCAGCTGGTGGCGCTATTGGAAGGTGATGGAAGCTTTAGGAGGTGGGGACTAGAGGGAGGCAGATGTCACCAGCGGCATCTTGAAGGGTATATTGATTGGCATCCTGGATTCATTCTCATCTTCCCCCCGCTTCACCTGTGTCCTCCTTGAGCTGAGCCATTTTTCTCCACCACATATGCCCAACCATGATGTTCTCCTAGCCCGGAACCCAGAACCAAGCAGCCAGGTGACCACAGACTGAAGCCTCTGAAACCATGAGCCAAAAATAATCCTTTCTCAGGTAAGTTGTCACAGTGCCAGAAAGGTGACTGACATGCCAGCCTAGGCCCTCCTGAGTTTATTGGTTTTCCTCTCTCCCCATCCCAATCAAAGAGTCAAATTTCCAGTCTGATTTTCTAAGAATTTCTTCACCTGTCAGTTGTCTAAAGAAGCAGCTCTGGGCAAAACCAAAGCTGAGGGTTAACCCTGACCTCCAGTGCAGGTGTTTGTGTTTTCTTTGCCTGGAAGCCTCATGTGTCCTCAGCTTCCACTGACATCCACCACCCTTTCTCCACACTCAGACAAAGAGTCTGATAAAAATCGGACAGGCTCCTGGTGGCATTGTAACCAGCAGCTTCCTTTGGGCTCCTGCTGGCCCCATCTTGCCACATGGAGTGGGGGAGAGAGAACCCACGCTCCCAGCCACAGTGCAGCTGACTCAGCCTCACCACCACCTGCTTAGCCTCTGCTCCAGGTTCTCCCTCATGACCTGGACGGCCACTGGTAGGAAATTTTTCCCCTCTGTTCAACCGTGGCATCAGCACCCCTTCCTAGCCCTAGACAGGATCCCTCTTCTCCTCTCTTGTGGTTCCTTGAGGCCACCCTGGCAGAACAACCTAAGCCTGGCCCTGCATGCAGGCCCGGCCATGAGCCTGCGACCAGGCCTATCAGTCTCTGCATTTAGGCCATCTGAGGCTATGAGGCAACCTAGAGGGGGAATTGAGGCACAGCACAGGGGGTGCGAATTGTTGATTCAAACTGAAGTGAAAATGGCCACCCAGGAGTCAGGGATTTTCAATGTCCAGAGTCAGTGCCCTGACTGGCATCGGAGGGGTTCAGCTTTATAGATTAAAAAGAGCAAGGGTTAGGGTCGGAGATGTAGCTCAGTGGTGCCGTGCCTGCCTCGCAAACACAAGGTCCTGAGTTTGATCCCCAGTACAAAACAAAAAATTAATCAAAAAGCCAGGTTGAGGGTCCAACAAACCCTTGTCAGTCACACTTGCTTTGAATGACATGAATAACAAACACGGGCCATTGATTGGTTGTTGCTCACTTGTGTCATGCCTTTTGCCTTCCAGGTTAGAATTACACTGAACTGAGGCTGCGTATGTAACTCAGTGGTGAGCATTTGCCTGGCATGTGTGAGGCTCTGGGTTCCATTCCCAGCACAGTACATATAAAAAATGAAAGAATTTCAGGAAGTAACACAAAGCATTGTGCAGTACCAGTCCTGCCCCAGGCAAAAGAACTTTGTGACCTCACTCTTGTGATTTATCCATCCTTTCTCGTACCTGAGTCCTGGAGGGTTGAACAGTCTGAAAAAGGTCACACAACAAACCCGGTGCAGTTCTGAATCATGAAACAAGGTCAGGAGTGAGCCCAACCTCCCAGCGCTCTTCCCTCCTGCTCTGTGGCCTCAAGGAGCCCCTGGAGTGCAGTCGGCAACACTCACTTCCAACTGCTCCTTGGTAGCCTAGATGACAGATCCTGGACACCAGCTCAGTCCCCTTTCTGCACCCCAAGTGGAGGACAGAGGTGGTCCCTGAGTCCCGCGGGGGAAGCTTTTGTGGTGGAGACCAGATCCGGGTTCACCCACCGGCCCTCAGGTGGATGGGCACCAGGTCTCAGTGCACCACCATCCCGTGCCCCTGGAGGTGGATATAGAGGAAGATGTCATTTGGTATTAGGAGAGAATTAATTAATTATGAAAGAAGCCCCTAGTTCATAAAGTGGTGGCTTTTTTGTTCTAATGCTGATCAAATTCCAGGCACTTTAAAATTGATGATGCTCCTTCTCTCCTGAGCTCAAGGTTAAATTAAACCCTTCACTTGAAGATATATATCACATTTTATTTTTCTATTTATTCCACCTTTCAGTGCTAAAAAGTCTAGTTAGGACCAGTGTTGTTAACCTTTTTGGAATCTTTGGATTCTTTTGAGAAAGCCATGGAAGAGTGACCCTCAGCGCCCATACTCAAAATACTACATTCAACTTCAATTCATTTACATGGATGTATGGACTGGCCACTTTTTTATTTTCCAGGGTTTTTTTGTTTTTGTTTTTTGGTACCAGGGATCAAACTCGGGTCCTTGTGCTTTTGAGGCAGGCAGCGGAACCACTGAGCTAAATTCCTGGCCCTTATTTTCATTTTTATTTTTTGTTAGTACACATTTTGAGAACATAATGCTTTCATTCCTCATAGGGAGTTGGTAAATGTACATAACACACATCTTAATTAGTTTTCATTCCCTTGCCTCCTCCCTCCCTCTATCTCTGGATCCCCTTCCCATTTGTAAAAGGTCTCTATCTCTTGATTTTCTATTATATATATTTTATCTTGCTATTTATTCATACTTTTGGGTTTCTCAAATAAAAGAAACCATATCATATTTAAGCTTGAGTGTCTGATTTATTCACTTAACATTATGATCTCAAGGTGCATCCATTTTCCTACAAATGATTCAAGTTTACCCTTCTTTATGGGACTGTTGTACTCATTGTGGGTAAATACCACATATTTTCATCCATCCATCTGTTGATGGGCATATGGGCTGCTTCTAAGATCTAAGTATTATGATTTGTGCCACTATAAACATTTGTACACATGTGTCTCTATAATATCATGTCTTTAACTCTTTCAGGAATACACCTAGAAAGGGAATAGCTAGGTCAAATGGAATTTCTACTTTTAATTTTTGAAGAACCTCCACACTGATTTCCATAATGGTTGCACTAGTTTACAGTCTCACTGACAATGTGGAAGTGTTCCTTTTCCTCCACAGCCTCTCCAGCTTTGTTATTATTTGATTTCTTGATGATGGTCATTCTCACTGGCCATGTTAAGAACTCTGATTTAGTGATTCTGATGACAGGTCCTTCCTTATCCTCTTCTGTAGCACCTATACCACTGCTCTGCACCTAAAGGAGGACAATACCAAACTTCCCAAACCACAGTTTGGAAATCTAGTTTAGGAGTTCAGGCCTGTTGAAAGGTACTCATTCATCTTGGGTATTCCCATTTTACCAGGCCCTTGGAAAAATCCACAAATGTGATGATTGGGAAGTTACTTTATTTTTTTAATTTTTATTTATTTATTTATTTTGTTTTGTTTTTTGGTACCGGGGATCAAACTCAGGTCCTTGCACTTGTGAGGCAGGAGATGGAACCACTGAGCTAAATCCCCGTCCCGGGAAGTTACTTTAGATAGTTCCTAGATCACTAGAACATATGATCCCATGGGGCAGCATTTGAATAAGCTAATCTTTGAACTGAGTTTTATTAATGTATTTGTCTCTTCTTTACCCATTCCTGTATCACTTAATCCAGTTGGAAGGCTTGGAGTGGAAAGAGAGGGAAGCTTCCAAAATTCCTAAGGTCAAATTATAGATGTGTGTACGTGGAGGGGAGGGGGGAGGCTATCCTAGTAGTACAGCTAGAAACAAAGGAGCTGAGTCACTCTCTTCCATTTGTTCAACTGTAAGCATTACACCACCCCTAATGGCTAGCCATGCTCCCATAATACTAAAAAGGGAAGTTGTGTGAGCTGCCTCTCTTCGTTCCTTTCAACCATAAACACAAGACCACCCTAATGATTATTCAGGCTCAAGGTTAGGAGGTCGTGCAGATTGCTGACATCAGCAAAGAGAGCCGATGGGAGGCACCTAGAACCAACCAGTGGATGTCTGGCCCTGTAAGTACTAGGGGCCTGAGTTACAAAGCTCTTTTGCCCCACTTTGCCCTTCTGCCTGTTCCTGCTGCTCTCCTGAGATCTTCAATACACATAACTACATCCTATGAGGTGTATGTTTGGCACTTCTTTCCTTGTCATACGCAGGAACCTGGACCATTTTGGCCCACTCAACCGTATCACTTAGTTTGCTAAAGAGTCTAAACATCCCCCGCATGCAGTCATAGCACACCGAGAATCAGCCTGTTTGGCTCGTCTCTGTCTCTCCCTGTGACACCCCCACACACACACACACCCTCACTCCTGTGTGGTTATCTCCCTAATTTCCCAAGAGATACATCTAAAGCTTTTTGCTGGAAACTGAAATTTAGCTTAGAGAATGGTATCAGTTTTTGTAACATCACCTCATATGAGTCCTGGATCACGCATTTGGGAACCAGTAAACAACAGCTATAGTGCCATGGTCTTTTTAAATGCTTAGGTCTTAGAACAGTGACTCAGGACCATGGGGTTGAAAGAGACCCAGAATAGTTTGGGAAGGGTGCAGTGAACCACTTCAGGTGAAGATAACACAAGTTTCTTCTTCCTCCAGAGGAGTTTTCCAACCCTTCCTGCACTAGGAACCTCATTCCCAAGAAAAAGAAACACACGAGAGACTAAGAGAGGCTTGAGGTATTGATAACTTTATTGTTCTGCAGGAACAAGCGCAGGGGCCTAATAGCTCTCCTAATGCTTGTGGCTCTCTTCATGGGCTCTCAGGCTCACTTTCATCACAAGCGGGAGGAACTCCTGAAAGTTAACTGCTCCATCTTCATTGATGTCAAACTGCTTGAACCAGGCAGTTGCAGTCTTTTTCTGTGAAAGGGGAAAAGGGAGAGAGGCAGAGCTGAAAGATCTCAAAGAAAGCTGAAGTGTGGCTATCTATAGAGGAAAACACAGAAGACCACAGACCGGGCCAGGTGGAGAACCCTGCCCACACCCAGCCCCTCCTCACCTTCGTGTACTGAGGACACTCGGTAGTTAGCAGTTTCTTCAGGTCACTCTTGTAGAGGGCGTGGGGGTTCCCTTGAGCCAGGGAGTACTTGTGGTAGACCTCAATGACCTGGTTCAGGGCCTTCTCCATTTCAGTCTCCATGGTGACAAGTTTGTCCACCTGAAAGAGGGAGCTACATGGGGGATCCTGAGGTGGGGACAGTCGACTTGCCTATGGCACAGTGAGAACTGCCACTTGGAGGGCTCAGACCCCAAGGAATGGCTTCACCTGGCTTTGCCACCCAAATAACCAATGCCAACAGACAGCTGACTCTTTAACAGATGATACAGATGCAGGTGTAGGAGAGGGTGCCGCACACACACACACACACACACACACACACACACACACACACACCAGTGCCACTAACTCTCCCTATGGCTCCACTCTCCAACCAAGAAAAGCCCAGCCTGGCAAGTGATTATGCCCTTGCCCAGTGGACAGTGCTAGGGGACTCTGCTCCTCCCTTACCCCTGCCCTGCTCTCAGCCTCCAGGACCCTGGATCTTTGCTGCAGACCCCCAGACCTTTCTCTTCCCTTTCTCAGAGAAGGCTACTCCACTCCTCCAACCCTCCTGAAAGGAAGCCCAAAGTGTGGGACAGGTCCAGACAGTCCCACTTACCACCTCTGCCCAAAACAGTTGACAAAAGATACACAGGGCTGAGTGCTGGTTCCCTTTTATAGCGGGTAGGTTGGGCTGGCCTATGGCCTCAGGCCTTGCAGAGTTGCTATAGCTGCTATTTCCCAACCAGGTAGATGTGGCAATCACTGCACAGTGAGCATTTCAGAGAGGCGGAGGGTACAAAAAGTGGAAGACCAGGATGAAACCAGGAGGCCACAGCAAGTACTACCCTCCCAGGACCCTGAAACCTCTTCCTTACTTCGCCCAGACTCTCATGCTAATCTCATGTTTTTGTGGCCAGTTGAAACATTATTTAAATTGAATTTAAACAGAATGCAGCATTTTGAGTGTGTGCATAGAACATCCTTCCATAGCTTTCACCAAATTCTTAAGAGTCAAAAACCTCCAAAAAGTTAAGAATTCTAGTTGCTGGCTCTGGTAATGAAAGGTGGAGTATTTTATTGCTAGGGGTGTTTTATTTTGGGTGGGTGGTTGGACTCTGCATTGCCAAGGGCTGGGTCAGTTCCTACCCTGCAGGTCACAACCCTTATGACCACTCTGTTCTGAGGAAGGGGCGCCCTGTGCCCTGGGAGACAAAGGCTGGCTAGCACAAGGCACCCAGGCGCTGCGAGGACACAGCAGGGACTCTAACCCTCTCTGGGATGGTCACTATGTCTCGGACCCCAGGAGTGTATGCTGAACAGAGGAGCCCAAATGTGGAATATTGAGGGCACAGTTCTTTAGAGGAGCCAGACATGCCTCATGCACAGGAGGAGAAGAGAGCGTGGCCAGTTCCCTAGGATTTCAGGAGGAGCAACCCCTCCCAACACTACAAAACACCACTCCGATTAACTGGCTTCCAAACCTGTGGCTTGGTGGTATATTTCCCATGTAACAATGCATTTTATATCCATGATGTCTCATGAGAGCCTCAGAATATGCCTATTAGAAAGATAGGCCATGGAACCTGCCCTGTCCATAGATGAGGAAGCTGAGGCCCAAGAATGCAAAGTGATTGAGTCAGTTTTCCCCTGCTGGTGTGTCAGTCTGGAAGGAGTCCCAGAGGATCTGGCTCCAGAATGTGATCTGACGAGAATATGACTTGGCTGAGAAAACTCCTTTCCTCTTTCCTTCCTTCATGCAAGTAACAATCACTGACCATGTGCTTAGCCAGCACCTAGGCCATCAATGCCTCCTTGTGGATATGCACAGAGTGGCTTCCCTCCTTCAGGGTTACACAGCCCTTTGGGCTTCCTTATGCCACTTTATAGCTATGTGACCTTGGGCCAGTTATTTACCCTCTCTTTGCCTTAGTTATGTCAAGTATTAAGGGGCAATTAAAAATAGAATATTCCTTCAATCCATGGAATGGGAAAAATATTTGTAAGTCATGTATCTGATAAGGGGTTAATATCTGCAATATAAGAGGATTCTGAGAGCTCAAAAACAACAAATCAACCCAATAAAATGGACAAAAAATTAAACATTTCTCCAAAGAAAATATAAAAAAGGCCAATAAGCATATGAAAAGATTCTCAACATCACTGATCATTAGGGAAATTCAAATCAAAACCATAATGAGATACCATCTCTCACCTGTTAAGATGGGCTACAATCTAAAAACATAGAAAATAACAAGTTTTGGCAAAGAAGTAGAGAAATTAGAAGTCTTATAAACTATTGATGGGAATGAGAAATAGTGTGGCTGCTATGAAAAATAGTACAATAATTCCTTTAAAATAAATAGAATGATCAAAAGAATTGAAAGCAGGGTCTCAAGATATTTGTACACCCATGCTTATAGCAGCATTATTTACAATAGCCAAAAAGTGGAAGCTATCCAAGTGTCTGTCCGCAGATGAATGGATAAATAAAATTGATATATGCACACAATAGAATATTATTCAGTTTCTAAAAGGAAGGAAGTTCTGACACATGCTACAACATTGATGAACCTTAAGAACCTTAATCTAAGTGAAATAGTCACAAAAAGACAAATACTATGTGATTCCACTTAATGTGAGGTGCCTAGAGTAGTCGGGTTCATGGAGACAGAAAGTAGAATGGTCTTTGCTAGGAGGTGAGAGGAGAGAAAAGGACAATCGTTCTTTAATGGAGTTAGCATTTCATGGTTTGTTTTTTGTCTGTTTGTTTGCTTGTTCTGTGCTGGGGATTGAACGCAGGGCACACTGGTCAAGTGCTTTCTCTACCACCAAGCTACATCCCCAGGCTGTAGAGTTTCAGTTTTATAAGATGAAAAGAGTTCTAGAGGTCAACTGTGCAGCTATGTACTTAGCACTACTGAAATGTCCACTTACAATGGTAAGGACAGTAAGTCTGATGTTATGAGTATTTTACCACAATTGCAGTTTCAAAATTTTTAAATGCTTCCACTTTAAAATGTCTAACTTGTGAGGAAGGATAATTGATGTAAAATATGTAAGACTTTTATACTTTTCTAAGCATGTATTATATTTTAATAAAATTTTACACATTTTTGTATGAAATGCAGTATCAAGGGAGCCATAGTAACTGTTCCAATCTATGCCTGATTCTCTAGCTCAACTGTACACCCTCCTTGGCCAGATGGTGCCTCTTTGCCTCCCCTGGACGCAGCAGTGTCCAGCATACTCAGAACTGCAAACACAGTTCATAACAACAGCAGGCAATAGCAAAATAACAGCTAACACTCATGGCCAGGTGCCATGTGTCAGGAACTGTTGCAAGTGCTTTTCTTGCATCAATTCAATTAATTCTCACAGTAATCTTAAGAGGTAGGTACTATTCAATTGCCATTGTACAAATGAGGAAACGGAGGCCCAGGGAGGGACACACACCTCCCTGGAATCCAGATTTAGGTGACTTACCATGTGTGTGACAGCATTCACTTCCTGTCCCTCCCCAGGTGCCTCTTCATCCTGGTAGCAGCCTCCCTACCCTTCCTGACCCAGCTCAGGAGTCAGGAGATCAAAGTCCAACTTTGATTCTCCATCCTCCACTCCATCTACACAGGTTAATTCTTCTCTCCTTGTCCATCACGACATCGGCCCTGCTATATTATGATTCACCTATTTACTCTCTGTCTTTGGGACCAGGAGTCCCTTTAGAAGGGAAGCTACATTTATTTCCACACTCCCAGGACCTGGCCCCGACCAAGTGCTCAGTTAGGATTTACTGAGGGAATAAATGCAGCAAAATGGAACTTTTGATCTTTCCCTTTTCTTTTTTTTGGTACCAGGGATCAAACTCTGACCTTGCGCTTTCAAGGCAGGCGGTGGAGCCACTGAGCTAAATTCCTGGCCCATCCCTTTTCTAATGTGGAAATTCCGTGTATAACTCTCAGCCATCTTAAATCATTTTTAGAAAAAGGTAGAATATAAATCCATCAATCAAATGCAGTGTAACCTCTAGACAGGAAAACAAGCACCTTCCTACCATGTAACATGGCTCAATTTCCAACCAATAATCAGCCCTCAGTTCATAACTGCTATTCACCAGGCACTGTCATATCGGACTTGGCAGACACCACCTAACCCTAAGCAAAGCATCATATTTTCAAAGTGTGTTTACATCTACTGATTCAGTTGATACTCCCGGCAACTTTATAAAATGGGCATTGCAGGTATAATTATCCACAGGGCATTACCCAGTCTTTTCCTGGGCTCATTGGCAGATACTAAAGACAGTCATAAGGGATGGCTTCCGGCCAGCAGCATGTGCGGGCTGACCAGCGAGACTGTGACTTGTCACCAGGCCGCCCCAATGCCCTCCTCACAGATGGATAGCTCTGGGGGCTTTCCAGAGAACAGGAGTCAGGCTAAGCTGGTGTAGGAGATGCAAGGGGCAAGAACTGGGTAAACATCTCATGGAAATGGCAGAATCTGTCATCAGCCTGAAGGACGTGGGGCAACCTGGGGGGTTGGAACTTGGTCGTGTTTATAGGAAAGGGCCCAGTCCCCAGTGAGTGTACCAACAGCCCAGCCCGAGGCCGAGGAATGATGACAGACCAGGCAGAACCGGTGGAGAAATCGCCAGCAAGAGGCTGCGGGAAGGTGTGGAGCTCAAATGGGGTTCCTGGCGCAGGCCTGTGGGACCCAAGGAGCCTTAGGGAGGTAGGCAGGAGAGACTCCCCCGGGCACCAGGAAGGGGGACCTGAATCACCAGGCTCAGGTCTCCACCACTGAGGGGCCCTGTGGGAGGGAGCACAGATTCAATGCTGCCATCCCAGCCGCAGGCGCCTTTCCTGCCCTCCATGCCCGAGGCCCTGCTGCGTGGATGCCGGGTCAGGAGCAGGCACAGGCTAGGAGCGGGCACAGAGTGAACATCATCACAGAGCAGAATGTACCCCTTTGCATGGGTGGGACCAGAGGGAAACATACAAAAGTAGCCTCAGCAGCCTGGGGTGCTGGTGTAGGCCTGTAATCCCAGCCCTCTGGCAGGCCAAGGCAGGAGGACAAGAAAGTTCCAGCCCAGCCTGGGTAACTTGGTTACTTAATGAGATCCTGTGTCAAAATAAAAAACAATAAAAGGGGTTGGGGAGGTAGCTCAGTTGGAAGGCCCTAGGGTCAATGCCCAGTACTGCAAATTTTAAAAAAAGTCTTCCCAGAGGTGAGCAGTGTGGTGATCACCTGCCATTCTTTTAACTCCCACTGTTTCTATAGAAACAAGCTACTTGTATAGAAATAAGCTTGGCTTAGGACATGGGTTCCAGACCCATCCTCAGAAAAACAGCTGCCGGGATGGGCAGGGGAGGCAGGGGAGGCCTCCTCAGATTCCTGGGCTCCCAGGGACAAAACAATGCAGATGGATCGGGCACGGCCAGGTCTCAGATGGGAGCAGTCAGGGACCACAGGATCTGGACTGCTGAGTCACGAGCAGCTCCGAGTCAGGACCAAGGCCCACATTCATCATCATGCTTTATTAGTGAAAACCAGAGCCGCCACTTCCCTCCTCCGGGAAGCCTTCCTTGTTGACAGCCTCCCGGCTTTGCTCATCGCTATCCCATGACAGGTGTTGACAGTTCTCCAGCCTGGATCATCCCCTCTGGTCTTGTCCCCTTCTCTGACTCAGCACGCACAACACCTGGCGCTCAGTGTCCCCTCGCACGGTGGCTCCCTGCCCAACGCCTGTGATGCTGGTTACCCACACCATCTTTCCCTCAGTCGCTAACACCCGAGACTCCACCTCCTCTGCATCCTTCTCGCTGGGTCTGCAGCTGGGGTCTGAGGTGTTGATGTTCTCACTTCCCCGCCCCGGGCTCAGGCTGCACTAATGGGCCCATTCCCTCTGCCCCCAGATGGTTTCCCAAAGCGCAAGGCTGGTCACACTGTCACTGCCCCCTCCTTGCACAACTGCTCAGGGTCCCATTATCTAAATCCTACCGCTCAGCTTTCGAGGACTTCCAGTCTGGTCCTGCCCACCCGTTCCCACTGAGTCCATATATTTTCCTCGGACACTGATTTCCAAGCAAAGCTTTTATTGCTCCTGGACATACTCCACGGTCCCCACTGCTGTTTCCTCCTTTGGAAATGCATTCTCCCCGCTTTTCAGGCCCAGACTAGTCCCCCTTGCAATACAAGCTCACCGAGGCTCACTGAGGCTCACCAAACCAGGACACCTTTGAAATCTGGGTCCATGTCCAGTGCAGCCGGCCAGTGAGCCCTGGTGAGGCCTGGCTTCCTTGTCAGAGGGTCACCTGCCTTAGACGAGAGCCTCCCCCTCCTCACAGAGGGAAAGCCGAAGGCCAGACTGGGTCTCCCTGGAAATGGACATTCTCCAGGGTGGAGACCACTTCTGGGCTGACTACTACACTACCCAGAACCGTGTGCCAAATAATGCTCGGAAATACATGTGCGAGTTTGTTCGGTTATATGCACACACACTGACGAGCAGCAGAGTCCTCTGCTTGGCTCCTCTCCTGGGTGGGTACAGGCTCCACCTGCCCTCCCTCTAGTAGAGGCTGTGCTGGGCAGAGTAACGGGCACACAACTGCCGGTGGTACCGCAGGTGATAGTCCTTCACCAGCTTGCCCAGGATGTAGAGGAACTCATCGAAGCAGATCTGGTTGTCTTTGTTCTTGTCTGCTGCCCGGAACAACTCTGCAATGTAGTATGGCTCCTTCCGGCCCTGAGGAGAGGCATACGGTCACCTGCCCAGCAGGCATGCAGCCCACCTGCCAGGCCTTCCCCCACTGCAGAAGTGGGAAACAACTCTTCACCCAAATACCCAGTGAATATGTGCTGCAAAGAAGAGGCCGAAGAGGCCGAGGCATGCTGGGTGTCTCAGGTCAGTGGAGCAGAGGGCACGGGGGCAGATGGAGCCAAGTGTGTGCACGGCACAGATCATGGGCTAACTGCACAGACCCTGAGCAGCACTGAGCACCCTGCCCCCCCCCACCTCCTGGCCACCGTCTGTGGCCACGGAAGCCTGACTGCTTGGACCCCACACCAGCCTCCTGAAGGTGGGAAGCCACCCCCAGCCCCACCCTGGGAGCTCCCCAAGGCCAGAGTCCGCCTGTCCCTAATGTCTGCATGGCCAGCACAGCAGCAGGACCCACACGAGCTGGGTCAGGTGTTTGCGTGCCATGGCAGCCACCTGGGCACTGTTTATGACACTGCCTGTGTCATCCACATAGAGGGCACAGAGAGAGGAAGGATGAAGCCATCAGCCCTGGAGCCGTCCAGGATGTCCTGGCCCTGATCTGGCTGGGATTGGTAGATAAGGAAAGAGGGATCTGAGGTAGAAGGATAGCGTAGCATGGGGAAAGTCAGGTTCAGCCCACCCCAGAGATGGAGCAGCTGGGGACCAGGTGGGTGGCGAGGACACTGTGCAGGGGGCTAAAGTAAGTTCTTGCCACATCTGGCTAGTGGGCGTGGCCATGCTCAGCCCCAAGACAGGCACTGTGGGAGGGAGTTGGTGCATCTGGAAGCATCTGGGGACCAGGAGGGCAGCTTCTCGTCCCTGAAGGAGATTCAAAGCTGCTCTCCTCACCCATACCACCTTCTGCTGCTCCCACGAAGCTGACTGACCAGAGGAGCTGGAAGCGTCTCACCTTGAGTGGCCTCTGCCCAGCTTCCCTCAGCTTGGGCCACCTTCACAAGGCTTCCTACCTGTGTCCAGGTGTCTGTCCCTAAGGGCCCCGACCTTGGTGGGACTGTGAGCCCCATGGGTACAGGGCCCGGGCAGTACAGGCCAAGCCCTTGGACTTGTCCTGGTAGGGAAAGAGTTTCCCGGGAGCAGGATGAACCACAGTAACCTTCAGTGCTGGCCCCCTCTGAGCCCTCAGAGCTACCTACAGTAACACTGGGCCACACTGATCCTCTGCTTTTCCCCAAAGCCAAGTGGCAGAGCTGGGAAGTTGCCGAAAGAATGCCTCTCTGGAAAAGACTGGCCTTGAGTCAGGGGCTGGACCTGATATTCTCTGGAGATGACAGTCCAGGGACCGGAGGCATGGGACAGAGGGCAGAAGGCAGATGGCCTTGCCATCCCCGGGGGGCCTGTGGATCCTGGGCTGCGCCGGTGGGGAGGAGACCATTGCCTCCAAGCCTGAGAGACTCTGGGGACAGAAGGGGCATAGAAGGGGAGGCTCCTTCTTACCTTTGGCCAGCCTACAGCAGCCCCCACAGCCAAAACTGGACTCCCCAGGGACCATGACAGAGGGACAGGAGAAAGGGCTGCATCTCAGGGGCTCAGAAAGGTGCCTGGGGTTTGAGGAAGAGTCAGACTGAATGGGCTCTGAGCACAGGGGAGGGCAGAACCTGTGCTCGGTAGGCAGGAAGGGCAGAGGGATAAACAGGTGGGTGTTGGGACAGTTTCAGGGCTGAGCTGGAGTGGGACAAGGTGGGAGATTTGGTGGAGGCAAAGAGAGGAAAGCAAGCTGGGAAGATCCTGTCCTCCTCCCTCCCCCAGGCTGGAGATTCTCATGGAAGTCAGTTCCCTCTCAATACCCTCACCACTAACATCCAACACTCACTTCCCACCCCATAACCAACCCTATGCAAGTGCCCTGGTCCCCTGCTCACCCCCACCCGGATCCCAGACCCTACACACCAGGGTCTCCATGAAGCGGGGCACATTGTCCATGAGCAGAGCCTTCAGCTCCTCCAGGGACAGGGTCTCCACGTCCCCTTCCCGGGCTGCATACTGGTGGTAGCAGTGGATGATGTTGAAGAGGGACTCCTCCACCGGCGTGTCAGGCATGACAGGAGACAAACCTGGGGATGCAGGGGAGGAGCAGTCGGGGCCAGCAGAGAATCCGAGTAGAGACAGCAGCCCCTCATCTGAGCCAGTCCTCGGCAGGGTGGATGCTTTCTCCCAGAGCCTTCTGCCCTCCTGTTCTACCTGGGTTCCTGCACCTTGTCTGGGTGCTGTCCCTCAATGCCATCCGTCCCCTTGCAGAGGGGACTCAAAGTCATTGCTCTGCAAGACGCTGTCCTGCAGCATTCAGGACACAGCCGTGTCCCTTTGCTGGAACTGAGGGCCTCTTGGGCACAGGAGCTGTGTCCTCCTCCCCTCTAGCCCACCCTGAGTTAAGAGTTAGCTCTAGTCAAGAGTGAGGAGAAACGCACTCCTTTCTAAAGCAGGAGAGTGTTTATGTCGTTTAACATGGAGAAGGCAGGATCCTGCTCAACAATAACCTACTGGGACATGAAAACAATCGTATTACAGAGGAAACTCGGGCCTGCACTTTTGGTGCTGTTTTCCTTCTCATTTCACTGTACAGACAGGACTTGGGTTGCCCTCTTCACCTCACTGCTACCTCACTGGCTGAACCTCTTTAGGAGCTGAGGCCCAGGAGGAGCCTCACAGTCCTGCAGCCTCCCCTAGCCGCTGTGTAGCCCCCATCTGGTGTTCTGATGCTGGGCCTCCTGCTACTCTCTTCCTACAGAGTTGGACAGAAGCCCTCTCTTGTCAGAGTGCAGCTTCCCTGGGACCATGTGCAGGCCCGAATCACAGCAGCTGCTGCTTCCACCCCTCCTGGAGAAGCGCATCCACACACAATCCCATTTAATCCTCAGCAAGGCCTTAAAAGGGAGGCACCATTTCCCCTGTTTTCCTGGGGGGGAATAAAGTCCAGAGAGCTTAAGGGATTTCCCAAGATCACACACCGGATTCACCTAGAGTTGGACTCAAACCCGTGTCTTTGGGAGAAAGACCCTGCTTTTCAGGTAGGGTCCTAAACCCCTCGGGGGCCACAGTTGTGCCTCAGCCCACCCAGGATGCTCCCCCCTGGGATGCCCTTGAAGGGGCACTGACCTGTTGTTTCCGGCAGGGCTGCTGAAAGCTCACAGTCCATCCTGAACCTGGCCCCGGAGACTCGCACACTCAGGCAGGAGGCAGCTGTGTCCCGCAGATCCCGGTGGCTCCAGTTAGGACAGCCAGAGGACTCTCCAGTCTCCTGCCTTCTTGATGATATCACTGACTCATCACTAAGATGAATGCAGCCGGTTTCAGGGATGAAGCGTTTAAGAATCACAAGGGCTCATTATCCATCCCTGCCTCAGAGCTAGCTCATCCTCCCAGCTTCAGGGCTCGGGTGGGGTCAGGCACACACACGCATTTCTCCGATGTCCCCCACTCCAGTTAGAGAACCTCCAAACTCCACAGTCAGGAGGGCATTCCTTTCCTCATTCAGCAGCTATTTCCCCAGTACTGCAGTGTGTCAGGCCCCCGCTGGGCAGTGCAAACACACAGTGTGCACACTGGGGAAGATTTCCTCTGGGAGGAGATGGCTCAGTCAGGACATGAGCAGCTTGGGGCTGCAGTGAGGAACAGAGGGCCAGGTGCTCCAGGCAGAGAAAACCACCTGGGCAAAGCCCTGGAGGCCTGGAGGGCAGAAAGAACATGGCCTGGTCAAGGGTCCACAGGGAGCACCAAGAGCAGTTAGAGCACTCAGGACTCCAAAGCCCTGTGGAAACGAAGCCAAAGGGCCCTGCGCACCAGGCTAGAGCTGCAGCCTCATCCTGTGCATCGAAAGAAGGGAAGGGAGGGTTTTCAATGAGAAGGGTGATGGGTGGGAAGTGAAAGAGAAGTGGCCACCAGCTTGGTCCTTCAGGAAACACCCAGTGCAAGGTGAAAAGGAGTGCTCTGAGGGGGACCAGACTGTAGGATGATTGGGGGGGGGACACAGATGCCACCTGGGCTCTCTACTGACAGTTGAATCCCCTCCCCCAGCTCACCCCAGCACAGGATTTTTTCTGGGCTGCCCCTTCTACCTGGCCCCATCTCAGAATTTGCAGCTCCCTTGGGAGGGGCCACACGGGCCAATGAGTGACTCTCCCAAAAGGGGGCGCCAAAGGACGAGTAACCTGACTACACCCCTAAAGGTTTGACAGAAAACAGTGGGAAGGTGCTGGTAATGTAGCTCCGCACATGGTACAGGGTGCACATGCCCTAGGCTCTCAGTTCAGTCCCCAGCACCAAAATAATAACTTCTTAAGTGTTCCTTCATCTACTCAATATAAACATTTTCTCGACAAAAAAGTGCTTCATGATGCAGTTTTCAATTTCTAAACTAGAAATATGGCTTGAATTTTTTAAAAATGGAAGAACTTGGCCAGCATCAAGCTAGAGCAACAGAGATTTGGACTGAATACCCTTCATTCAGTCATCATCCCCTGGGACTATAGTCCAAGCAAGGAATTAGCTAACCAGGGGTTAAGAGCTATAATCAGGAAAATGTTTATTATTGCAATATCTATGATCAAGAAACAACACTAAAATTAAAGCCTTGAAATCATATAATTAACACCAATATGATTCACCCTTGGACAAAAAGAACCTCCATCTCTGACCTATGGTTGGCTGACAGGGCAGGAGGCTCAGTCTTCATCCTCTTCATCCTGACTGTGTACAGCCTGGGGTAAAATGCACCCACACAGTGCTAATACACAGTGGCCATTCCTTCCACAGGTCTCCTGAAACGACCCTCCTACTGAATGTTATACCGTAGAAATCTTCTCACATGCTTAATCAATGCCAGCCTGGCATTAATGAATACATAGTACTTGCTTATGTGTATCAAAATTTATCTTATTAACTCATTATTGGTAGACATTTGAGTCACCTTAATTTTTGAGTTACCTTAATATGTACATTTTATTTTTATTTTTTAAATTTATATATTTATTGGTACATTTTAGATATAAAATACATTTACATTTATCATTGGGTGTTTGTACCCGAACATGATGTATCTTAGTTCTTATTTTTTCCCCATTACCTGTGCACCCTTCACCCCCTCCACCCTTCCCAACTAAGAACCAAGCCAAGGAAATGGTACTCACACCACAATGCACAAAAGTGGTGGATATAATGAGCAGCCAGCACCTGTTTGAAGGGTAGGTGCCAAGGAGGATTTTATGAGGCAGTTGAGGCTTCACCTTCAACCTTGGGTGACAAATCTCTCTGGCTCATCCTGAGGTAATTTCTGGTCAGTGGTCTTTTCCTCAAAGTAGCTTGGAACCTGTAGATTTGACTGCAACAGGAGCAACTCAGACCACCAGCCTTCCTGCTTACCTTCCTGCTAAGTCTGAAGCAGAGCCTCCATCCCACCTACCTGCCCACAATCAGGTGGTGGGCACATTTCTTAGCCTCTAGGGCACAGACTTCAGGTAGAGCTTGACCCTCCCTTCCTTGGGAGAAGAGGATAAGATGATAAGATTCAGTGACAGCAAAGAAAAGGAAAAGGGAAAAGGATTTGTTGAGTGTCACCATAAAATGAATGACAATGGTAGTAAAAACAGTCACGGTGATCTTGTGAGCCTGGAGCGGGGGAGATATTAGTTAGAAATAAAGAGAATCTGAATAAGTGGAATTTTGTTAATAATAATATGTCAATTGCTGTTCATGAATTCTAATGTATGTAGTATATTAACATAAAATGGAACCTGCACAGGTACATTTATTGTCTTCTCAATTTTTCTAAAAAGCTATAAACTGTTCCAAAAAGATAGTCTCTGTTGAGAAGTGAAGATGAATCTGGAGTAGGGTAACCATCTCCAGTGAAGTAGGTTTACTATACACTCTTTCTTCATCACTTGTACAAGTCGAATAACACAGAATATTCACACAAGTTTAATCCAAGAAAATTTATTACTTGAAGATTGGGAGCCAGTAAAAACAGATGCCTAGGGATCATGGCAACTTGGTATCTCAAACTCAAGATAACCACCCAAGGTAGATGGAGTCTCCTACACACCCGCCCCACCTTTCACTAAAACTCAAAGACTCCAAAAGCACCGTGCCCTAGATTTTATAACTAACAACAACTGCCATCACTGAGTCATCCCAGACCATAAGAAACATGTTCTGCAGTCCACACCTCAGACCTGGAACTCCCCTAATCAAAGATAAATCATTTTGTGTGGCTCAGACCTCTCTGTGCCCTCATGTGTTTCATGTGACACCACGACTGACACAATTTCAGGGCAACACTGTTGAGCCACAGCCAGAATACATCTCACTAGACCAAGGAGGACCCTACCACAAGCAGGATGATAGGACCTGGAGCAGTGATATCTTCCAGAATCTCAGCCACCAAGAAAAGACGTTATTGATGAGGCCAAAGAATGATACTTCTGAGGGCCCCATTGGGAGAGAGGATCAATTTGCAAGCAATAGAGGAGACCTATTTCTGAATCTTTCCCATTCTATCTCTTCAATATCTGAGGGGTTGCCCAGGTGCAGCAAGAGGTGTTGGTAATAATTAACCATCACCTTGTTCTGCTGAGAGGCCAGCACACCCCAGTAGCATTTTCCTGTTGCAAGAGAAACATACATGAAGGTTTTAGACACCTGTCACTCCACTGGCTAGCAAGCCATGAAGGTAACAAAGGCAGTACCTGAGCCGCAGCTTATTGAATGGCTTCCTGCTGTTACAAATGACCCCATTCAAACTTGGCAGCTTTGTTAGTCACCGTGACTAAGGAAGCCAAAAGATACACAGGTTGAGTACCACTTGTCGGAAGTACCCAAAGAGGCCTTGCAGCTTCTATGCCTACTCTTTATGACTGGATGCCATCAGAGCCAAAAATCTTTTGCCCTTTTTTTTTCTGGTACCAGGGATGGAACTCAGGACCTTGTGCTTATGAGGCAGGTGCGGCACCACTGGACTAAACCCCTGGCCCTTTTTCTCTTGATTGTACCTAGTTTTTTGGCTTCCCATACAAGTGACTCCTAGGAATTTCACCTGTTATTCTAGGTCATGTACTTTACAGGGTTTTGGCTCACTTAGTGCTTGTTAATGTGTCAATGACTTAGCAGAGCACGTCTTCCACCTGTTTTTGGAGGGCCTATTATCAATGAAACAGGACTGAAATATTTCTGGGAACCTAGGCCTGTTGAAGATCAAGCCCCACCCACAACCATGGCCTGCAGGGGAGCTGAAGTATTTTTGCAGGTGCACAGTGAAAGCACACTGTGGCCATATTCCCACAAGTGCAAATTAGTTCTGATCCTTAGCCACAAGGGAACTGAGAAAAAGGCAGTGCACCTGTCTCTAGTCTAGGTTGCCACTGTTTCAGTGACGGTGACAATATGTGGCACCATAGGACACAAGGATGGATTCATGACACTCGGACATTATAGTCTTTTGGCAGTGTCTTTGTGGGTGCTAGTGAGATGTACTCTGGCTGTGGCTCAAAAAGAGGTCTTAACCAACAGAACTAGGCTGTGATATTGGGGAAGAGTTGTTTGTAATATTCATGTCTGCAGCAAATCCTGAAATAACAAATTGGTGTCTTTTCCTGTACTCAGTATGCGGTACTTTCAGAAGGAAGCTCCCCTGCTGCCATCCCATGCTCCTAGGGCAGAGAAGCTGAGCTGGTCCCAGCACCTGGAAGGAAGCTCCCTTGCCACCATTCCACACTCGTAGGGCAGAGAAGCTGAACCACATGAGCGCCAGAAGCACCCCCTACCCCCCCTCCACCCCCCCTGGAAATGAGAAGACACATAAACAAGCCTCAAAAACAGACTTCCAGATCACCTACAGCCATCCCAAAGGGAAACAAGATGGAACAATCTGATACTCAACTACCTGGACTCCCTGAACTGGCAACAAAAGAGGATCTGGGAAAAATGAAATCAGAAATAATTACTCAGATAACAGCAAAGATTGTGCTCATAGTGCAAGACATGATTAATAAATCTAGAGAGGACACAGCTAAAAAAATAGAGGATCTGAGGAACATGATGGAATCCCAACATAGGAAACAAATGGAATCCATAAAACAGATGCAAACAGATTTCCAGGAGATTAAAAACTCCATTGAAAGTCTACACAGCAGAGTGAACCAATGTGAGGACAGAATTTCAGATATAGAAGATAAGATTGCAATTAGTGACCAGGAAAAGAAAAATTGCTTTAAAATTGTAAGGGAACACGAGAAATCAATCCAGCAGCTGCTAGACAATGCAAAGAAGAATAACATAAGACTGATTGGAGTCAATGAAGAAACAGGAGAGAGTGCAGATGACATAAAAAAAAACTGTTGACAAAAGTGATGGCCGAAAACTTCCCAAGTAGGGGAAAATAACTTGACATACAGATAAGTGAGGCATATAGGACTCCAGCTAGCCTTGATCAAAAAAAATTCTACACATAGGCATATAATAATTAGGACAGAAATCCAACAGAAGAACAAAATTCTATAAGCAGTGAGAGAAAAGAAACAAATCACATACAGAGGAAAGCCCAACAGAATTAGAGCAGACTTCTCAATGCAAACCCTCAAGGCAAGAAGAGCTTGGAGTGATGTATTTCAAGCCCTAAAGGAAAACAGCTTCCAACCCAGACTGATGTACCCTGCAAAACTATCTTTCAAAATTGATGGAGAAATAAGATACTTTCATGATAAAGAGCACCTCAGGAACTTCATGAATACCAAATCAGCACTCCAAAAACTTTTAGACAATACCCTAGGAAAAGACAATGAGGATCACAACCTCAGGAAACCCAGCAGAATGAATCCATTGGGCATGACAAATTAAGTGCAAAGGGGAAGAATCCAACAAAAAGAAAAAGTCATGACAAGGCTTTAAAAACTTTTAACTTCATCTCCCTGATGAGTGTATAATTCAGTCTTGTTATTGTACTGGTTAGCATTTTTCTGATTCTAGAATTGCATACCTTTCCTGTGCTATACTGGCTATTTATTATCTTCTTATGTCTACTTTTTTTTTTATGTCTACTTTTTAATTGGGTTCTCTATTAATGAGCTGTAAGAGTTCTTTATATATTCTGGTCACAGGTTATATGCATTGTAAATATGGTCTGTTTAAGGACTACTTCTCATTTTAATGATGTCATTTAAAGTTCTAAATTTTGATGGAATCTCATTTATCAATTTTTTTTCTTTTGTACATCATGTTTTTTGTATCCTAGGTAGTTCTTGCCTACCCTGAATTCATAAACATTTTCCATTATAACTTCTTCTTAAAGTTTTATACTTTAAGGCTTTCATATTTAAGTTCATAGATCCTTTCAAGTTATTTTCATATATGGAAATAAAGGGTTGAGGTTAATTTTTTTTTTCTTTCTTTCTTTTTTTTTTTGGTACCAGGGATTGAACTCAGGTCCTTGCGCTTGCATAGCAGGCAGCGAAACCACTGAGCTAAATGCCCTACCCAAGGTTAATTTTTTATATACGGTTACCAGGTGTTCTAGTGCCATTTGCTGAAAACACTATCTCTTCCTCAGCTCTTAAATTGAGTTTATATTCTATAAAATGCTAATGTTAAATAATCTTTCAAAACTCAGTGGACCATATATGTGTGGTTCTATTTCTAGATTCTCTGTTTTATTCAAATGATCTATATGTCTTTCCTTACACCAACACTGCCTTGATTACTGTAGCTTTAGAAGAAGCCTTAAAATTAGGTACTAAACGTCTTCTAACACTTTTTTTTTAACTTTTCTAGGTCCTTTGTACTCCTACATAACTTTTAAATTTCAATATCCAATTCTTCATTTATAGGAAGTATACACAAAACTGAATTTTTATATATACCTTGTGTTTTCTAATCCTGCTAAATTCAAATACAAGTTCTAGGGTCTCCTGGAGATTTCTTAGTATTTTCTCTGCAGATGATCATTTCATCTACATATAAAGATTTTGCTTCTACCTTGCCAATCCTATCCTAATTGTGTCATTTTATTGCCAGACTGTTTTGGTTGGGCCTAGGTTTCAAAGTTTAATGTACAGATAAAGAGTAAGCATATCTGCCCTTGTTCCCCACCTTAAGGAGAAAGCATTGTATCTTCTCCATTCATATAAGGCGTTCTTGCTGGAAGTATGGAGTACATGTCTTTAATCTGTTGAGAAGGTTCTGTTCTACTTCTAGTCTCCTGATAGCTTTTACCATGAACAGCTGTAGATTTTAGTCCAATACTTTTTCTGCAACTACTGACTGGATCATATGGCTTTTTCCTTTCCTTTGTTAAAATGATGACTTTTGAGGGTGGATCTCCCAATGCTGAACCAACACTGCCATCCCTATAACAAAACCACTTTCTACATACTCCCAGATCTGACTTCTAATAGTTTGTTTTTTTAAACAAATTTCCATCTATGTTCATACTTGTTTCTTCTATTATCTTTATCCAGTTTAAGGATTAGCAAAATGTTGATTTCCTAAAATGAGGGGAGAAGTATTCCTTCTTTTTTCTGCTTTAATTGTTTGATATAATTTATCAGTTAAAATGTATATGAGCCTGCTGTTGTCATATAGGTAGGTTTTCAAGCTAGGAATATACTTTCTTTAATAGGTGGTATTCAAATTTTATATTTCCTCCAGAGTTAGTTTCATTAATTTGTCTTCCAAGTTACTTCTTAGAAGTTGTCAAATTTATTTCAAAAAAGGGTTTTTTTTGTTTTGTTTTGTTTTTTGATACCGGGGATCGAATTTGGGACTTTGTGCTTGCAAGGTAGGCTCCAGAACCACTGAGCTAAATCCCTGGCCCTCAAAAAAGATTTTTGTAATATGCTTTCTATATCCTTTTAAATTCTGTAAAATCTGTGGTAATGTCTCCTAGATCTTGATATTGTAATTTAAAAAATGTATAATTGATATTGTGTAATAGGAAGAAAAGGTCTAAAGGAGCAGGGGAAGTGGGAGGGGTAGGGGAAAGGAAAAAAGGGAAAAGAAAAAATATGAGAAAAGAAAAAAAATGGAAACAAAATCTTTGCAAATAGGGAAGGGTGGAGGGGGTGAAGGGAGGGCAGGGGAAGGGGAAAAAAAATAAGAACTAAGATACTCATGTAATGGTACAAGATCCCAATGACAAATGTAACTGTATTTTATACCTAAAATGTACCAATAAACTTAATGGGGAAAAAAAAAAGTATGTAGTACTTTCCCTATTGAATAGCCCAGTAGGGATTGGGTATCTTAGGTAGGCACAGGCAGGAGTTGTTATGCCCCACTGTTATGACTTGAATTCTTAGATGTAAGGGACACATCCCCTCAGGTGGCAGTGATGCCCTGTGCCATAAGCAGCCATGCCGTCACAGTCTGTAACTTGTTTAGCAGAGGAAACCAAGGTTTTCGGCACGCCAAGTGGCCCTGCTGCACCTCTACTCATTGTAGGTCAACAGGGCTCCTTCAGAGCTCCAAATATCAACAAATTAACATTTCCCCTAAGGGAAACTAGAAGTATGGGCCTCAATATCCAAGGGCTCCAGAAAAGCCTAATTCCCCTCTTTCCCTCCTTTTATCTGGGCAAGATTATGGAGTCCCAGCCCTCCACTGGAGAGCTGAAGGTCGTGACCTCATTTTTGAAGTGTTATCATCCAGCCTGAGGTACTTGGGTCTGCAGTATCCCTTTATGAAACACACACCAGCTGGTCTGTATAAGGCTTCCTGATTCTGGTCTATGTCTGTGCGGATCTGAATAGGCAAGATCCTTCTTCGGTACCTCCATGTCTCAGTGGTGCCCACTTCCTCAGCTCTGCAACCTCAGGAATGGGCTGTCATGTAGATGCCCAAAAGCAAGCAGCATACACCATGCTCCCTGGCCTGACATTCCTCTCTCTCTTCCTTCATCCATGATGAAGCCCCCTTATATTCACGATGCGCCCCATTTGTCACCTTAGTTTCCCCACTGATTGTCCACCTTTACATCCAGCCCCTGCACCTCCAGGCTGATGCCCTCTGTGGGCCAGGTACTGAGGGCCTTTTCCCACTTCACCAAGAACACAGAAGACCAGGCTCTGCTGCCCACAAAAGTTTATGCCATGGGCTCAGGGTGCCCCAGGTCCTCTGCCACTTGCGTAAGTTCAGTGACACAGAACACTCCCACACAAATTTAAGCAAATCAAATTTATTACTTACATGCAGGTATGAAGGAGCAACAGAAGCCTGGAATTTCTGGCAACCTGATGTCCCAGTTTTAGGAAAACTCTCCAAGGCATCTGGAATCTCACTGCATGTGACCCATATCTGAGGTCCCTGAAGAGGGTTATAGAAAATAAAACAGTGTGTTTCTCCTTCTCTTATACTCTTTCTGTAATACAGAACACTTAACATCTGGTCACCAAAATCTTTATGAGAATTTCCTCCCACCAACAATCAAGCAGTTCTACAATGAATAATACCAGTGTGGAATCCTCTAATTCAATTTTCAGTTCCTACACATCTGCCTAGACATAGCATCAGGTCAGACAGATGTAAGGCTCAGTCATAAAGATATCCCCACTTCAGTCCTAGTCACAAATAGCTTCTCACATGTTCTTCTGACCCGAACAGCTTTAAATCAAGGCTAATCCATGGCTTTCTTCAAGTAATTAGCTAGAGGAGCTCTCAGAACCTAGGGAAACCCTTTCCTTACATTTTCCCATTTATTAGACAAATGGAACTGCCAGAGGGAGGAGATGCTTATGACAAGGCAGGTGGCAAAGAATGGGAGCCTCTGTGGCCACCCTGGAACACCACCTTCTTCCTGAATCCTCCACATGTTCAACTCTCCAGAAACTCTCTGAACCCTACCCTTCAGAGTTGTTATGGCAATTCATTACATAGTCATGATTAATTCAACAGTAGGCCATTGGTGATCAAATTAACCTTAAGCTAAAATCTCTAGTCCTCTAATCAAGCCTTGATCTTTCTGGTGATCAGCCCCCAACCTGAAGCTGTCTGGGAAGCCCTAGCTACCTGTCATTTCATTAGCATACAAAACACATTCTGCTCTCCAGAGATTTGCAATTTTAGGGAACTGCCATCAACAAGCTTCTTTGGCATGGCCCTGATAATGAGGATTAGGAATGGCAGAGGAGAAGAAAGAGGATTTGAGTGAAAGGAACAGCATGAGAAAAAGCCAGTTCTCCAATCAAGTCAGGAAATGAGACAGGAAGAGACAAGGTGGGTATGGAGCAGCAGTAGGCACTAGCAGGTGAGATGAATCACAGCCACATTTTGATAGTGGCAAATGCCTTTATAGGAGCTGCCCTTCAGGCCCACAGACGCTTGCAGATGCAGCATCTTCCCTCCCCTAAATGCTTCTTGCATGCTCTTTACAGCTTTAGGAGAGGCAAGGCAGGAAATCAAGGTGGGAAGATCCTGCCCTCCATATCCCCTCACTACTCCTTCACCCCCATTCAGAGATTCTCTTGGAGCCCTGTGAACAACAAGCCCCCCTCAGCACTGATTATGTGCAATGGACAGATCAGACCAAGGATGGGAAGTTTGGCAAAAGCATGACTTTATTTTTCAATCTTGTGAGAGTAGGTACCAGCCTCACAAGCAGCCAGGCACACCTCAGGTAGTTACAGCAAGCAACTTATCCCCTAGCATGCAGGTCCCTTCCCCTTGTTCCTCATTGGCTGAGTACTATGGGGGGTACAATCTCCCTGAACATCACCCAGATTTTATTAGGTGAGGGCCAGGGATTTAGCTCAGTGGTTCCACCGCCTGCCTCGAAAGCTCAAGGTCCCTAGTTAGATCCTGCACCAAAAAAAAAAAAAAGAAGAACAGATTTTATGAGGAAATACTCTTGGCCCACTCCTCTGCAAATATTCTGTGGGTTTAAAGGAAACTGATTAACTTCTAATTGCCAGGACTTTTCCAACCAGTTAGCATAATGAAGCCTTTTTTCATGTTCTCTATACCCCTTCCCTCCTTTGTTCAGGGACCTTTCAGATGCGAGACCTTAGTCACACTTTTAGGCCAATAGCTTTCCACTCAGAGTTAAACACTTGATCTGGAAAATGGACACTTTAAGTTTCTGGGTCTTACACAGCCTACTCCCTCTCCCAGTACTCTCACCACTCACCTTCCGGCCCCATAACAAAGCATGGCCAGAAGTCCAGGGCCCCTCTCCTTCTCCAGCCTAATCCCAGACCCCACACTATAATATTTCTATGAAACAGGGCATTGTCCTTGAGCTCCTCTAGGGACAGCATTTCCACATCCCCTTCACAGGCCACACACAGGTGACAGCAGCGAATGACTTCTTCTACTGTGTGTCCAGTATGACTGGGCACTGATGTGAGGCAGGGGGGTAGATCCTGGGACGCAAGGAGGGAGGAACTGGGGAGAGTGGAGAATCTGGAGAGAACAGCGCCTCTTCTGAGTCAGTCCACAGCAAAATTTCACTACCTTCTGGAATCTTCTGCCCTAACCTCCAAACTCCACAGTCACCAACATATTCATTCATCCGTTCATGAAGTCATTCAGCAAATATGTCTCTGGCACCTGCAGTGTGCCAGGCCCTCTTCTGGGCAATGTGAGTATGACAATAGGCCAGCTCACGGGGTGGGGATGAGTGAGGGACAGGGAGGGGGTCATACACTAGGCCATGCACTGGGCACACTGACCGAGTGGCACCATCAGGACATTCTGGGCACCTGGAAAGCTCACCTTCTGCTTGGGGAGCTGAGGAAGACTTCCTCAGGGAGGGGGTAGTTGAGCGGGGACTTGAAAAGTTTTGAGTTACAGTGAAGAATGCAGGACCAGGTGCTCCGGGCAAAGAAAACTGCATTAGTGAAGTCCTAAAGGCCTGGAGAGCTGAAAGAGTGTGGCTGCTCAGGGAGTGGGGTCCACAGGGAGCCCCACAAGCAGTTAGAGAACGTGTGGCTAGAGAGGCCGTTGGAGACAAAAGCAAAGGGCCTGGGAGCCACAACCTTATCCTGGGCACAGAAAGAAAGGATGATAAAAGCTATGGTGAGTGTTAGTGTCATTAAGGAAAGGCAGGATTGTGAAAACATTATGTTGTGTCCCCTCTCACCTTATTCACTGGATGTGGGACTCTGTGATTTTTGATTCTTCCCTAAAGTCAAAATAACTATGAAACGTCAATGTTTTCAATCAATTCTGGACATAGAGCCGGTCATAACAGTGCAACTAAAGAAATGAAAGTACTCTCAGAACTGCTGCAGCTAAGTGATGTGATAAGTGACAGGGGGTCTGTGTGTGTGTGTGTGTGTGTGTGTGTGTGTTTGGGGGTGGTGGTGGTGGCAAAATGTCTTTTACTATAATAAATATTTAAACTTTAAACATTCGCCAAATTTCAGTCAAACCACATACACCAGATTTAGTTTCTCTGTTCATTGGTTGAAGGCTGTTTAGGCTACTTCCAAAGCTTAGCTATTGTCAGTTGCACTGCTGTGACTATGGGTATGTGTGTCTCCCTGCAGTATCATGATTTAACTCTTTCAGGACTATACCACAGGAGGGTATGTTACACCAACATCTTTTCTAGTTTGGCTTCATCAACCCACTATAACAACCTTCTCAACAAACAAGTGATATATCAATACACTTTTCTGTTTCTAAACTAAAAATATAGCTCGAATTTTCAAAAACTGAAACCCTTTGCAATGCCAAACTATAGCCACAGAGAATTACATTGAATACTTATGATTCACCAATCATTCCCCTAGGAGTTTATCAAAAAATAATTGAACAGGTATTTAAAGCAATAATCAGGAAAGTATGTACCACTGCAGTATCTATAATCAAGAAATGTTAATAAAGTTAAAGCCTTCAAATCATGTAGTTAATGGCATTAATATACCAACAGGATTCACCCTTAAACACTTGCTGGATAGCAATCTATCTCTTAAAAGAGCTCCATCTCTGATCTATGGTTGCTGGTGCAGGGAGGAGAGTTAGGTTGCATCCTCTTCACTCTACCTGTATCAGTCAGTGTTTTCTGAGAAACAGACATAATCTGAGATATACAAATATATATATATATATATATATATATATATAAGAATTTACAAGATTGTCTTACAGTGACCACTCACAGAGTCAGATGAGGAAGAGTGCAGGGGGTCTGTCTGTGCACTGGAGACTGAAGGATTCAGTCGCAGGTCCGGAGCTCACTGCAGAGTCCGTATCAGGAGGCCCATGGGTCTGTGATGAAAGGCTGAAGAGTCCACTCCAGAAGCTGAAAGTCTGTGCTGGAAGCCAGGAGATGGCATTCCCTAGGGTATGGAATTGCCGAGCTGGTTTGGTTGAGCTTCTCTTACTGAAGTTGACACCGTCAATCAACCTCACAGTACCTTAGGTTCAGTCTAGGATAAAACACCTCCACCCACAATGCCAGTCCTACAGACTGTTCCTTCCACAGAGCTCTGCCAACTACCCTCTTACTTAATGTTATGCCAGAGATCTTCTCACAAGCTTAATCACTGCTACATGAATTTTTAATAAGCACTCACTTGCATGTATCAAAACTTGTCTTTTTTTTTTTTCATGTTTTCACCATCTTTAATACCTTTCCCGATTATTTACATCACGTCCAGTGGGGTTCTTTTTATACATGATGAAATGCTTCTCTTTGTATTGGGCATCTCAATGTGCATAGCACATACATCACATTACGGATTGGCACCTGTATAAAACTACAGATTCTGAAACAGTGGTAGATACAGAAACCTCAAATCCCCATCACAGCAACATGAAAATGCTACAATATGTCAAAGGTACAATCACATCCCTAGATGCATCCCCCACAATGTGGGATGAAATACACATGTAAATTACTAGCGACCAAGGAAGATGGAACCCTGCCCTTAAAACATGTTTATCCTGACAACTTGATTGGGCTCTGAGATGAGATATCTCTTAAGAATTTGATGCATCCAAGTTGATCATGGTTTCTAGGTGAATACATTAAATACACAAAGTCCACAAATTATCCCCCCTTCTCCACTGCTCAACACCATGAAGATCTTTGATGAACGCTGGAGTCTGGGGCCTGGTTTAAAAATTAGAAAAACTAAGGGCCGGGGATTTAGCTCAGTGGTTTTGCCGCCTGCTGCGCAAGCGCAAGGACCCGAGTTTGATCCCCGGTATCAAAAATAATAATAATAATAAAATAAAAATTAGACAAACTGTATTACATTGTAATATCGTAAGACTATAAGCAGCAGTTTAAGATGTGTGGTCCTGACTCAGTGGCTTCTTGGAAGTGGGTTCTTTCTTTCTTTCTTTTTTTTTGTGGTACAGGGGTTTGAACTTGGGACCTTGTGCTTGCAAGGCAGGCGGCAACACCACTGAGCTAAATCCCCGGCCCTGTGGCTTCTTTCTTATAGGCCTTGGTTAAGAAGAGTATTTTAAGTTGATGATGATTTGCATTTGAACAAAAGAGTTTGCAAATGGAATGTGAAAGACAAAAAGTCCAATCAGATTTTCCAGTCTTGCTGTCTGTAGACTCCCATAAAGTTAATTCAGGAGACAGTTCAGAAACATCCTAGGAGAGTCTTAAAGTCTTGGGGAAACATTCAGAGCATTTCTGATACCAAGCTAAGGTCATTTTGTATAAACTCTAAAAAGTCATTCATTAAAATTAAATGTTTGTCGTCACCTCAGAACTTTTTTTAAACCTCACCAACCCTGCCTCTTCCATCTTTATTCAAAGACAGGGGTTACATTTGTAAAATATATAAAGGAAAATATGAGGTTACTTGGTGACCATATAGTGCACTCGAACAGCTGTCTGCAAATATTTTCACCATGATTACCCTTACTAAAAGTAAATCACAGGGTAAAGATAGCTCAAATGTGACAAGGTTCGAATGGGACCCACTAACACTTTCTTCAGTCCTCTTTGGCTACATATGGAAAAAAAAATCCTTGGGGAACACGCCGAATCACCCCGCTGCAGACAGGCAGCCACCTGGTTCCACACAACAGAGATGCAGAGGATACCAGACCACCAGACCACGGTACAAGTCCTACTGCTCCTGGCCCAGAGGAAGGGGCTTCTGAGCCGCCATTCCACTGCTCCTGGTCCAGAGGAAGGGGTGTCCCGGCCACCATCCCTCCCGCTGCTC
The DNA here is from genome assembly GCF_053883595.1 of Heterocephalus glaber. NCBI lineage: Eukaryota > Metazoa > Chordata > Mammalia > Rodentia > Bathyergidae > Heterocephalus > Heterocephalus glaber. The sequence continues at coordinate 1,413,056 of NW_028258185.1, forward strand.
CCAGCCCACAGGAAAGGGCTTTTGGGCCACCATCCCTACTGCTGCTCCTGGCCCCTGTCCCACCTTTCCCAGCTCAGAGGAGGTAATCCCTGCAGGCACTAACAGGCTCCCGCCCCAGTAGAAATGAGAAAACACGTAAATAAGTCTCAAAACCAGACTTCCAGATCACCTACAGCAACCCCAAAGGGAAATGAGATGGAACATTCTGATACTCAACCACCTGGACCCACTGAACTGGCAACAAAAGGGGATCTGGAAAAAAATGAAATCAGAAATAATTTCTCAGATAACAGGAGAAATTGTGCCCCTGGTGCAAGACATGATTAATAAATCTAGAGAGGAGCTCAGGAACATGATGGAATCCCAACATAGGAACCAAATGGAATCCATAAAACAGATGCAAATAGATTTCCAGGACATGAAAAACTCCATTGAAAGTCTACACAGCAGAATGAGCCAATGTGAGGACAGAATTTCAGATATAGAGATAAGATTGCAATTAGTGACCAGGAAAAGAAAAATTGCTTCAAAATTATAAGGGAACATGAGAAATCAATCCAGCAGCTTCTAGATGATGCAAAGAAGAATAACATAAGACTGATTGGGCTCAATGAAGAAACAGGAGAGAGTGGAGATGACATAAAAAAAAATCTCTTCACAGAAATAATGTCAGAAAACTTCCCAAGCAGGGGAAAAGAGCTTGACATACAGATAAGTGAGGCATATAGGACTCCAAATAGCCTTGATCAAAAAAAATCTACACATAGGCATATAATTGTTAAGATTCCGGAAACTCAACAGAAGAACAAACTTCTACAAGCAGTTAGAGAAAAGAAACAAATCACATACAAAGGAAAGCCCATCAGAATCACAGCAGACTTCTCAACACAAAGCATCAAGGCAAGAAGAGCTTGGAGTGACATATTCCAAGCCCTAAAAGAAAACAGCCTCCAACCCAGATTGATGTACCCTGCAAAACTATCTTTCAAAATGGATGGAGAAATAAGATACTTTCATGACAAAGAGCACTTTAAGAACTTCGTGAATACCAAACCAGCACTCCAAAGAATTTTACACAATATCCTAGGAACAGACATTGAGGATCACAACCCCAGGAAGCAAAGCAGAATGAACCCATCTGGCATGACAAGAAATTAAATGTAAACGGGGAGAACCCAACAAAAAGAAAAAGTCATGGCAATGACAAGTCAATACGTTTCAGTTATAACCATCAATGTTAATGGTCTCAATTCAACAATCAAAAGAAATAGACTGGCAGAATGGGTCAAGAAGCAAAATCTGACAATATGCTGCATACAAGAAACACACTTGATTCACAAGGAAACTCATAGACTGAAAGTTAAAGGGTGGAAAACAATACTGCATGCGACAGGAACCCGAAAAAAAGCAGGAGTAGCTATCCTCTTGGCAGATCAAGTAGGTTTCAAACCAACACTGATTAAGAGAGATGAAGAAGGACACTACATCCTTGTAAAGGGAAGAATCCAAGAGGAAGAGATGACAATCATAAATATCTATGCACCAAACACTAATGTGTCCAACTATATAAAACAAATACTAACAGACATGAAAAGTCATATATGCACTAATACAATTGTAGTGGGAAACCTCAACACCCCACTGTCACAAATAGATAGATCAACTAGACTAAAAATAAGTAATGAAATACTAGAACTCAATCGAACTCTTGAACAAATGAACTTAACAGATGTTTACAGTCTTCCACCCCACAAAATCAGAATACACATTCTTCTCAGCTGCACATTGGTCATTCTCCAAAATAGACCACATACGCACACATAGAACATGTTTAAGTGCAAAGGAATTGAAGTTATCCCCTGTATATTATCAGAACACAGTGCGATGAAATTGGAGATCCATAGCAAAAGAAACTCAAAAAATTTCATAAACACGTGGAAAGTGAACAACACACTTCTGAATAACCAATGGCTCACAGAGGAAATTAAAGAAGAAATCAGACAGTTCCTTCAATTAAATGACAATGACAATACAACCTACCGGAATCTGTGGGACACAATGAAAGCAGTCTTATGAGGGAAATTCATAGCAGTGAATATGCATATTAGGAAAACAGAATGAGCCCAATTAAACAACCTGATGCTGAACCTCAAGCTTCTAGAAAAAGAAGAGCAGGACAACCCCAAAGCTCATACAAGAGAGGAAATTATAAAGATCAGAGGAGAAATCAATGCAATGGAGACTAAGAGAACGATACAAAAAATCAATGAAGCCAAGAGTTGGTTCTTCAAAAGAATCAACAAAATTGACAAACCCTTAGCCAACCTTGTCAGAAAAAGGAAAGAAAAGGCCCAAATCCATGCAATTAGGAATGAAAAGGATGAAATTACAACAGACCCAGCAGAAATCCAGAGGATCATCAATACCTACTTCCAGAACCTATACGCCAATAAGATGGACAACACGGAAGAAATGGACAGATTCCTAGATACATATGAATTACCAAAATTGAATGAAGAAGACCTAAAAATTCTGAACAGCCCAATATCAACCAATGAAATTGAAAATGTAATAAAAAACTTATCAACTAAGAAAAGCCCAGGCCCTGATGGCTTCACTGCTGAATTCTACAAGACATTTAGAGAGGAACTGCTGCCACTACTGTTTAAGCTCTTCAATGAAATTGAAAGGGAAGCAATACTCCCAAATTCATTCCTGGAAGCAAGCATCACCTTGATCCCCAAAGCAGAGAAAGACCCAACTGAAAAAGAGAACTATAGGCCAATCTCACTAATGAACATAGATGCAAAAATCCTTAATAAGATAATGGGAAACAGAATGCAGAAGATCATCAAGAAGATCATACACCCTGATCAAGTGGGATTCATCCCACGGATGCAGGGATGGTTCAATATACGAAAATCAATCAATGTAATACACTATATCAAGAGAACCAAGGACAAAAACCATTTGATTATCTCCATAGATGCAGAAAAAGCATTTGACAAAATCCAACATGCATTTATGATAAAAACCCTACAAAAAATTGGAATAGATGGTCTCTACCTCAAACTGATAGAAGCCATCTATGAAAAACCAACAGCCAATATCATACTAAATGGTCAAAAACTGAAATCCTTCACACTAAAATCAGGAACAAGACAAGGATGTCCACTATCACCACTCTTGTTCAATATAGTTCTGGAAACATTAGCCACAGCAATTAGACAAGAGAAAGAAATAAAAGGAATAAAGATAGGTAATGAAGAAGTCAAATTGTCATTATTTGCAGATGACATGATACTGTATATAGAAGACCCCAAGAACTCCACCAAAAGTCTTCTAGACTTAATAACCAAATTCAGTCAAGTAGCTGGTTACAAGGTCAACACACAAAAATCAATAGCTTTCCTCTACACCAATGACAGACTCACTGAGAGAGAAATAGGGCAAATAATTCCTTTCACAATAGCATCCAAAAAACTGAAATACCTAGGAATCAAACTAACGAAAGAAATCAAAGACCTCTTCTCTGAAAACTATGGCACTCTGAAAAGAGAGATTGAAGATGATATCAGAAAATGGACAGACATCCCCTGCTCCTGGGTAGGAAGGATTAATACAGTGAAAATGGCCATACTTACCAAGCTGCTATATAGATTTAATGCAATTCCAATTGAGATCCCAGCAGCATACTTCATAGACCTTGAGAAAACAATCCAAAAATTCATTTGGAACAAGAAGAGACCCAGAATAGCAAAAGCAATTCTAGGTAACAGAGACATGGCAGGGGGTATCACAATCCCCAACCTGCAACTCTACTACAAAGCTACTGTGATCAAAACAGCATGGTACTGGCAAAGAAACAGACCTGAGGACCCGTGGAACAGATTAGAAGATGCAGAAACAACGCCAGACAAACTCAGCCATCTCATCTTCGATAAAGGAGCCAAACACCCTCACTGGGGGAAAGATAGTCTCTTTAATAAATGGTGCTGGAAAACGTGGGCTTCAACTTGCCAAAGATTAAAACTAGACCTATATCTCTCACCATGCACTAAACTAAAATCAAAATGGATTAAAGATCTAAATATTAAAATAGAAACTCTGAACCAGTTGGAACAGAGGTTAGGTAGAACCCTTGAAGACATCAGTGTAGGAAAAGATTTTATGAACAAGACCTCAGTTGCCCGTGAACTAGCACAAACAATCGACAAGTGGGATCTCTTCTTATTAAAAGGCTTTTGCACAGCAAGAGAAACCACCAGCAGTGTGAAGAGACAACCCACAATGTGGGAAAAAATCTTCACCTGCTCTCCCTCAGACAAAGGTCTACTATCTCGAATCTATAAAGAACTTAAAAAGGTCAGACCTCCCAAATTTAAAGACCCAATCCTAAAATGGGCATGTGAAATGAACAGACATTTCTCAGACAAAGAAGTAGAAATAGCAAATAAATACATGAAAAAATGTTCAACATCACCGGTCATTCGAGAGATGCAAATGAAAACAACGCTGAGATTCCACTTCACTCCAGAAAGAATGGCTGCTATCATGAAATCAACCAATAACCAATGCTGGCAGGGCTGTGGGGAAAGAGGAACCCTGCTCCACTGCTGGTGGGAGTGTAGACTGGTGCAAGCACTGTGGAAATCAGTATGGAGATACCTCAAAGAACTAGGACAGGAAGTCCCATTTGACCCTGCTATTCCACTGCTGGGGATCTTCCCCAAAGAATTAAAAGAATCATACCACAGTGATATATGTGCACCCATGTTCATAGCAGCACAGTTTGTAATAGTTAGAACTTGGAAACAGCCCAAATGCCCATCAACTGGAGACTGGATAAAGAAACTGTGGTTTTTTTATAAAATGGAGTTCTACTCAGCCATAAAAAATGAGAAATTAGAGACATTTATAGCTAAGTGGATGCACATTGAGGTGATACTCTTAAGTGAAATAAATAGGACACACATGTATAAATACTGAATAGTTTCTCTGGTGTGAGAAACTGAAAGTGTAAATAAGGACTAAATGCATAATAGGTAATGTGAAATAGGAAGAAAAGGGGCAAAGGGGAAGGAAGTGGGAGGGCTAGGGGAAAGGATAGAAGGGAATGGGATTAATATGAGAAAATGGAAAAATAGGAACAAAATCTTTGTAAATAGGGAGGACTGGAGGGGTTGAAGGGAGGGCTGGGCAAGGGTGAAAAATAAGAACCAAGAGAGACTATGTAAAGGTGCAAATTTCCAATGATGAATGTCATTATATTATATACCTAAAATGTACCAATAATTAGAATGAATAATCGATAATGTAAAATAGGAAGAAAAGGTCCAAAGGGGTAGGGGTAGTGGGAGGGGCAGAGGAAAGGAAAGAAGGGAAAGGAAAAATGATGAGAACTGGAAAAAATGGAAATAAAATCTTTGTAAATAGGAAAGGGTGGAGGGCGTGAAGGGAGGGCTAGGAATGGGGAAAAAATAAGAACCAAGATGCATTATGTAAAGGTACAATTCCCAATGAGAAATGTAATTGTGTTGTATACCTACAATGTACCAATAAAAGAATTTAATACAAAAATAATAAAATAAAAAAAAATAAAAATAATAATTTAGGGTAGGCAAGAACTAGGATACAAAAAACACGACGTATAAAAGAAAGAAATTGATAAATGAGATTCCATCAAAATTTAGAACTTTAAATGACATCATTAAAATGAAAAGTAGTCCTTAAACAGACCATATTTACAATGCATATAACCTATGACCAGAATATATAAAGAACTCTTACAGCTCATTAATAGACAACCCAATTAAAAAGTAGACACAAGGGGCTGGAGATTTAGCTCAGTGGTTTCGCCACCTGCTGTGCAAGCGCAAGGACCCGAGTTCAATCCCCAGTACCAAAAAACAAAACAAAATAAACAAACAAAAATAAGTAGACACAAGAAGATGATAAATAGCCAGTACAGCACAGGAAAGGTGTGCAACACCAGAATCAGAAAAATACTAATCAGTACAATAACAAGACTGAATTATACACTCATTAGGGAGATGAAGTTAAAAGTTTTAAAAGCCTTGTCATGACTTTTTCTTTTTGTTGGATTCTCCCCCTTTGCGTTTAATTTGTCACACCCAATGGATTCATTCTGCTGGGCTTCCTGGGGTTGTGTCCTCATTGTCTTTTCCTAGGATATTGTCTAAAAGTTTTTGGAGGGCTGATTTGGTATTCATGAAGTTCCTAAAGTACTCTTTATCATGAAAGTATCTTATTTCTCCATCAATTTTGAAAATTGCAAGGTACATCAATTTGGGTTGGAGGCTGTTTTCCTTTAGGGCTTGAAATACATCACTCCAAGCTCTTCTTGCCTTGAGGGTTTGTGTTGAAAAGTCTGCTCCGATTCTAATGGACTTTCTTTTGTATGTGATTTGTTTCTTTTCTCTCACTGCTTGTAGAACTTTGTTTTTCTGTTGGGTTTCTGGAATCTTAACAATTATATGCCTATGTGTAGATTTGTTTTGATCAAGGCTATTTGGAATCCTATATGCCTCACTTATCTGTATGTCAAGTTATTTTCCCCTACTTGGGAAGCTCTCTGCCATCATTTATGTGAAGAGTTTTCTTATGTCATGTGCACTCTCTTCTGTTTCTTCATTGACTCCAATCAGTCTTACGTTATTCTTCTTTGCATTGTCTAGCAGCTGCTGGATTGATTTCTCGTGTTCCCTTACAATTTTAAAGCAATTTTTCTTTTCCTGGTCACTAATTGCAATCTTATCTCTATATCTGAAATTCTGTCCTCACATTGGCTCATTCTGCTGTGTAGACTTTCGATGGAGTTTTTAATGTCCTGGAAATCTGTTTGCATCTGTTTTATGGATTCCATTTGTTTCCTATGTTGGGATTCCATCATGTTCCTCAGATCCTCTATTTTTTTTTATCTGTGTCCTCTCTAGATTTATTAATCAGGTCTTGCACTATGGGCACAATCTTTGCTGTTATGTGAGAAATTATTTCTGATTTCATTTTTTCCAGATCCCCTTTTGTTGCCAGTTCAGGGAATCCAGGTGGTTGAGTATCAGATTGTTCCATCTCATTTCCCTTTGGAGTTCCTGTAGGTGATCTGGAAGTCTGTTTTTTTTTTTTTTTTTTTTTTTTAAGTAAAACAGTAGTGAGCTTTATTCTAATTAAAATGAAGTAGTAGTTTTAAACTTTTTATAATGTACTTAATTCTACAAAATTAAATGTTACATAAAATTCACTGGGAAGGGAAGTTTAAGAGGAGAGTAATTTTTAAATACTTCATGATTTTGACAAGAAATTGCTTGTTAAGGCACTACACATCTTCTTTGGTTAAATGATTAACTATTTAAATCACTTGAAAAAAGAGGCAATACAAAATACACAAGTTGCATTCTTCTTTTCAAATACACACATATATCTTGCTTTTCAGTTTCCATTACCACAGTGCCTACAAATCTCTGGAATTCTTTTTAACTCATCAGAAAGCTGTATGGATATCCATGATATTTAGATCTGAAAATAGAGAGCATCCAACTGAAGAATAATACAACAATCCCAATACCAGCTACACACATTATTTTTCGTTTCCCAATATCCATGTCAGAGGTAGCAGCTTCACATAAAAGCACCATCCCTAAAGTAACCCTGCCACTGAACAGAAGAACAATGTGTATTTCAGCTACAAACTGGGCTTGACTGATTCCATGGATATAATTCACATGTCCTGTGTGGGGATTCTTATGAGCATATGGTGGTCCTCTTATATGGTTCCACATTTGACCAGATGTCATGGCAAGCACAAAACACAAAGCTGCAAAAGCCCATCCTGTTTTATTAAAGAGAAATTCCATGTTGCTTCTTCGAAGATACACAAGTCCACCAATAACAGCCAAGAACAATCCCAACATAAGGGGACCAGCATAATTTGGAGGTCTAATTACTCTAATGTTAACATCAGTTCTGTCTGCAATCCACTGGGCAATCTGCTCAGCTGAAAAACCCCGCACCTGCAACTCATATGTATCACCTCATTTGGGCTTCCCTTTTGCAGGAAAGTTGATGAAAGTTGGAGCAGAATTCATGTTTAGCATCTGAAATACATCAGAGCATTCATCAAAATCCACCATGGCAAAAAATATCCTATTGGTAAATGCACTGGAATATCGCCAAGAGTTTGCCAGGATCTGAAATTCTTCATCAGCTTGCTTGCAAACAACACATTGTCTATGAAGTTGGAGAGCAGTGAGCATGACATTAACAGAATAATTTCTTGGTGGGGCTTTAACAAGGTGCCAGAACTTGTCTCCATTCATTCTTATTACAGGTCTTTTATTGGTCCATTCCATCAGCTGACTAACCTTTTCAGATAACACCATCTCCTTTTTTCTTTGGGCAGAGGCAGAGGGAACCTGGTAAATGAGCAACAGCCCCATTGCCACGGTCGCAGAAGCACACCAAAGGCACCAACCCGCTGCCATGTTCTCTCCTCTAGCTTCTCTTGGAAGTCTGTTTTTGAGGCTTGTTTATGTGTCTTCTCATTTCCATGGGGGGGGTGTGTGCTCTGGCGCCCGCGCAACTCACCTTCTCTGCCCTAGGAGGATGGAATGGCGGCGAGGGAGCCTCCTCCTCGGCGCTGGGACTGGCTCACCTTCTCTGCCCTAGGAGTGTGGAATGGTGGCAGGGGCTGATGTCACCATTTTAAAACACACAAAATAACAGCAGGTTCATGACAGCTTTTTGACAGTGAAATAAATCTGACGGTAAGCTCTATTCCCTGATGCACCAGAAAAGTCAAGAGTTGCTTTTTTTATGTTGGTTTTCTCCTTTTTTTCAGAAAAATATGAAACACACTCACAGAACCATAATTTGATGGCAGTATATACATATTTAAATAATTAATTTAAATAGCATACACCTACTCTTGCATTAAACTCTCCATCCAAAGAAAGTGCTCCCCGTGGAGGCTTCTGGAGACTGAAGCAGGCTTCCTCTGGAGGGTCACAGCCTGGGGAGAAAGTGGGTGACCTTCAAAGTTCCCCTTCTTGGCCCTCCCATTCTTATTCAGGGCAATAAACATGCCAGGGTAGGTGTGGGACTCCTAGGCATTGTCGTTGTTGGGTAGAAGGATCTCCTTGAACTTGCATTCATTGGTGAAGAAAGGCAAGTCATAGAGCATGCCCTTGCTGCTGTCCAGGAGCACCTGGAGGTGGAAGCTGATGCCCACATTGCAGTACAACTGCCACAGCTGCTTGATGCCCAGCAGGTAGTCGCTGGCTCCACTCTGGATGGCCACCTCCTTGAGCTGCATGGCCACCAACAAGCTCACCAGCAAGAGCACCATGAGGCTCTCCAAAACTTGTCTTTTTAATCCAGTATTGGTAGACACATTAGGTGCCTTTAGTTTATATATTTTACTATGAAATTTTTACTTAAAATTGCTATTTCTTCAGAATTTTGCCATGAGTTAGGTGGCAGTGTGGGGATAGTGGTCTATGGGCAGGAAAAGAATAGAATAAGGGCCTCATTAGGCTTTATTAACAAATTAATAGCAAATCTTGCTAAAATCAACTTGATTTGAGCAATTAAAAGGATAAAGGTAGAGAAAGAAAGAAGAACCAGACCAAGAAAAGGCAGCAGGTAGTGCAGTTAACATAAGAATCTACTAGGAGAAGAGATGCTAGACAAAGCAGGGGGAAGCATAGAAATCAGGATAACTGCTCCCCTTTCCACATCTCCAACACAATGCAAAGGAAACAAGGAGTGGCTGTGTAACTCAAAAGAAAACACTTATTTAGTATATAAAAATATACACACTTATGCATTTATATACATATATATGTATATATTCCCTCTGTAGTCACTATATTCCTGCACTAAATACACACACATCCCCTTACTTAATCACTAACTCTAAGGGACTCCCCCAACCAACTTACATATCACAGGAAAGCAGGAAGCAGTCAAACAAAGCCCACCAAAAGGAATGTGCACACAGGCAAAGGTGCCCGGGTCAGGGTCTTGAGACCTGGGATCCACCCAAAGACAGCCTAGAAACCAATCAGACTGTGACGAGTTCCAGGTACCCACCTGGAAGGAAGGTTCCCTAGACCTAACAAGAGAAATCAGGAGCAGAGGCTCAGGAGTATCCATTGTTTGCATGGACCTGCTGCCCTCTCTTCAGGGCAGCTTCTGTCTTCTGCTTTTTCCTCCTTACAAGTAAATTATCTTCCTTTCTAAAACTCCATCCCTCTAATTCATTATTGGTGCTGAGCTTTTTATCCCAGCTAGCTGCTTTCCCTGACTGAAAAATCAAAAGGAAGACTGCAGAACATGGTCAGTACCCCAGCCCTGGAGTCTTTGGCCACAGGCTGGCTCCTAGGGGTGAATGATAGGGAACCCCACTTTTAGGAAGTGCACGTCCTGTAACAACTTAGCAGCAATTTAATCCTAGAATCCTGCCAGAATCTGGCTTGCTACTCCAGGGGTAACCAGGTGGGGAGTGTATACCCATATACCTATCCTAAAAATGTGCCTCCCTGGACTGGTAGCTTGGTCTTTTTATCCTGACAAGAGAGCCCATATTCAAAAAGGAAAAAGTAATGCTGGGCTTTCCTGTAAGTGCAGCAGATCCTTCTTTTTTAAACAGTTGCTGCAGGTTACTTTTTCTCTCTGTCTACAGCTTCTGTACCTTTAGAGTCTTCTCTCCTTTCTAGTAGCTAGAGACTCTTAAGGTAAACCTCAGAAAATGAGTGTTCACTCATAAGAACACCGAACATAAGAGGCACTGGCTGCCTCTGAGCAGGATTGGAAAGAGTCAGGAGGTACTCCAGGACAAAAATCCTCTAGGTGAGGAGCACACACCTGCATCTCTGGGGCAGCTGAGACTCTGGGAATCTTGCTCCTCCAGGGAGACACAAATACGGATGAAGCTCCCATCCACTGTCTCAGGCAGAGTTTCTCAGGCAACCGGCATGGGAAACTCAATCCTGTAACACAGTATAAGGAATTGGCTTCCAGATGGCACTGGAGGAAGACCTTTCTGAGACATCTGTGGGGATCTGAACATATTTCGTTTCCAGGGGAAGTTCTCTAAACTACTCTTTTAATCCACCCCCTCCCCTTTCTCTTAAAACCACAGGGTTTAAACTCAGTCCTCCTGATGCCATGGCTCCTCTTTGTTGTGTGGCTGTCCTAAACCAAACGGATTCAAATAGTCAATCAGGCGATACCTGATTGATCCACAGGACTTGGTGAAGTCGATGGACTTAATACATGGTTTTCTCTTTCACTCTTTCATTCTTGTTCACTCTCTAAAAGTTTCAACTTCCTTCTTCCTTCCCTTCCTCACTTTAGTTCTCATCATTTGTGTGTGTAAGGGAGGGAGGGAGCTGGCATCTGTACTTTACCTAGTGTGTAACTAACTCATGGTTGCCAGACAACAGGTATAGGCTTTAATCTGTGAGTTTCATAGATGTGTCATAGTACTGAGATGTAAGTCTTCAGGGTGGATTTTAAATCCACTCTAGCCCTGCCCTGCTGCTGAGGGGAATTACCTTGATGTTTCCATAGATAACACAAAAAAGTTCCAGAGATTCCTTTGCCCTAGGGCCCAGGGGCAGAACTTCTCCAGGCCGTTACATAACTAATGGTAAGGTCAAGAGGGATTAAGGCCTGTATGGGGAACAATATGCCTCATATAGGAGCAAAGGACTTCCTGAGTCATTGTAAAGATGACAAGTGGAGCCTCTATTCTCAAGTCTGGGAGGATGGGTTTCACTGGGGCAGTCTGGCCCAATCCCCCTTCCATACTCATGGAAGGGAATATAGAGCCTGCTCTGCCTCAGTTTCCTTTCTGATTTAATCCTCTGATGGTGAGAGGGCAATTTTAGCTCCTGAGGATCCTGTTCTCAGTCTTTCAAGACAGAGTGATAGCTACTGGGCAGATTGCTTCATTAATGCAGGAGAATCATTTGAGGAAATCACAAAAGACCACTTGCACTGTTTAAAAAGCTCTTAACTCCAACTTTCTCCTGTCACTTTTTTTTTTCTTTCTTTCCTTTAGAGACCTGTTTTTATTAATCAGGGAGAGACTCATCCTGAAAAGGTTTTGGTCCCAATTTGTCTGTTCCTGTCTTTAGCGTAGGCCTATAAACTAAGAAATATTTTTATTCAGTCCTCCTTCCTTCCTCCCCAGGCCTTCAGGAATACCACCTGAGACAAGGTGGACTGACAGGTTTTCTAAGATAGGGCCATCCCAGCACAGGTGATTATGTGAGCAGATGTGAAAATAGCTTTTTAGAGATCCGCACAGCTGGATGGCTACTTTACTCAGAATGGACATTAAGGGAGACAGGATCTGCCTCTCATACTGTGATTCCTTTCTGGAGCATGTTGCCAGGCCAAAAATTGCTAAATGAGGTCTGGAAGTTCCACTGCAGTTGCACAGTATAAGCCAAAGGGCCACAAGAAACACTGCCAGGGGGCCTCTCTTCCTGCTCTTTCAGAGATTTTAGATTCAAACTCTTGGAATAAAATTAGAAAGTAAACCCAGAGAGCCATTAGCGGCAACCAGAGAGTCCCCACCTCCCCCCTTATGTTCTGCTTCTTTCAGAAGGTCTCCAAATGGTTTTGGACCTGCATTGAATCTATAGATTACATTTGGGAGATTTGGGAACTTTAAAATAGCAGAGTTTACCAGTCTACGAACATGGTATATCCCTTCCTTAAGATTAATTAGTAACTTTCCATCTCACTTAGAATAAACTCTAGGGCCAGGGATTTAGCTCAGTGGTTCCAACGCCTGCCTCACAAGTGCAAGGTCCCGAGTTTGATACCCAGTACAAAAAAAAAAAAAAGAATAAACTCTAAATATGTAAAGTCCTACTAGTTTACCCTCCCCCTATCTCGCATATCTCACCACCTGTCACTTGGCTCCTCATTTATGCCTTCCAGCCCCTTTATCTGTTCTGTGAACATATCAGGCCGGCTCTCACCTGAGTGGCTTTGTCCTAGCTCTTCCCTCAGGCTGCAGGTCCCTTCCCAGGACCTTGCAAAGGCTGCTGCACCTCTTATCATTCAGATGCAAGATGACACAGTGGTTCAAAACAGGTGCATTTTCTGGTTGCGTCATCATTAGCATGTCACTTTACTTGTCACACGAAGATGAGATGAATAGACAGATATAAAGACCATGAAACAGTTCTGAGCACAAAGGAAGAACTCAGTTAATTTCTCATTCTTTCCTGAATGCACTACCTCGACAGTTTGTCTCAAGGACTGTGAACTTCCTGAAGGCAGAACATTATCCACCTGATTTCTACCCTTCTTTCTGGTGCCATGTCATGTACACATTGTCCAGCAGGGGCTGGCACACTACAGGTACTTGTGAAATCTTTCTTGAATGAACAATAAATGACCTATTTTTTTTAGCAGCTCTCTGTCAAAAACAAAGACCAAATAGAAATATTTTTTATTAGCACAAACATTTTATGCATATATGTGCATCAAAATTTACTTGCTCAATTCATCATTCTTAAAAACTTCATTGTTTTCCCTTTTCTAGCAACTCCTAATTAACAATTGTATTTCCAAAATTTTTTTTTTTGCACTGGGGATTGAACCCAGAATCTTTGCTATGAGCTACATCTCTGGCACTTTTTCATTTTTAATTTTTGAGACAGGGTCTCACTAAGTCCCCAAATTGCCAGGAAAGACCTTAAACTTAAAATCCTCCTGCCTTAGCCTTCAGGGCTACTGAGATCAAAGGCGTACATCGCTATGATTTTGCACAAAGTTCTGTAGTAAGGACTGAGGAGCTTCCAATACAAATACATGAAAAAAACACCTAGTCAGGAACAATGGAAACTGACAAGTGCCCCATGTGTGCTTTGAGATTATCTCATACTTACCATCACTCAAGAAAGGTGCTGTTGTTATCCCCCTATTTTATCTAGAGGAAAATGAACATTAAAGATTTGGAGTATTTTATTCAAGACCTCACAATTACTATTTTCATTCATGTTATTTCATATACACCACGTTTTTTTGATCCTATTTGTCTAAGTATCTCTTTATGTCCTATGAAAACTTGTTGAAGGACTCAGAAAAAGAATGAAGGGGAATTTAATTTTGAAGAACATATATAATAAAAAGACTAAAATATTTAGAACTAGAAATTGAATTTTGAACTGAAAGAAAACATTTTGAAAGGTATATTTAAAGAAAATAAACTTAGGGAAAAGTGTTTTTTTTAAACGAGCCTTATGCTGGACTGGACTGACTAGATTGTGCTTTATTACTAAAATTTTGTGTTCACTGTTTCTTTCTCTCTGAATGGGCATCCATCATTGATTTTTAAGAAACATGGGCTGGGGATTTAGCTCACTGGTTCTGCAGCCTGCCTGGCAAGAGCAAGGTCCCGAGTTTGATCCCTGGTACAAAAAAAAAAAAAAATTGATAGATTTTTAAGAAAGATAACCTCAAATGTGTTGGGTATTTTGTCTCAGCAATGAGAAAAGTAACTAAGATGAAATCTTAACCAGTTGGAATCTGAGGCAGAGGAATCTCAAATTTGAGCCCAGCCTTGGCAATTTAGTGATTTAGTGAGACCTTGTCTCAAAATAATAAAAAAGAGTTAGGATGTAGCTCAAAGGCCCTATGTTCTATCTCCAGTACCACAGTAATAATTATTATAATTACTATTATTCTGTGAAATCTTACTTTGAGACTGAGTGTCTGGTTTCCCAAAAGATTTCCACATAATCATTTTAATATATATTGATGATTATTGTATGAGTCAATTATTATTTTAGGGCTGATAAAAAGTGATTTTTTTTCTTTTTGTTAATAGCATGGATTCATAGATTTTCAAATTTCATTTTTTAATTTTTATTTTTTGTTTGATAGTAGGGAGCGAATTCAGGAACTTTCGCTTGAAAGGCAGGCAGCAGCACCGCTAAGCTAAATCTCCAGTGCAAATTTCATTTTGACATAGCCCCCTTTAAATTTTTATTTAGCTAATTCACTAAATTGCCCAGGCTGGGTTCAGTATTTCAGGCCTCATGCCTCAGCATCCTAGAGGGCTGGGCTTACAACTGTGCACCACCACATCGGGCTCGGCATGCATCATCTTCATCATCATCATCATCATCGTCATCATCATCATCGTCATCATCATCATCGTCATCATCATCGTCATCATCATCATCATTATTATCTTTTTTTTTTTTTGAGACAGGGTCTCACTGTGTAGTTCAGGCTGATCTTGAACTCACTAAGTAGCCCAGCCTGGTCTCGAACTCATGGCGATCCTCTTGCCGCTGCCTCCCAAGTCCTGGGATTACAAGTGTGTACCAAATTTTTGGATGAATCAGTTAGAATTAGAATCCAACTCTCTAGTTATTTATTTTGGTCCTCAAAGTAACCAAAATTTGACCAGTGTGAGCCCCTTCAAGCTGTAGCCTGTGTGCCCACTGATTTTCAGCACTTTCTTACTTTTTGGTAGAGGAAGATGCTTCAAACACACCTTGTCTTTCCCTGCCCCAGACATAGAATGAACCAATTCTCCATAAAGTGCTTGTTGCTTTTACTTTTCTGATCACTCATTCCAGACAAAATCATCTACTGCCTTTAGGAGTGATGGCTGGGAGACCAGGAGAAAAATTTAATGGACACCAGCCTTAAGACTCTCTGACTGAGCAAGGTGTGGTGGTGCATATATGGAAGCCCAGTATTGGAAAGCTGAGGCAGGAGGCTCTAGAGGCTATGCCCAACCTGGGCAATATAGCAAGAGCCTCTCTCAAAATAAAAACAAAGCCAAGTACAACAGAACAGGCAGAAGGGCTGGAGATGTCGTCAGTGGTAGCCCTCTGGATGGCTGTGTACAGGAGGCAGAACTCAGTGCAGGCCCAGAGGGAGGGCTTGAGGCCCTACTTCCCACTGGCCATTCTCAAGGCACCCCACTCCAGGAATCACAGGACTCCCTGCAGGTGGCTTTGGCACAGGACCCCCTAACAGCCCTGCTCAACTTTTCATAAGCACATAGAAGCCTATGACCTTGCACCTAACCTGCTGCTGTGCCCAGATTACGAAGTCCCAAAGACCACCAGGAGGCCGTTTCCGATGTAAGCACACGAGGGTCATTTATTCAAGCTTAAGCAGGGACTCTCAATTGTCACCAACACAGTGGATCAAGATTGAGAGCCCCGAGTTCCAAATTAGCAGGGTTTTTATTGAGATTACAGCAAGCTTCAGTCATTAGCAGCCATATGATTGGTTAACATTTAGCAAGTATGAAGTGTAGAATTTTGATTGGCTAGGCTCATTGGGGGTTGAAGGGGATTATGTATAGGTTTTTACAAGAAAAATGGGGACAAAGGTTAGTGGTCTACTGTCACGTACTGATGGTCAGCAGACATCTTGACTCATGGTCATGACCACCTTGTGTGGATAGTCAGCACGTTAACAGATTGTCCTATAGATAGTGGGCCCGGGGCACTTGTTTCTAGGGCAAACAGATGGCTGAGTAATGAGCTTAGGAATCTTGAGTTACAGATCATGTCTTTTGTCCCAGATCAAGCACAAATTTGAGAGAACAAAGGAGACTGCTCCATTTTGGACAAAATGGAGTCATTCTGGTCCCACACTGCCTCCCCTCCTTCATTTGACATCTCCCTTGCTTCACAGTCTGTAAGCTGTGCCAGTCTCTCCTGTTCTTGTTCTCATTTCCTCCCACAGGGTTTTACACAATAAATTGTGTGTACATTGGATCCTGTCAGGCATCAACTTCTAAGAGGATCTGGGCAAACATGGAAATCAGAGGCAGAAGCAGGGATATCAGTGACAGGGGCAAACACAATAGCCCCCAGGAAAGGTTGGACAAGATGACCACAGTAGGGGTGGAGAGAAATCAGGTTCTGGCTTTTTTTCACAGAAGGAATCCAACGACCAAAACAAAACAAACAAAAAAGGCAAAAAGGAGGGAAAGAATAAATGACTAAGCTAAGAACTCAATAGTTCAGTATAAAAGCCTTGGATTCAATCCTCAACCCCACAATAAGAAAAAGACCAAAAGAAGGACAGAAAGCAATTTTACTAGACTTGCTGGTGAAATATAAGATATGAGAGGAAGTGATCCATCAGATGCCTCCATTGTTTTCAGCCTAAGCATGGAGAGGTAGGGTCTGTTGTATGTGAGATGCTAATGCCTAGGAGAAGAACCTGTGGCAGATGTGAGACTGCAGGCTGAACGGTAGACCTAGGAGGCTGGAGAAATGATTAGACACACAAAAGGAAATGTTGCAAGAACAGACCATGGATTTCATATGTCTGGAGTTCACCATCGGGATGCTGGCTGAAGATGTAACTTTCAGAGTTAGTGTATACCTGGATTGCCATGTAGTACAAGTGAATGTGATTACTGGGAGAAAAATCATCACAGAGAAACACTAGGAACCGAGTCCCAAGGCATTCTATGTTTGGCAGGAGACGATTAGATTACTCGTCTAGGGACCAGGAAGGTCATAGAGATGTAGCATTGTCCTAAGAGCCTGATGAGATTCCCATTTGAACAGGGTGTGGCCCCGTGAGAGGAGTATTCCTTTGCCCAAAGCTTGTTTTGAGTGAGTGTCAATGGCTGCCTCGAGGCCTTTCCTTAACAGTGGGCCACACTTCTTTTCCGGTTCTTTTCCTCTCAGTCCTATTTTAGTCAGTTTAGTTCAGAAGCAGCTACTCCTGAAGGTGAATTCATTGTTCAAAGATAAGGTTGGACAATGATTCCTTTTCATATGAAGGTGAGTAGCTTACATTGACAGTGCTCACTGATTTATCTGGCTTTGATTCTGTCCATTTAATTTCTGCTGCCATTCTTTGTTTCTGTTTTACCTCCCCCTTTCTTCCTAGCTTTCACACTGAAGCTTTTGATTTTTTCATTCCAGTTTGGTCCCTCTACTTAATTCTCCTTTTATATATGTTCTTTTCACTTCTATTTGCTCTGTGTCTTCTTTTAGTGTTTTTATTTAACTGATTCTTTAGAGTTAAGCACATAGTCATCATTGCGCTCTAGTCCTGCTTACAGATGAAGGCTATGTAGAATCCTTTCCCTGTACTTAAGAAACACTCTTTAGACTTTTCATCCTAGAATGACTTTAATTGGGAAACTATGGCATTTTTGTTTCAAGGGAATGCACACCCTTTACACAGCTATCAGGGGACATTTCAGGAACCCTCCTGTCATAGCTGCCAGGACTAGCAGCTGCATGCAGCCCTCATGGGACTCCACCCCTCCCCCACCCCCTGGAGGAGGCCTCACCAGGCCCCTTGTGGCCCTTCCCCTTTCCCCCTCCCTGCCCTGGGCTTTCAGAAGAAACCTGTAGGCAGAAATTGGCCGCAGCCAAGAAAAAGGTAAAGCACACAGGGAGAGTCCCAGCCCCTGGGCCCGGACTGAGTCCCCAGATGGCCGCTCCTCGGTCAGTCTGTGCCACCCCTGAGGCACATGGTGTGGGACCCTCATTGGCCCAGTGCCCCCATCAGTTCCTCTCACAGCCCAGCCCCCCTCCTGGCTTCGGTGACCCTTGTGATCACTCTTGGCGTCTCCTGCCTCCCTGAGCCCTACATCAGACTGCCTCATTGCTTCCCTGTTCTGAAAACAGAGGAGGGCAGGGGCACAGACAGATTTGGGGGACAGTGAAGCAGGGGTAGGATGTGCTTAAGGCCCAGTCCCCTCACACTGTCATCACCACCCCTCACCTGGCCCTTGCTCTTCCCACCGGGTCCCCTAAAGTGTCCATAGCCACTGTCCAGTTTCTCTGGTGGAGACGCAGATTTCCACCCAGAAGGGGATGGGACCACGGGAAGGAGTGCCGCGAGGCTTTAGGTTCCTTGCTGCTTAACTTGGACACTGACAACAGGAAAACGTCATCAGAGAACTCGAAAGGTTGACAGTGTCTCTGGGTGACCCCAGGTTTGGGTTGGTTTTCTCCCAGCATTCTGCTCTCCAGAGAGGCTCAAAATATCTCCTAAATTCTCTACTTCACGTTTGAATTCTCTTGTGTGTGTGTGTGTGTGTGTGTACTTGGGGTAGTGCTGATTAGGCCCACAGGCTTCACAAGTGGGCCAAGCTCTCTATTACTGAGCTGTACCTCAGCCCTCTTGTTTTTTTCTTCTGTTAGCCTTAGGGATTGATTCCAGGAGGCACAGAACTACATGCCCAATACTTTTTATTATTTACTATTTCTATTTTCAGATGGTTTTTAATGCTTTTTTACCTCAGGCTTGCCTCAGTCTTGTGGTCCTGCTGCCCCAGTGTCACCAGTATTTGGGATGATAGGCAGGTACCACAGGGCCATCTCTCTTTTTCTTTCTTTCTTTTCTTTCTTTTCTTTTCTTTCTTTCTTTCTTTCTTTCTTTCTTTCTTTCTTTCTTTCATGTAGCCATGCAACTGCTCCCTTGCTCAGGCATTAATTGATCATCACAGCACTGTGTCAGTCGTTGCTGCATTGCAGCAGGTGGTATGTGTAAGAGCGTGCTGTAGAAACTATGCAGGAGGATGTGAACACAGGGGCTCATCATTTTCCTCAGTATTATTGCTTTTCCTTTATGCAGTTGAAAGAGTTTCAAGAAAGAAACAATCTTTTTGGTCCTTTTCTGGTTGAGAGGAAGAAAAGGATAAAACCCGGGATATCCACTGGTGGCAAATGTCACCCACCTGATGAGGTGACTCAGAGCTGGCCAGGCTGCTGGGGCTGTGGCTCTAATGGCAGTAGAGAGTCAGGGTTCACATGAGCACAGTGTCAGCTGCAGGTTAAGAAATCTGCATTCGAGGGCCAGGTCTGTGATAGCTCAGTGGTCGGGTGTGTGACAAGCTTCTGACAAGTACTGGGTCTGACCAACAGCAATGCAATTAAATATATGGGGAGGATTTTATGTACAATTGTGATGTTTAAATGACACATTTTTATGTGAATCCCCTTGGGCCTGGTGCAGAGCGAGCACTCAGTAAATGCTAACTGGTGTTTGATTTTGCTCAGCCTCAAGGGGAGCCAGGCCAGTGAGAAGAGCCACTTATGCCCAGGCTCTCTGACAGAGTCCAGGGTGTGAGGTCTGAGAGGTGGCAGGGTGTGGCAGGGAGCTTGGCTCAGGCCACCCTGGTGGGGGGCGGGGGGGGAGTCTTACTGGAAGTGGAATCATCACCTCCTGTGTTTCTCTCTGAACAGAGCCAGGATGCCACCAGTGGCCCCAAGGTCCTGCCTCAGAACAAGTGAGTGTCTCCTACTGGGGCAGCCGTCCCTAGGCTGAGGGGTCAGGGCTGGCCACTGGCCCTGAACCTCTTCGCGATCCACCTAACTTTACCCTGACCCTGTGTCTCCAGCCCTAGGGAGTCCTCCTCCAATGACATCCAGGGGTCCTGAAGGAGGTACCGCAGATTGGGGCCAGAGATGGGGAGAGGGAAGAACACTTGGGTGATAGATGTGCCTGAGGTCGCCTGTCCCTCCCTGTCCATTGTCCCCTGTGCCTTGGGCAGCTGACGAAGTTGAAAAGGGAGAAGCAGGAGCAGGACAGGAAGGTGCAGGACCTAGAGAGGAGCCTGATGGATCTGAAGGCAGACATGGGTGAGTGAGCACAAGGCTGACCTGGGAGTTGGGCCTGGTCCCTGGGCTGTGGCTGTGGCCTACACTTTCCTAAGGAGTGACGTACATTCAAGGGATGGGGGCAAAGAGAAAGGGGTCTGTGACAGGAGCTGGCAATCCTCTCATCTGTCTGAGCCTCCATGTCCGCATCTGAGAGATGGGTGTTGGGCCCATTGCCAACCCCCACGTGAGAACCTCAGGGAAAAGTGGCTTTAAGACTGGCCATCATCTAGGTAGGAGAAATCATTCATCAGGAAGCCAAGGTGGGGCAAGGAGCCTGAACTAGGGGCTGAGCACTGAGAGGCCCAAACCTTTACTACTACTTCCCTTCTCAGCTGTGTCCCCAGCCCTGCAGTACCCAGCCAGGCCCTCTGAGGAGGAAAGGCGGCTGCAGTGTGAGCTCCAGCAGCTCAAAAACCAGCTGGAGTTTGTGTTGGAAGAGCTAAATTCACAGAAGAAAGAAAACTACAGCCTGTCTGTGAGAACGGTGGAACAGGAGCAGCAGCTGGCCCAGATGCAGGACAGTGTCCTGAGGCTGGTGCATGGCCACTCCTTGCTGGTCTCCTCCCTGCCAGGTCCTTTAGGGCAGAGCAGCACACTGAGCCCCCTGTGTCCTTCCCCCCTCAGTTAAATGGGGGCACTGCAGCCCTCACTTGTGAGGGTGTCCTGTGAGTCACAACCCTGCTGGAGCATCTGCTGGGGGCAGGGGATGATTCTCCATTGTGCCTGCCCCAAGGACACCGAGGGTGGGTCTTGGGTCTGGCTGTATTGGTGGCACTGATTCCCCTTCTCTGTAGAGTGAAGAGAACATGAAAATGGCCAGTGCGCTGCAGTCAGAGCAGCTGGAGAGGAAGGAGCTGGCCAGGAAGCTGGGCCAGCTGCAGGAGAATATGTTAGAGCTCACGGCATTGGTAACTCCTGCCTGCCCATGAGACTGGGCTGGGACAGAGGTGCTGCCATGGGGAGGGGAGGTGCTGGGCCAGGACCGAACTCCCACAGTGGGGGACAGGTTACTCCAGAGCCCTGCCCTTCTTGCTGAGCAGTTCTGTGACTGCTTCCTGCTCTGTGCCTCTGATGGGTAGATGTGGGTGGCCCTGGGCTCCTCCCAAGTCCTGATGTCACTGTCCCTGCTTAGAGGCCTGAGAACCCTGATCCTAGGAAGAGACAGGGTGGGAGAGGAGGCTGATTGAGTCTGAGCTGCATTCTGATCTCAGCTGCCCTGGTCACAGTTTCAGTGCCTCCATCACCACGCCTGGGTGTCCACCACCTGAAGAGGATGTCAGCCTTTTCCTCTTGACCTGGTGGATTAAATGAGACAGTGTGTGTGAGGCTGGGCCAGTGCTTAGTGGCTGTGGGCTGGCTTCCTCTGATTCTGCACAGCTGTGGTCTGAAGTCCCAGGGCTGGGAAAGGAGGTTCTGAGGCTTGAGGCTGGGTGCAGAAGGCCAGGGCTCTGAGTGCCCCCACCACATTCGTGAGCTCAGGCTCTGGAGCAGCAGCTCACCCTCTCTCAACTCTGGGTCTTCTGCAGATGGGGCTGAAGAGCCAGGAGGCCCAGCAGCTGCAGCAGGAGGGGAACCAGCTGCTGTCCCAGGAGTGGCAGCATGCTGAGGCCTGGCAGCAGCTGGTCACTGAGGAGGCCTTGTGTAGGCGGGTTCTGCTGCACGGGCAGCTGGTGAAGCAGCTGGAATCTACTGAACAGAAAGAAAATGTGGCCCTGGCCAGGCTCTGCCAGGAACTGTGGGAGACTCAGGTGATGAAGCTGCTGAGGCGGGGCTCTACATAGGAGGCCCTGGCTGTCTCTGACTTCTCACTTTCCGTGCTGCCCACAGGAGGGCCTGGAAGCCTCCAGGCTGCAAGATCAGCAGTCAGCCCCACAGAGAGTCCTGGCCCTGGCCGGGGAAGTTGAGTGGAGATGCCCAGGGCAGGGTGGGCTGAGCAGAGCTGTGAAACAGAGAGCTGAGTGGAGAGAGACCTCTAGAGTGCTGCTCATTCTCTCCCAGAGGGCGGTGTTCCAGGGGGACCTGGCAAGGTGGGTGAAGAGGGGGCCTTGGGCTGCTCTGCCTCCCTTGTGTGGCTCACTGGGGACCCTCCTGGCTGCTCCCAATTTGAAATGAAGGCGATGTGGAGGAAAGGAGTGTGGAGACTCCTCTATCTGACAACACCACCCCTGAAGACTCGGGCCACACAGAGGCCATGGTGAGCAGGTCTCCACTTTGTCCCTTCTCCATGTGTCCTTCCCTGTCTCCTTCTGTGGTCCCTTTGGACACCCCAGTGCCTTGCTTTCCCCACCCTGTTATTTCCATGGACCTCACAGCTTCCCTGGCAGGCTGTGGTCAGACGTTATCCCCTGGGAACCTCCGGTGGCAGGGACAGTGGGGAGCTCCTTTCTGCTTTCCCCATTTTGTCAGGAGCAGTACCCCCGCAAAGCACACCCACTTCTTCAGATGGCTTTATTTTTTAGTACCAGGGATCGAAGTCGGGTCCTTGCGCTTGCGCAGCAGGCAGCGAAACCACTGAGCTAAATCCCCAGCCCAGATGACATTTTTAATGATGGTCCTACCCCTGTCCAGGAACAGCAGGCTCCGCTGCCCAGGGACCTGAGGCAGCAGAAAGGGCAACGGTGCTACCAGACCCACGTGGCAGCCCTAACCCAGGACAAACCTGAGGATGAAGCTCGCACCCCCAGGAGGAGGCGTGACCCTGTGTCCATGGGGAAGCTGCCAGTGAGTCTGTCCTGCCAGGCCAGGAAGGGTGGGCAGGGCAGGTGGGCACAGAGGCCTGACCCTGGTGCTCTGGCTCCTTGTGCTGGAGGTCTTGCAGGAGGAGGCAGCGAACAAGGAGGGGGTAGAGGAACTGGAGCATCAGTGGCTGGAGCTCTGTGGGGACACAGGCGACATCGGTGAGCCAGGCCAGGGCCAGGTAGCAGAGGCTGTAAGGTGTTGGGTCGGGGTCCCAACAAAGGATGCCTGAGTGCTGTCCTCCTCTCCACTGTGGAGCTCACTGCCATGTGTCCCAAACAGTGGGCAGTAGCAAAAGAGGGGCATCAGGAGGATGAGAAGGTGGTGGAGGAGGAGGAAGAGGAGGAAGAAAAGGAGGACGAAGAAGAGGAAGAGGAGGAGGAGCAAGAGGAGGAGGAGGAAGAAGATGAAGAGCAGGAGGACAAGGATACGGAGGAGAAAGCAGAACAGGAGGAGCACCAGTGGAGCAGCCAGCTGTTCCCAGTGCAGGAAGAGCTGCAGGTAGGGCTGAACATCTCCTAGACTGCATCAGGGCACACACTGAGTCTTGTCCCTCTGGGTAAAGCTGCTTGTGCTGCAGGACGTGGAGCTAGGGCTGGAGGATGATCACAGGTTGATTCAGGGAGAGTTTGGTGCCGCTGCACAGAGCCATGGTGAGGAGCCCACTCCAGGGCCCATGGACACCCAGGACGTTGCCAGTGCAGCTGTGGAGGGTGGTGAGTGGAGTTGGTGAGTGGAGCCCTGGGAGGGTGGCCAGGGTAGGAGTGGGCAGGGGCACAGCACTCAGTGCCTGCTGCTCTCTCTCCAAAGATCCTCCAGAGGCGAGCCCTGCTCACACTGAGGAGCCCCCAGAAGAGGCTGGGGCGGGATCTTCCCCAGAACCCCAGCTGCCTGACAGTGAGAACTCCATCAGGGCCCAGGCTTGGGACTTCATCCCTTTGGCCCCTGCATTCAATTTGGCTCCCGCATTGAGGAAAAGGACTCCGTGGACCTCATTTTGATTCAAAGCATTTCACCAGCAAAGCCTGGAGAAGTGGGGCCCGGGCTCTGTCCCCCCTGTTCCCCATTCAGCCCCTGCCTCCCTATCCCTCCTCTCCTCCCATCTCCGTTATTCCCATAGGAGCAAGGTGAACTCCACAAATTCATTGTTCTTTCAAAATATTTTAACTTGTACATTTCTAAAGAAATTAAAAATCACAAGAAAAATGTAAAGATATTCCATCAAATGAACAAAAAACTTTAGAAAAACTTCTAAATAAAAATTAGAAAATGTTTTATTTTTATAAAATTGCTTTCTGCGTCAGGACAGGAGGAGGAAACAGAGATGGGATCATGGTGCCCTGGTCCCGGGGGTCCTGTTCAATTTGATTTCATGTGGTTGGGAATAAATGGCTTTCATCCCACTGCCTGGCCCAGCCTGTTCCCCTCCCAGGGTCCTGTGCTGCCTGAACATGGCAAGGATCAGGTAGTGGCCCTGCCAGCAGAGGGCACGCTTCAGGCTGTGCAGAGCCCCAGTGTCTGAGCTGGTCCCTCAGGGCTGGGGGGCATCTTCCTGTCCTATCACCTGGACACTGCTGAGGCAGGGCGAGGGCACCGCCATGGGGGCTCCAAGGGCATCCTACCCTAAGGGGCCACACACAGGTGCCTGACCTGACAGTGGGGAGGGAACGCAGTGGGCATCACCTAAGGGTGCTGACCTGCAGTGCAGGATTTCCACTTCCTGCCCTGGTCCTGGGCCTGTCCACACCTGATGGCTGGTTCCTCCTGTCCAGCCCTGCCCAGTGCAGACCTCAGCCCCTCTTCAAACAGGCTGTTTGTGGCCCTGCCCCTAGTCAGAAGAATTATTGGTACATATTTGGGTAAGAATCTTCTATGGGACTGTTCAGCAATGCTGGATCTCTGAAGACTTTGTTGACTCTACGAGAAGGAACAAATTCATTGTGCCTGAGACAGATAGGAGTCTTTTGGGGATAAAGGGTGGAATGGTACAGTGTAGTCTAAAATGCCCCTCAAAAGTCTCATGTGTTTGGAAGTTGATTGGACAGCAGGGGCAATGTACTCAGTTGAGGAGTCATCCATTGATGACTCATGTCATCTTGACTACCAAAGTGCTTCCTGGAGGGTTTCCTTTACTCTTGTCCTATACTGACTATCCTCCAAACTGCATCAAGCAAGATTGTCCAAAATGTTAGTGAAGAGTTGGCCTCCTGGTTAAAAATAAATTTTTTTTTTTGGTACCAGGGATCGAACTCGGGTCCTTGCGCTTGCGCAGCAGGCGGTGAAACCACTGAGCTAAATCCCCAGCCCACCAATCCTTTTCTTTTTTTTTTTTGGTACCGGGGATCGAACTCGGGTCCTTGCGCTTGGGAGGCAGGCGCCAGAACCACTGAGCTAAATCCCCGGCCCAACCCTTTCTTAATACAAGAAAAGACCAACATTCTGCCCAGCTGGCACATTTATTAGCATTAAACACAAAACCCTTCCCTTCAGGATACCAGGAAGCCACGGTCACAAAGTTCCAGGCCCCTATAGTGTCCCTCTGCCCCCCTTTATTTTTTTGAGACAGGGTCTCGCTATGTAGTTCAGGCTGGCCTCAAACTCACAGTGATCCTCCTGCCTCAGACACCCAAGGCATGTGCCACTCTCTGTCCCATTTCTACACCATACTCTCAGGCCTTGGCAGTAGCCTGAGCTGCCCCCAGGGCTGTGAGCTGCTGAATCTTCTGGCTCATCATTTCCATGACAGCTGTGGGGAAAAAGAAAGAATTACACCTGGTCAGGAGCAAGGGAAGAGGACCTAGAGTGAAAGAAAAGTAACAGGTGGATAACCAACTCTGATTGTTGATTAAAATTTTTAAAAGTGATCCACTGTGGGGAACACACACTAACAAATTTAGAGTCTACAATGTATCAAATCAAAGTTATCCACTGGGATATAAAAATGTATAATATTAAATCAGTCAGAGATAAATCAGAAAATCATAATGTGGGGATTTCTGGAAGCTGGGGTTTCAGCTCAGTGGTACAGCACCTGCCTAGCAGTCACGAGAACCTGGGTTTTTTTTTTTGTTTTGGTGTGGGGGGGGGTTGGTACCAGGGATTGAACTCGGGTCCTTGCGCTTGTGAGGCAGGCAGCAGAACCACTGAGCTAGATCCCTGGCCCAGAGAACCTGGGTTCTAACCTCCCCCCACACACCAATTTTCTTGCCTTTAAAAGAGTGGTCTTCATCTTGTCTAATAATCACCAGTTGAGTTTTGTTTTGTGGTACTGGGACTGAACTCAGAACCTCACACACTAGCCAAGTGCTTGATCACTGAGCAATTACCACTAATCCTTATTTACTCATTTTAAAAAAATTTTTATTAATACTTTCAGACAGGGTCTTTCTAAGTTGTCAACACTGGCCTTGAACTTGTGATCCTCCTGTCTCAGTCTCAAGTAGTTGGAATTATAGTTGTGTGCCACCATGCCTGGCATCTAGTGACCTTTAAAAAAAACAGACCATAGGGATAACTGCACCGATCTCCACTTCCAAATTGATTTAGTCTGGAATGGATCCAGTCTTTCTTTTTGAACTTCCTGAAGTATTCCAACTTGTAACCAGGGTTGTAACTACTAGTGTTTACTTAGGATTGTTTCCTTCCTGTGTTTATGTATATCTCATCCCCCATCTTATCCTTGTTAAAAGATATAGGAGCTTCACAAAAGCAGATAGGACTTCCTTCCTCTAAAATTTCTGAAACACAACCCAGGAATCTACAAATCATGGGCATGTAACACAGAATCTAACGAATAAGATACAGGTGGCTTGAACCACAAGTGATACATGCATGACTGTCCCATCAGGGAGCTGGTACCACTGCTCGTAGAAGTAGGACAGTCACATGCACTCACTGCTGGTGGTTCAAGCCAGTGGGAACGCATTAACGCATTAATCCAGCAAAGGGGACAACCCCAAGGTTTAGACAATCCACGTTCTTTACTGTAGAGGCAGAAAGGATCAAATGGTGCCCCAGGCAGAGCTTACCTTGTTTCATGGCATGCTTCTCCTGTAGGGCTGGCTGAATTTTCTCCATCTGCTTGGTGAGGAAGTCTATCTTCCTTCTGAAGAAGTCCTTGGCATCTTCAGCTGTCTGCATAATCAGAGGCGAATGAAGGGGTAAAAGGAAACTCTGTCCTACTCTGGAGATCATCCCTAAACTTCCTTTCCCTACTCAGAGGGACACCCACATGCTTTCTCCCACTCACCTTCTCCACGTAGTAGCCAGTTCCCACATCGATGAGCACGTGTTCTACATCATGTAGCTTCCCAGGGACATACATCTGAGAAGCAAGGATTAAGGGAAAAACTAGCCCAGCATGAGCCATGATTCCATCAGGCAGCATGACAGCCCTACTAGGACCCTCCTTTTCTCAAAGGTACAAGACATGAGGCCTAAATAATTTAGAGCCCTTAGAACTGTAACTCCAAGTGTTGAGAGACAGAGAAGTTGGTTCCTTATGCAGAAAATGATATGTGCTGGAACACTCTTGTCATGATCCCATTTCTTACGTTCAAGCAGTTCTTGTAATTCTTCCTATTAGCCCCATCCTGAAAGGCCAGATACAATGTTTTCCTACTGCTCTAGACCAGTGTAGGTGAAAAACCAGCCTCACTTCTCCTAAGCCATGAAAGATTTAATGTTTATTAAACCATTTTCCACTACACTGCCATTTCTGTTTCTCTTTAGCTTCTCAGTTTTGTTTTGTTCTTGAGGTATTGGAGATTGAACCCACAGCCTTTGCACTAAGCTATATCCCCAGCCCTTTTGAGACAGTATCTTGTGAAATTGTCCAAGTAGAACTTGAACTTGATATCCTCCTGCCTCAGTCTCCCACAGTGCTGGGATTACAAGCATGTGCCACCATGCCTGGCTAGCCTCAGTTCTTAAGACCACAAATTCCAGGTCTTTGTTGCCATACCTTGTTCCTGTCAAGTAAAACATTCAACAAGTGGACACAATCCCGGTTTCTTAGTGACAGTAATTTAGGAATGAGCTACAATTAGGCTGAAATTGAGGATTAATAAACACCAACAACTTCTCCATTTGCATATCCTCCATTCCTCTATTGCTTGTGTTCTAAGTTACTAGCACGAGTGTAAGGCTCCAGCTTCATCTCCATACTAGATTAATATTCTCAAACGGCAATGAGAAATATCACACTTCAACTCTTCACACTCTTTGTTACTCATAAGGTATTAGCTGGACGTTGGTTCAAAGTTAGGTAAGAGATCAATGAAGTGTATATAAGAGTGTTCTCAAAATCACGGCGGGGGGGACCTCTAGAGTAAACAGAGTGGGGAGTGAGGGAGAAAGCGCGGTAGCGGTTCCTGTGGAAAGGATACAGAACTCGTCAGTGGGACGAGTAATTCTTTCCCTGTGAAAGCAATTAACATAAACACCTAGAGAAGGTTGGCAACTCCCACGCGAAGACATTAAAGAGAGCTCCACCAGGACACAGCGCCCACAGAGTGACGAGAACGGAAACAGGCGACAGGAGCAGGGGAAGGTCTTGTATATTTCAACTCTCCATAGGCAACATGCAAAGGCTGATGAAGCAGCACATGGTACGTAAGAGATTGCTGTCTCTAAGGAAGATCGGGTTAGGAAGTGGGACGAGAGAAGCCGGCTCAACTACTCCTCCCCAGGCAGCTTCACCCCCTACCCCATACCCTCGTTGCTCTTGTTCAGCACGTTCAGACAGTCCTTGGCTTCCACATACTTGGTCTGTACCACCTTGAGCTGGGCGATGGACGTGGACAAGAACTCCACTTCCTACAGGGGTTGGGAAAGAGGGTCAGAGTAGGAGCTGGGGGAGGAGAAGGGCACCGCGGGGCCGGGGAGGGTCTGGGACCCGCAGGGGTCTCGCCAGGCAAAGGAAACCTCCCAAGCTGGGACGCAAGGGGGCGAGGGGATACGCGAGAGCAAGAGGTGAGTAAGGACAAGAAAGTTGCCGCCGATCCCCGTACCCACCTGGTCCAGCTGGTTCTTAAGCATTTCTAGTTGTGGCAGGTTCAGCTCGGTGATGTTAACTGACTGCGCCATGTTGGGAAGGAGAACCACTGAAGAGGAAGTCGGCTGGGCGATTAACGCTCTAGCCGTCCTCTGCGCATCTCTATGGCTGGACCAGGAGGCCGCGCTGCGCCACACATCTCTATGACCCTGGGTCTTGGAGGGTGGGGCGGGCTGGAATGTAGATTGGAGTAGGTAACTGAATCACACCGTATCCTAAACCTAGGGTTATAACGCTGTAGCAAACATTACTTCCGCCCAACAGGAATTTAAAAATGTTTAAATTCTAGGGCCGGGGATTTAGCTCAGTGGTTTCGCCGCCTGCTGCGCAAGCACAAGGACCCGAGTTTGATCCCCGGTTCCAAAAAAAGAAAAAAAAAAAAAAGTTTAAATCCTGAGACCTAAACTACACTTTTTTAAAAAAAATTCATTTTAAAAAATATTTTTGATATCGGGGATTGAACTTGGGACCTTGCGCTTGGGAGACAGGCGCCAGAACCACTGAGCTAAATCCCCAGTCCATAAGTTTAGTTTTTTGAGACAGGGTCTTGCTCTGTAATTCAGGCTGGCCTTCAAACTCACTATGTAATGCAGGCTGGCCTCGAACTTGAAGCCATCTTCCTGCCTCAGCCTCCTGAGTGGTGGCATGATAGGTGTGCACCACCACACCTGGCTCAACTACAATATTGTAAACCAATGTGTTACTTCACCTAGGTGGTGCCGTCAGCGGCCAGGTCTGAGGAAGTTCCCAAAACTGAGATTAGGAAGCTAACACCTGCCCCACCAGTAGAATAGGATTGCAGGTTCACTGACTCGTAGCAGAAAAATAATTTTCAGGGTGAATCAGTAAGAGGCTCAGAAGGGTTTATTAGGCAGAAAGTGGAAATTCCACACTCAAATAGTGTGGGTCTTTGAGAGGATGGACCCAGGTGGGCTTTTTGTTTTTTAAGATAGGTAGTTTAAACATTCTTTGGATTCTCTCAACTGTTATCTTAGGATCAGGTTCCTGCTTTCTCAATTAAGCCAATTTATGAACTTTCAGCATTCCTGAGGTATTTTGGGTGTGATGGGTCTGAAGAAGCCTGAATTTAACCAAGGGAACGAACATAAGGATCACCTTTGACTGGGTCCTGGAAGTTAGTCTTCTTAAAAACATGATTTTTGGGCCGGGGATTTAGCTCAGTGGTTCCGGCGCCTCCCTCACAGCACAAGGTCCTGAGTTCGATCCCCGGTACCAAAAAAACCATGATTTTTTTTTTTAGTTATGATTTCCATGTTTCCTTTGATCCTATCCTACCTCAGTCCAAGCCTAGTGACCTACAGGCCAGAAGGAGGCCTGTGAAGCTCTTTGAGCCGAGACAAGCATGCAGACAGCGTTTCAGGTAGATGAGGTGGAAAGCAAGCTATGGAGTCACTACTGTCAACCACCCGGCGCTGCACTCCATACACTAGAAACATGTTATCTTGTGCTAGATGTGGGGAGTACCTGAGAGTGTGAGGGGCATGCTTCCCGGGAGTTTAACCTTTAGTTAGAGACACACACCTAATAACCCACAGTACGTGCTGCTCAGGGACTGGGACTGGCACTGAAGATCCAGCAGCTACAATGGGAAGAGAGCAGCTGCCTGTAACAGCTTTTGGAGAGAGGCTGAGCAGCTGAGGCATGAGGATACCCTCACTGGTCTATCAAAGCCCTTTCTGGCATCTGTTTCCACTTCTTTTTTTTTTTTTCTAGTGTTGGAGATTGAATCCAGGTCTTCATACTGAGCTACACCACCAGCTATTTAAAAATTTTGACGGGGTTTCATGAAGTTGTAAAATTACCCAGGCCGGGCTCAAATGTGCAATCCTCCTGCCTCAGCCTCCCAGAGTGCACCCCCCCACTCAGCTACTTTGAGCATCTTGATGGCTCTTTCCTTCAGCTTGGTCTGCCAAGGTCCAACCTGGTTCAGCTTTATCCTGTGACTTTCTCTTTCTTCTTTTGGTACCGGGGATCGAACTCAGGATCTTGCACTTGCTTTCTCTATCTTTACAAGATTCTCAAAACCCGAATCCTGCAACTGATCTTATCAGCTTACAGTAGCACAGGGAAGGGGGAGTTTCTTATCTTTCGATGTTCTCAGATACACAACACAAAAGAGGGATTCAGTGACATATCTTTATTATATTAAGGTTAAATTGAAAATATTTCATATAAAACATGAGGGGAAAATAACTTTAAAATATTTATCCTGAGGGTGAAATCTAAGTTTGGAGGTAGAACAGTCACATGGTTTCTACCAGCAGTAAAAGAGCTGCAAGGTGTTACCGCAGGGACACTGGCAAGCCGTAGGCTATGGGTGCGGCTCCAATAAGATACTTGAGTCGGGGAGCCTGGCGGGCCTGGCTGACATAGTAGAGAAGAGGGGCCCCTGGGCCTGCGTTGAGCCAGCCCTGCAGGAGAGCCTCTGTGTAGCGGTCAATGTCACGGTCAGTCACGTCCCAGAGATTACCCAGAAACAGGGGGCTGGGAAAAGAGACAAAATACAAAGTGAGGGCTCTGTAACAGATGACCCTGGAAGATAGCGGTGGGGGAGAAGAGAGGACTGAACCAATAAGGAACTACCTTGGCCCATGGTTCCAGGAGGAGGACAGAAGGGGACCAAGGGCTAAAGGCTCCTCAGGGAACCAGGATGGAAGGAAGGTGAGGGATGAGAGGAAGGAGTCAGGGCTCAGAGCTGAGAAAGAACCCAGGGGAGGTACAGGAGTTTTAATGCCCTAGGACAGGTCTCGCCCCTTGAGCCTCACCAGCCAGCCATGATGTACTTGAGCACGATGCCAGCCCCCTCCAGGTTTCCATGCACAGCCAGGGCCCCGCTGCTGCATCCAAACAACAGGGCCACTGGCCGGCAGCTGAGCCGCAGGACCGCCTGCCCATCAAGGAAGCGGGCACCAGCCCCGTGCCCTGCATATCTAAGGCAGAAGGAAGTGAGATAAGCACTAACCTACGAGAACCAGGCCTCAGCCTGTGACTCCAGACTCTACCATGCCAGAGCAACCCACAGTGATAGTATCCTCAGGGCTGCCCCTTTCCTCACCCTACTCTATACACTCACATGTATAAGTCATGTTCTGTCAGGGCCGCCTGCACCTGGTCCGGGCTTGGCACCTCCCCGACCACCCCTCTCCAGCCAGCTTCACTGCAGAGAAAAGGCGGGAGTAAGAATAGGACCTGCACCACAGGGATCACGTGGCAACGAGGACAGAGGGGACAGGAGACGGAGGTGGCTGCAACGACTGATTCTGGGGAAAAGGCACAGTGCTCTCAGCCCTCTGACCTGCTAAACTTGGCTCGAAATTGCTCCTCTGTGCTTGACAGGTTGTTGTGAGGGTTTAGGACATAGAAGGTGCTCTGTGGATCCACCCCTCGGCTCAGCACGGATGAGGCCCCAGCCTGAGGGGAGACACTGGTGATCAGGACAGGGTCCCGCTCTAAGTCCAACCTTCCTTGGCCTCCAAACTCCAAACCTCTTTCCACATCTGAGCATTTCTGAGAACTGCTTGCTGTCCTCTAAGGTCTCTCTCTTTCTTCAGTTCCCCTCCAATCACCAATCCTCCCTAGACCCGACCCTCTGAATCCCACCTCTTTGATGATGGAATAGCTGAGCAGGAAGTGGAAGGAGGGCAGCCGGGTGACAGGCAGTGCTCGAAGGGAGGGCATGCTTTCCCATGGCAGCTTCTGGAGGTCCTGAGCAAAATGCACTCCAAAGTTACTGTCCTTAGCCAGGGAACAAGGAGGCCTGGGGGGAGCTGGTGCCCACTACCCACTGCCCCCTCTTACCTTGTCCAGCACCAAGACAAGATGCTTATTGCTTGGTGCCGCCTGGCCCTGTAGATGCCTGACTGCCTCAGTCAGGAGCTCTTGGGCTCGGTCTGGCTGGGTCGGGCACAGCCCGTAGGCCAGAGCCTGAATGTCCTGGGTCGTGAGGGTACCAGCACCACTGAGCAAGACCTACAGGGGAATAGGGTTAGCAGGTGCCACACCCAGTGGCTTCCCCTTCCCTGCAGCCTGAACTCACTTTTAGCAGAGTGGTGTCAGGATACTGCCAGCCACAGTCCTGCAGCAACTCTTGCAGGCGGGAGGCCTCCTGTGCAGGGCCGGGCTCCTCACTGGAGGGCAGCAGCAGCCCCCGCCAGCAGCCCAACACATGCTTCTCCAGGGATGTGATGAGGTCCTGGGTGCGGGAACAGAGCCTTCAGACAGGAAGCTGGAAGTCATACTTTCCCCACAGGCACCAATATTTTGGAGCTAAGGAAAGCAGCTTCCAATGTATATGCGTGCCCTACATATCTTTCTGCCAGTCATATGAGTCAGAGTCTGGAATATTTTGTCATTTCCTCAGACTCTGGGAGTAAAGACTATTTATTATATATTGATGTGTTGTGACAAATATGAACAGGTGGGCAATGAAGGCTATAGCCAGGAAGCTGACACTTGGGCTTAAATACTTTTATCTTTTTTTTTTTTTTAAAGCAGTGGCAAAGTTTATTCAAGAAAGAGGAAATGAAGAAGGGTGGGGGGAGAAACTTGCTCTGTAGAGCGAGCTTGGGCTGAATAAAGAGAAAAAGAGGGTGGGAGCAAAGACAAAAGTATATACTGTGTCTGGGAAACCCAGTGTGGGTTATTGTGGAAAGTCACGATAGCACCACTCCTAATGGCTGCCTTTCTTTTATGATGTCCAAATCTCAAGGAAACCCTCAAGAACTTCCACATCTGGGTCCTGAGAGGGGGTGCTGAGACCACATGCTTCAGGCTGCTGTCAGGTCTCGGCATCCTACTGAAAACCTCTACTTTTATCTTTTTTAAAAATTTGAGCCGGGCATGGTGGTGCACAACAAGTATTGCATCCCAGTACCTGGGAGACTGGGGCAGAACTGTCTTGAATTTGAGGCCAGCCTGGGTTACACAGTGAGTTCAGGGCCAGCCTAAACTACAAAGTGAGACCCTGTCTCAAAAAACCCAAAACCTTGAGACAGGGTCTTGCTAAGTTGCCCAGGTTACTTCAAGCTCCCAATCCTCTTGCCTCAGCCTCCTGAGAGGTTGGGATTAAAGAAAGGCAGGTGCCACATCAGCTCTTCTGTCTCTTTAAATATTCCATTGCCACCCCCCCCCTTTTTTTTGAGGGGAAGGGGTTGATTTGGTTTACAGTTCATAGAGGCTTCAGGCCATGAACAGCTGGCTCCAAGGCTGGGATGGCAAACAAGCAACACAGAACAAAAACAACGTGGCACATACAAGGCAACAAAGGTAGGAAGAGCTGCCATACCCCTTTCAAGTCTGATGTGCTTATTATTTAAAAATCTTCCCCAAGTAAATTTTTTTTGAGGCCTACATTTCCAGAAAGGACTTGAAGTAGCTGAGCATTGACTTGAACCCTCTGCTGGGGAAGACACTGGCACCCTGGGTCACTCCTGGGGCAGCCCTGAGCACACCCCCAGAAGCACACACCTCCATCCTGTGGTCCAGGGCCAGCCGGCCTGTCCACCAGGCTCGCTTGTCAGTACAGCTGCTGTTCTCTTTCTGGTCCTTCTGGATGGCATCAAATTCTCTCAGGGCTGAACTCAGAGGGAGCTGCGGGTGATGGGGCTGTGAGCACCGGACTTATCCAGTTGATCACCATCACTCCATCCCCAGCCATGGGATGTGAGCAGCCTGACCAAAAGGCCATTGTGGCCCAACACTGCTCCCTGGTCCCAGAGCCCTACCTTGTTCTGAGCGGTGGGGATCTGCACAGTGACTGGGGGGTTGTCCTTTTCCAGTCGTGTCAGCAGGAGGGTGTTGCCCACTGTTCCAGGCTGGAAGGCGGCCAGGGCCAACACACAGACAGTCACCCCTGACAGAGGACACACCCGGAATCATGTTAACTGCTGGGAGGAATTCCCATCTCTGTCCTGTGCGCACAGTCCCCATCCATCAGTAAGGACCACTCCAGCTGGAGTTCAAGGAGCCCCCTGCTGCCCTTCTGGCTCCCTGAGGACAGGAAGCTCCTATTTCCTTGTGTCCCTCACAGCAGCTAACAAGGGCCCTGCACAGTGTGAGGTACTCGGATCACCTATCAGCGGGTCTCATGTTAGTGTAGGAAGACAGCAGACACCGGAGGAAAGCCTGAATATGCTGGTAACTCAACTTCAAGGATAAGCATAGACTTCCTGACTCAGCATATGTCTGTCTGGTGAGAGAAATATGGCTAACAGACGCAAAGGTATGACACAAGGGCACAAATCTACATAAACGACCAGTGCCTCAACTCCTCCACCCTACTAACTCAGCAAGAAGACGCAAATGAGACAGAAGAGCCAGCCAGAAGCTTGCCCTCATACCACTGGGGAGCAGAGCCAGGTGCTCCTGGAAATGCTGCTTCTCGGGCTGGGGAAAGGCGCCAGATCCCGACGTCCTGAAGGAAAAGAGGCACTGGATGCGGGCCAGGGGGACATCACCAGGCGTCTCCTGGAGGCTCAGCCCCTGCAGTTGGTCTGCCAGTTTGAGTGATCCTTGATGCTTCTGGGCCTTGCTGGAGGCAACACAAGCAGGGGTGAGTCCCCTTCTCCGAAGTTGGGACCCTCCCCACAGCCTGGCCAGCAATGGCAAGTGCTCACCTGAGCTGTCTGTGGACATGGGTGAGCAGCTGGTGGCGACAAGTAATGGAGACAGACTCAGCCACGAGGAAGGCAGTGGCATAGGGATCCTGGTGGCCCAGGCGCAAGGCCAGGAGGCGGCAGAGGTGGGCATACAGCCCACTAGGAGGGCAGTGACTGACCCCACGGAAAGCAATGCTCAGAGAGTCATATGTAGAATCCACAGTAGAAGAACCTAGAGGAGGGCCGGGGATTTAGCTCAGTGGCACCAAACCTGCCTTGCAGGCGCAAGATCCTGAGTTTGATCCCCAGTACCAAAAAAAAAAAAAAAGAGGAAGAACCTAGAGGAAGGTTAAGATACTTGCCAAAGATCAGTCTCCTGTTTCTTAGCTGACAGAAACTTCCAAGGAATCCCTATCTCATCTCCCCACGAAAAAGAGCAGCTACCCTTTATGAAGAGGGATGCACCAAGTCGAGTGCTATGCTATAGGTATCGCCTCACTCCATCCTCCCAAACCCTTCTTTTTTATTTTTAGGTTTATTACTATTGGTTTTTTGATACAGGGTCTCACTCTGTGGTTAGGCTGGCCTCGAGCTCCATAGTGACCCTACCAGCCTCAGCTGCTATTATAGGCATACACCACCATGCCTGGGTTTTTGTTTGTTTTTTTTGAGACAGGCTCTTACTGTGTAGTTCAGACTGGTCTTGAACTCACCATGTAGCCTAGGTCGGCCTCAAACTCACAGTGATCCTTCTGCCCCAACCTCCCAACCTCCCAAGTGCTGGAATTACAGATGTGTAACACCATACCCAGCTATTTTTGGTTTTTTAAAACAGGATTTTTTTTTTTTTTTTTGAGATAGGATTTCACTATGCAGTTCAGGCTGGCTTTGAATTCAGCCTGAACTATGTAACCCAGGCTGGCCTCAAACTTGGCTATCCTCCTGCCTCAGCCTCCTGCATGCTAGAATTACAAACCCCATTCAACAGTGAAGGAAACAGAAGCTCAGAGAGGTTAAGTTACTGCACAGAGTGCTAGATATAACCAGGTTCCATACTTCCAGACTACTAGATCCACGCTGGAGACACAACGCCAGAAACACAGAGTTTGGAAAGACCCAAATGACTGGACTTCAGTAGCACGCTCACCAATGGCTACGGGGACCGTAGGGAGCTGGAGCCAAGGACCATGGTCCCTGTTGCTCTCGTTGCCTGGGCCCAGGATAGGCAGCTCCTCCTTGCTGGGATCCCGTCTCAACACCTCACATTCTCCTATGGGGGCATCAGCACCTGCAGTTGGTGCCTTCCCACCTGGAGAGAGAACATGACTTCCACACAGAGTTCCCTCCTCCTGTCACCTGCTGTTCCCTTTTATACCCAGCTCCACACAGCCAGCAACAGCTTTCTTCCTGGACTCCCTTGGCACCACCAATTATCAGGAACCCACACACACACCCCTTCTGCCAGTCACCCTTATCACCATACCTGAGGCTGAGTCTTCCCCATCAGAGCCCCTGAGGGTCTCAAAGCTCATTTCCATCCAGTTAGTCAGTTCCTCCTCAGGGATGGTCCTCATGATCTCAGGGCCTAGCTTGGCCTGGCCACAAAGGGCTGTCTGGGGACCCTGCTTTTCACAATGTCTTGATGCCACCTTCTTCGTTCTCCGACTCCTACCACTCACAGGGGCACTACCTGGGGTAGGCACTGCATCTGTCTTCAAGTTTAAGCCCTTCCTAGGCCGGCCCCGGCCTCGGGAAGCAGTGCCCCGTCT
This sequence comes from Heterocephalus glaber, assembly GCF_053883595.1. Classification (NCBI taxonomy): domain Eukaryota; kingdom Metazoa; phylum Chordata; class Mammalia; order Rodentia; family Bathyergidae; genus Heterocephalus; species Heterocephalus glaber. Next base: position 1,450,884 of record NW_028258185.1, read on the forward strand.
TTTAGGCTCCTCCATAAGCAGTACCTCAGTGGAGACAGGATCTTCCAAGTCACTGTCATCACTGAAATTCACCTGGGATCAGAAGAAAAGGAAGAAAATAAAAGGGCTTTCAGAGACACCACCTTCTGACAGTAGGTGGTGCTGCAGAGGCAACCACAGGCACCATCATGGGGGCTTCTGAAGGCTTAGAAATTAACTTCCCCATTATACTGGCTACTCTTCTTTCCCCGCCCCCTTTCTTTCTTTCTTTTTTTTTGGTACCGGGGATCGAACTTGGGTCCTTGCGCTTGCGCAGCAGGCAGCGAAACCACTGAGCTAAATCTCCAGCCCTTTCCCCCTTTCCTTGAGACAGGGTCTCACTATGAAGTTCAGGCTGGCCTTGAATTCACAGGCTGGCCTTGAACTCCCAGTGCTCCTACTGCTTTAGCCTCCCAAGTGCTGGGATTACATTCGTGCACCACCACACCTGGCAACATGGGCTACTCAATCCCAGCAGTGGCTCCAAAGTGAAAGGAGAAAGAAGAAAGACAAGATAGGAAGGACAAAAAGGAAAGAAACCACAGAGCTAAGGAAGATGTAGGGATCCTGCCAACAGCAGATCAAGGTTCCTTCCACTCGGCCCTGGGAGCTATGCCACAGGAGCACTGCTCTGAAGAACACTGTCCTCCACCCCCAACCCCAAGACCAACACTACCTGGCCACGGTCCCATCTCACCTTAAGGCGTGTCTGGACCCTCTGATGTACTCTGGGGGCCTGGGGAACCTCGGGTTTGCTCTTCATAGGGCAGACTTCTTCAAACACAGTGAAGGGGACACGAGGGCCAGCTGGTCTGACCCGGCCTGAGGGCTTAGGTGTACAGGGAGGTCCTCCACCTTCTAGGCCTCTGTGAGAGGTAAGGAGGGGGAGAGGAGCAGAGGCTACCTGCTGGTGACCTCGTCCGCAACGTTTTTGGCCCTGAGTCTTGGAGGGCTCTGAGCCCCGGGGGCTTTTGATTAATGGTGGCTGCCAGCCCCAGGAGCTTGCAAAAAGTTGGGTAGTGCAGGAGCTGAGGCCAGCCAACTTTGTGAGGGCCTGAATCAAGAGCAGGCTGGCTCGCCAGGGCTCCAGCTGGTGGATCCGTGCTGCTGTGAACTTCAGCCCTGACTCCAGGGTCTTCCCCAGGCTCTTGTTTGATGGCTGATTCAGGCCCTCCAGTGCCAGCTGTGTGTACACCTGAGCCAGGAGCTCATCCAGAAGGCTTGGGACAGGAGAGGCAGGTGCTTTGTAATTCAGGGAAGACTGGAGAGTTTGGGTAAGGCGCTTGGTGGCTGTAGGGCAACCTTTCAGCACAACCTGCAGCAGCTCTAGAGCCTGGGCCTGATGGCCTGTGGCCAGCCTCACCCTTGCTGTGACCAACACCCAGCGCAGACAGACTGCTGAGAGGACAGGGCTGACACAGAGTGAGCAGTCACACATGGGGGAGTGAGACAGGAAGCCAGGGTGGGGCTGGGGCTTGGTCTTCAGGACTGGGGAGGAGTTTGTTGCAGGTGCAATGGGGCCAGGCTCCTTGGCCACAGTGGCCACCAGCTCCAGAACAGGGCCTCTTAGGAAAGACTCCTCCTTCAGAAGCTGTGGGGGACAGGAGATCTGGGCCTGCTGCTTCCCCTTCTGCAGCTGGACCTTCTTCACAGCGTCTGGGTGCTGGGCTACCCCACCAAACTCTAGGGAGAGAGAATAAGAATTACAAAACCCTTTGTATCCAGTACTTCCTGAGCTACCTTAGAGCCCAACTCCCTAATATATGTGTTATTTATTTACAAATTATTCACATGTATAACAGTCATGTTAGTGTAGCTTATTAGCTTTTACAGAAATTCCCTAATGTTTTCCTCCCATCCAGCAAGGCATCAACACTACAAAGCTCCAACCTGCTGCTCAGAGGACCATGGCTCAGAAGAGCAGGCTGGTGGTACCAGGAGGCCCATCCTAATCCTGCCTCCTGCCCCAAAGTGGTCCAAAACATTGAATTTCTCAACTTTTTCATTAAAAAAAAGCTATGCACCTGCCTAACTATATAGAGTTTTATGTGGGGTAAATGAAAAGTATTAGAGATGAGAATGGTGGAAGTTGGGCATGGTGGTGCATGCCTGTAATTCTAGCACTTAGGGAGGCTGAGGCAGGAGGATAACAAGCTTGAGTTACATATGAGCAGAGTACTGAGACCATGTCTCAAAATAAAAAATTAGAATAAAAACCTGGGCATATAGCTCAGTGGTAGAGAATCCCTGGGTTTGGTCCCGAGTACAGAAAAAGAAAAAGGTTGATATGAAAAACTGTACTATAAATACAGTGTTTCAATCATTTAGCCCTCCCCAGGACACTACATTTGTACTATGGTAGCCACACGTAGCCACTGAGCACGTGAAATGTGGTAAATGGGACTGAGGTCCTGAATTATAAATTTTATTTAAACCAAATTTAACTCTAAAAAGCCCAAATGAATTGGGCAATGCTGAAAACTAGGACTGGAAGGGTTGGGCTGGGGCAGGCCATCTGGAGGAGGGACACCGATGGTGGGAGTAAAGGCAAGGGGTGCTGCCCGGGAGTAGATGTGTGTGTGTCACCCCCACCGCTGCTTACCTGTGCAAGACTCGAGCAGGAACAAAACCTGCTGCAGGTCCGACTGACACAGGTCAATGTCACTGCGCGCCAGCTCCAGCTCCCCCTTCAGGACCAGGAACAGGGCACACCTTTTTGGGAGGGGAGTTGAGAAGCAGTCTTTCTCCTTGCCCCTTCCCCACAGAGTCATCACTGTCTTGCCTTGCTTCCAAAAGGCCTTCCTCATTCCCTAAAGCTGACTTACAGGCTCCCTGGGGAAAACCCTCTGTAATTCTCTCATCCCAACTCATCCTCGTGTATGCAGATGGAATTTTCTAATTGCATTCCTCAAGAAAAAAGAGAGAGAGAGAGAGAGAGAGAGAAATCTTGCCAGGGAATAAATTTAGGGAGAAGTAGAACTAGCTCTTTCAAGATGTATAAGCCTATTAGCATACTGAAAGACACATGCAGTCCATAGAAAATAAAACCTCTAACCTTGATTAACTCAGCATTCCATGGAATGCCTTCCACTAACCCCCTAAACATAATGTTTCTTTCTGGAATAGTCTGGGCATCTATAGTCTAGTGTGTGACTCTTGGGGTCAGAATTGGGATCCTCTCTGGCCCTGCACTCACTGGCGTGGGAGCTGCAGCTTCATTGTAAGTTTCAAGGCCTCCAAGCAAAAAGCCTTGGCTTCGCTCACACTCCCTAGGCGGCCGAGGCAGCAGACCAGCTTCTCGGAGCAGCTCAGAACCTCTGAAAGAACCTGCCATTTTTGTACCAGATTTTCTCCTGTAGCAAAGGAGAGAGATAAGACCCTCACTTAACAACAGTCTGGGCTGCTGGAGACAAAACTGCCAGCCCCACCATCGCAATCTACCCGATCTGTCCCTGGGAGGGCCCTACTGTCCTCCTCAGACTCACCACAGTCCCGAAATGCCGTCTCCACAGCTGCTTTCTGAAGGGAGAAGACATCACTGCCCATCAGTAGGAGGATGATGCTTCGGAGGAGCTTGTGGGAGTCTATGAGTGCTGTCTCAGGTGTCTGCCAGCCTGTGGGGAGGCAAGAAGAAAGAAGAGAAGCTGATGTGGCTGGGCCTTTTACCAGCTTAAACTAAAACAGCAATTGCCAAGCTTGCTGCCGCCCTTCCTTCTGCACCTGAGGAAAACAGAGTGAGTCAGGCATAGAACTCTCCTCTGAGACAGCCATGGGCTCTCAGAACTCTTTTCAATCTGGTTTTCCAAGCAGTTACTGGTGGGAGAGACCTGTCTGCTCCCCCAGGTCTCCTCTGTATGGCTCTTGGGTATGCTGCTCCACATAGCTGCACAGCAGAGGGGACGCGGGTGGGAAGAGCACAGAGCAGGCAAACCACACCCATCCTCCAAGAAAGACCATTGGCCCTACTCTTTCACCTTGGGCCCAGAGCTGCTCTCGCAGGGCATCTGAGAGGCTGTTTGATGAGAGGCTAAGGTAGATGGACAGCAGCTGCAGGGCCTGGACTCGCAGCAAGTACCAAACCTTGGATGACTTCTGGAGGGCAGGATCCCGAAGGACAGTCAGCAACAGAGAGGCACCCTCAGTCACCTGAGACACAAAGGGCCGGAGAAGAGCAGTCAGATATGCATTTCAGAGCTTGAGATGCACCAGAAGTCATGGGGCCCAACTCTGCTTTTAAAAATGAAAAAACTCTGAGAGAAAAACTAGAGCCTGAAAGAACCGGAGTTCGATCCCCAGTACCAAAAAAACCCAAAACAAAACAACAAAAAAAACACTAGAGCCTGAGAGGGTACAAGATTTGCCCTGCCTGTAACCCCAGCACTCGGGAGCCTGAGGCAGGAGAATCATGTTTGATGCCAGCCTGGGCTACATAGTGAGACCTTATCTGAAAAGACAGATAAAAAGATTGGCCAGGGGCTGGGGATTTAGCTCAGTGGTTCTGCTGGCCGCCTGCCTCCCAAGCACAGAGACCCAAGTTTGATCCCAGGTACCAAAAAAAAAAAAAAAAAGATTTGGCCCAAACACACACTTTAGCAGGGCATGGTGGCACACGCCTATAATCCCAGCACTCTAGGAGGCTGAGGCAAGAGGACTTCAAATTCAGCTTGGGCAGCTTAGTGATGTGGCGAGACCCTGTCTCAAAGTAAAAAATACCTGATGATGTAGGTCAGTGCAAAACCCCTGGGTTCAATCCCCAGTACCACAAAAAATTCCACACACAGGTAGTCTGTGAGAAAACTCAGAGCTTTTGGATCCCCCTGATTATCTTTTCTTTTTTTCTTTTTTTGAGACAGGATCTCACTGTGTAGTTCAGGCTGGCCATGGACTTACTATGCAGCACAGGCTGGCCTTGAACTAATGATGATCCTCCTGCCTCAGCCTCCTGAGTGCTGGGATTACAGGCATGTGCCACCATGCCTGGCTAGCACCCTGACTTTCTAGTCTATGACTCTAGCATCTTCCTGGGATCACTGTCTTCCTGGTTTCTGGTCTCCACTGCCCCTGTGGAAACTGCAAAAAATGAAAGGGCTCTCTACGAGAGGATGACAGACCAACATGGGCAGAGCCAGGAAATTTCCAACCCTTCACAGAGTCAGGAACATTCTGCCTACCTCCACAGACAGCTCAGAACCTAGACAAATACCCTGAAAACCCTAAAATCTTCCTGACACAGAACCGCTGAGGATTAGAAAGTGAAAAAATGAGGGCTAGAGATGTAACTTGGTGATAGAGCGCTTGTCTAGCATGTATGAGGCCTTGGATTTGATATTCAGCATTAGAAAAAAAACAGAGAAGGAAAGGAAGAAAGAAAGAGGCAGAGGGGCCAGGGATTTAGCTTAGTGACATCGCACCTGCCTTGCAAGTGCAAGGTCCTGAGTTCGATCCTGGTACCAAAAAAAAAAAAAGGAAAAAGGCAGAGAAGGAAAGAAACGAAGAAATGTAAAGAAAGAAAGAAAATAGGAAATACCTTCTGCTGAGTCCAGCACAGCTGACTTCGAAGTAGGTGACAGGTGAGGGAAAGGAGCAGGTGTGTGTCCGTGGTCTGATCGAGATGCATCAGACTTGATTCAGCCTCTTCCAGGTAGAACTAAGGAAGCAGTCAGCAGAGAGTGGGTGAGCAGGTGAGGGATGAAGCCAGATTCTTCAAATTAAGGTGGAGTAAAGCATTTGCAAGTCAAATGCTGAACATGACCAATTAAATATTAAATTACTTCAAGTATTTTAATCTACATAAAAGTTATTCACCCACTCACTACAATGTTCATTTAACACTTTCTGTGAACTACCATGGTAGAAAGACAAAGCTGACTAAAGAGCAAACAACTTGCTGTCTAACATCTGCCAAGGAGCAAGGACACAGGCACATGAACTTAATCACAGAACAGCGCCAAGGGGTGCAGTCCTGGGGGAGGGGACTCAGAAAGGAGTTGGTGCGGCCTTGAAGATGTAGGTGTATAAAATGCTTCCTGAAGGAGGCAACAATTGGGCCAAAGCCCTGAAAAGAGCACAGAGATTTGCAAAATGAGAAAAAGGGAAGCAGGGAGAGGTACATTTCCAGAGACAGGTACATACAGGGAACAGAAAGTAAGGGATGTGAATTTGCATAAAGTACATGGTAGCAAGTAGCAGAAAAGTTGAGTCTGGATAATGTGCTTCAGTAAGGGAGAAGCAAACCATGGAAATCTTTAACATGGGAAAGAGGTGAGATCAGACCTGTGCCTGTGAGTAGTGGTTAGAAGATGAAGTCAGAAAGGGAAGAACTAGAATTGGTGATGTAAGTCAGTAGTAGAGCACTTGTCTAGGTCTTGTCTAGGGTTTGATCCCCTGTACCACAAGAAAGTAAACAAACAAAAAAGAAGAACAGCAAGGAGACCAAGTAGGAGACATTGTGACAGTTGCACAGCAACAGCTGGGAAATGCAACATGGGCAGTAGATTCCTGGAGTAGAACTGTAAGATCTATGAATAATCAGTTTTTACACTAAGAAGAAGCCTCCTCTTCCCATAGCTGCCTGCCACCACTCCACAACCTCCAGCCTTTCAGCCAATGTAGTGGTAGAAGGCAGAGAAGCTGCCCTTTCCATTTCCTGTCTTTTCAGGGGGAAAGATGGGCCTCTAAGCCACGTATGACCTGCAGGCCCCAGGTTCTGCTTGCTGCTGCTCACCTGGGCATAGCTGGGACAGCCGAGGCTCAGGAGGACCTGGGTGAGGTGGCAAGAGGAGCTGGCTGCTTTCGAGTGGTCCTTCAGTCTCTCAGAGACAATCCGTAGGAGCAGGAGGGCCTCCAGGGCCTGCAGGGGCTGGCCAGCCAAAAGTAGCAAGTTGACTCTGCTCCTATGCAAGCCTCCATTTCTACCCTCTCCCCCCAGCACTGCACACCTTGGCCAGATGGAGTGTGGCTACACTCCAAGCCACACTCCATCAGCTTGCAAAGGCAGCCTGCAAAGCACCCACCCCTTCTGTTTAAAAGCCTAGATGCCAACCATCAGGAATAGCTAGGACTTACTGTGCCTACCACCATATGTCAGGCACTGCACCAAGAGGTTACATGCAACAATTCATTCAAGCTTCAGAACAACTCTGATCCTAGTTTTACAGCACAGGAAATAAGAACTCACACAGGTGAGGTTGCACATCTAAGTTTTCATAACGGGTATTTGGTAGAACCAAGATTCAAACCTAGAGCTGAGGTAACTTCCCAGGCTCCTTGTGCTGCAATATGGCCTAAAGACCACGGAATCAAAGCTCCTTTATGTGCAACATTTTTTGCTTTTTGTTTTAAATGTCCTAATGCAAGGTCCAAGGAAGAGCTTCACAAAGTGTATAAAGCCCCCTGCAATTGAATGTAAAGGCGTAAACCTATGTTTATTTTTCTCAGTATTTAAGCCTCAATTATCTGGCAATTGTTAATAATTCCAGCTAACATTTGAGTCTTCTGTTTATACAAAACATCTTCCATGCATTATTGAACTGAATGATAACACCTTGAAATAGTATTTCTATTGTCCCTCTTTAAAGATAAGGAAACTTGGACTTCCAGGGTTAGGGTTAAGCTACTTGTCTGAGGCCATTTACCAATAAATGATAAAGCCTGGATTTAAAGTCTGGGAGCCTGGTGTCGAAGCCTAGCTCTGAATCAGTGGTTATGGGGCTTCTCAGCAGGCTCACAGGCCAGTGAAGGGGAGGGAGCTCTGATTTGGGTTAGCCCTATCTGTAGGGGCCTCTGTCGATGCCCAGCCGTGTTACCTTTGCCACCAGCTGATAGAGGGCCACGAGGATCTGCAGCGAGGCTGCTGTCTGCTGGAGACACCGGACAGCTTGGGTCTCCCCCTCTGTAAGGACCTCCTTCCACAGAGCCAGGGCTTGGTCCAGGGATTTGGACTGAGCTGTAGGCCAGAAAAAATAACCAGTCTGTCTGCATGGGCCATCTGGAGAGAACTTGGTTTCTCCATAACATCCTCTGCCCACCCTGGCCCCGCCTCTTCCACACCAGGGGTCTCTGCTCTGCTCTCAGGAAACACTGAGTGCCCATGGCAGGCTGGTTACTGCTCTCACCTGCATCTGCAGCCAGATTAAAGGCGATGTTACTGTATAGGAAACGATCTTCCTGGAGTTTATCTTCATAGTTGAGATCATTGACTTCAAATTCTTCCAGGTTACTAGGAGCCTGGGCTCTCCGATCCCGCTCAATACCCTGCATTGAGAGATCAAGGTACAAAACTGGGCTGGTACCAGCTTACAGGGATCTCAGGGAACATTACTGCTATACCCAGTTCTATCGAGTCAGACTCACTTCCTGCATTTTGGCCTCCAAGGTACAGATGTAGAACCACAGCAGTGCCTGGGCTTTATCGTCCAGAAGCCGATTCTTGGCCTGAGCCTCTGGCTTAACAGCCTCCAGAAGCTGCAGGGCTTCCTGGATAGCATCCAGGGCAGAGCTGTAGAAAGAAGATCCGTATAAAGAAGATGACATTTCGGACACCAGCTCTAGTGCCCTGGGAAGGGCTGGCTGCAAGACAGCAGGTACCATGTAAATGAGTTCCCCTGGTCACAAGATGAAGGGGGCACTGACCAACACGGAGAGTGAAACGGACCCCAAAAAGAGTAAGAGGACACAGAGCAAGTAGCCAGAGTGTACTCCCCAGCTATTCCCTCTCACCAGTCTGTCTGCTGGGCAAAGTCGTGGTAGCAGAGCACCTGAGCCAGTTCCAGCAGGTGGGTGGCTCGTGCCCAGGCCCCAGTCGGTGTCTCCTCAGGACTCAGGTCCAACAGATCACAGATGACATTGAAGCGCTCCTGCCCAGTGTCAGCCCGCACCACCTTGTAGGCCTGCAGCTCCTCCCTCAGCAGGAGGGCCAGGGTCTCTGGGTCCCAGCCACTCAGGCTATCTCGCAGAGTCCTGAGAGAGAGCAGGCCCAGCACTGGTGTACAGCCTCTGTCCCCATGCCAGGGAGGCCCAGCCCAGGCCTAGAGCTCACTGAGTTCTAGTTCTGTCTTTCTTCTGTTTAATACACTGAAATGGGCTGCCACCAGGAATCACATCCAAACCCCTACCATGCCCCAAGGCTCGGTGTGGCCTGGGCTCTGCCCACCTTGACCACCAGTCTCTGAGTCCCCATCCTGTGCCCTTATCTTTCCAACTTGCTGGCTTTCACAAGTAGCCACCTAGCTCCTTCCCACCTTGGAGCCTTTAAGTTTACTATTCTCTATTTAAAAATTCTCCTCACTGAAATTGTGTGTGTGTGTGTGGTACTAGAGATTGAACCCAGGGCCTTTGCACTGAGCTACATCCTCAGCCGTTTATTTTATTTCTTAGTTTGAATCAGGTTCTCACTAAGTTGAACAGGCTGGGCTCAAACTTGTGATCCTGCCTCAGCCTCTCAGAGTGCTGAGGTTACAGTTGTGTGCCACCACGTTTATTTTTTTTTCCAATCCCCAGTACCACCAAAAAACCCAAAACCCAACAAACAAACAGCTTCCCTAAACAACAAATAACCCATATAAAGGTGCTCCCTCTTCAAATCCCCTTGTCTTCATGAAACACATGTGAAATGTACTTAAGAGAACTTGGGGATGGGGGAAGAGGGAAGCAAAGGGGAAGTAAAAATGATTAATGTGCAATATGTATATGTATTGAAAAAATGTATAAGTATCAATACCCTAAGGTGGATGTAATTATGTATCATAAGCATATACTAATTTTAAAAAAGGAACTATTCTTGTGTTTTATATCTCCCCAAGGAGAATATAAACTCCATAAAAACAGGCCAGGCATGGGGGTACACACCTGTATCCCAGCACTTGGTAGGCTGAGGCAGGAGGATTGCCACAAGTTCAAGGCCAGCCTGGACTACATAATGAGTTCAAGACCAGCCTGAACTACACAGTGAGATCCTCTCTCAAAAAAAGAAACCAGGCCAGGGATGTGGCTCAGTGGCACTGTGCCTGCCTAGCAAGTGCAAGTCCTGAGTTCAATCCCAAGAAAGTCTGAACACTTTTCACAGGCAACCCACTTTCCAGTCCCCTTTCTATCTCTCTTAGACAGAAGCTTTCTTTCTCTCAATAAATTTTTCCTACTCTTGGGCCAGGGATTTAGCTCAGTGGTTTTGAAGCCTGCTGTGCAAGTGCAAGGACCCGAGTTCAAGCCCTGGTACCCAAAAAAAAAAAAAAAAAATTTTTCCTACTCTTAAAAAAAAAAAATTAGCTCGCAGGTGCAAGGTCCTGAGTTGGATCCCGGGTACAAAAAAAAATTAAACAAACCAAAAAAACCCCAAACCCAAAAAACTCAAGAACATTGCCTGTCACTGTTCTAGCCCCAGTACCTAGCACAGTGGCTGCCATACAGTAAGTACTCAATAAGTAACTGATGAATGAAGGAATCACCGCCTTTCTCAGACATAAGGACTGAAGGATATGACCATGAATACAAAAAGCCACCCCATGCATGCGGGCAGACACAGTTGTCCTTCCCCCAGCCAACTCACTTCAGCTGTAGCTCCTTGTCTCCAGCCCTGGTTGCATCCATCTTGACCCGAACCCAGAAAGTGACTGGCTCAGCCATGTGTTCGGGGCTGCAGGGCTGCAGGGCCGCCAGCCATAAGGTCACCATCTCACAGCCCTGTGCCTGTTTACCCAGTTTCTTCAAACTCTCTACATGCAACCGGAAGCACCTGTGCAACTGACCAGAGATAGGGGACAGACCAAGCTGGAGTAAGGAGCCAGCAAGTGTCCACAGGCATACATATCACATTCCCCCTCCTCTCCCCCCATTGCCACCCTGGCAGGAGGACACCTGAGAACTAAGCGCCCTGGTCACTCAGCCTCCAAGGCTCCCATCTACTGGCCTGATGGTTGTCATCCACACCCTTGAAGACCGGCTTCTCTGTAATCGTTCCTCAGCAACAGGCACTGTCCTGACTCAGCAATCCAGGGCCTTTCTAGCCTCTTCCTTCTCTTGCCCTCCCTTCCCAGACAGTTACTCACCAGTTTAAACCTTGACTTCCTGTGCCCACACACTTCTTTCCATCCCTCAACAGCTGGTTCAGTTCAGCCCACACTTTCCTGCCTGGGTGGCCATACAACCCTGATTCCCCAATCTTGTCCCTTCATTCCATTCACCAGGGTGCAATGCAAACGCAAATCTGAGGTCACACCTCCACTTCAGTCCTGCAGACCCTTATCACCTCACTGGAGAAGAAACCCCAGAAGGGCCCCTACTAGGCATCTCACTTGCCAATCCAGCATTTCACAGGGAACCTTGCTTAGGACTTCCGGTTCTCACTCTGGGTATGCAAAGGATCACTTTGAGGGGAACATTACTTATGTTTCTGCTAGGGATCAAACTCAGGGGCACACTACTGCTAAGCTACATCTCTAGCCCTTTTTAATTTTTTATGGGGTCTCACTAGTTTGTCCAGGTAGGATTTGAACTTCCTCCCTTAGCCTCCCTCAGTGCTGGGATTGCAGGAATGCACCACTGCACCCAGCTGAGAACTTTAAAAATACATATGTAGCTGCCTGGGCTCCAGGGCTAGAGATTCTGATGCAATTAACTTGGATCAGGAATTAGAACTTTAAGTTCACCCAGTGGGTTATTCTTTTTTTTTTTTTTTGGTACTGGGGATCCAACTCGGGACCTTGCACTTGTGAGGCAGGCAGCGGAACCACTGAGCTAAATCCTTCGCCCGTTTTTTTTTTTGGTACCCTGGATCAAACTCAGGACCTTACTCTTGCAAGCCAGTCAAGGTGCTACTGAGCTAAATCCCCAGCTATTCAGGTTATTCTAATGTGCAGCTAGGTTGCAAACCACTGACTTAGGACAAGGTTAAGTATAAAAAATGAGTCAATCTAAAGAAAAAGACGAAGTAATAGTACAGGTGAGATTTAGAGGGCTGGGGATTTAGCTCAGTGGTTCCACCGCCTGCCTCGCAAGCGCAAGGTCCTGAGTTTGATCCCTGGTACTAAAAAAAAAAGAGAGAGGATTTAGGAACCCTACCTTACATACTGGGGCCAACTTGCAGCTCCTAATCCCCTACTCAAAGAAGGGTCCTGCCAGGCCCTTTCACACTACTCCACCTCCCACCACACAACTCCCCTCCTCCCTTCCCACGTCCTCTTACTTTCTCAGGAGGCACCTCAGGGTAAGTGCCTGGCTTGGCCAAGCCCAGGTGCTGACAGAGTGGCTCGGAGATGGCACAGGCCTCGGCATAGAGCTTGTGACTGTAGAAGCTATAGGCCAAGTTACTGGTATAAGAGGCTGCAGAGAGACAAAGGCCGGTTGACCAGAGGAATGGTTACTGCTGCCCTGTCCTGCAGGAAAGGCAGTAGAGAGAGGCTCAACCTGGGGTCAGCTCAGCAGCTTCCAGATCAGCCAGCCACCCCATTTCCTGTCACCAGGAAAGGAGGGAGAGGAGCCCTCCCCTCCCTGCTCCAGGCCAGCCTCTGCCCTCCTTCCCAGTACGGTGAACCCACACCAGCCCTCCCACTCTTATTTTACAAGAGCTGGGTCCTCATTCCCTCACAGCACCCATCTCCTCACAGGCCAGTATCTTCATCATGCTCCAAAGTCTGCATTTTAGGGGAAGTGCTCTGGCCCATCTCTCGCCTTCTCTCTCCCTTACTCCATCGAGGCCACAGTGGCTTCCTTGCTATTCCTCAAACATCAGACCCTCTTCTACCTCAGCACTGGCCGCTTCCCCTACCAGGAATGTTCTTTCCCAGGCATCTACATGGCCAACTCCTTTACATGCTCCAAGTCTTTGCTCTTGTCAGCATCTGAATGAGGCCTATCCTGATCACTCACTTTAGAATGACGACTTGCTCCTCACTCAGCCTAGACTCCTAAATCCCTTGCTAATCTTTCTCTGCTTTTCTCCCCTCACTCCACATTTCTTATTGCTTTCTAATATATTGATAATTCACATGAATTGTCATCTTTTCCCCAAAACCAGAATGCAGTGGGGCTGGGGATGTAGCTCAGGGGCATAGCACCTGCCTGGCAAGCACAAGGCCCTGAGTTCAATTCCTGGTACAAAAAAAAAAAACAGCCAATGCAACTCCAGGAGCCCAGGGATTTTTTGTGGTACTGAGGATCACAGCCTTTGCACTGAGCTGTATCTCCAAACTTTTTTTGTTATTTTTTTGAGATAGACAGGGCCTAAGTCACCAAGTTGTTCACCCTGGGCTGGAACTTGTGATCCTACTGCCACAGCTTTCCACAGAGCTGGGATTAAAGCATGCACCACCACACCCAGCAGGATTTGTTTTGTTCACTGACATCCAAGTACTCAGAATAGTGCTTGGCACAGTTGTGTTGAATGAATAAATTCCATGAACTTATTTATGCAGCTTTTTGGCTATCAACATAGAGATGGCTGGGAGAAAATAAAGTCAGTCTTCAGGATTCCGTGGGAACAATTTTCATATTAATAATTTTGAGGAAGCTGGGAGTGGTGGCACATGTCTGTACTCCCAGCTACTCAGGAGGCTGATACAAGAGTGGCACTTGAGGCCAGGAGCTCAAGATCAGCCTGGGGCAACATAGTGAAATATGTCCAAATAAATAATAATGTTTTTGATTGCCATTTTTTTTTTTCCAGTTTCTAGAGATAGGATCATACTGAATAGTTCAGGCTAATCTTGAACTCTGGGCAAACCTCCTGCCTCAGCCTCCAGAGTGCTAGGATTACAAGGCGTCTATAGCCACACCCAGCTGGATTGTTAATGGTATTTTCATCCCTATGACTAAATTCAAACACTGAGAATATGAAAAGTCTCCAAGCCAGGAGTGGTAGTACACACCTGTAAACCCAGCACTCAAGAGGCTAAGGCAGGAGGATTGCCCGAGTTTGAAGCCTGAATTAGAGAGACTGTCTCAAAAAAAAAAAAAAAAAAAAGGCACCAGGGATTTAGCTCAGTCGTGCTGCAGCCTGCCTTGCAAGCCCAAGGTCTCAAGTTCGATCCCCAGTACGGGGGTGGGGGGTGTCTCCAGAACCTTCTCTTGACTAAACTCCTTGAGGTTGTATGATTTAAAATTAAAAGGCATGCTTTTTTTTAATGCTTTTTTAAAATGAGGAAAATAAATAAATAAAATGAGGAGGAAATATGTTATGAAGTACAAAGATAGGCAAAGCTATAATGGTGGTGGTTGCTGTTCAGGTTGGAGACTGGAAAGGGACACAAGGAGGGGTTTTCTGGGTTATAGACCATGCTGTTACTTGACCTACATGTTGATTACAAAGTGTGTTTGCCTCATAAAAGTCCATCAGGCTGTACACTTATGATCTATGTACTTTTAAAAAAAATTAATTAATTAATTTATTTTTATTTATCTTTTTTTTTTTTTTTTGGTACCAGGGATCAAACTCACGACCTTGTGCTTGCGCAGCAGGCGGCAAAACCAGAGCTAAATCCCTGGCTTTCTATGCACTTTTCTGTATATTTCAATATAAAGGGCAGGGAGAAGTATATGTACATGTTGGTTTACATATACACAGAATATCCCCAGGATATACAGGAAATTGATATTAGCTGTCTCTGTAGGGAAAAACTTGAGAGATTAGGAGTGGCACTTTTTACTGTATGTCCTTTTGTACAACTTTAATTTTGAATCACATGAATATTTTACTCAGTTTAAAAATATTTAAGTTATAAATGTCCTTTAAAATTTAAACATAGGACTCTCAAAGACATTGGTAAAGACTTCACAAACAAAACCCCGATTGCACAGGAACTATCACAACAAATCAACAACTGGGATCTCATCTTATTAAAAAGCTTTTGCATGGGTGGGGATTTAGCTCAGTTGTGCTGCCACCTGCCTTACAAGCCTAAGGTCCTGAGTTCAATCCCTGGTATCAAAAAAAAAAAAAAAAAAAGCTGAGGGATTTAGCTCAGTGGTTCCACTGCCTGCCTCACAAGCGCACGGTCCAGAGTTGGATCCCCAGTACGAAAAAAAAAGAGAAACCACCAACAGAGTGAAGAGACAACCTACAGTGTGGGAAAAAATTTTTACCAGCTGATCTTCAGACAATGGACTACTATCTAGAATATATAAAGAATTTTAAAAAGGGCCAGGGATTTAGCTCAGTGGTTCCGCTGCCTGCCCCCCAACCGCAAGGACCCAAGTTTGATCCCATGTACCAAAAATAAACTAAAACAAAAAATCAGACCCCCCCAAGTTTAAAGACCCAACCCAGAATGGGCATCTGAAATGAAGATACTTCTCAGACAAAGAAGTAAAAACAGCAAATATACGAAAAAATGTTCAACATCACTGGTAATTGACAGATGCAAATTAATACAACTCTGAGATTCCATCTCACTAAAGAAAGAAAGGCTGTTATCAAGAAATCAACCAATAACAAATGCTGGAGGGGCTGTGGGAAAAAAGGATCTTTTAACCATTGTTGGTGTAGACTGGTGCAACCACTGTAGAAATGAGTGTGGAGATTCCTCAAAAACTAAAACTAGAGATTCCATTTGACCCAGCTATTCCCCTTCTTGCTATCTTCCAGAAAGAATTAAAAGTACTACAGTGGGGCCAGGGATTTAGCTCAGTGGTTTCGATGCCTGCTGCGCAAGCACAAGGACCAGAGTTCGATCCCCGACACCAAAAAAAAGAAAAAAAAAAGTTTAAACATAGGGTTGGCTTTAGCTCAAGTAGTTACTTCCTCATGTGGGACTTTCCATCCATCTAAAATTTAAACATAAGAGGGAGGAACAAGAGGGGAAAGGGATAAAAAAAGAATTAAAATTTTAGGTAGATGTATCAACTCCCATGATGAATGTAATTACTATGTACTGCAAACATACTAATAAAAATAAAAATTTAAACATAAATTGGTGCAGTTAGCATGTTTTGCTGTTAACTGAAAGGTTGGTGGTTTGAAGCCACCCTGGGATGGGTGTGTCTATTGCCAAGCATAGTGGTGCACATCTTCGATCTCACCAGTGGGAAGATCACCACATAAGGTCAGCCTGGGCCACACAGTGAGTTCAAGACAAGCCTAACCTACAGTGAGACACTGTCTCAAACAAACAAACAAACACCATAAAAGCTGGGCATGGTGTTGGACACGCATAGTCCCAGCTACTCAGAAGTGTGAGGTAGAAGGATTGCGAATCCAAGATCAACCTGGGAAACTTAGGAAACTTTGTCTCAAAAAATAAACAGGGCTGGGATGTAGCAAAGTATGAGGCTCTGGGTTCAATCCTAATAAAAAGGTCATAAAGTTGCATATCAGGCACAAACATTTTCATGAAACATTTATCAAATCAAATTTCAAAGTCAAGGAGGAAGCCGGGCATGGTGGCGAATGCTTGTAATCCCGTACTTGGGTGGCTGAGGCGGGAGGATCACAGCAAGTTTGAGGCCAGCCTGGGCTACACAGTGAGTTTGAGGTCAGCCTTAACTATACAGAGACCCTGCCTAAAAAAACAAAACAAAAGTCAAGGAGGAAAACTTAGTGCCCAATGCTAATCCAGTTACTTCTCTATTGGTTACAGTTTAACAGATTCTATAAACATCTCTCCCTGCCTCCTTAAACCACAAGGAGCCCCTACAGTGGTGAGAATCACCCAGCAAGGGCTATTCTTCCAATAGTAATGACTTCCAAAGAACCCCATATCTGAGCCCCAGGGCACTAACCAGTCATGGCCATGTAGTCAGTCAGCTCTTGGCCTGACAGGCCCTCCAAGGCCTCCAGCATCCAGACAGCAGTAGATCTGCAACTCTCCACTAGCCGGGGCAGGTCAGCCAAATCAGCTACCTACAGGGACAAGAAGGGCTTGACAGTGAGAAGAGTCATGCTATGGCCAAAGTGACCTCTACCCCACCCTACATCCAAAGCCAAAGCCACCTCAAAGTTCTTCTGAGGAGCAACCTTGGGCCCAGTCCAGCTCCATGGATTCCCAGACAGTACCTGACAGCCTTGGGCAAAGTCATAAACCATCACAGTGTAGAGGTGAAGACCCTGAAAGTACATCTGCACCAAAGACTGCTGCTGCTTAGAAGAGTCTGTATAGGCCTGAAGAAGGAAGCAGGGAGGTTGGTTTGAGGGGCAGAATCAGTGAACCCCAAGACTTCCCATAGTCCTAGAGAGCTGACACAGCCAAGGGAAGAGGAAGGAAGACATTGGGAGGGGTCACTGTCCTCTCAGAATGGACTAGGCTGCTTGCCAGGCACAGTCCAGAGAGTAGCTTACCAAGGAGGAGCCAGGACTTACAGGTCTTGAGGAAGACTAGAACTATACCCCACCCTACTTCTAGGTCCATAACTCACAGGATCATCCCGTAGCTGCTGGATAAGAGAGCAGTATCCTTCAAGAAAAGAAAAGAGGCTCCCAACAGCATCAGGTCCATAGTGTCTCTTGATGCCTCGTTCCAGGCCTGAAAGGAGGAACTGGCAGGTGTCATACAATGTCCGAAGTGGGGGTGATGGTGCCTTCATACTGTTGTTCAAGACAGCCGATGCCTTGATGAGAAGCTGGGCCACTGCCTGGGATCCTTCCTCTCTAATCTGAAGCAGCTCAACCCCCAACTGACATAGCTGGAGGCTGGGGGCTACGCTGGTGTCCCTTAGGTAACCATGAGCCTTCTCCACTGCACTGGTGGCCTTGTCATAGTGGTGGCTCCAGCAGAGGCGACGGCAGTGTTCTAAGGTGAGCTCCAAGAGGCAGAGGGCCCTCTGGGAAGAAAGAGGACTGGGAGAGCTACCTTCCTCACCCACCAAGGCTCTGATCACGTTCCTGGAAAGCAAGTCATCTAGGAAATCAGCATCTGCTTTGTCTAGACCACGCCCACTGGCATCAAAGAGCTGATAGGCGGCTACCACTCGACAGGCTGTTGGAGAAGCAAAGTGAGGAACCTCACAAGGGGTACTTTCATCCTCCAAGAGGACTAGGAAGCTCAAGGCCTTCATCCGAGCTGAGAATGCAGCTCTCCGTTCCAATAGTGCTTCTGCTCCCTTCCAAAGCAGAGAAAAGCTGCCCAGAGCCACAGCCTCATAGTCCTTCGAGGCAGCTTGGCGAGAGCACTGCATGAAGCAGGCATGGAGAGGGTGGGCAAGGTGGAGCATGGCCTCTGGGCTTCCCTGAGCAGCACCAACATTCCGAAGTAAGATGAAAAGAATGCGTTCCAGGTAGAGGGGTGGGCGCTGGGGAGTGGACACCATGTAGCCATCGCAGGCCAGCTCTGCCAGCTCCAGCAGGCTCCCCAGGTGCCCAGGGCAAGACAGCCTGGCTGTGAGTTGCTGGTTGCAAGCCCTCAGTATGGCATCACAAGTCTGTCTCCTCTCAATGTCAGATCGGCTGCTGGGAAAACCAGCTGGAGGCTTGGACAGGAACTCCTAGGAGAGAAAGATGAATGGGACTAGCAAAGGAGAGGTAGGGTAAGGAACTAGAAAGCTGCTCAGGAAAGGATCTCCTACTTATCCATCTCTTCAAAATAAAACAGAACACAAAACAGCTGAGCTCAGAAAGGCAGGTGTGTCCTGAGCCAGAGAGGACCCCCACCTTTAAGTCAGACAGCAACTCTTCAGCATCCTTCTGGCTGCTAAGCAGGGTCCCAAAATTGACTCCTTTGAAGTTCCTCATACCGCAGAGAGCTAGGAAAATGAGAAGGGGATTAGAGAAGGCAGGGAAGATCTGCAATGGAATTAACTGGAGGGAGGCAGAAGGGCTTCAAGGGTATGGAAGGAGGCAAAGAATCTCATCAGAAATCCTATCTAGATATAAACTGACGCTCCTGCTCTCCTTTCTTCCGGGCGAGCCCCGCACTACACCACACTACACCCCAACCTTGGAGGCCCCAACCTTGGAGGCTCCAACCTTGGAGGCCCCAACCTTGGAGGCCTCAACCTGGAGGCCTCAACCTGGAGGCCTCTTCGGTGCTCCCAGAAAACTCCCCTCACCCTCCCTCGCTGAGCCGCCTCGCTTGTTCCCTAAGTCAGCGCTGGGAATCCCATTCACCTCAACGCGAACACGCGCTCGAGAGTATCTCCGAAAACCTGCTTCCTTCCCAGGTCCAGGACTTCCCTCCAGACGGAATAATCCGCCGAGACCCAAAAGGTAATCGTTTTCCGCGCCAGCCCCTCCTTTCAAATATCGCTAGCGGCCAATCAGAGAGAGTACGTAACGGCGACGGGCCGCGTGGCACACTGGGCGTTGTAGTTTATCTGCCGCACTGCTCCGTCTCGTGACGCAGCAGCGGTCCTGCTGCTCTGGATTCGAAGGCCTCTAGGGGGCGCAGGTTGGCCCCTTTTCCCAGCCAAGGCTGAGTTCCTCGGTTACCGGTCGCTTACCGCTACCAGGAAGACCAACACCCTGCCTCCTTCACGCCTTTAACTTCTGAGCTCAGGCAGGAGTTTAAATTTCAAGAGAAGAGAATTGGATTGGACACCTAAAACAATTTACTGCATTCAGAAGCTCGCGCTCTTCGAGTTACTACAGAAAAAGGGTGTAACCTGTAGAATTACAGAATTGTTTGGCGATACCGAAATGAGTACAGTAACAACTGCCACCTCAGGCTCTGCTCTGTCTTTGCCTTTCAGCCTTACTCCTTCCATCAGCTCTGTGATTAAAATAGGATCTAGTGCTCTTTGATGAAGGATAAAGGGTAGGGTTGGGAGGAGACTGTGACTGAACTAGGAGAATTCATTCAATGAGATCTTTCCCTGTCATTTGTCACCCGCCCACCCATCCACCCCCACCCCGGACTAGGGATTGAGCCCTGGGCCTTCCCACTGAGCTACATCCTAGGCCTTTTTATTTTGAGACAGGGTCTTGGTCTTGCTAAATTGCTAAATTCCTCAAGCTGAACTTGAACTTGCAATTCTGTCTCAGCCTCCCAGAGTGCCTGGATTACAGGAATGCTCCATCATGCCTGGTTTTACATAGTCCTTAATAGTAAGTACTAATCACTTCCCCAAACTTACAGATTCTGCTGGCTCTGCTTCTCTTTGCTTCCTCCTCCAAAGAATTCAACTCAAAACTAATCTTCTGGTTAGCTTTTCCCTGATCGACTACTGGATAACAATCCTTCTCTGCTCTTTTAGAGGCTAAGAATCTGGCAGGGAAGAGTACTTTTAAAGAAGAAAAAGGAGGAGGAGGAGAAGGAGGAAGAAGCAGCCAGGCATTGGTGGCACACACCTGCAACCCCAGAACTCTGGGAGGCTGAGGCAAGAGGATCAGTCTGAGGTCAGGCTGGGCAATTTATCGATTTAAGAAGGCAAATATATATATATCTCAAAATATAAAAGGCTGGGGGCCGGGGATTTAGCTCAGTGGTTCCGGCGCCTGCCTTGCAAGCGCAAGGTCCCAAGTTTGATCCCTGGTACAAAAAAAAAAAAAAAAAAAAAAAAAAAAAATATATATATATATATATATATATATATATATATAAATATATATATATAACGGCTGGGGATGTAGCTCAGTGGGAAGACCCTGGGTTCAATCCCCAGTACAGGGGCAGTGCACATGACAATGACATTGCCAACAAATCTCAGCACTGGAATAATACTGCAGGTGCTAGCTGTGTGTTACAGACATTTCATGTTTTTCTTCCGTTAGGGCAAGGGACCCAGGAGAGGGAAGATGTTCATAAATTTTTCACCAATAATTATATCAGTTCTCTCAGTCCTCATTTTCCCTTCCTTATATCTTAGCATCATGCTCTTGCACAAGTTTTTTATTGTGTGTTCTAAGGATTTTTTTATTGTTGTGTTGTTTTGTTTTGTTTTGGTACCAGGGATCGAACTCAGGTCCTTGAGCTTGCCCAGCAGGCTGCGAAACCCCTGAGCTAAATCCTTGGCCCGTTGTTGCATTGTTGATACTGGGGATCAAACTCAGGGCCTTGCACATGCTAGGCAAGTGCTCTGCCACTGAGCTACACCCTTAGCCCTTTTTTTTTTTTTTTTTCTTGAGACAGGGTCTCACTTTGTAATTCAAGCTGGCCCTGAACTCATATGTAGCTCAGGCTGGCCTCGAACTCGAGGCAATCCTCCTGCCTCTGCCTCCCGAGTGCTGGGATTACAGGCATGAGCCACCACACCCAGCTCCTTAGCCCTTTTGATTTTTTTACTTTACTTTGAAACAGTCTCACTCGGGTACCCAGGCTGGTTTTGAGCTGACAATCCTGCCTCAGTCTCCCAAGTATCTGGGATTACAGGTGTGTACCACCACACCTGGCTTCAGTTTGTTCTTTCTCTGTGAAAGGAGACAGGTTGAATATTCCTAATCCAAAATGCTTAGGACCAGAAGTGCTTTATATTCTGATAATTTGGAATATCTGCATATATATATATGGACAGACAGAGAGAGATAGAGATTGATCTTAGGGTTGGAACCCAAGTCTAAACACTGAATTTATTTATTTTCAATGCTGGCGATCAAACCCAGGGGCCATGCTTTTTCACTGTGCTACATTAAAAATATTGTCTAAAATTACTTTTGAGCTGTGTATAAGTAACATGTGACAAAAAAGAAAACGTGAAGCTGGTCTTGGTGGCGCATGCCTATGATCTCAGCACTCAGGCGGCTGAGACAGGAGGATTGCTTCGAGTTCAAGCCCAGCCTGGGCTACACAGTGAGTTCATCGCCAGCCTGAACTACATAGTAAAGACCCTGTCTCAAAAGCAAACAAACAGAAACAGATTGTTCTGCAGACCACAGAACCACCACTGTCTCATGCCCCAGTCCTGCCTCCTTGTCCACTAGCTCCTGGTTCCATGGGATGTTTCTCTTCTCTCCTCAGGACCACTTAAAAGCTGCAGGTCAGGGGGAATAAAAATGATCTAGATTTTTTTTTTTTGTACCAGGGATCGAACTTGGGACCTTGTGCTTGCGAGGCAAGCGGTGGAACCACTGAGCTAAATCCCTGGCCATTATCTAGATTTTTTTGCTTTTTTTTTTGAGACAAGGTCTCCCCTATAACCCAGGTTGGTCTCCAACTCACTGAGATCCTCCTGCCTCAGCTTCTCGCGTGCTAGGGTTATAGGTGTGTGCCACTGTGCCCAGCAAAATGATCTAGATGTGATATCTATATCTACCAAACCCCTAAAGTGAATGTAATCACTGTATTGCAAACATATACTTTTTAAAAAATTATTTTTTTTTTTTGTTTTTTTTGAGACAGGGTCTCACTACTTATCTCAGGCTGGTTTTGAACTCACTATGTAGCCTAAACTGGCCTTGAACTCACAGCAGTCCTCCTGCCTCAGCCTCCTGAGTGCTAGGATTATAGGTGTGGGCCACCAGGCCTGGTTTAAAAAAATATTATTATTATTTTTTTTTTGGTACTGGGGATCGAACTCAGGTCCTTGCGCTTGCGCAGCGGGCGGTGAAACCACTGAGCTAAATCCCCGGCCCAAAAAAATTTTTTTAAAACTACACATTAAATAATCATGTGTTTAGCTGGATGAAACTCAGAAAATCAGGAGCCTCTTAATGAAAGATGGTGATATATCAAGTCTGACCCCAAACTGACTTTGCCACTTGAGGAAGAGGAAATAAGTTCAAGTGGAACATACTGACACCCAACTCAGCTAGCTGCTCACATACACCCAAAGTAGAGGTCCCTCAGAGAGCCTGATACTTCCATATGGGCTGGAGCCAAGGGTAAGCACTGCTGGGAATCCCCCAGCTGCTGGGACCAGTTGGAAAGTTCTACACCCATCTACAGCCCTATCCACTCACTCTCACATCCCAGTCCAGTCAGACTCAATTGGATTGGGAAGTGAAAATACAAAAGCAAACAGCAACACTGGGGCTGGGGCTGTAGCTCAGTGTTACGGTACACACTTAGGTGTTTAGCATTCTTGGTGCCCTGGGTCTAATCTTCACCACCACCACCAAAAAGAAAAAAGAGCTTGAAGAGGGGAATGGGATCATGTAGAATAAAATTTATTTAAAAAAAGAAAAGGGTAAGAAAAAACAAAAAGAAAAAGAAAACCCAAAAACAGAAAAAAAAGGCGGGGGCCCTGGGGATTTAGCTCAGTGGTTCCGGCATCCCTGGTATCAAAAAACAAAACAACAAAAAAAAGAAAAAAGAAAAAAGAAAAGCACTTCTATAATGCTTATACAGGCCCCAAATACTGTTCTAAGCACTTAGCTATAGTAATACATTTAATTCTCAAGAGAGTCCTATCATAGGGCAGAAACTATACCGTCCTCTACGTTTTGTAGATAAGGAAACTCAGGCACAGAAAGATGGAGCCAGATTTGAACTAGGCAGTCAGCACTGGATCTGTACTTTTGTTCTTATTGTTATTGTTTTCTTCCTCCTTAGTGCTGGGGATCAAATGCAGGCCTCCTGCATGCTAGGCAAGTGCTCTACCACTGAGCTGCATCCCCAGCTGTGAATCCCTGCTCCTAACCAGCTCCCTAGGCCACCTCCAGTGATCATCATGAGGAACGCTTTGTAGGCAGTGTGCACCTGGTGAACCTTGCAACTTTGGGTTCCTTCTTGGTGGGAGGGTGGTCTTACTCTATAGTTCAGGCCAGCCTTGATCTCACTGTGTAGCCCAGGCTAGCTTCTGGGCGATCATCCTGCTTCAACCTCCTGAGTGCTAGGATTATAGGTATGTACCAGCACACCTGGCACTTTTGGATTTAAAAAAAATTCACCAGTATCTAATAATATAGTGCATGGCATATAATATATGGTCAATCAAAAAAAAAGTTTAAGTTTGAAGAGTCAATCCTTAAACTGTCTTTTAGCTTTCAACACACTGTGAATCTGATAGGAAAGAACCCTTCCCACTCTAACCAGTCCCTCTGTATGCTCAGCAGGGACAAAACTAAAAGAACCTTGGTAGTCTGTCTCTCCTATCCCATTTACTTATCACTTAGGAATGTGAGGCACCCTCATAGTTCCAACAGTAATTACTGTCATCCAAACAATAAATCATTAAGTAGGCTCTAGATTCTAGTCTAATAGACTTCCACAAGGGTCGCTTGCTCTGTCTCCCCTCCAGGCATGTACTAAGCCCAGCCACAGGCAGAGCAACCACTTGTGCACAAATACACATAGTATATGGGAGACAAAGGTAAGACAGTTTCCTTCTGCTCTCTCTAGTATAACAGAAAAAGAGGAATGTTTCCAAATAACCATAAAATCTAACTAGGTCCAGCTCAACAAGGCAGAAAGAGGAAGTGAAGTTACTGTGACAGACTGTCTAGCCTTAAGGCTATAGGGGGAGAAAAATACCTGGTTTTTATACTAGCATGGGTGGGAGATCATGAATTTTATGTTCTGAGTAGGGACCTGAGACCACTGTCCTTTCCTTCGCCAGCCTTACCCTATAGGAGCCCTTCCACACTGCATTCTTCCTACACCAGCTGATGCTATCTCTCCACACAGGCTGAGACCTGCAGGGCTTGGAACATCCGGACTCTTCCTGTCTGGGAATAGTGTGAGACCCAAGTAAAGGTTCCTCAATCTCTCTGTAGAACAGGTGGGTCACCCAAGTCATCTCAAGCACATTCCAGGACACACCCTTGAGCCACTCTCTCTGCATCCCCACCCCTTCCTAAAGTTGGCTCTGCTTTGCCTGAGAAGTCCAAGTTTTGGTGGGAGGAGGAAAAGCAGATAGAATCAGAGGTGAGGCAGGGAGGGGCCCACTGGTGTTCCTACTGGTAGCATTTCCTGCCCCATGGCTCCCTGGTTGTCACTTAGGCTGGGTGGGGAAAAGTCAGGTACAGACAAGACATCCTGGTCTCTCAGCCCTTTACTTAGGTTTTATGCAGGAACACAGGGTCTGGTGGGCCCAGATAATGCTGGACAAATGGTGCCTTCATAGCCATACGGTGGCAGGCAGGCAGCATCCAAGCACTGAGCTGCAATCTTATTACTGCAGGAAGTGTCCTGGGCTCGCCTTAAGGGGTAATCACCGCAGGAGCCTGGAATTTGTGTTCAGTGTCCTTGGAAACTAGCATTTACCCCACATGTTCTAGAGATTCTTTTGTTGGTATTGTTGTTTTTCAGTACTGGGAATCAAACTCAGGACCTTGGGCGGAGGCCCTATCCCATGTGTTCTAGAGATCATCTCATCCTAGGTGTGAAGGGTTTTGCTTAACAACTGAGGAGCATTCCTGTCCTACCGACAAGAAATGTGGAGGTCCTGAGCCTCAGGTTCTTTCTACTTAGTTCTTCTGAGAGGCAATTCCATAGCTCTCAGCTTGAGCAGCAGACTTGAAAAATCAGAGATATGAGCCTTTTGCTGGTAATCCCATGTGTATCTCAAAACCTCCAGCTGCCCACTCACCAGAAACCACTCAAGTGGGTACAGGTGAGGATGAGTAAATCAAATCAAGATCTGTTGAAAGTGTTTATTTTCAAGTGGCAAGGGGAAAGGGAGTAACAGGGTCAACTTTTGGCACCTTCTTTCCAGTCCATCACCCCCATGTCCTTCCCAACACAAAGCACTGACAGGAGGGGCTGCAGGACAGTCGCAAAGTGAGTCACAGATCCATAAACCCTAGAGAGGTGGGATTCAAGAGTCCATGCCAACTCAGGCATGGTGGCACACACCTGTTATCCCAGCACTCTGGGAGGCCGAGGCAGGAGGATTGCTTGGCAACATAACAAAACCCTGTCTCAAAATTTTTTTAAAAAGGGGGGCTAGGGATTTAGCTCAGTGGTTCTGTCACTTGCCTCGCAAGTGCAAGGATCCGAGTTCGATCCCTGGTACCAAAAAAAAAAAAAAAAAAAAAACCCGAAAAACAAAAACAAATTTTTTTTTTTAAAAAAAGGTCTGGGGATGTAGCTTAGTGTGAAGGCCCTGGGTTCAGTCCTCAGTACCACAAAAAAAAAAAAAAAAAAAAGAGTCCATCCCAGACCCCTTGTCCTAGAAGAAGGCTAGAGCTCAGGGGCATAGGGTTCCCCGGTGGGTGAGGGCACCCGCAGCTCAGCATCATGCCTTACCACGGTGAAGAGTCCCACCACTGCCAGCAGAGCCATCACCATGACAGCAGAGCAGATGCTGAACATATTCCGAGTGCCTGTTTTTCGATCACTGTCATGGAGGACAAGGAGCCCTAGGCAGGCCAGTAAGTGCAGGGGTACACGGAACCAGTTTAGTACACCAGCTTGCTCTGTCTCCGGGATCACCTTTCTCCGCAGGAAGCTCATGCTGGGAAAGTATAGCCCACAGGCCAACTCAATAAGAAGAAAAGCAATGAAGGACTCCACTGGACTCTCTTGGCCTGGGCTGGTGGAGAAAGTCAACATGAAGAGAGAGAAGACGACAATGAGGACAGCAAGGGACAGCAGGTGCATGGGCTGAAGGTGGTACCTCTTGGAGGTAGCAATCCGATACAGGGAAGAACCCAACAGACTAGCTGCCATGAAGCTGGAAAAGACAATGCCCAGTGGGGCTCCATGTGGGTCCAGCACAGGTGTCCAGAGGAAAACAAAGATGAAGATGACACTCTCAAACAGGGCTTGTATGGTGCCCAGCAGCAGCACACGGCGGTCTGACAGGAGGCAGCGCAGGCCTCCAGCACAGGTCCTTGAGAAGGCGCGCTGCCGGTCATAGTTCTCGCCCCAGTTTCGAAGGGCTAAGCCCCCAGCCAGAGCCAGGAGAGGAATGGCAGCCACAAAGGGTGCTACAGGCCCCAGTCCCATCCAGCTAGCCACAGCCTCAGCTGCCACACCTGCCACTACAGCCAGCACATGGTTCCAGAAGGCAGCTCGAGCAAAAGTAGCTGGGATCCACTCAGCAGGGAAGTCATGCCTCTCCACATGTTCATGGATGTACCAGGCCTCAAAGGCTGAGAAGAGGAGGGCAGTAGACAGCCCACCAAGTGCTCGGCCCACCAGCAGCACAAAGTAGTCCTGAGAGAGTTTAGTTAAGCAACACAGAGAGTAAGTGAGGGAGAAGAGGACACAAGACTTCTTTCGACCCAGCCAATCCACAAGGGAGGAGGCTACTAGGCCGAACAGGACTGTAGAGGCAAGGCCACAGACATACAGGATGGCAATTTGTCCCTCCAGGAAGTGGTAGTGCTGATAGAGTTTATATAGGTAGGGGGCCTGGAGCCAGTCAGCTGCCAGGGCCAGGAAGTAGACTTGATAGAAGTCCAGTTGAAACTGAAGGAAGGAGGGATTGCTGCAGGCCCTTCCAGGTGGCTTAGCCCGACATCTTGACAGCTCCAGCCCCAGGCAGGAGGCAAGGAGCCCCACAAAAGCCAGGTAGGCAGTCACCAGCATGGTGGGGCCCCGGATGACCTGGGGAGAGACAGAGGTCAGAGTCACATCCAATGACTAGGTAGCCGAATCAAGGGGCTGGGTGTCTAAGCAGAAGGCAACTCCACCCAACCCTCTTGCCAACTCCACTCTCCCAGAGCTAAGACCGGAGGGACCAGTTGGGTGGGTGGGAGGAGTGGCCCCACCTGAGCTGTCTCCTTGGACACTGTGAGTAGGGAGGGGTAAGAAGAGAGGGGAGAGGCCTGAGAATTCGTCCCAGGCTTGCCTGCCATAGCAGAGAGGGAGTCCCTTCAGAATCCTGGTCCCGCAGGTTCTAAAGGGGTTGTTGCCCTCTTCCACAACAGCTTCGGCACACTTCTTTATGTTACCTGCCATCCTTGTCAGGGAGCCTGTTTTTGCCCTCAATGTCTCTACATCTGTACCGGACATGGACCCGCCCCGCGCAGGCCTAACTGCTTCGCGATCACGCGCGTGCATCCCAGATTCCTCCTTCAGATCACTGACACCCGGCCCTGCGCCCCCTATCTCCCACCCAGCACCTCGCCCAGGCCCTCTCTCACCTGCTGCCCCGGTCTAGGAGGACGCCCCGGACTCGTCCGGCTCCAGGCCGCCGGGCCGCCCTCCCAGCTCTGGCCACGGCTCTGCTTGAGTTCCAGCAGCGCGCCCGCCCCTCACAGCCTGCTTCCGGGAACCGGCCGGGCCTCCGGTCGCCGCCATGCTGGGCTGATCAGGTGACGCGGGCGCCCCGCCGAGACCCCGCCCTCGCCCCGCCTTCCCGCCGCATCCAGGCAAAACGTTCCAGGAGCCCAGGGTGGAGGACGGTGGGGGAGGGTACAACGAGAGGCCGCGGCGGCGGCGGATGCTAGTGCAGTCTCTTCCTCCTGCCCTGCAGTGGCTCCCCGAAATAAAAGCCCAAATTCTTTTCCTCCGTGCATTGTCTGGGAAAGAGGCCTGGGATGCCACTTCCTGAGCCGAGATAGTTTGCCTCTGCCACCGAAATGACCTCCAGGCAAGAAGTCAATATTGTCCAGACACCTGAAGGAGGCGATGTGGTGTAAAGAACTTGGACTGCAGACAGATCAAGGCTCCAGTCCTACCTAATTACCAGCTGTGTGGCCTTAGGCAAGCCACATAACTTTTCAGCGACCCAGTTTCTTTATGAAGTCAGAAGAGAGCAGTGCCCAAATAAAGAAGGCTAAAGTTTACTGGCAGCACAGGATTAAGAATTTAAGCCCTGGAGCTGAACTCCCACTTTCTGCCACTTGGGAGCGTCCTACTTTGGACAAGTTATTTAGCCTCCCCCCAGCCTCAGTATTCCGTCCGTGAGACCCTTCAGTGGCTTCCCTGCTCATAAGGGTGAAAGCCGAAATCTTAATAACGGCCCACAGAACTCTCTGTCGTCTGCCCCTCTACTACTTCTCTACCTCTACTACATCCTCTAACGCTCTTCCTCTGACTCCATCTACACTACTAGCTACCATCAGGTCCTTTGCACACTGTGCAAGCAAAGTTCTTCTCCAGGATGCCCAAATGGCTCCCTCCCTTACCCCCTCCAGTTCTCTGTTCAAATGTCACTTTATCAGAGAAGCCTTTCTGGGCCATCCTTTTTAAAACAACACGACTGCCTCCAACACCTGCTTTCCTTACAACTCTATTTGCTTTGGGTCCTTTTTCTCCACAGCATTTCATCGTCTGGCACACTGTGCTTTACTTGTTTATTTACTATTTCTTCCCCCTGCAGATTTTTATATGTTTTGTTCACCTGTATATCCAATACTTAAAACCCTTGGTGTGTAATAAACAATCCGTATTCTACAAATAATCAATCCGTGTAAATTATTATAGAAAGTAGTGCATGATAACTACTGACATTTATCAATTATTATGTACCTAAATGTTTTAAGAAATCCTGCCAAACCACTGTGGAAATCAGTGTGGAGGGCCGGGGATTTAGCTCAGTGGTTTCGCCGCCTGCTGTGCAGGCGCAAGGACCTGAGTTCGATCTCCGGTACCAAAAAAAAAAAAAAAGAAAAGAAATCAGTGTGGAGATTTTTCAAAAACTAAAACTAGAGATTCCATTTGATCCAACTATTCCCCTTCTTGGTATCTTCCAGAAAGAATGAAAAGCATCCTATCACAGCAATATATGTACACCCACGTTTATAGCGGCACAGTTGGTAATAGCTAAATCTTGGAAACAGCCCAAATACCCATCACCTGACGAATGGATAAGGAAGATGTCGGGGTTTTTTAATACAATGGAGTACTACTCTGCCATAAAGGAAGATGCACTTCAGACATTTATAGCCAAATGGATGCACCTTGAGACTAGATTCTTCAGTGAAATAAATCAGACACACATGTTTAAATACTGCATTCTCTAGTGTGAGAAACCAAAAGCGGAAATAAGGATTAAAACATATAATAGATATTGGGAAATGGGAGGAAAAAGTTCAAATGAGAAGGGGAATAAGAGAGGAGGGAGGGAGAAAGGAAAGAAGGGACAAGAAAAAAAGTGAAAATAGAAGGAAAAAATGGAAACAAAGCTTTTGTACATAGGGGAGGGGGAATGGGATAAAATTAAATTAAATTAAAAATAAGAATAAATAAAAATATATATAACCAAAAAAAAAATCCTGCCAAGGTTAAGTGGACAGGGCTCCTCCGCCCAGGCAGACTCTCTTCCAAGCCATTCTGCTGGGTGCCTCAGACCCACCTGGGGTCCTCTGTCCCCCAAATCTACCTCACCTCCTCCTGAGGCCAGCGTGGCCAGGAGGGGAGGGCAGAAATTGGTGCCCATCCAAGGGTCTTCCCTCATCCTTCTCAAGATGAGGCTCTTCCTTTTAAACACTGAATTGCTGAAAAAATGCCAACCAGATTTGCTAATGTCCAGATTTGCTCCTGGGTTTCTTCCTGACGCAGAGTGGGTGTTTGAGGGGGGTGAATTTCACCCGTCGTTTAAGGTTTTTTTCCCTAAAACTCAGCAATTGAAACTTACAAGAGGAGAGAGAGAGAGAGAATGTGTGTGTGTGTGTGTGTGTGTGTGTGTGTGTGTGTGTGTGTAAGGCATGGTTTTTCAAATGAAAATTTTTCTTTGTAGTATATGTACCAAGAAAGATATAACTTAGGATTTGGTTGTATTTTTTGTTTTGGTTTGTTTTTTTGGTTCCAGGGATAGAACTCAGGACCTTGTGCTTGACAGGCAGGCAAGGCACCACTGAGGTAAACCTCCCCTTTTTTTCTCTTTCTCTAACTATACCAAAGTTTCCACCTTATACCCAGTAGACCCAGGAATGTTTTAAATCACACAACTGCAGACAGACTGAAGCAATACTATTTTTATAGGGTTTTTGTGGGTTATTTTCTTACTAGATTGTTAATGTATAAGGAAGAAATAATGAAATTCTGTGTAGGCTTTTTCTGAAGTTCAATATTCTTTGTGCAGATTTTAGATTCTCAGAAGGAAGGAAGGAAGGAAGAGAAAGAGAGAAAGAAAGAGAGAGAAAGAAAGAGAAAGAAAGGAAGAAAGAAAGAAAGCAAGCAAGCAAGCAAGCAAGCAAGCCTGTATGCCTGTGATCCTGACACTCTGGGAAGCTGAGGCAGGAGGAGTGAAAATTCAAGTCCCACCCCGGGCAATTTAGTGAGGTCTTGTCTCAAAATAAAAAGTAGTAAGTATAAAAAGGGCTGTCAGGCTGGGGATTTAGCTCAGTGGTTCCACTGCCTGCCTCACAAGCACAAGGACCCAAGTTCAATCCCTGGTACAAAAAAAAAAAAAAAAAAAGCTAGAAAAAGGGCTGGGGTGAGCTGGGTGTGGTGGTGCACACCTGTAATGTCAGTACTTGGGAGGATTGCCAGGAGTTTGAGGCCAGCCTGGACTACATAGTGAATTCAAGACCAACATGGATGACACAGCGAGACCCTGCCTCAAGAAAAGAAAAAGAAAAAGAAAGGGACTGGGGTGTAGCTAGCTCAGTGTGAAGGCTCTGGGTTCAATGCCCAGTACAAAAAAAAAAGTCCTGGTAGCCAGGTGTGGTGGTACATGCCTGTAATCCCAGCAATTGGGAAGCTGAAGCAGAATTCCAACTTCAAGTTCAGCCTGAACTACATAGCAAGACTCTGTCTCAAAGAACAAAACAAACAAAATGTCCTGGATCAACTTTTATTGATAACGTATCTAATTTAACTATCACAACCTTAAGGTAGTTACTATTATTAACCCCTGGAGTTAGACAGGTTAGGTAACATGTCCAGAGTTTCATGATAAGTGGTAGAGTAGGAACTGGGACCCAAATGTTTCCATTTTCATACTCATATGCATTCTAAGAAGATTAAATGACTTTAATCACCTGCATAAGTAATTAGTAAATGCTGGTTTTGTTTATATTAAAACTTAGACAGTATAGGATGGGAGGATCTAGGATTACATCTGGAGAAATACATTGGTTTTTTTTGTTTGTTAGTTTTGTTTTGTTGAGACAGAGTAGTTTAGGTTGGCCTTGAACTCACTATCTAGCCCAGGCTGGCCTTCAACTCACTGTGATCCTCCTGCCTCAGCCTCCTGAGTGCTAGGATAACAGGTGTGCACCACTATGCCCTGCCTTGGAAAAATACATTCTTATGATCAGGCAAATAACTAATTTATATCCTACAAATTTCAAAGTATCTCCCCTGGCAGGAATGCTCAGTGGCACCGAGCCTGCCTCACAAGTGCAAGGTCCTGAATTCAATACATGGTACCACAAAAAAAGAGAGAGAGAGTAAACCGGATGTGGTGGCACACACCTGTAATGCCAGTACTTGGGAGGCTGAGACAGGAGTTCAAAGCCAGCCTGAACTACATAGTGAGATCAAGATCAGGCTGAACTATCTACGAAGACCCTGTCCCAAAACAAACAAACAAACTGCTGGAGAGTAGAAAGGTGTAATGGTTGCCATGCTTTCATCTAGAAATACTAAGATTCAGGGCACTGGGGATTTAGCTTAGTGGCACCATGCCTGCCTCACAAGCTCAAGGCCCTGAGTTCAATCCTCAATACCAGGGGAAAAAAAAAAGAAAAAGAAATAGTAAGGTTTAAAAATCATGACTTCGCCAGACATAGTGGTGCACTTCTATAATCCCAGCACTCAGGAGGCTGATGCATGCCATCAGTTCGAGGCCAGCCTGGGCTACATAGTGAGTTGGAGGCCAGCCTGACCTCCATAGTGAGACCCTGTCTCAAAAAAAAAAAAAAAAAAAAATCATGACTTCACCTGGATGTGGTGGTACATCCCTGAGATTCTACCTACCTGGGAGGCTGAGGCAGGAGAATTACAAATTGAAGCCCAGCCTGTGCACTGTAGCAAGACTCTGTATCCAGGCCTGGGGATTTAGCTCAGTGGTTCTGCCGCCTGCCTTGAAAGCTCAAGGACTGGTGTTCTATCCCTGGTAGCAAAAAAAAGACTCTATCGCCAAATAAGAGAAGGGCTGGTGATATAGTTCAGCATTCCCCGGGTTCAAGCACCAGTACTGGGAAAAAAACAAAACCAAAAAAAAATCCTCATTATAACCTCTGTAGGGTCACTCAGGGAGGGCATGAGGAAACTCCATGCTTTCATGTTTCTGAGCTTTAGCTTTTGAAAGCATGGCATTAAATTGTGGGTAGATTTTCTTTGGGGCTGGAGGTCAGCCTGGACTGCAGGAAGGCAATAGATAGTGACCTTGCCTTCTGTTTCACAGGATGGAGACCATTTTTCTATCATTATTGCACTGTATTTTGTTCAGAAGCATCTGATAGAGGCCAAAAACAAGATTACATTATTTTGGATGATCTTTATCATAGGACCTATTCAAAATATGTACACTGTTTTTTTTTTTTTGAAACAGAGTCATGCTATATAGTTCAGGTTGGCCTTGAACTTAATATGTAGTGCAGGCCGGCCTCAAAGTGCCGTGAGCCTACTGCCTCGTCTCTTGAGGGCTAAGACTACAGATGTGTACCACCCTCCCCAGCTAAAAAAAAATATGTGTACTCAAGGTTACCCTGGCCCCTCAGAAGTGGGAAGCACATCTGGGGAAGGTCTTAATGGGTCATTTACCAGCGGAGGACTGGAAGGGATAGAGCAGCCCATGAGAGAGAGCAGGGATAGCTGCAATGTGTGTGAGACCAGCCATGGAGAAGTCCTGGCTTGCAGGGGAGAACACTGGGAGACCCTAGAAAGAACCCATGCATACCAAAGGAGCTTCATTTAAAACTTTTATTATATCCCAGTCCCCTTCTGTCTGTCTTAGACAGAAGCTATCTTTCTCTCAATAAATTCTTCCTACTCTTAAAAAAAAAAAAAATTTTATTATAAAAATGTTCAAACATATACAAAGACAGCATAGTTCTATGAACCCACAGATATTTAATTCAACAATTATGGAATTTGTCACTTTTGGTCCTTGTAGTCTTTTTTTTCCTCTGCTGAAATTAAAATAAAGAGGTCACTTTGCTCCATACTTGAACATACATTTCTAGGAAATAAGGACCTCCTGCTGCATAACCTCAGGCCCGTTTTTACATCTAACAAAATTAGCACTGATTTCTTGGCATCATAAATACCCAGTCCACAATTAAATGTCCCCACTGTCTGAAAATGTGCTTTTACAGGTGGGGTCTCCAGTCATGAACCAAAGGAGGGCCACATGTGGTCATTGTCTTCTTTTGCCCCCAGAACTGGGGGTTGAACCCAAGCCCTTGCACATGTCCAAGTGCTCTGCTGGGTCTCTAGCGCCATGCCACCAGGGCCTAGAGTTGTCTTTTTAAGCCCCTTCTCACTTTGCTCCCCTAAGCCATTGACTAGTCGAAGAGAATGGGTAAAATTTCCTTAGAATGTTTCACATTTTATTTATTTAATTTATTTTTGGTACCTGGGATCAAACTCATGACCTTGTGCTTGTGAGGCAGGGGCAGTGCCACTGAGCTAAATCCCCGGCTCAACACATTTGATTAACTCTCTGCTTCTACATTTTTATTTATTTATTTATTTATTTTGGTACTAAGGATTGAACTCTGGACCTTCTGCTTTCAAGGCAGGTGGCAGAACCACTGAGCTAAATCCCTCGCCCTGCTTCTACATTTTTTTCTTCTGGTACCGGGGATTGAACTCAGGGCCTTGAGCTTGCAAGGCAGGCATAGTGCCACTGAGCTAATTCCCCCACCCCTTTTTTCACATTTTAGATATGTCTGCCTCTTCCTCCTTATGTCACTTAATATGTTCCTCCATCTCCCAGATTCCCATTAAATAGAAATTAGCACTAACAGTTTGATTAGATTCACGTTCAGTTTCTTGATTGTTTCTTTCTTTGGTAAGAATCCTTCCTCAGTGGTGCTGAATCCTTCCAATTTCATCACATCAGGAGGAATATAATGTTTACGAGTGTCCCTTTTTATTGATGCCAAGATTCATCTGTAGGTTCAAGTGGTGGCAGCTTGGTCTGTCCCTTGTAAAGTTGTCTATCAACCATCATTCTTGATTCATCCATGTACGATTCTTGCTTCAATTGATTATTTCATTAGGAATTGCAAAATGCTGATTTTTCTCATTCCATAATCCTTTCATGTTACCTGAAATTCTCCTTTAAATATGAAGTTATCTCCACCAATTAGGGCTATCTGGTTATCCCGAAATATAGTTTAGATAAGGACAGGTACCATAAATGTTTACTTCTTTTTAAATGCCAAGTTTCAAAACAAAAAGTTGGGAGAAATTATATATATGTATATATATTTATTTATTTAGCATTAATGGGAGGGGGTTGTGTCCAGGGCCTTTGCACTGAGCTACATCCCCATCCCTTCTTTTTCTTTTTTATTTTCAGACAGGGTCTTGCTAAATTATTAAATTACCCAAACTGGATTCAAAATTGCAGTCCTCCTGCCTCAGCCTCCCAGAGTGCTGGGATTACAAGCATGTGGTACTATGCCTGGCCAGAAGTATCTTTTTGTTTTGAGCTAGGCATGGTGGCAGATGCCTGTAATCCCAGCAGTTGGGAGGTTCCCAGGCTGGGCTACATAGTGAGTTCAGGGCCAGCCTGAACTACAAAGGGAGACCCTGCCTCAAACCTCCCCCAAAAGAAAAGTTTTTTGGGGTAGGGTCTTGCTGTGCAGCTTAGGCTAGTCTTGAACTCACCACGTAGCCAAGACTGGCCTTGAACTCACAGTGATCCTCCTGCCTCAGCCTCCCTAGTGCTGAGATTACAGGTGTGTGCCACCATGCCTGGCAGAAGTATCATTTAAAAAATCATATTTGGGCTTATAGTTGAGCAGGAAGGGGTGGCCTAGACAGTGGTTGGAGAGGGGCTACCCTTGTAGCTGCGCTTACCCCTTGCTCACACAGGGTATGGGCTGTGGAAAGAGCAGACAAACACCGAACAACTGTGTCCTGGACCTTGGGTAGCAAGAGATACAGCTCTTGTGTACCCTGGTGTTCAGACAGCTATAAGACCCAAAGAGATTCATAGGGACAAAGGAAGAGGGAGAAGGAAAGGAACAGAGAGAGGTAGAGAATAGCAGATATGGGGAGGCAGAGAGGAGGCATAAAGTAAAAAAAAATCTAGACATAGAAGATAGGAAGGGGCCAGGGATTTAGCTCAGTGGTGCTGACACCTGCCTTGAAAGCACAAAGTCCCAAGTTCGATCCCCAGTAGCAAAAAAAAAAAGGAGACAACATAGAAGACAGGAAAAGAGACAAAGACAGAAAAGGAATGAAAATGGAAGAGATCAATAATGAAATGCACCTGGAAGTGGAATAGGTCAAAACAGGGTGATAGGAGGTGAATCGAAAGTCCAGGGAAGAGGGCTGGGGATTTAGCTCAGCGGCACCACGCCTGCCTTGCAACCACAAGGTCCTGAGTTTGATCCCCGGTACAAAAAAAAAACCAGGGCTGGGGATTTAGCTCAGTGGTTTTGCCGCCTGCTGCACAAGCGCAAGGACCGGAGTTCAATCCCCGGTACCAAAAAAAAAAAACAACAACAACCAGGGAAGAAAATAGTCATGAAGACAAGGCTTATCACAGGGAAGGGGAAAGAAAAAGACAGACATACACATCTTCAAATTGGTAGGACAGGGCTTGGCATACAGTTCAGTGG
Source organism: Heterocephalus glaber (assembly GCF_053883595.1). NCBI lineage: Eukaryota > Metazoa > Chordata > Mammalia > Rodentia > Bathyergidae > Heterocephalus > Heterocephalus glaber. The sequence goes on from NW_028258185.1 coordinate 1,487,278, forward strand.
TAGAATGCTCACTTCCTTGCTTGCCTGCTTAGCATGTGTGAAGCCCTTGGCTCAATGCCCAGGAGTAATGGATAAAAACATACATACATACATACACACATACATACATACTGAGAGAGTAGGGGGGTAGGATAGAGAGTGGGAGAAACAGATGCAGCAGTGAGTTAGTGATGGCAAAACATCCCAGTGATAGAGAGGAAACAGGCATGGAGAGGATGAAGTAGAAACATAGGAAGGAAAAGAAAGAGAAAGAAAAGAACAAAAGATCCTAGACAAAGAAACTGTTAAAAAGAAGGCTGAGATGGGTGTGGTGGCTCATGCCTGTGATTCCAGCACTCAGGAGGCTGAGGCAGGAGGATTGCTCCGAGTTTGAGGCCAGCCTGAATTACACAGCAAGACCTTGCTGAAAAAAAAAAAAGGCTGAAACAGGTACCAGAGAACAGGAGAAAGGTTGAGTGGGCTTAATGACTCAGTTTTTAGCTGGTCCTAGTGGATACCTTATTTCTAGATAGGGCTTGGTGGCTTCTCCCACTTCCCAGTCCCAACTCCAGAAACGGAGACTTACACTATGTGTGCATGGGATTATTGAGAACCCCAGTCAAGGGTCCCCAGCTTCCCTTATCTCCACGCCAGATGAGCATGGCTGTCCCAGATGGGATTACTGCTGCAAGACTGAGGTCAAGAGGCTGAGAGAGCTCCCAGAGATTTGAAAGATAAGACATTCCGGCAGAAGGTTCCTGGCTAGAAGTAAAGTACCACAGAGGATGTCAAGGCTATCCATGTGGAGGGAGCAGCCAGAAGCCCTTTGTTTAGCCACATCTTCTAGTCCAAGGGCCACTGACCTTTGTCTGACTCAAGATGAGTTAGGGGTCCAGAGACTCCTGAGGTAATCAGAGATATGATTAGGTAGGTCCAAGGGGCCCAAAGTGGCCTCTAAACAAAGGCTCCATAGCGTCGGGGATGTAGCTCAGCAGCACCGCTCCTGCCTGGCAAGCACAAGGTCCTGAGTTCAATTCCTAGTACCAGGAGAAAAAAAAAAGCAACAATAACAACAAAAAAAAACAATAAGCCAAAGCTCCTCCACTTCCTCTAGAGGAAGAGTCCACCTTATCCATGCAAATTGCAAAGGAGACCAGCACAGAGGGGTCTTCATAGGAGGCTGAGTGAAATGGAGGAAATGGCCAACTTGCTCACCTTCAGGGGCTGTGAGGGCGACTCTGAGGAGAACACTTTCCAGTCCAGAAGTTGCAGAGGAAGAGGTTCTGGAATCAGCAGGAACAAGCCCAGAAACTAACTTCAAAGCAGATCCTCCTCAGCAGGGTTTGCAGGGAGGTGTGCTCCCTCCTGGGGGGAAGGTCCCGCTCATCCCTCGCCCCCTCCACCAGAGTGCCCACCTGAGGAAGGCTCCGGAAGTGCTCCAGGAGGCTGGCCGTCTCTCCGGGGGCAGCAGTCCACCTAGACTATCAGACAGCAGCCCTGGGAAGCACGCTGTCCCCTGAAGCAGAAGTTGTAGCAGCCAATGGAGCCTGGAGACCCCCAAGCGGCTCCTAGAACACAGCTGCAGTGGTCACTGCAGCCCAAGCAGGAACTTTGACAGGCAGCTTGGCCCTTGGAATAAGGGCAAATGGGACAAGGTGACAGAGGGCAGCAGGTCAGGTGTGGACCAGAGCAGGCGACACAGGAGGTATGGGGACAAGTCAAGGGAGCACAGGCAGGGCAAGGAGGGCAAGAGCAGGTGCAGGGTGGGCCGGGGAGGCTGTGACCGGACAGGGAGGTAGCTGTGTAAGAGGGACAGGCAGTGCAGGGGCAGGTGGGAGGGGGACAGCCAGGGCAGGGAGGGACTGCCATCAGTGGGCCATGCCCAGAGGGTGTAGGGGTCGCTTGGTGGGCAGCCTTCTTGTTCTGAGGTCCCAGGCGTAGGCCCAGAGAGAAGTCCATTCAGCTGCAGGAGCAGGCAGGCTGGCCACGGGGTGCAGAGGAGGGGAGGGCAGAATAGGAGGGGGAGGGTGTGGGGGGCAGGATTAAATCAGCGACACGCTGAGCCTTGCTGATCCTGCAGTGAGCTCAGACCTCTCCATCCACCCTTCCCCCTCCAGCTCTGCCAGGCAAAGCTTTTCTGCCATCCAACCCTCTACTTCTCCCCAAGACCAGAACACGTTCTTTGAAAAGGACGTGCACTTTCATGCCTCCAGTCCTTTGTTCACACTGTTCCTTCTGCTTGGAATGTCCTTTTTCTCTTCTCCACCTGCCCAGGTCCTGTCTTCTTGGAAATCATTCCCTCACAAAGTATTTCTTGCACTGTAGGTCCTAACATCTGCCCATGTCTCTCCAACCCTAGTGACCAAGGTTATGGCTACAGGTTCTAGAACAGCTCCCAGAGGGTCAGGGAGGCAAACAACAGCAGCAGAAGCACTCCAAGAGGGATATTGTTGGAGCAGGATGGGGAATTAGGTTGCCTGGGTTCTGGGAGTGTCCAGAGAGGAGTCCTAGGTGTGTGGGTGGGGGTGCCCAGCTGTCTGGGAAACTGACAGTCAGCCTGGACAACTATTATTTGCGGGCCTTTTATGGGTCGGGCACTGGCCCGTGGTAGTGAAAGATGGCTGAGTTCCCTCTCTTACGGAGCTCCATAAAAGTGAGAGGAGACCCAAGGTAGGGACAAAAGCCAAACTGGTAAACAAATCAACTTATATCAGAGTATGAGAACGGTCACTGTCATTATTACCAGGTGACTCGATAAAAAGTGACTCGGGGGTGAATCAGTCAGAGGGACAGGCAGACAGCCCCAAGCAGTGAGGTGCGGCAGGCCTCAAGGACTTGGAGGGGCTACAGTCTACCACACACTTGCTTAGGAGGCAGAGTTGCCTGAGGCTGAAGGGAACCCAGATAACCAGGTTAGGGACAAAAATAAAGCTGAGAAAAGGACAGGGAGGCCCTGGGTTTGATCCCTAGCATCAAATAAGAAAAGAAAAGAGAAAGAAAGAGAGCTATAGTCTCAGACTCAGTGGTCAGGGAAAGACTGGAATGAAGGGAAGGAGCAAAGCATGGGAGTGTCTTTTGGAAGAATATTCTGGAGCCTGCTGAGAGCAAAGGGGATGTTCCGAAAACGGAGTATGTCAGGGAGTAAGGCCAAGTTCCCATCATGTGAACCTTGTGAGCCAAGGTAAGGACCTGGATCTTATTCCAAATAAAAGGGAAAATTGCTGATGGTTTTAAGCAAGAAACATGGGTGGGTCTTCTTGGTCCTATGCTGTGGTTGGGGTTTTTTTGAGATAGGGTCTCACTATGTGGGGCTGTCCTTGAACTCACTATGTAGCCCAGGCTGGCCTCGAACTTGTGGCAATCCTCCTGCCTCAGCCTCCTGAGTGCAGGGATTACAGGAGTGTGCCACCACGCTTGGCTAGAATGTTCTGCTTCCTATGTAATACAACCATTTTGGAAAACACCGTAGCATTATCTGATAGAATTGAATAGTCAAAATGCATGACAGTTTGACTCTTAGTTCTACATCCTAAGAAACAAACTCTTGCATGTTTGTACTGGGAAAATGTGTACCAGAATGTTCATAGCCACATTGTTTATGACAACTCCAATTGAAGCAACTTAGAACTCTACCAACAGTAGAATGAAAAAACAAATGGTGGTACTCTCAGCAATGAATACTATGCAACAAGAAAAAGAGCTCTGTGCAGCAACTTGGATGTATCTCACAAACAAGAAGGTGAGCAACATGAAACAGAAAAGTTAGACAGTATCATTCCAAGTATATAAACTTCAAAAATAAGCATAACCAAGTGTAGTGGCACAGGACTGCCATCCCAGCACTCAGGAATCTGAAGCAGGAAAATCACTGTGAATTCCATGCTAGCCTGGGTTACATAGTGTGTATAAAGCCAGCCTGAGCTTCACAGTGAGATCCTGTTTCAAATTAAAAAAAAAAAAAAAGTAAGCATACTTGAGCAGTATTGTTTTTTTCTTGTTTTTTGTTTTTTTGGGTACCGGGGATCAAACTAGGGTGCTTACGCTAAATCTCCTAAATCTCCGGCCCACTTGAGCAGTATTGTTTAGGGATGCAGACACAGGTGCTAAAACTGTTTAAAAATCAAGGGCCGGGGATTTAGCTCAGTGGGTCCTGCGCCTCCCTCGAAAGCGCAAGGTTCCAAGTTTGATCCCCGGTACAAAAAAAAAAAAAAAAAAAATCAAGGAAGAGGGCTGGGGATTTAGCTCAGTGGTTCTGGCTCCTGCCTCGCAAGTGCAAGTTCCCGAGTTCAGTCCCCAGTACCAAAAAAAAAAAAAAATCAAGGAAGAGCCGGGTATGGTGGCACATGTCTGCAATCCTAGCACTCGGGAGGCTGAGACTTGCTGTGAGTTTGAGGCCAGCCTGGGCTACATATTGAGTTCAAGGCCAGCCTGAACTGCATAGTGAAACCTTGTCTCAAAAAACAAACAAAAAAATAAAATAAAATAATTTTAAAAATCAAGGAAGTTTCTTGTTTACAATTATTACCAAAATGATGATGGTGGTTACTTTTTAGGGAAGGGAGGGAGTCATGGAGGGACAAATAGGGAACTTCGGAGTGCAGGAAAATTTCCATTTCTTGACCAGGATGGCAGTTAAATAAATATGTGTTCACTTTTTCCACATCATTCTTTTTTTTTTTTTAAGGGCAGGTCACTGATCTCTGGTTCTCATCCCTCCTTGTGAAGGGGGAGCTGATTACTGCTAGCTGTCTGGACTGCCTTGCCTGTGGATTAAATGGTATAATGTACATGCCTAGTAGTATGTGCTCAACAAAAGAGAGCTTCCCCCAAGCTTCCACCCCCAACCCCACATCTTTTCTTCAAAGAGCCCATCAGATGGGGGAGCCAGACATCAAAGGTGGCCCCAGAAGGTGAGCCCACATTTTGAGGCTCCTTAGTACCTGCACAGAGATGTAGTTTGGCAGAAGGCTGGCAGCCAGGGAGATGTGGCTGAGGGGAAACCTAACCCAGACAGCTGGTGGGGGGTGGCAGAGCAGGCAGGACGCCTGGGTCCTGGGAGTTTCCATGCAGGGGAAGTCCCAGGTGCAGGTGCGGGGGTGCCAAGCTGGCCCCACCCAATACCCTGGCCCCAGGGGATGTGGGCACAGGGAGGAAAGTGGGTCAGAGCAGGGCTGGAACTTAACCCCATGGGTTCCATGACCTCTCAGTCAGCTCCAGAGGAGACACAGCTAAAGAGGCCTGTTCTCTTCTCCAGAGGGCCACCAATTCTTTTTCTTCAGAAAGGAAGAACCTAGGGGGTTGGGGATATAACTCAGTGGTAGAGCACTTGCCTAGCATGTGCAAGGCCCTGGGTTCAACTTTCAGCACTAGGAAACAAAAAAAGAAAAGAAAAGAAAAGAAAAGAAAAGAAAAGAAAAAGAAGAGGAGGGAAAAAGAACCTTAGAATTTTAGTGCCAGGGCAGGAGGAATGGGAAAGCTCCCCAGGGGATAGAAGAAAGAATAGGGTACCCCCTCAGCCCTTCCCTGGAGGTTCTGTGCAAAACACAGAGCTACATCCACCCACATGATGGCTGGCAGACACCGGGAGCTCTCTCTCTCTCTCTCACACACACACACACACACACACACACACACACACAAAACCAGGCAACTGTGGAGGCAGACATGCTCGCTCCAGGATTTGGACAGGTCCGGGCTGGATCCATGGGAGGGGGAGGGTGCAGGGAGGAGAAGGCTCTCTCTCATCTGGGGAGGCTCCAGCTGGGCAAATGTAGGAATCTTCACCCTGGAGGATTTGCCAACATGGAGCCTTGATTTCTGTAGTGTAATCTCAGCCCTAAGCCTGTAATTCTTATTTCTTCCCTGTGTGTCAGTTTTTGTTTTTGGAGCAGCAGATAAAGGAAAGAATAGAATAATTTCAGGACAAAATCACCAGGAGGCAGGGTCCTGCTTTGGCCATGAAAGGGTGCTTACTATCAGGATCCAGGTGGAGCACAGGTGCGCTCTCCTTTCTGGAAGAGCAGGCTGGCAGAGAGCAAGGAGCTCTGTTCCAGGGCCTTTGCACATACTCTTTCATTACTCTCCTCTTCACTCTCCTCCACTTTTCACCAGAAGACTCCTGATCCCCTTGGCTTCGGGTGGTGGTCAGTGGGAGATAATCCTATGCCCCATCCCATAGTACCTCATACCTCTCCATAGTGCTTATCCTAGATGCCATTTTGTGGACCTGTGGAGCTCTACCTAGGCATTCCCAGGGCCTACCAGAGTGCTTAGCACATAGTGCTAACACATAGTGATATTTAACACAAATTTGCTCAATTAATGAATGGTGCATGTTCAGGAAAAGAATTCCTAGAGCTGTGTAGGCTAATCCTAAAATCCTGTGTTCAAAACCAAGGCTTTATTCTGCATAGAGATCTGGGTAGGCCTGGGGCTGGAAAGCAACTTCCACACACAAATTTTCTCACCAGAAGGACCAACAAGCTGGAAAGCAGCAGATTGGGGTTGGTACAGGGGTAGAAATAAGCAAGCACTAGGAGAAGGGCTGGTACCAACCTTGGCACAGAGCAGGCCTGGGGAAGGAGGTGGGGGAGGAGGGACAAGGGGAGGACACGTGTTGTACAAAACATGTTTTCATCATGTTCTCCCTGGATGCGCTGGTCTCCAAGCCCCCATGGCACTTCTGTGCCTTAATGATGTCCTTGGGGGCTGCAACATAGCTTGCCCCAGCCCCCACACACATCTGCCAGCCACCTCTGAGCACGGAATGGGACATCCGGCAGGAGCAGATTGGCCATGGGAAAAAGAATGACCTATTCTGTGTCCTGATGCTGGTGGGGATGAGGCAAAGGGGAAAAGTAGGGGTGGGTAATGAGGCAGATGAGGGCAGGTAGGACAGCTGCCTGTCTCAGTGTTACGCCTTTTTGCTCTTTGCTCTGTGTTGAGGGAAGGAAAGGAAGCCTGGTCTTAGGGTGCCCAAGATATTATTTTTCCAACTTGTCAGGGTGACAGAGTGGAGCAGCCACAGAGCAAAGCCTAGAAATAGCCAGACGTGGTGGAGCACACCTGTGATCCCAGCACTCTGGAGGCTGAGGCAGAAGGATCACCAGCCTCAGTTCAAGGCCAGCCTGAACTTCATAGTAAAACTCTGTCTCAGAAAAAATGAAAAGAAGAAGAAGAAGAAGAAGAAGAAGAAGAAGAAGAAGAAGAAGAAGAAGAAGAAGAAGAAGAAGAAGAAGAAGAAGAAGAAGCAGCAGCAGCAGCAGCAGCAGCAGCCTGGAAATAGGGATGATCCCAGGCGAAAAAATGGAAGGCAGCCCCTTCCACAATTTTCCAAGCGAGAAGTCATCTTTCCAAAGCTTCTGCCTCCTAGAGTCCCTGGACAGAAAGCTAGTTCTACTGGAAGGCTGGGGGTGGAGAGAGGGGTGAGAGTTCTGAACTCTTCTTCTCTGCTCTGTAGTCTGCTCTACTGAGTTTGACTGCCACACTGCTGCAGTGCACACACCCCAGTCCTCGGGTCCAGGGGTGGGACAGCAGTGCAGGTGGGATGGAGGTGATGGCAGTCCAAGGGGAGAGGACTGCAGAGGGCAGTGCTTCCTGGGCCTTCCTGGCTGCTGTCCTTGGTTGGGGATGAGAGGACTACTAGAAGGAGGAACTAGTTATCCCAGATGTGTGGATGGGCAATTGCCCACCAGGGACAAAGACAGAGACATAAGGACAGACAAACCAAGACAAAGAGGAAGGCAGCCAAATGGAATTCCAGACTCCTCTCTCTCCCAAGTGTTTTGTTCTCTGTTTTAGCTCCTCTGTCCCCATCTGTTCCCACAGCCTCACAGTCTCAGAACTCCTGTTCTTGGTCTCTGGGACCAGCCCCTGACCTCAGCTAAAGGAGAAAGGAAGAGCTGAGAGGTGATGCAGAGCCAGGAGAGCATTATGGGGTGGTGCCTGGGTCTGTGTCAGAATGCCCAGCCAGGGAGGGAGTGGTGCCCTCCCCTGGTTCATGAGGACAGGAGTCTCATTCACTGTAAACCAAGTACAGATGTGCTGGAAGGAGGAGGGGGGATTAAGGCCACATTCCCAAACCGCAGCGGTTGGGCCGGCCCTCCTTCCGCCAGCCACCACTAGGGAAGGGCAGCAGGGGTTAACTTTGTAGCCGCCTGGCAGGATCTCTGCCACACAGGCAGGGCGCCATCCCACCCCAGCCTGGACGCCAGGGTCCAACTTCCTGACACTTGCCCCTCCCACATTGCTAAGAGTTGCTCCCAGGGTAACCAGCAAAGTCAACAGCAGCCAGGCCACCTGGGGACAGGGCCCTGGTGTACCTATTCCCAGCTCTTTCCAGCCCTGGAGTGAAAGAGAAGGCTTGTCTGTACCCCCTTTGACATCTCTGGTCTCCTGAGATAGCCACAGGGTCCCTCTTCTTTCCCCCTCATCTTCACCTAAGTCTGGCTACCAAAAGTGGCCTTTCCCAGGATGAAGGACCCCTGTTCCCAGGGTGCCAGTGAGGACAGAGCAGAATAATTCCAGGATGGAAAATGTGATGTGCCCCAGGAGTCCGTGCCCCAGGTGCTGGCCACCCTGGGAGCAGTGCGGGGGAGCTCCCTCAGGTTCCAGCCTAGCCCACTCCTATAATGTCCCCTTTCTCCTCTTCCTCACTCCCAACTCCAGTCCCTGTTGGAATGCTTAGTGTCCAGGAACACAGACTTTGGACTTTAGAACTTTTTCTTTGGCTCTCCGCTCAGCAGAATGGGCTGAAACTGCTGGGTTCCCATTCTAGGGTCAAGTCAGAGAATGTCCCGTCAGACACAGACGTTTGGCACATGGACCAGGCAACCTGGCAGGCCACTCTGGATGAAGCAGACGCACACTCTTGCCTGGGCTTTCTCCCTGAGCCCAGCCCAAGACTCCTCCCACTCCCAACTACAGTTCCTCCTGCCCTCAGCTCAGCTCAGCCTCTCCACCTCCAAATTCAAGCATGAAGGTGGGGACAATATTAGCAGCCAGGGTTCTAGACACCCTGACTTTTTGGAGCTTGCTCCAGGCAGGTGAGAGGGAGGAGATCTATGAACCCAGGCCTCAGCACCCTCACAACCTCCACTAGCTAAACCAGTTTGCTCCTGGGGCAAAGGACTGGGGAGACAGGGGAAAGGGAGAGACTTCTTTGACCTGCAAGTGGAGGCTCAGTGAAAGATAGGACAGTGACATCTTTGACTCCTGCCCCATCACTCCACCCTCGGGAGGACTTGGACACAGCCCCACAGCCTGCCCTGGAAGGTACCAGAGACTGGCCTTGCAGGACACACCCTGGACAGATACAACTCAACCAGGTTCCCCAAATGGCAGGAAGGGGAAGAGCGCCAGAAAGAAAGGGTTGGCATAAAGGGGCGAGGTCACTGACCTCCTCTATCAGCCTAGCTCGGCCTCCCTGGGGAAGGAGCCACAGAAGCCAAGCAAATGGGAGGGGCAGAGACCCAGGCGTCCTGGGCCGCCCCGCCCAGCCCCCCCCGCCCAGCCCCCCCCCCGCCCCAGGGCACCAAGGAGGGAGCCGGGCAGGGGCAGGCGGCAAGGGAGGGAGGAGCGAGGGCGGGAGGGGGAGGAGGGAGCCGGGCAGGGAGGGAGGGGGGGTTGGGAGGGAGAAAAAGAAAGAAAATATTTTCCGTGTCCCCGCCTGCAGAGTCAGTGTGCGGTTTGGGAGAAAATGTGTCGGATATTTTGGGGCGGTCACGTGGGCAGGCGGGCTCCGAGAGGCCCCGGGACAGTCCCAGCCTAGAGCTGTTCCCCCCGGAGCCCCCCATTCCCGCGAGCCCCAGACGAGGCGACTCTGCGACCCGAGACGGCCCGCGCCCGGATCTCGGGGCTCCGCGGCCTCCCTTCCCTGCCCCTCTCCAGGTGAGTCAGGCGGGGAAGCCGGCCCGCCCGCCCGCCGTGGACGACCGCGTCCTCCACCGAGGTGGGCTGGGGGCCTCGCCGGTGCCTGCCCCCGGGGGCTGCTCAGGCTGTGGCAGGGCTCGAAGGGGCGCTTCCCTTCCCGACTTCGGGTCAGCTTGATGTGAGATGGGAATGGGAAGATGGTAGTCAGGTTGGAGATGGGTCGTCTGCCCTTGGTGTTGGTGAGCAGTGGGGAAGGGCATTTGGGGGAGAGGCTGCAGCCCTGGGGGACATCTGGCTTGGAATGTGAGGCGAGACCGGGTTCCCTGTACGAGGAGAAGGGGCCGTGCTCTTCCCCTGGGGGCTCTGCCGAATCCATGTGATGGGCTAAGCTGGTCCAAGTTCCTCCTTCCACAGTGGGATGGCATGCCTGGACATCAGAAAGGCAAGGAAGGGATCCGGTAGCAAGTAACCCTGGCTGTCTGGGCCCAGGAGTTTCGAGGGACAAGTGAATAGGAGCTGGGTCTGAGAAGTTCCCTTAATCTGTCCCTTCAGGATTCCTTCTGACATATCCCAACCACTGCCTGAGTCTGAGTCGTGAGTGGCCTCTTTCCAGCCAACGTGGGGGGTTCTCCTGCAGTATTCTTAAAGGGAGCCAGAGTGGAACAAAGGAAGAGCTGAAAGACTGGGACAGGGACCCAGTAGTCCTCATCCTGGAGTCCCATTGACTGCTGCTTCTCTGTCTTCAGCAGTTACTGCTGAGCTCCCTCAGCCTGACCCAGTATGTAGGAAGGAATCTCTGCAGGTGGCCAGAGGGTAAGAATATGAATGGTGGTTGGTGATCGTGGTGGTGGAGGGCAGGGGCTGAGGAGGGGTCCATAGGGCAAGAAGCTGGAAGCTCTTACTATTCCCCTTTAGGGCTTGTGTCCTGGGCAGCTGGAATCCTAGTCCTCAAATCTGAAGCTCCAGCATTAAAGTCACCTCCCATGCTGAGGAGTGGGGTGGAGGACAACAGCCTGTATCCTTAAGGCAAGTAGAGAGAAAATAGGGTGTGTGGGGGGGAGCATGTACCTGGTGCTTGAGTATTCCAACTAGATCTCACACACACACACACACTCACACACACTCACACACACACACACAGTGGCTTAGAGCCTGGTAGGCAGCAACACAGGGCACACCCCCTCCAACCCAGCACACCCCCACCCCTGGCTCAGAAAGCCACCTAACTGGCACCTCCAGTTCCCCCCTCTGCCCCACCCTGCCCGTGCCCTCTGATGCCCACACACATTCCACTGGCATTGCCTGCCTGCCTGCCTCCTGGGTACTGCCCCTCCCTGGGGCCAGTGGGGTGGAGGGAGGGAGGGCACCTGGGGATGAGAGGTGGAGACCCAAGGGTCTGCACTCCCCCAAGAGTGGCACAAGGCCAGGGAAACCTGGCCCATGACTGCCTCCTAGGTAGCAGGCTGGGGGCCCAGGCTGGAGTGGAGGGTGCCTGGGTTCTCCACCCAGGCTGGAGATGGGGTCATGGAAAAAGGTGGTCGTGTTTATACAGAGGGGAGGGGGGCAGCGGGTGGAGAGCAGCTGACAAGAGCAGCTTTGTTTCAGGCTCTGGAGCGGGCAGGGCAGCAGGGAGACACCCCCCTTCCATCCAACAGCCCCCTTTATCCATGGCCTCTCCTCAACTCCACCTTAAGAGAAGCGGCTTTGTAAGAGCCCCTTTCCCTTAGCCAGTTCCCCCATCCCACCTCATCATCTGAGGTGACCTCTTAGGAGGAGTGAAGAGTTCTCCTGCCTTCCACAAGTCTCCCAAAGAACCAAGGCATCAAGGACCTTGGTTTAGGATTTCCTTTTACTTCACACCATCTTCATTTTCTTGTCCTCTTCCTCTACCCTGGGTTGAATCCTCTCCCTTCCCTTCCCAGCCATGGTGGCAGACAAGGCTCAGAAAGGGGAGGAATCTTTGCCCCCTTCCTCACTGACTCACAGGTCCCCTCTTCAGGTCCCTTCTGCGAGGCAGTGTAGGCCGAAGGCCAGGGAGAGTTGGCTGGCGTGTCCTCTGCTCATTTACAGCCTCCTTCTTAGAGGAATCTGAGCATCCCTTTCTGGGACCTCTGCTGAAGTCTTCCTGCTCTACTCCCCAGGTCTTCTTCCTGACTATAGATGAGAGAGGAGGGCTGGACCAGAGAGGTCCGGTCCCAGTCTAGGCAGAATCTAGGGAAGATGTATGTGTGTAGGGTGGGGAGGCTCTAATATCTTCTTACCCTTGGCATTGGAGGGGTTAATCCATCTGGAATGTGGCCCAGCCTGTTGAGCTGTGGCCCAGGGGCCTCAGGGGCCCGAACTCCTGGCTCTACCTGGGTTTAACCATGATAATCACTTCATTGGAACAAGGGAAGGAAAGGAGGAGGAGGGACCTTGGCAGCTTGGAGATCAGGCTTTTAGGGCCTGGGGAGACACTGTGTTACAGAGTTGGAGGGTTCAGGGGTATGGGTACTGCCAGGTGAATGGCAGGGGCTATTTCATGCACTGGGGCTGAGTGAAGGATAGTGGTGTTGGGGTATGAGTTCCTATAACCTCCATGATAATTTACTCTCAGGGGCTTGAAGGCTGATGTAGATGAGAGAAAAGAAAAAAAAGGTCGAGTGGGGGAAGCAGAGGTAAAAACACTTAGAGATATTGATTTGATCCTAGAAGCAAATAATGATGGAAAGCCAGGCTTGGTGGTGCACCCCTGTAATCCTAGCACTCAGGATGCTGAGGTAGGAGGATTGCTGTGAGTTCCAGGCCAGCCTGGGCTACAGAGTGAGTTCAAGGCCAACCTAAATTACTCTGTCTCAAAAACAAAAACAAGGGGCTGGGGATTTAGCTCAGTGGTTTCGCTGCCTGCTGCGAAAGCACAAGGACCCAAGTTTGATCCCTGGTGCCAAAAACAAAAACAAAAACAACCCAAAATAAAAAATCTCCCCAAAAACCCCCAAAAGAAAAATAATGATGGAAAGATGCAGAAATGTCCATCACTTGGGCCTGCATGCCTGATTGGCTCTCTGTGCTTCACCCTTGTGGTTCTTTTCTGCTCTTCTTTTTTTTTTGGTACCAGGGATTGAACTAGGGTCCTTGCACTTGCATGGCAGGCAGCAGAACCACTGAGCTAAATCCCCAGCCCTTTTCTGCTCTTCTTTATGCTAGACATGGGTCATGATTCTGACTAGCGGAGGGATCCTAGAGGCCAGAGGGATCTAGGCTGAGGTGATTTTCCCTCCTTAGCCCATTAGCTTCCTAGAGGGGAGAGTGGTTTTTCAGGCTCTTGGAAAGGCCAACTTTTCCCTTGTCAGACCTTCAGAGGGACTACCTTCCAGTCCTGGGATTCCCATTCCTCTCTTTCCCTGCTGTCCCTTGTCTTCCCTGGGTTCAGGGGGTGGGGGGCTGGCTCGGTGGTAGAGCACTTGCCTAGCATGTGCGAGGCCCTAGGTTCCATCTCCAGTGTGGGGGAAGACCTACCCTGGAAGGGTGTTGAGGGAGAGAGGATGCCAAAGAGCTTTTCAGAGGCAGCAGCAGAGATGAGAAAAGGAGCTGGAGAGGCAAAGTAAACTGAGGGCAAGGAGAGGCGTTTTCTGTAGTCATAGCTGTCTGGTTCCATCAATGTCCCTGATTTGAGGGAGAGGCTGCAAGAGAGGTTAGGGAGTGAGGGATGATTGGTGACAGAGAAAGAATTGGGAAGGAAAATAAAGAGGGAGTGTTGAGGAAGATGGAGAGAAGGAATACTAATTAAAAGAGAGGCACAAAGGAAGAGAAGGTAAAAGAGAAATAATATGAGACATTTACCTAACATTCATAACGGGCTCTACATTTTCCAAAACACTCTACACATGCTAAATTACTCAGTCCTCACACCGACCTTATGAAATAAACCCTATTATTATTCCCAAATGTTATATGGGGCAACTGAAACACAGAGCGATAAACTCAACCAAAGTCCTATAGCTAGAAATGTAGGTGGTGAGGATATCAATTATGGTAGTTTGGCTCCAGAGTCTGTGCTCCTAAGCAAACTACTATGTTCTTCTCCAGAGGGGTGTAGGGCTGCAAAGTTACAACAGAGATGTCTAGCAGGGTGATGGCATTTTTTGTGTGCTGGGAATGAGACCCAAGGCCTTATGTGTGCCAAGCAAGTGATCTACACTGAGCTACACGCTCTAGCCAGAGAATGTGAAGTTGGTTTCACCACTTATAGCCATGTGACCTTAAGCCAGTCAACCTCAGTTTCCTCATCTGCAAAAAAAGGAATTATAATTTCTTTCTTTCTTTCTTTCTTTCTTTCTTTCTTTCTTTCTTTCTTTCTTTCTTTCTTTCCTCTCTTTCTTTCTTGTACCAGAAATTGAACTCAGGACCCTGTGCTTGCTAGGCAGGCATGGCACCACTGAGCTAAATTCCCAGCCCAGGAGTCATAATTTCTTTCCTTCCTTTTTTTTGTTTTGGTACTGGGGATAGAACTCAGGACCTTGCACTTGTGAGACAGGTGACAGTATTGCTGAACTAAATCCCTGGCCCTAGGAGTCATAATTTCTAATTCACAGGACTGATGTCTATCCCAGTTGTGGTGTTTATGATCACTTCTCTAAAGTCCTCTCCATTAGAAGTCCTCAGACCATCATTCACCTTGGAATCTCAGCTCACCTTTCCCTAGAGCTAATCTGGAGAGTTTCTCAGAGCCTGTAGGTCTCCCTGCCCTGCCCACTCTACCACACTGCTAGGGCAGTATAGATCCCCCCTAGGGAGAGCCATGGGGCTTGGAACATCTGAGTGATCATTCTGTCATCTTCTTTTCCTCTCTTTTCCCCTAGGGCCCTTGGCGTCCCAGTGGGCCAGCCAGGCAGGTTGGGCACGGAGCCTCCCAGGCTGGGGCAGTGGGCATGGGCGGGGGCTGTGGCTGAAGACCACCCCCGCCCACTGCAGACCCCACGGGACTTCCACACCGCAGCTACCATGGCCACCAATAAGGAGCGACTTTTTGCAGCTGGTGCCCTTGGGCCTGGATCCGGCTACCCAGGAGCAGGCTTCCCCTTTGCCTTCCCAGGGGCACTCAGAGGGTCTCCACCATTCGAGATGCTGAGCCCTAGCTTCCGGGGCCTGGGTCAGCCTGACCTCCCCAAGGAGATGGCTTCTCTGTGTAAGTCTCAGGGATCTTGGGGGATGAGGGTACATGGAAACAGGAGGGCATTGAGAGGGTAGATGATATAGAAAATTGGCATCCCAGTTAAGATGGAGTTGGGTCTAATGAGTAGTGGTGAATAGTGGTGCTGAGGAAGGGTTTTAGATTCAGACTAAAGAGGAGTGTTTGCAAATGAGAGTTCTGCTCAAATAGGATGGGGAAGTAGTAGGCCCAAAATTGGGAGGTCTAAAACTGCCTTCTAAGTCAGTCAACTAGCAGAGGGGAACACCTTTCTTAGTTGGCCACGGGTGGCTCTGGTGCAGTCTGAGGCTGCCACCTGCATGCAGCTGGGAGGTGGGGGAGCCAGGATGCGAAGTAGAAGCCAGTCAGCTGATTCTGTGATCAAGAGGTGAGATTGTTCTGAAGCTACAAAAGGAGGAAGAAATGTAGTACCAGGTGCTCAAAGGTGTGTGGGCTCCAGAGGCACTCCTGCTTGGCTCTGGGGAGGATGTAAACAGCTATAGAGAAGGTGGGTCTGTACCATAGGTAATCCAGAGGGGTAGAGGGCATGTTGCAGAAGCATCTTCTCCTCCAGCCACATGGTTGTGGACTTTTCCCCTCCCTCCAGATCTGGCAGAGCACCCACATGCTGTGCACTTGTCCCCCAGGCCTGCCCTGCTTGGGTTAAGCCTTTGAGTGTTGATAGCAGGCACCCTCTACCCACTTGATTGTTGTTCCTCCTGGCCAGGCCGTTCCAGATGGGGGTGCCTATGAGCTGGAGCCTGGGGTGGGGGCTCTGTGGGATAAAGGTCAGCGTATAAACTGGTGAAGAGAAGGCCTCAGCTGAAGAGAAAGGAAGGTGACTAAAGGTGAGAGAGAAAGGGAGACAGAGGAAGAGAGAGACAGAGACAGAGGAAAAGACAAAAAAAGATAAAGACATCCTTTTAGGGTTACAAACTCAGAAACAGAGGTGGAGGAGAAGAGCCCCTGCCTTAGGATGGGACACTCAAAGGGTTATGTGTGTAAGGAAGGGGTGACTAGCTTGGGCTGGCAGCTTCACTGGAAAGAGTAAGCTCATCTGGAGAAGGGGTGTGTCTGTGTGTGTGTGTGTGTGCTTGCGCGCGAGTGTGCATGCATTTGTATGCTCAGACTATAAGGAGCTGTGTGTGCATAGGATTGCCCCAAAACTCGGCTCATATATAGAATTCCAGTGTGTGCAACAAAGAGTCGGTGTGAAAAGTGAGGAGTGTTTAATAGGGGGCTGACCTTGTTTCTGGTGTTTGGTGAGGCCTGCGGGGGTCCGGAATCCAACAGGAGTCATTGAGTGCACGCAGGTGAATGAGGAAGCACAAAGCTCCCTTTTTGGAAACTTCAGCTAGTCTTCCCCCTACTTCATTTTCACCCCAAGAATCTGTCCTAGGAAGGAGCCACCCTCCCCTCAGGAAGGTACTCCTGGCAGAGAACCATAGCACTCAGTCTCTTGGGATTTGATTTTGCCAGGTTCTGGGAGAGGCAACTTCAGGAACTGGAGTAAAGAGGGAGAGAAGAATGAGAATAGTAGTGGGCAGAATGCTGAGAGCCAGTGGCCAGTCCCCAGGGAAGTTCTTGTGCCCCTGCTGGACATACAGGAGATCAAGGTCAGGGTTCAAAGTGAGGTCAAGGTTGGGGAAGGGGCCAGGCTTTGTTCCATCTCCAGAGGCTGTTCAGAAGGAGTGGGGCTGAAAGGAGAAATCCCAGGGAGGAGCCAGAACGGGGGCAGGTAGTTGAGGAGGGTGCGGCTAGCATGGAAGGACAGGCCTGGGCAGAGAGTTGGCAGGTAGGGTAGGGAGGAGGGGAAGACTTGGGCCCAGACAGCTTGCCTGGGGGCGGGGCAGGCAGCACCTAGTGGTTGTGCAGGAGAGAGGAAAGGACCCTGGAGTTTGGGAAACTGCCTGGAGTGGGACAGTGGCTGCAAGCTGAGAGTGCTATCATTTCCCTGACCTGCTCTCCCTTTTGTGCCTAAGACCATCTCATGGAGAGGGACCAGGGATTAGAAGCTTGAATTTGATGTCAGTGCCATTCTCATCTTGAGTCTGTGCCTCTCTCAGGACTCTCTTTCTCACTTCTAATAAAAGAGGATGAGCTGGTGTGGCACACTCCTGTAATCCCAGCACTCAGGAGGCTGAGGCAGGAGGATCGCTGTGAGTTCCAGGCCAGCCTGAACTACATAGCATAGTAAGACCCTGTCTCAAAAAAACAAAAATAGGCCGGGGATTTAGCTCGGTGGTTCTGCCACCTGCCTCGAAAGCACAAGGACCCGAGTTCGATCCCCGGTACAAACAAACAAACAAACAAAACCCTAAAAATAATAAAAGGCAGGGAGGGTGGTCAGAGAAGGTCCTTGAAACTTCTTCCAGGATCTTGGTTCTTAATGCAGAGTCTCTGGCACCTTGAGGACATCCTACTTGAGAAGGAAGATCTTG
Source organism: Heterocephalus glaber (assembly GCF_053883595.1). Taxonomy (NCBI): domain Eukaryota; kingdom Metazoa; phylum Chordata; class Mammalia; order Rodentia; family Bathyergidae; genus Heterocephalus; species Heterocephalus glaber. The sequence goes on from NW_028258185.1 coordinate 1,504,738, forward strand.
TTCCACCTCTTGGGCTCTCCAGGGGCCTCAATGGGTGAGGCAGGCATCTCAGAACCTCATGGGAGAGGAGAGGTGAGGGGAGCATGTGCTGCCAAGGCAAGCACGGGCCTGTGCACATGGAAAATGGGTGTGTGTGCGCATGCCCCTGTGTGCACACCACACACGTATGCGCATGAAACCTCTGGTGTCTGTGTCTCTGTGTAGCTCTCTGTGAACTCTGGTGTGTTGTATATTTGCTTTATCGAGACTACAAGGAACAGAGTGTGCTGGGAGGGAAGGGAAGGCTTGCTCTTCCTTTCTTGAAGAGATAACTGTAGTCCTTAGTATCTGGCCAAGTTTGTCCTCTGAACCAAGTGACAACTGCCGTGGCCCTGGGGCCGGTGTCCCTGCAGTAGGGAGTCCAGACTTCACCACACTAAGCCACATGAAACTGAGGGCAGGCTGGCAGAGGGAGAAAAGGAGTCTTACTTAAAAGAAACTAAAGAAGAGAGACTCCTAGACCTAAAGAGATGAGGGTTGAAAGGTGCAGACTCAGAGGGAGCCCAGACACTGGGAAGAAGAACATGGAGAGCAGGCAGTGGCGGGTAAGGGTGGTGAACAGGCAGCAGCAAGGACTCCTCCAGGAAAAAACCCAGTGACTGCCTCCTTCCCCTCCCTTCCCAGTCTCTCCTCCTCCGGCTCCGGCTCCAGCTCCAGGCCGACACAAACGGGGCTTTGATTGCAACAGGAAACCTCTGGCGGGGGGGAGCCGGGCAAGCGCCGCTGCTGGGGCCCAGGCTGCACCCCCCTCTTCTGGCCCCCTACCCAGTCCCAGCCCCCATCCTGCCCAGCGCTCCTCACATCCTCGCTTTGGGTCCCATTCCTTATTCACACCTCCATATCACCCCCTCCTCTGCGTCCCCTCGGAGACCCCCTCCCATTGCCCTTCAGGTGGGACTCCTCAGTTAGAACTTACCCCTCTGGGCGGGGCCTGCTTCACTTTGAAATGCCCCTTCAGTTTTTTTGAGGGAGGGTTTTGGAAAAAAAGGAGAATTTAGCATGAGGAAGTCTGAGCCAGTTATCCTCAGCCCTCATCCAGAAGGTGGCAGGAGGAGGGAGGGGAGGAGAAACGTATAAGGAATTAGCCATCCTGGGTACCCCCTAATCCTGGCCAAACTCATCCTTCCCAGGGGTGATAGGGCTCTGAAGGGAGACTGGTTGAGTCTGAAAGTCAGTCGTCTTGTTAATGGGGGCGGAGTACACTCCTCCTGTCTCTGGGGCTGTGCCTTTGTGGGGCTCTAACTGGGAGGGGATGTGTCCTGGTGATGGGGATCATAGGAAAGGGGGTGAGTCAGGCAGCAACCCCCCCACTCCCACCAGGCTGGCGGAGAACATCTGGTTCCCATGAAATGCTAGAAGGCTAATGGGTCTAATTGCTGCAATAAGGGCTAGGGAGACTTTGGGGAAAAGAGGGGGCACTAGATCCCCCCATCTTCTACCCAAGGCTGTACTAAGTCTGACTAGAATGGGGGGTTGTGGATGATGGGAAGAGTGGACCTGACACTAATGCCTGGTCCTAAGGCCCCTTCTCCCTACAATGCCTAGGAAACACAGATGGGGTAATGAAGAGTGGGGTGCATCTGGTAAAGAGAAAAGGGAGCTATTGAGGACTCAGGCTTCCTGGAGCCCTCCCCCCCCCACTCCTGTGCCCTCCTCCCAACCCCCCTCCCTGTGGCCTGGCCACTTCTGGTTCTAATTACCAACCAGGCAGGCCTGACTTAATTGGGACCTTTCAGATTTTGGAGGAGGAAGGGGGGGGGCACTGACAGCTTGAAGTTGACTAATCAGGGTTCTTTCCCCCCTTTTGGGGAGTACTCCCCATTTTGTCCTTTTTTTGGTCGCTGGCCATATTCTAATTCAGAAACCGAGCTCCCTGTTTTTCTTTATATTTTGGAGGGGGAGCAGCAGTTTTCAGAAATGGGGTATTTGAGGTTGGGGTGTGAGGGGTAGGTAGCTCACACTGGGTTGAAAGAGCCCTGCATTCCCTCTCCCTCCCTAGTCAGCCCTGTCACCCCAGCCCCCCGCCCTGCAATTCAGGCCCTACTTCCCAGCCCTGCCCCCCCCCCCCAGTCCCTGGCAGCCACCCGGGCTCCTCCTCTGCTCCCGCCTTCCCTGCCTACTCTGGCACCCCTTCCAGCTCTTTATTCTTCCAACAGGCGCCCCACTCCTGCAGCACTCCAGTGCGCCCCCCATCCGGTACAACAGATTCTTAGAAAAGCGCGCCCCACCCTGGCCCAACCACAGCCGCCAGGCGGGGGAAAGGGTCGGGCCGGGCGCCGCTGCTGCTCCCCCGGCGCTCCCCGTGAGAGCGGCGCTGACAGAGCCGGCTAGGCCGGGCGGCCGGGTGGCCGGCGGGCGAGGCGAGGGGGAGGGGTCGGTTTCCGGGAGTCACCGCCGCTAGTGCTGTCCCGGGGCCAGGGTTCCAGATTCGGTCCGGCCGGGCATGGGCGAACTTCTGACGTGGCCAGCCCCCCTCCTTCGCTCCCTTCTCTTCGGGCGAGGGCGCCCACAGGGCCAAAAGGGGCCACCAAAGGAACAGCGAGGGGGCCCTTGGAGCCCAGAGGGGCACTCTGTGGCACTAGGGGAGAGCAGGGGGCAGTTACTACCTACGGTGGGGGTACAGGGGTATAAAACGACTCTGGGCACAATTAACGACCAGCAGCAGCGCGATTATGGCCGAGGGGGGCCACTTGGCACTACAGAAACTCCAGGGAAAAGGAGTTGACATTCTGGGGGCAGTTTTGTCGGAGGCGCAATCGGCACAGCAAGGACAGTTTGTGGGGCGTGCTTTAAAAGTGAGGTTAGGTTCGAGGAGACGCCAAGGAGAGAAGCAGTCGAGGCGCTCGGGGAGTGTCGGTCGCAGATGGGGCTTCGGAGACTTGGACCACGGCGGCCCCGGACGCGGCGGAGGGCGGACACCCCGGCTAGGAGGGGTAGACTCTCTGTGGCGCTGAAGGGGGCGGGGGACTCCGCTGCTGCGCGGGCGACGGCCTGGGCGGGGTGGGGCGGGGCCGGGTCAGGCGGAGGTGAGCGCGCCCGGCCACCCGCCCCGAGGGGGGTTCCCGGAGAGTTCACGGCGGGAGCGCGCTCCGGCCCTTGGACCGGGGGCGGAGAGAACGGGAAGGAAGGAGGAGGCTGCTCCGGCCGAGCCACAGGAATGTAGTGTTCGGCCCTGAAGCGCGCGCGCGGAGGGAGAGGGAGGAGCCAGGCCTGGGAATGAAGGGGGTGGAGATAGTGTCTCTGCAGATCTGCAGCTCTCGGGTACCTCCACGTTCCCCTCTCCCCAGTCCCCTTTAACACCCCTCCCTGTGTTGATTTGTGTGAAAAAGGAAAGGTCGAGGGGAGGAAGAAAACTCTACGAAAGGAAATGCGTTCCTTAGTTCCTCCGCTCCTTCCTCCAACCCTGGACCTGGGCACGCGCCTAAGGGCAAGTGCGTGCAAAGCCTCCGGGCTGTGGCGAGAGAATGCTTGCAGGCATTTTCCCGAGCCCAGGTGCGTTTGCACGAACAGGCGCGCACCATGAATTTATGTGCATGCAGGCATGCATGTGCACTATTGCATATTTACAAATGCGTGGTGCCAAGATAAATGCATGCATGGTAGTATGTCCAGGCAAGCAAGCGCGCCGTGCCGCGAGCGTAGGTTTGTGTTTGTGTGTGCGCTTCACTCCCCGCTCTGCTCATCTTGGTGCCCGGCCCCCTTCGCTCTCCAAGCCCCACCCCCCTCCCCTCCAGGCTTCGCTTTTACAAAAGGTCTCCCCGGTGCTAGCTGCGGAGGCGCCCAGAGTGAGCCGGCCTGAAGCCGGAGCGGCAGCCCCAGCAGCGCCCCGCCCAGTCCCTTTCCCTTGCTGGGGATCCCCTTCTTCCCCGCCCACCCTTTACCCCCCATGCAGCCCAACGCCCTATGCTAGCCCTCCCCTTCTCCCCCCTTCAGGAGTGGGGCGCCGCCGGGGGAGGAGGGGGAGTCGGCTGCGGGTCCTTGGTGTTCTAGCACCCAGCTTCCCTCCAAGCCGGGTCGCGATGTACGACTGCATGGAATTGTTTGCCCCGGGTCCGCGACGGCTGTACGGAGCGGCCGGGCCCGGGGCCGGCTTGCTGCGCAGAGCCACCGGCAGCTCCTGTTTCGCAGGACTTGAGTCTTTTGCTTGGCCGCAACCCGCCAGTCTGCAATGTAGGTACTCGAGCTCCGGGATGGGTGGGTGAGGTGTAGGAGAGGGTGGGTTTATTCTTTCCGTGTGTAAAGAGCGAGCGAAGATTCTAGCCTTATTAATGTGAGGTACTGGCCCTTTAAATGTGGGGGCTTTAGCGTCTCCTTTGCGTGTGTGTAGTGTTTGGAGCGTGTGTAGATTTTTTGGTGGGCGTTTAGCTGGGACCTGTGCTTGGTGCCACGCCAGAGTTCTGGAGATAGGGAGAGACTGAGGTGCGTGGATAGTTAGCGCCCTCCGGTCCCTGGCCTCGGAGGGATACGGCAGTAGGGACTGCGGGTGGCGTTTGTGAAGTCCATGTGGAAGTTGCGAGTGTAAAAATTATTATTTGCAGAGCATGTGGATCCCTGGCGTGTGCAGAGGCCTACCTAGGTGGTGTGTGTGGGAGGAGAGGTCTCCTTACGCGCTGTCTCTCTCCGACTGCGTGGGCGGCCCCGCGTGGGGATGTTTGCGGCGTGAGGCCGGGAGGGCGTATGCCCCTGCGCGGCTGCGGGGGCGGCTCTGGAGAGGGCTGCGTCCAGTCCCGGAGTGCATCCTGCGTCTCTGCGTGTGGGGGCAAGGGCTCCCGCAGGAGAAATAGATATGTTTGGAAACCGTACCAGTCGGCTGTATTCGAGAGATGACCCCCACCCCCACCCCGCCATGGCTCCAACACACGACTTTAGCAGGAAGCTAAAAGTTTAAAGCAAAGCCTGTGTGTGGTGGTGGTGGGGTGGTCTGGAGTTGACAGCGGAGCGGGAGTGCGACTGCGGGGTCCCCAAATCTCCATCTTCCCCCTCTGTGAAATGGGAGATGCCAGGCCTGGGGCCCTGGAACCCCTTTGCAGGGCGGTAATAAAAAGCTGGGGACTGAAAGGCTGTAAAAATGAAGTCCAGATGAGAGGCGGCTTTGAAGCCTGGGCCGCAGTGTTTGGCGGGGGTGGGGTGTGGGGAGGGGCCAGGAGGGGGAGCCTGGGACACCCCCCAAATGTACCCGAGACTTGGACTGCGCTCCCAGCCCGGGTGCGGACTTCTGGGGACCGGGGCTCGGGGCACTCTGAGAAGGGGCGGGCGGCGGGCGCTGGGAGAGTGCGCACGCCGGGTCATAGAGCCCCCGCCGACGCGCCTCGCTCCTTGGCACTGGGCAGCGCTGTTTACAAGTTGGGGTTTTTTTTTCCCCTGGTCTTTTGGTTTCAGGGCAGAGCTGCTCGGATTTAACAACTCAGAGACTGGAAGAGGGAGGTGGCAAACAGGAGACCATACTTTGGGATGGGGTGGGGCAAGGAGTAAAGTGTGCTATTTCAAGGGTGGAGAAAGCATGGAACTTTTGCTTTGCACCAAATCCCTGTAGGATGGCGAATTGGTTTAGTTTAGTTTAGTTTTGTTTTGTTTCTGACGGGAGGGGCGGAGTGTTCTAAAATGGAGAGAATTTTCTAAAAGGGGTTTTGGGGGAAGCTGGTCAGGAACCATGTCCTTATGCAGGCCTATGGAAACCTCTTGGGCTTGACTGGCAGGGTATTTTTCGAACTTCAGTTTGGACCAGTAATTTTGGCCTCTAGGACGCTGGTGGGCACACACAGCCAGCTTCAGGCCTGTGCCCACGCATTTTCCAAGAGAAAGTGTTTAGGGAGGAGGGCAAGATGGTGTGTTTGTGCCTGCTTGGAGGCCGTGGTGTCCAGGGGCTGTGCCGGCAGGCTGTGATGTTTGTCTGGTGCTGGAGCTGTTCGCTGGTAAATGGGTAGCTAAGTGCTGGGCGTTGTGTGTCAGCTTTGTGACTTGTCCTCCAGCTCTAGGATGGCTGGAGTGAGTGTGCCCGACGCCCACCTGTGAGTCCCTCTGTGTCAGGGTGGCACCGGGGTTATCAGTGCTTCTATACCCTGTGCGTGCCGGCCTGTGGGACTGTGTGTGTCTCCTAGGTGTGTGCTAGACTGAGTCTGAGTCCAGGCTGCTCAGGTCTGGGCCTCGCAGCTGGGAGCGTTTACAGCCGGTTATAAAGAGTTTGTTTGAAGCTCCGCTCAGCCTGGCCAGGAATTTCCTCAATTTCAGCAATTTGGGCTTTAAAAGGAGAAACCCCCAGAGCCCACCCTCCTCCTCCACAGCAGGGGCCCCTGCCAAGCCCGGCGCTGCATCCCCTCGATGGAGTCTCTCTCTACCCAGGGCTGAAGAGGGTACTGGGTCTGGGATTGGATAAGACCCTGCTACCTTTACAGCGCCATCCACCCAAAGATTGAGCTGAGTCACTTGGCTGCACTTTAGGGTTCAGGGTGTGGGGGTGTGCCAGAGGGTTGTCAAGAATGGGTGACAGTACCACTTTAGATGAGAAAAGCTGCCCCTGGGCCTGTCTCCTTGGGGCCTCCAGTGTTATAATTGGCTAGCGCTGCCCCATGCCAGTCTGACCGCACCCAGGCCCTTGTGCAAGAGAGGAAATGAAGCAGTGCTCTGCGGGCAGGGAGGGCGTCAGAGTTGCAGAGAGCACCACCCCACACTTAGGCCTGTGAGCAGGACACAGATGCCCAGAGTGGGCCTGAGAATGGAGGAGAGGTCCTGAAAGGCATTCCAGCTCTCCCCACATCTCTTAGCACCAGCCCTGCTGGACGCTCCCACCTCCTGTCTTGAAGACTCCCGAACCCTTTTCCCCATCTCTCCTTTCAACGGAGAATCTTTCTCTGGCAGGATTCTTATGCTAATTGAGCAAGTGTGTGCTGGGGGCTGGGGAGGGCTTTCCTCCTGTAGGGTGGGTGGAGCTGTCATAGAACCCCCACCTCTGGGCAGTCTTTCACCCTTCTGACTTCCTTAGGGTGGGCTTGTGACCAGGTGGGCTGCAGAGGATTAGAAGGGAGGAGCTGTTGGTGAGGTATGCTTGTTGAACACTCCTTAGTGAGCTTCTTAAGAGATTTCTTGAAATAACTTGGGCCTTCCCGGTTTGGATGGCAAGTCCTACAGTTTAAATAATGTATGCACTGCTGAAACCTCTGAAGATCAGTCCCACAACTCACATAGGATTTACTTAGAAGCCTGCTGTATGCAGCATGTGTTGTCCAGGCCTACCTGAGACCCTTGTGAACAGAAGTCAGGTATTTTTCAGAGGCAATTCAGGAGTGAAGACTATCTCAGAGAGGGTCCAGAGCTAGGTCCCTTTCCCCACTGTCACCTGACTCTCCAGTTTGCCACCTTCTGAACAGGTTCTAGACCTGAGAACCTGAGCAACTACCTCAGTCTCCCTCCCCCTCAGCCCTTGTCTTCCACAGCCACTGAAGTCTGGTCACAGGACCTAAGAGCCTTGGCTCCACCATCAGCTGGCAATGTGGCCCTGAGCCTGGCATGGCCCCTGCTTTGGCCTCAGTTCCTTCAGGTGTGAAGTTAGGCTGGTGCCTGTCCTCTGGCTTCCTCTCCCGAAACATGTGCCCCATGTTCTACACTGTCTCCGTTGCTTCTGGAGAAAAGGATTTGGGTGGTTATGGGGGGGGGGGCGGGCACGGGTACTGGTTTGAGAAAGAAAAGATGGTGGATTATTTCTCCTGTATCACTTCAGAGAAATGAGGTCCTATTCTACCTGGTGAATATTGCTGTATTTAATTCAGCCAGCTGCCAGCTGCAAGTGGTCTGCAGTTACCCTATGCATCCCACATCTGTTTCACCCTTCCCAAGGGTGGTGGGAGGCTGACTGCCTGACAGGCATCTGCCAGAGTCACAGAGAGTGATGAGGAGGATTCAGAGGTGCTGGACCCTAACCCTTCCACCACATTCACTTTATAGTTGGGGAAACTGAGGTCTACAAGAGTTAACTTGCAGAATAGCCTTGGTCTGGAATTTGGAGATGTGAACTGTGCCATACAGAGCTAGGGCTGGCATTATTGTGGAAAGTTGGTCAGGCCGTGGTGTGGGGTGGGCTTGGGACCCCAATGAGCTGCAGTGACAGTGGCTACCTGGGACTTCCTGAGGTTGTCCACTGAGGACTGGTGCACTGTGGAGGCTTTCATCAGTGGGCCAGAGGGAGAAGTGGGGGGTGTGTGATAAGGGGTTTGTGAGGGGCTTTCCTGACCCTCACACCACTGCTTCCCCTGCAGCTGTGGAGACACAGAGCACAAGCTCAGAGGAGATGGTTCCGAGCTCAGAGGAGATGGTTCCCAGCTCGCCTTCGCCCCCACCGCCTCCTCGGGTCTACAAGCCATGCTTTGTGTGCAATGACAAGTCCTCTGGTTACCACTATGGGGTCAGCTCATGTGAAGGCTGCAAGGTGTGTAATGGTGGGGTGGGTAGATTGGGGACCTGGGATTACTTGGGGAAGATCAGAAATCAGGAACACAGGTGCTGTGTGAGGACCTGGAGGGGGGGTCCCTGGCACATAAAGTGATTAATAGATGGGGACAGGCCTGAGGGGACCTGTATGGCCCGTGAAAGGTTGGTATTCCCAGCATCTTGCTTCATGACATTCCACCTACCCCCCCCCCCAACTCCAGGGCTTCTTCCGACGTAGCATCCAGAAGAACATGGTGTACACATGTCATCGAGATAAAAACTGTATCATCAACAAGGTGACCAGGAATCGCTGCCAGTACTGCCGGTTACAAAAGTGCTTTGAAGTGGGCATGTCCAAGGAAGGTAGGCTCCTTTAGCTGATCTGGGCAGAAGCACTCCGTCCTACCCTGTGGTTGTCTGTCTTCCCTCTGGCTACCCCTAATTCTCTGACTTCTGAGACCTAGCCTGCCCTGGGGTGCTGTCTCCTCCCAGACCAGTCCTATTTGACTAGCTCCATTCAACCAGGAGGCCCCACCCTTTTCCATTCTACCCACTCCTCTGAAGGAGTGAATGGAGGTTAGAGTTTCACATTCCCTTGTTTCACGGGGCAGGAGGGTGGACTTGCCAGTTCCCTCCCCTCCCCTGTTCCCAGCACTCAGCCTGAGATGGATCTGGGGTGGCCTCTCCTTTCTACCACCCCCCCCCTCATTGTGCTGCCAAGGCTATAAGTGGATATCCTGCCCCTGCATATCCTGCCCCCCTCTCCCCAGCTCCTGCAGGGTGACAGGAAGGGCAGGATGGAGCCGAATGGCCTGAGGAGGGAGCAGGGGCTGCAAGCCCTGGGTGGGGCTAGGGAGAGCCAGCCTGGGAATAGGACCTAAAGTAGGAGATAGGGGAACTGAGGCACTGTCCATTGAGAGCTGGTGCTCTGGTGTGAGGGAATAGATACTTATGGCAAAGACTGAGCACATTAAGCTAGGGTGAGAGAGGACATTGAAAGGGAGGCTCCCTGGGTCTTGACCTTCTCCTTGTGCCTCCACCCCCAAGCTGTACGGAATGACAGGAACAAGAAGAAGAAAGAGGTGAAGGAAGAAGGGTCACCTGACAGCTATGAGCTGAGCCCACAATTAGAAGAGCTCATCACCAAAGTCAGCAAAGCCCATCAGGAGACCTTCCCCTCACTCTGCCAGCTGGGCAAGTATACCACGGTGAGGAATGAGCAGAGCCCCACTGAGGGCAGAGGACTTTCCCCTTCAGGACTGGGCAGGGGCTATGTTGGAGCCTGTGATCTGGTGCTGAGGACAAGGAAGGCATCAGCATGGAGAGGAGAGCCTGGGGTATTGGCAGAGAGGAGAGCTCCAGGGTGGCCTTCCTTTGTATTCTAACCTCAGGTCCTTCTTCCCTGCAGAACTCCAGTGCCGATCACCGTGTACAGCTGGATCTGGGGCTGTGGGACAAATTCAGTGAGCTGGCCACCAAGTGCATCATCAAGATCGTAGAGTTTGCTAAGCGGTTGCCTGGCTTTACAGGGCTCAGCATTGCTGACCAAATCACTCTGCTCAAGGCTGCCTGCCTCGACATCCTGGTAAGTTAGGCTATATGGGTCCTGCCACAGCCTGGCTTTCATATGTGACTCCGTCCCCAAAACCCTTCAACCATCTGAGACTCCCCCCATCTCTACTCAAGCTTTTTTGTTTTAGCCCTTGCCCCCAGATCCTGATCCTAGACTTTGTGTGTGTGTGGGGGGTATTGGGGATTGAACCTAGAACCTTTGCACTGAGGTACATCCTCAAACCCTTTTTTAGTTTTTATTTTTGAGACAGGCTCTTGATAAGTGGCTAAGTTGCCTAGGCTGGGCTTGAAATTTTTTTTTTTTTGGTACCGGAGATCGAACTTGTGACCTTGCACTTGATGGAACCATTGAGCTAAATCCCCAGCGCTAGGCTTGAAATTTTGATCCTCCTGCCTCAGCCTTCCAGAGTGCTGGGAGGTGTGCAACATCACAGCTGTCCTGATTCTAAACTTCTGGACCCCTTGCTTTACCCTAATTTCTGTCCCCCACCTCCAGATCTTCTGCCTTCCTCCCCAGGCCTGCTTCAGGTTGTATTTATTGGGACCTAACTTCCTCACTAGCTTTTTAGTCCCTCTTTCCTCCTCCCCATATGAGCTCCTCCCAGAGACAACACTAACTTTCTTCCCACCCCCAGATGCTGCGGATCTGCACAAGGTACACCCCAGAGCAGGACACCATGACCTTCTCTGATGGCCTGACCCTGAACCGGACCCAGATGCACAATGCTGGCTTTGGGCCGCTCACAGACCTCGTCTTTGCCTTTGCTGAGCAGTTGTTGCCACTGGAGATGGATGACACAGAGACTGGGCTGCTCAGTGCCATCTGCCTCATCTGTGGAGGTGTGAGGACGCCCCCTAGTGTCTGTTTGGGCTCCTTTCCCATCACACTCCACACCTGATCTCTGACCAGGTCTGGGACCTTGGTCTTGTCTCCTGGGATTGTTGCACCAGGCACCAGCCACAGACTTCTCAGATCTTGTACAGGCTTCCCAGCAGCCTAGAACATAGGACTGAAAAAGGGGAGCAGAGCTGGGGGAGTTGAAGAGATGCTGGTACTAGTGTTGAGATAGGAGTAATTTACCAGAGAAAGCCACTTGCTGAATGGGAGAGGGTATAGGGCTTAGAGTAGGGGACATAGCCTGATGGGGCTCAGGGATAATAGAGAAGGGGCTGATAGGACAGTTTGGGGCCTGGGGGCTCATAGGACAGGGACCATTGGGGATCAGCCACCTGTCTCTGTGTCCTGGCCCTCTCACACCGCTGTGCTTGTGCCCATAGACCGCATGGACCTAGAGGAACCTGAGAAGGTAGACAAGCTTCAGGAGCCACTGCTGGAAGCCTTGAGGTTATATGCCCGGCGCCGGCGCCCCAGCCAGCCCTACATGTTCCCAAGGATGCTCATGAAGATCACCGACCTCCGAGGCATCAGCACCAAGGGTTAGTCATGAGTGAGCCTTCCCTCTCTGTCTTCCCAGGGCTGCAGGTCTTCTGGGCCACACAGGTGGACAAGCAGAGACAGGAACAATATGACTGAGAACCAGGTGACCTACACTGCAGATCTAGTTTGACCTCATCCTAGTCGGGAGACTTTGAGAAATTCCTTTCCTTTTTTATACCTCATTTTCCTGTTTGTAAACTGGGTTCCACTTATTCTTGTCCCATATACTAGTTGTGAGGACTAAATGAGTCCATACACAATGTGCTTAGAAATGTGAATTAGCCACACATGGTAGTACATGGAGGATCAAAAGTTTCAAGCCCCCCCCCCCGCCGTGCCTGCCTCACAAGTGCAAGGTCCCAAGTTCGATCCCCAGTACCCCCCCCCCGCCAAAGTTTCAAGCCCAGACTGGGGAATTTAGCAGGACCCTTCCTTAAAAATAAAAAACAAAAAAGAAAAAAGTCCTTAGCTTAGTGTGCAGGTCCTGGGTTCGATCCCTATTACTGCAAAAGAAGGAGAATAAATGTGAATTAAAGCCATGTGTTTTGGCTTGTAATAATCCCAGCTACTTGGGAGACTGAGGAAGGAGAATCAAAAGTGTAAGGCCAGCCTGGGCAATTTAGCAAGGCCTTGTCTCAGAATAAAAAATAAAGGGAGCAGGGTGTCGTAGTGCATACTTGTAATCCTAGCACTCTGAAAGGTTGAGGCAGGAGAATTGAAAGTTCAAGCCCAGCCTTGGCAATTTATTGACTTAGTGAGACCCTGCCTCCCAAAATAAAAAGGGCTGGGGTTGCAGCTCAGTGGCAGAGTATTTGCCTAGCATGTGTGAGGTCCTGAGTTCAATCTCCAGGACCATAAGAAAAAAGAAAGTGAATTGAAAACTCAGCTATAAAAAAAAAATCCAGGGCCAGGAATTTAGCTCAGTGGTTCCGCCACCTGCCTCTCAAGCGCAAGGACCTGAGTTCGATCCCCAGTACCAAAAAAAACAAAAACAAAAACAAAATTCAGCTATAGTGGGACATAGTGGCATATGCCTGTAATCTCAGTCAGGAGGCTGAGGCAAGAGAATCGCTTATTCAGGTTCGAGGCCAGCATGGGCTACATAATGAGTTCAAGGCCAGCCTGAACTACATAGCAAGAACCTGTCTCAAACAGATGAACAAACAAATAAATAAAGAGGGCTGAGGACGTAGCTCAGTGTGAAAGCTGGGTTAAAAAAAAGTTAGGGAAGGCTGGGGATTTAGCTCAGTGGCAGCATGACTGCCTTGAAAGCCCAAGGTTCTGAGTTCGATCCCCGGTACAAAAAAAAAGTTAGGAAGCTGGTCTGGAGGGCCATGTGCTTCTGACTTCCTGAGACTCTTTGGCTCTTTATTGTAGGTGCAGAAAGGGCCATTACTCTGAAGATGGAGATTCCAGGCCCGATGCCCCCGCTGATCCGAGAAATGCTGGAGAACCCTGAAATGTTTGAGGACGACTCCTCACAGCCTGGCCCCCACCCCAAGGCCTCCAGTGAGGATGAGGCCCCCAGGGGCCAGAGCAAAGGGAGCCGGAGCCCCCAGCCTGACTAGGGCCCCTGACCTCCTCCGACGTGGGGTTGGGCTCCAGGCAGCAGACTGACCATCTCCTGGACACCACCAGTGACTGGGGGAGGACCTGCTCTGCCCTCTCCCCACCCTTCCAGCAAGCTCCTTGTTTTGCCAAAGTTTCCGGGGGTGCCTCTGTGTTTATCCCTTCCTGCTCCTACGGTTCCACTCCAGTCCTGGGAGCCTGCTCTGCTCCCACCGGGAGAAAGGGTGGAGGGGTGAGCCTGGGTCTGAACTGTAAAATCTCAGCACTGCCCCTCAGATACCAGGGACCCAGGCTCCCCAGGGTAGGAGGAAGGCCCTGTCATCCCATAGCCCCTTCCTCTGCTGGGTGCTTGGGCCTCTGGGAGCAAACAGGAACACTAGAGACCACAACGGGGGCCCAGGTGGGCTGAGCCCACACTCTTGCCCCTGCCCTTGGTGCCTAAAGCTGTGATGCACCTGTTGGTGCACGTTGCCCTCGTGCCCAGTTCTCACACCAGGTCAGGGTGGGGGCAGGCTGGGCCCTGCATTTCTGAAGTGACACTTGAGGATGAAAGGGACAGATGCAGGTCCATTCTGCACCTCTTTGCTGGGGTGCAGTGTTTACCCAGGCCTTCCGTTATAAGCCCCTCCCCAGCCTTGTCAAGTGCCTTGGGCTCCTCCTGACCCCCATCTCAGCCATCAGGCAGGGACCCTCTACACTACAGAAGGGCCAAGGATCCCTCTCCTCCTAGTGCCTTCTACCCTTATCCCCCAGAGCAGCTTGGCCCAGGAGGGGAGTTGCTGCTTAGCTGATCCCACCCTGACCCGGAGGAAGCCTCTATTTATTTATTAGCTTTTGTTTACACCCTGGAATGACCCCTTTTTCTAGGGGTCTTGGGAGGGGGACCCCAGGACCTCTGTGACTCCTCCCTCCAATCCTCAGTTTGTATTTAGCTGCCAAATAAGATTCCCGCTGGCTCCCCTTTTCCTCTGGGGGGTCAGGGTGCTGTCCCCACCCCTCTGTTTACATCTCCCCTCCATCCTTCTGTATCGCGTCTGCATATTGCTGAGTTTTCTATTTTTGCAAAATAAAGTGATGGAAACTCCTGGGATGTGGCTCCCTCTAGGTGCAGTAGGGGAAGGGGTAGTAAGGGAAGTGGCCAGCTGACCTGGAGAGGGGGCTGGGTGGGGAGGAAGAGCTCCTAGTCTGCCAGGTTTTGCAGCTTTCTTAGGGCAGTAAAGAAAATAGGATGAAGAGTGCAGAGGGAAGGAAAGGAGCCCAAGGGCCAGCCATTTGTGCTGGGCTTCCCCCAGCCACCCCATGTCCTTCCATGAGACCCAATGGGCCTCGTGTTAAGTGTATGTGTGTATCTGGAGAGGCTCCACTCAAGTTTCATTTGGTGTGCATGGTTGTCCCTGGCCCCAGAAGAAACTAAGCTGCAGTGTTTCTATGTAATACCAGCCCCTCAGTAAGCTCTCCCACCCTTTGTGAGCCCCTAGGACCTTACAGCTTGTTGCCTCCACCCGTACATCTCACAATCTCCACTCCCAGGGACCCACAATGACCTAGCATCTCTCCCTCCTCACCTCTGCTGTTCCCTTTGCCAGGCCCTTGGACTCTACCACTGTGTACTGTACTACCTTCCACTTGCCCTCTGGGACTCCCTCTGCTGCGCCCCATCCTGTCCACTCTTTTGTGTTGTTTTTGTTTGTTTGTTTTGGTACTAGGGATTGAACTTGGGACCTTACGCTTGCAAGGCAGGTGGCAGAACCACTGAGCTAAATCCCTGGCCTGTGCCCACTTCTTTGGGACAGTGCTTTGTCTACCTTGTCCTTGGCTTACTTGCTTTTTTGTTTTTGTTTTTTTTTGGAGACAAGGTCTCACTGTAGTTCTGTAGCTCAGGCTGGCCTTGAACTCACTATGTAGACCAGGCTGGCCTCAAACTCTCAGGCGATCCTCCTGCCTCAGCCTCCCAAGGGCTGGACTCAGGTGTTTTCGCCACCACACCCATCATCCCTGGCTTTTTCCACTGGTGACCTCTGCATGTGGGAAAGAGGCTGAGGATGTAGGACAGGAGAGGAGAGCAGAGTGAAGGAAAGCAGAAGAAGAAAGTGAAAGAAGATTTAAGAGGAAACCACAGGGCCTGTGGGGAAAGAGAGTCACTGCCATGGTAACAACCCCAGCTGTGGGGGAAGGGTAGAAGGTCATGGGTGTCCCATTGCCTAGGGGCCAGCCGGAGACCAGCACCTCCCAGCAGTTACACTTCCAGGGTCCATGTGACCAGTACCGAGCACCTCCTGTGAGATGAGCACTTTGCTGTCTGCTGTGGCTGCAGCAGGGAGCTTCACAGGCAGTTGTCCCTAGGGGTACCCCCTCTGGTAGGGAACAGACTTGTGTCCAGGTCCCTCTCAAGCTCCCTGTGGCCAGGCGTGGTTGAGACAAATCCTGTAAGTATTTTCCACAACCTGCTCCTCGGGCTTTATCCTGCCTCAGATTCAGCAGCCGTCCTTGCGCGCTGCTCCTTTCTCCTCCACCTTTCTCACTACTTTCTTGTTCTTTGGCCCTCATGTCACATTCTCCAAGCATGGCCCTGCGCCCCTCTCCAACTTTCCCCAAGCCTCTCCTCTCACCCCTATCACTTCTCATTCCTGCTGATTCTCTTAGGGAGACACCAGGTACTCTTATGAGCGATGGATAGCTCACTTAATTGTTACCACAGCAGCCATAAGAAAGGTCAAGGAACTTGGCTAAGGGCCTTACCACTTACTCATAAAAGAGCTGGGATTGTGCTTGGGCATTTCGGCTCCAGAGCCCATGTAGTGAAGCACACTATGGTACAATCAGTGGCTGCTGTGTTTTCAAAATGAACAATAATCTCTAACTTCCCCTCTCTACAGCAGTTACTGCCTTCGTACTGCTTCCTATTCTGGTCTTCCCTATATGAGGAAGTGGGAGATCAATTTTGGAGAGGGCAGTCTTGCATGCAAATCCTAGACCAGCCACTTGCTCGCTGTGTGACCCTGGGCAAAGTTCTTTACTCCTTGCTTCCAAGCCTCAATCTATAAATCTATAAATTGGGGATAGAGGAGGGGCTAACATCTGTCTGGTGAGATTGTGACCACTAACTGTAACATGATAGTGCAGCACAGGACAAGGGCTCAGTAGATGAGCAGCCAGCTTCCACTCTTTTTTTTTTTTTTTGGTACTGAGGATCGAACTCGGGACCTTGCACTTTCGAGGCAGGCAGCAGAACCACTGAGCTAAATCCCCACCCCGCTGTATCATCCATTCTTGGTGGCCCAGCCCCTCCATATCCGTTCCACCTTCTCTTAGATCAGCCACCCCCAAAACTCCCCCACCCCAGGGTGTGTCACTTCCTCCTCTGCAGCCTCCAGATCAGTGCACAAAGGCTGTGGCTGCCTCCAGAGGAAGGGCTGCTGTGCACACACCTGTGAGTACCAGGGCCCTGGGCCCTCCTGTCTCTTCTTTCAAACTCAGGCCACCTAGTCCCAACCTTTTAGGAAGAAGGCTCTGATCTGGATATTCAGGATGCTCCCTAGTCTTGAGAAAGGCTCAGACCTTTCTGCATTTCTCTGTTGCTGCTCCCTCCTCTAGTTTCACAGACCCCATCTTTCATTGGTTTCCTAAGAGAGGGGCCCCAGGGAGGGGAAGATGAGGACATATGAGTTCGATTTTTGGTGCCTGCCATGTGCCAGGGTTATATGAAGGTAAGTCCTCCCATATCACCCCCCGCTGCCATCCCTGCTGTCAAGGCTTTGTCCTCAGCTCAGGCTTCTTCCCAGTTAGTGCACAGACCTCACACTCCCAGGGGACTGTGGGCCAGCAGGTCAGTTCTCTTCCCACCTTGTGACTCTGAGTGGGTACCGGAGAGGGAGCTACTTGGTGTGGGAGATGTGGATGGCTTGGTAGAGGCTCTTGTTTTTCTGCATCTGAGGGGTATCAATCACAGTAGAACAACCAGAGTGGCCTGGTTCCCCAATACCTAGTGACAAGTTTACCTCAAGGGTTACAGTTCCTCAAAAAGGACAGGTGCTTTTATCCTTTAATCAAAGGACAAGCCAAATTTCTGAGTGAATTGGTTTATTGAAATGTATAGAAAAGCAGGGTAAGCCAAATTATGTAAAAGGGATATATGAAAATATAGCCAAAAGTAGATAGAAAATTACTCCAGCACAGTGTTAGTATTGAACCAAACACTATGCATCCAAGGAGGAAATTGTCCGAATGGTCCTGGTGGCACTTTTACTCTCTGGAATGCCATCAAACTGACAGCAATGAAGTTAAAGCCCTGTGCTCTCAGGCTGGGCCTCTAGTGGTCACCACCTTTTCAGAGTGAATATCTGCAAAGAGTGGAGTCACAGATATGTTTTAAGTGGCAGTCTGAAGATACTAGTATTAATGGTTACAGAAGATGTGTTGGTTCAGCTTCCAGATGTCAGTTTTTGTACAGGAAGGTCCTGGATCTCACTCTTATTTAAATATTGGCACACAGTTGTCAATGTAGCTATGGGTCAGCCAGTTGTTCAGAGTGACTGTCAGCCAGTCACTGGCTCAGTTACAGTTTGCGTTACAAGAGAAAGCTCAAAATGGAGTTAGTGTTGTCAAAGCATAGTTACGTTCATCATTAAAATGCTTGGGCCAGGGATTTGGCTCAGTGGCACTGCACTTGCCTCACAAGCTCAAGGTCCTGAGTTCAATTCCCCGTACCAAAAAAAAAAAAAAAGCCAATTTATGGGCTGGGTTGTAGCTCAGTGGTAGAACACTGGCCTAGTATGCATGAGGCCCTTGGGTTCAGTGCATGGTACCAGAAATATAATTTTACAAGACTCATTTTTTTCGGTACTGGGGATCGAACTCAGGACCTTGTGCTTTCGGCGGCACCACGGAGCTACATCCCTGGCCCTAGATTTACAAGAGTCATAAAGCAAAACACACACCACAACAGGGGGCAATGAGGTGTGTTTTGGAGGCAAAATTGAATCCTGGGGAGAGAAGGGAAGACTGAAGAGGACCCCCCCAGGGAGAGAGAAATGGGATTTGGTGGAGCCCACTGGGTCAGTGGGGAGAAGACAGGAAGGTGCTGGTACTGGTGCTGGGGTGGGAGAGGAGCAATCCAGCGATGCACCCAGAGGCCAGCTCTACTTCCTGTTCACTTGGCTTACTCTTGAGGACTTAGGTTTCTTTCTGTAAGGGAGGGGTTGAAGTAGGAGATACTGCCATTCTATAGTTAGGATCAGATGGGAAAAGGAAGTAAAACAAAGAACTGTGAAGAAGTAGAGAAGAGAAAAGCTGCAGAGAGATGTAATAGAATTTTTAAATAGGAAGGAGAAAGAAGAAGGAGAGAGACCAAGATGAGAGAGAGGAGGGATGGGCAGCAGCAGGGTGCATGGGTCCCCAAAGAGGAGAGAAGGGAAAGGAGAGGAGGAGGGGCCTCCTTTCGGGAGGTGGGTGGGCTTGAGGTCTCTGGGTTTGCCCTCTCCTGGGAGCCCGTGTGGTAGCCAGCGGGGCCCACCTGTGAGCTGAGTCAAAGCTGGGCTCCCTGCGGCCGCACCTCCAGCCTCACTGACCACAGCACGCAAGGGCTGAGGTTGCACTGGGCTGGCTTCTCCCGGAGGTGAGGCGGAGCTCTGTTTTGTACCGAACCTGTCTGAGGTCAGGGGCGGCGGGGGACAGGATGGGGGTGTTCAAACCCTACCCGTTCCCCACACTCTCAGCACAGCTTCTGGACTTGAGCCAGGTGGGGGAGGAGGCAGCGACCTCGTGACGAGGTGTTAGTGTCCTTTCCCCAGCGGGTGACAGCGCAAACTGCTATGATCCCTAAGCCCAGGAAAGGACGCCTACCTGAAGATCTCTCTTGCACATCCTTCTCCAGGGATTTATCTTACAGATTCACTTGTACACGGGGTAAACTGGTAAACACGTTATTTTTCCTTGCAGCATTATTTTTAATAGGGAACAATGATAAACAATTTGATTAATTAGTTAAGATTTTTGGGGTGCTAGGGAGGGAACCCAGGGCTTTGCACGTGTTAGACAAGCACTCTACCAATGAGCTACATCTCCAACCCCAAAACAATTTAAATGCTCGTTAAGGGACTAAGTACAACACGATGTGCCTATGGAATGGAAATCTGAATGGGTGTGAAGATAAAAAGGGAAGTTATTTTCTCAGGTAGAAAGATTTTGAAGAAAACTAGTAAAAGAAAAACACACAAAGGGCAAAATTCTGTATATTTTACCATTTATAGAATTCTACCATTTGATTTAATCAACTGAAAAGTACAAATATTTATATTAATATCTGCAAAAAAAAGCAATCTCTAGAAAGATTAAAGAAACAAAGAAATAAGCTAGGGTAGGTATAAAAATGGGTTTATGTCCTGAATTCAATCCCTGCTACCAAAAAACAAAAAACAAAAAATGGGTCTATGGGGCATGGAGTATGTGATTTCTTACTATCTTATTTAACATTTAAATTTTTTAATGGTAAAATACACATTCAAATTTATCATTTTAACTGTTTTAAGTATACAATCATTAATTTCAGAACTCTTCAAATTACTCCCAAAAGAAACTGCCCTTAGCAGAGAATGGTGACATGCACCTGTAATTTCAGCATTCTGGGAGACTGAGCCAGTAGGAGGATAGCAAATTTGAGTTCAGCTTGGGCAATTTAGCAATTCATTGAGCTCTTGCCTCAAAATAAAATGAACTAAATAAAAATGGGAGCTGGGCTTGGTGGCACAAGCCTGTGATCCCAGGATTTGGGAGGCTGAGGCAGGAGGATTGCCAGGAGTTCGAGGCCTTTCTGAATTACATAGTGAGGCCCTGTCTCAAACACACACACACACACACACACACACACACACACACACAAATGAGTCGAGCATGTAGCTCTGTGTGAGGGCCTTTTTACTTTTTCCCATTACTGGAGATTGAACCCAGGATCTCATGCATGCTAGGGAAGTGCTGTACCACTGAGCTATATCCTCAGTTCTTTTTATTTTATTTTGAGACACTGTTTCTCTAAGTTGCCCAGGCTGGCCTTGAACTTACATACTTCCTGCCTCAGCCTCTCAAATAACTGGAATTAGAGCACCACTGTACCTGGCCCTCCTCTTGATAATGTTCTGTGATGTACAAGGGTAAATTCTGATGAAGTCCAATTTATCTGTTTCTCTGGAGTTTTGCTTATGTTTTGGTGTTATGGCTAAGAATCCATTGCTAAATGCAACTTCATGAATATTCTTCTCTATATTTTCTTCTAAGAGTTTACAGTTTTAGCAGTTATATTTACATTTTTAAAAAATTGATTTTCAGCTGGAGATTTAGCTCAGTGGTTCTGCCACCTGCCTTGCAAGCACAAGGACCTGAGTTCGATCCCCTGTCCAAAAAACAAAAACATAAACAAAAATGGTAAAAAATTGATTTTCAGTTAAGTTTGTATACTATCGGGATCTAACTTCATTCTTTTATATATGACCACCCAGTTGTCCCAGCACAATTACATGATGGCTATTATTTTCCCATTGAAGTATTTGGTCCCCCTTTTGAAGATCAGTTGGCCATGAGTGCACAGGCTGACTTCTGGAAACACATCTCTGTTCCATTGATTTCCATGTCTGTCCTTATGCCAGTAGTACCCTATATTGATTAATGTGGCTTTATAATAACTTTTGAAACTGGGAAGTGCGAGTATTCCAAATTTATGTATTTTTTTCAAGATAGTTTTGACTGTCTAGGATCCTGTGCACTTCCATATGAATTTTAGGATCAGTTTTTCTATTTCTGTAAAAAAAGAGACCCATTGGGATTTAGCATTTTGATTTTTGAAGCATGGTAACGGGTTGTCTATTCAAGTGTTTGTTGTGGTTTTTGAGACAGGGTCTTACTGTGTGATCCAGGCTGACCTCAAACTCAGAATTTTCCTGCCTTAGCCTCCACAGTGCTGGGATGTGCCACCATGCCCAGCTTCTGTTGTCATTTTGTGGTGCTAGGGATCCAACCCAAGGCCTTGTGCATGGTAATCATGCATTCTACCACTGAGCCACACCTCCAGCCCTTTAATTTGATTTATTTATTTTTAAAAATTTGAGTCAGAGTCTCACTGTGTGATTCAGGCTGGCTTCAAACTCACAGTGGTCCTCCTGCCTCAGCCTCTCGAGTGCTGGGATTACAGGTATGTGCCACCACGCCTGGCTCTAATTAAATTTTTAAAAATCAGGAATTTGCATAGTTTTCCTAGAGGTCTTCCCAGGAATAACCCTGTGTCCAGGCTCTTTCACAATCTAGAGTTCCTTTTTGCAAAAGTACAGAAAAGAGAAAATTTTACCAACCTTGGTCTTCCTTCCTTATCCTGGACCTTTAGGAAGTTCTTCACTGGACCTGCTGGCACATTCTGGGAGACTGAGACAGGAGGATTGCATGCTTGAGCCCAGTGTGGGCAACTTAGCAACTTAATGAGATCCTGTAGCTCAGATGTGAAGGCTGTGGGCTGCTAAGCAAACAAAAAAGGAAGTTCTCCTGATCTAACCTTCATTCCTCCTCAACCAAATAGAGCTACCATTCCCTAACTCTCTTGCTCCATCTGCTCCAGCCTTTTGTTTGCCTTCCTACTTATTGACCCTCAGCACTAGGGATGGAACTCAGGACTTTACTCTTGCCAGGCGCAGGCAGCACCACTGAGCTACATCCCCGGCCCCTGCTTTTCTTAATAAGAATCCAAGACTGTAAGCTGTGGAGGCTGTTGGATTAGTCAGATCGTTTATTCAACTCCCTCACTTTACAGATGCAGAGACTGAGACTCAGAGAGGAAGCCTGACGTGCCACTCAGCCAGTGAGTAACTGAGGTATAACCGTGGGACAGTGGAACAGATCTGGTGTGTTTTATTTGGTTCTACTTCTACTACAGTGTAGAGTCTTGGTGGGAAGACTCGGGTGGAGCCCTCGATGCCTCAGGCCCAGTCCTCAGACCCTTTGGGGCTACTCTGTCCATGTGAAGTCTGAGCACAGGAAGGACAGGTCTTTTTTTTTTTTTTTGGTACCGGGGATTGAACTTGGGTCCTTGTGCTTGCGCAGCAAGCGGTGAAACCACTGAGCTAAATCCCCAGCCCAGGACAGGTCTTCTTGAAGGCTACTATCCTGGCCTGGTTTAACCCCTTCCTGTCATTTTGAAGAAACTGCTGAATCCACAGGTTGATGTGAAACTGTGAGGAGAGAGAAAGATTTTAGAGTGGCAACCACAGTGGAGTTTAGAGGACTGAGAGTTTGGAGGTCCTGAGGACCCATGTGTTTCCTTTATATCCTTGTACAGGCCATGGTGGTTTTGTCAATGCCTCTTGTTTTCCTGCTGGTGCTGGGCAGAGGTGAGAGTAAGTTGGACACCAAGATCTCATCCCCAGGGGAGGCCACAGAATGGGGGGATCCTGATCTGACCCTGCCGGGGTCCTGCCACCCAGCTCCCTCCTGTCAGAAGTGCATCCTCTCACACCCGAGCTGTGCATGGTGCAAACAACTGGTAAAGACGAGCCTGCAGCCTTTGAGCCATGTGTCTGTGTATGCGTGGCCTATGTGTGTGGCTGTATGGTCACGTGTAATTTTTCTGGGTACACTCTGCAGTCTCAGGTGTGACTGAGTGTGTGCACACAGGACTGCTATGTGGGATTGTGTGAATGTGCATTCACATGCTTATAAGTTTCCTATGCATGTACGATTAGGTTTGTATCTGTTTATTTGTATGTGTGGAAGACTTGTGACCCTGACTGCAGAGGAGTGTGTGCCTATGGGAGTCCATGCTTGTATATCAGTAGAACAGCCTGCTCTGTATCTATACATTCAAGAAAATGTGTTGGCTACTTCAGGGTGCCATAAGAAGATACCACAGGCTGGGTGGCTTAAGTTACAGGACTTTCTTCCTTTCTTTTCTCTCTCTCTCTCTCTCTCTCTCTCTCTTTCTCTTTCTCTCTCTCTCCAACAGGGTCTCATTATGTAATTCAGGCTGGCCTTTTACTATGTAACCCAGGTTAGCTTTGAAGTAATTGGGGTCCTCCTGCCTCAGCCTCCAGCGTGCTGGGAATTCAGGAATGTGCTACCATGCCAGGCGAGAAGAATTATAAGAATTAAAAGAATTAATTTCTTATAATTTGGGAGGCTGGGAAGGCCAAGATCAAAGTGCTGGCTGATTTGGTTCCCCAGTGAGAGACCTCTGGCTGGCTTGTTAGGTCCTTACATAGTAGAGAGAGAGAGGACCAAGCTCTCTCATGTTTCTGTTTACAAGGGCACTAATCCCATCACAAGGGGCCCACCTTCAGGACTTCATCTAAATCTAATTACCTCCCAAGAGCCCCATCTCCAAATACTAACACACAGAGGTTAACATAGGAATTTGGGGAAAGAATTGTCCACTCTGTAGCAGAGAGCGCCTGGGTTTTTGAGTCTCAATTCCTAGATGTGTAGTAGCCTGTAGCTGGGCTGGCAAGAGGAAGAGAAGGCTTCCACAGGCCTGTGTGCTTGTGGTGGGAGTGTGCAGGAAGATTTAAGCTTCCTAAGTGGCTAAGGGGCTGCAGAGTGAAGTCGCCTCGGCTGATAAAACAAGGCTGTTTTTTGTTTATGCCTTAAAGAGGCAGGGCTCACGGGAGAGCCCCCAGGGCTACTGAGCTGGGGGTGGGGCAGGACCACTGTCTCTCTCACAGGCAGATGAATTAGATCAGTGCAGGTCCCAGCTGGGGTGGGGGTGGGAGCACATTCAGAGGGCAGTCAGAGAGGTCCAGGAAAAAGGCAGGTAGTGCACCTGGGAGAACAGGAAGGGTAGGCATGAACTAGAATCTGCAGGAGGCAGAGAGGCAGAGGTGCCAGGTTGAGGTTGAGAAGATGAGCCTCAGGACAGTCAAGTCTGTGTCTGCCTTCTCCAATCCCTAGACCAGGGGCTGGCACCCTGGCCAGCTGAGAAGCCACCCTAACCATTTCCTTCCCCTGCGGCTTCCCAGTCATTGCAGGGGTACCAGACATACTGCGGGGAGGCATCTCCTCTCTGACCCTGTCCTCCTCTCCAGGAACTGTGGGTCTTAGCCTGACCTCCTTCCCATTCGGGACTGGGCATGCAAGGGACACTGTACTCTTTCTGTGGCAGTGAGGTCCCTGAGATCTTAACAGGAAGTCTGTGGCTTTTGGGGGTGGGGAAGGATAGGTGGCTGGGGAAGGGGGAGGTAAGGGGAGGGGAAGGGACTGCTTTAGGAAGTGGGGGCTCTGACAAGGAAGAAAGGGCCAGAGTTCAAGAACAGCTGTAGAGGAGAGGGGAGAGAACCACAGGGGCTCCCGGATTTAACTGAGAGCGGAGGAATAGGCGACTGGGACGACCTGGTTCGCGGGGTGGTTTGGGAGCGGGCAGGGGCCTCGCGTGCTGGGTTCCAGACACGTCTCTTCTTGCCGCCCAGAACTTCACCGCCTCTGGGGAGGCGGAGGCGCGGCGCTGCGCAAGACGCGAGGAGCTGCTGGCTCGGGGCTGCCCGGCACAGGAGCTGGAGGAGCCCCGTGGCCGGCAGGAGGTGGTGCTAAACGAGCCGCTCAGCCACGGCACCCGCGGCGAGGGGGCCACGCAGCTGGCGCCGCAGCGGGTCCGGGTCACGCTGCGGCCAGGTGAGTCCCGGGCGGGGCGTCCGGGCGGAGGTCTGGGCAGGGGTCCGGGTGCGCCCCGCTGACTGGAGTGTGCTCGCCCAGGGGAGTCCCAACAGCTCCGGGTCCGCTTCCTCCGCGCCGCGGGATACCCGGTGGACTTGTACTACCTTATGGACCTAAGCTACTCCATGAAGGACGACCTGGAGCGCGTGCGCCAGCTGGGGCACGCCCTGCTGGTCCAGCTGCAGGAGGTCACCCACTCCGTGCGCATCGGTGAGCCGCGCTCACGCGGGCGCCACCCTCCCCAACTTTTGCCTCTGCTGCTGCCTTCGACCTCTGCCTTAGCCCCGCCAAAGTCCTGGACTCACCACCCCAGTCCGTGCCTTCTCCGTGTTTAACAGAGGTGCCAGGCCACGGAATCCTGACTTCTCTCCCTAGAAACACCATCTTTAGGTCACAGCTGGAGAAGGCATAGGACTAACTGTCGAGTAGGACCCCTCACTTTACAGGAGGGCTGAAGCCCAGAGACTGCAGCAACGGTGTTCAGACAGCTGCCCAGCATCGTACAGCTGCCTTGGACCTCCCACCTTGGACAGGGCCCTGATGCCACCATCTCACCTCAGTGTCCCCTGGACAAGGCCTACCTGCCACTGTCGCTGCTCTCCATTCTGTGCTCATCTCTCCTATACTCAAGGGCCTCTCCTTTGCCTCCTGCTACTTCTATACCCTACACCCTGGTTTTCCTCAGCTTTTAGGAAGCCCCTACCTGCCCGTTGCATCTTCTTAATCCCCCTGCTCCCATCCCCAACCTGGTGGTCTCACCCTTTGTGGGGTACTGGGTCCCAGCCTTCTAGGAGCACTTCCCATGGCTTCTCTAGGAGCAGCCCTTCCCTTCCCATGGACTCCTCCTTTTGAATTAGCAGTGACCCTGGCACAGGCCTTCTGTTCACCCCCAGGTTTTGGCTCCTTTGTGGACAAAACAGTGCTGCCCTTTGTAAGCACAGTGCCTTCCAAGCTGCGCCACCCCTGCCCCAGCCGGCTGGAGCCCTGTCAGTCACCTTTCAGCTTTCACCACGTGCTGTCCCTCACGGGGGATGCTCAGGCCTTTCAGCGGGAGGTGGGACGCCAGAATGTGTCCGGCAACCTGGACTCACCTGAAGGTGGCTTTGACGCCATTCTGCAGGCTGCCCTCTGCCAGGTGAGGAGGTGGGGCCAGAATGAGCATCTGAATGACTGCACCTATGGTTGTGTAGTGAGTGTCCAATTCTCTGGGGTTGCCATTCATAGCATCTTCACTATATTTTGCATATTTATTTATTTATTTATTTAGGTACTGGGGATCGAACTCATGACCTTGCGCTTGTGAGGCAGGCATGGTGCCACTGAGCTCCGATTAACAATTACCTGGTGGATTGGAATGAAATACTGTACCTTGAGGAAGAGGCTCCTTTTTTTCCTTCACTTCTTCACTAGCAGCAGCCCTGTTTTAGGGGGTGTGGAGGGCAAGAGAAGCTGGTGGCAGAGGGATGGACAGCTGGCACATCTGTGGCTCATGGGGCTGGCTGGGGCTGCTCTCTGGTCATGCCCAGGTCCACAGCCCAGTGCCCCCCTACCTCAGGAGCAGATTGGCTGGAGAAATGTGTCCCGGCTGCTGGTGTTCACTTCAGATGACACATTCCACACAGCTGGGGATGGGAAGTTGGGTGGCATTTTCATGCCCAATGATGGGCACTGCCACTTGGACAGCAATGGCCTCTACAGTCGCAGCTCAGAGTTCGTGAGTGCCTCCTCATTCTAACCTCTTCATCTGAGCCTCTTCAGCCCCCACTCCCCACCCCCTGGCCTCACTCTCCTTCCTGGTGATCATCTGTAGATATCCTGCCATCGTCCCCTGGAGGTTCTCCTCCCCGTCCCCAGATGCTGGGCCAGCCAGGAAACCTGTGTCTCGCACTCCTTGCTTCCTTCCTTCTCTTTACTAAGTCTCCAGGACTCCTCTGGCTGGTGGAACCCTGGGTCCTGGGTTTCCTGGGCTGAGGGCACCTGGCACGTTGTGGGGAGATCTGTGGTGCTCACCTTGTCCCCACTCCTTGCCTCAGGACTACCCCTCTGTGGGTCAGGTAGCCCAGGCCCTCTCTGCAGCAAATATCCAGCCCATCTTTGCTGTCACCAGTGCCACACTGCCCATCTACCAGGTGAGATTGGAGTGCAGACCTCCTGTACTCCCAACTTCCTCAGTTCCTCCAGACCAATCCCCCCCCCCGGCCCCGCCCATGTGCCTCCATTCTGGGCCCTAGCAGCCCATGTTCTTAGAGCTGTGTGCCACTGTTCCCTCAACTCCTAACTCAGGAGCTGAGCCAGATGATTCCCAAGTCTGCAGTGGGCGAGCTGAGTGAGGACTCCAGCAATGTGGTGCAGCTCATCATGGACGCTTACCATGTGAGGGCTGGGTCTGGGGAGTGTGGTAAGGGTAGGCACAGAGGTGAGGTGGAAAAGGATCTTCAGCTGGGGTGGCAGAACCAAGGGCATGGCTACTTTTCAATTCTACCATTCCACAGCTGCTACCTATAGGTAGCTATGTAGTTCCAGCTGGCCTTGAACTCACTGTGTAGTCTAGGCTGGTCTCAAACTTGCCATGATCCTCCTGCCTCAGCCTCCTGGGTGTGAGGATTACAGGCCTGCACCACCACACCTGGCCATTAAGTGTCTGGTCTGCACAGAGCATGCAGCCCTCCCTGCCCTGGGCAAGGAAAGGTAACCACATTCACTGGGCTTTTACATCATGCCAAGTGCTTTCCTAGTACACATACTATCCTGCCATCTCCTTTAATCACCCTACTTCACAACTGTTATCATCCCTGCTTAGGAAGAGGGAAGAGACACAGGAGGCTAAGTGCCTGTCCAAGGTCACACAGATAACAAATAGCTGTACCTAGAGAGCCATCAAGCTATCTGGAGCCTGAGGCTGTTTCCGGTGTTCATAAACAATTCAGAACCCAAGACTTTTTCTCTTTCTTCTTTCTTCCTTTTTCTTTTCCTTCTTTTCTTTTCTTTTCCTTTTCTTTTCTTTCTTTCTTTCTCTCTTTAGTGAGACAGGGTCTCACTATGTAGTTCAGGCTGGCCTTTAAACTCATGGTGATCCTCCTGCCTCAACCTCCCAAATGCTGGGATCACAGGCTTGGCCACCGTGCTGGGCAGAACCAGAGACTTTTACGGGTGGCATAAAAAGTCCAAAGTGTTTCTTGGACTTCTGTTGTATCTCTCCATCTAGATTGTAGGGCTCTTGCCAGGGACCATGTCCTAAACCATGGTGAGACTGAGACAGCATCAGATTTCCCAGGGCAAACTCCATGTAATGAATCTGCCCTTAGACCACGTGTGCACACAAATGACATGTCCTGACCTTGGGTTTGACACAAAGCCACTGCACAGTTGCCAAGTCTGACAACCCCCGTGGAGCTTGCTGGCAGCTGGGCTGCCATGCTGTAGGAGAGGCTCCCAGATCCTGGGAATTCCTCAGTTCTCTCACAGGTCCTTCCCCTGAACTGCCTCCTCACAGGAGAGGACAGGCAGGGCAGGTTCAGACAGAACTGAGAAGGGCTGGAGAGAAGGGAGGGTGGGGTCGGGAGTTCTGCTCTCACGTGATTCCTCCCCGTCGTCTTGCAGAGCCTGTCATCCACTGTGACCCTTGAGCACTCTTCACTCCCTCCTGGGGTCCACATTTCTTATGAATCCCAGTGTGGGGGTTCTGAGGAGGGTGGAGCTGGGGACCGGGGACAGTGTAACCATGTTCGAGTCAACCAGACGGTGAGTACCAGCCAGGATGGGCGGAAGGATGCAGGTGGGGAGCGGGCCAGTGACACAGGCGGTGAAAGATGAGGGCAGGCAGAAGCAGGGTAGTCTTCCACTCGTCCTTTCTGAGGGGGGTTAATGCATGGCTTCCTCAAGTGTGTCTCTAGGAGATAAGTGTTAGCATAACTGTGTATCTTAACATTTACTTACTACGAGGTGTATTCTGCATGATCAAGGGCTTGGGCTCCTTCCTTTGTGCATGTATCACTTAGACTGGCTCCTGCCTGCCCTGTCTTCAGGTGAATTTTTGGGTTACTCTCCAAGCTACCCATTGCCTCCCAGAGCCCCATCTCCTGAAGCTCCGAGCTCTTGGCTTCTCAGAGGAGCTGACTGTGGAGCTGCACACACTGTGTGACTGTAACTGCAGTGACACCCAGCTCCAGGCTCCACACTGCAGTGACGGCCAGGGGCAACTTCAGTGTGGGATATGTAGGTGAGAGCCTCCTTGCCTCTTCACCCAGCTGAGTTCCATGGTGACCACCCCTCATGTTCCTTCACTTTCCACCCTCCCACTAGGGTCTAGCAGAGCCAGCCCCTCCAGGGCTCCTGACTACCATGCCCTGAAGTTTCCCTGATATGCCCAGCCCTGCCCTGAAGCAGAACCCCTCCACTCTTACCTGATGCCACCCTTGAAGCTCCACTGGGTCCTGGCACATGTCTTTCTCCAATACTTTCAAGGACCTGGGTTTATAGGATCCTGGGAGATAGGTCAGGAATGGTCAGACTCATGCATCCCTGTCCTGTGCCTTCTCCTCCCAGTTGTCTCCCTGGCCGCCTGGGTCGGCTCTGTGAGTGCTCTGAGGCTGAGCTATCCTCCCCAGACTTGGAGTCTGGGTGCCGGGCCCCCAATGGGACAGGGCCCCTGTGCAGTGGAAAGGGACAGTGTCAATGTGGACGTTGCAGCTGCAGTGGTCAGAGCTCTGGGCGTCTGTGTGAATGTGATGATGCCAGCTGTGAGCGACACGAGGGCATCCCCTGTGGAGGTACCTAAATCCTTTGGGAGAAGGGCAGGGTTAGAGGGGTCCTCCTGAGGGTACTGGGGGCCTGAGAGTCTGGTATATAAAGTTGGAGGATGTGCCTGGCACCTTTGGGTGGGATTTGGTGCGTGGTCTTGTGGTGGTGTATGAGGGCCAACTGTGTACGGGGAGCATGGTTGTCACCCTGTGGATGGCTCTATCCCAGGCTTTGGCCGATGCCAATGTGGAGTGTGTCACTGTCGAGCCAACCGCACAGGCAGAGCATGCGAGTGCAGTGGGGACACGGACAACTGTGTTAGTTCTGAGGGCAGCCACTGCAGTGGACATGGACACTGCAAATGCAACCGTTGCCAGTGTTTGGATGGCTACTATGGTGCTGTGTGTGACCAGTGCCCAGGCTGCAAGACACCATGTGAAAAACACAGGTGAGGCCTCAGGTATTGTCTTGAGAGCACTTCCATCTGCCTGCTCTCCTTCCTGCATGGGGTGTGAGCAAAGGCCAGTGGGTAATAGCTGGTAACTTATTGGCATCCATTGGACAGGGACTGTGCAGAATGTGGGGCCTTTGGGACTGGTCCTCTGGCCGCCAATTGCAGCATGGCTTGTGCCCATGCCAACGTGACTCTGGTGTTAGCACCTATCTTGGATGATGGCTGGTGCAAAGAGAAGACACAGGACAACCAGCTGTTCTTCTTCCTGGTGGAGGAGGGTGGAGGCCGAGTTGTGCTGAGAGTGAGACCCCAAGAGAGTAAGTGAAGGATGCCTGGGAGACCCTAAACAGGAGTCTTGGAAGTCTGATAGCAGGGGCTCAGAAGTGGGGATGGGGTTGTGATAACTGAAGCAGACTGGAGAAGTCCAGGGCTAAAGCACAGATAATGAGGCTAAGGCCCTAGGCCAGTGATGGCGAACCTTTTAAAGCTCTCAGTGCAGCCCATGTGCCATAGGTTTTCCACCACTTCGAGGGCAACCTTGACCCTACTGGCTTCCCTGTTTTTTGTGACAGACAGGGTTGAGAGCTAATACTGGGGGCTAATGTGGATGTGTCCCTGTATCTGAGCCACCAGTAGTTTGTGCGGTTTCTTTCCCACAGAGAGAGCAGACCACATCCAGGCCATCGTGCTGGGCTGCATAGGGGGCATTGTGGCAGTAGGACTGGGGCTGGTCCTGGCTTACCGGCTCTCAGTGGAAATCTATGACCGCCGGGAATACAATCGATTTGAGAAGGAGCAGCAGCAACTCAAGTGGAAGCAGGTGAGGAGGCTGCTTCCTGTACCACTGGGCTGGCCTCTCCTTGCTTGGTTCCTTGGCTGGGTCCCATTGATGCTTTTTTTTTTTTTTTCAATGGTTATTTTACCCCCCCCCCCCCAGTACTAGGGATTGAACTCAGGACCTTGCTCTTACCAAGCAGGTGCAGTGCCACTGAGCTACATCCCCAGACCCCCACTGATGCTTCTTCATCCCCCTTACTAAGCCCTCTCTCTACATGGGTGCCTCCCTCTGCACACTTAACCCATCCTGCTAACTTCCTTCAGCTCTTAGGATCCTGCTCAAGTTTCAGGCTTTTAAGATAAAGGGGAGGAGGAATCCTGAGATTTGCCCTCATCATCTGCACCTTTTTTCCCAGGACAGCAATCCTCTCTACAAAAGTGCTATTACGACCACCATCAATCCCCACTTTCAAAGGGCAGAGAATCCCATTTCCTGAGGGGGAATCTACCCAGGACCCTGTGCTCTGGGAGGACAATGGAATGGAGGGCAGGGCCTGGCAGGCAGCAGTCTGGTTGGGGAATAATCTGCTGCTGAGGAGTGGCTGCCACCCTACTTGGTTTTCAGTGACACCCAAAGGGCAGCTTCCTACTGCTGCAACCCTGTTCCTCACCTCACGAAGAACATGCCTTGCTCTCCATGCAATAAAGTATCTTACTCTAGACTACAGCTGTCATTTTGCTCCACCCCATTGCTTTTAGCCTGGGCTTCAGGAAAGGTCAGCTCCATTTCTCCCCTGGGCATCTGAGGGCAGGGAGCAGCCTGGGATCCAACTTTCCTGACCTGCAGTATGCTGAACTCTCGGGTGGCACTGTTCAGGACAGACTTAGCTGGTGCCTGACCCCACCTGTCCTGCTGTGCACAGCTTTCCTCAGAACCTACGCTGTTTTTGCTTCTACTTGTTGCTCCTTGGTGGAAAAGAGGAGTTTTAATAGGGTGTTGGAAACTGAGGGATTGGTTATATTAGAGAAAGAAACAAAAACTGCTAAAACCACTCTGGCCCCCAGTGAAAAAGCTTCATGAAAGGATAGTCTTCCCAAAAAGGAGATGGAATGTAGAAAAGCCCCCTTTTTATTTAAATATCCTAAATATATCACGAAGGAACATACACTGCACTTTAATGGTAAAAAGATACAAGTTTATAACATCTTATAAAAACTACCATTTAAAAGTGATCTTGTTCATTTAATAGTCCCCTCCCCCATAGCAAAATAAGTATATTAAAAAAAAAAAAGTGGAGAGGGAGGGTAAGAGGGGAATTGTTGAAGATGAAAGCCCCAGGGCCACAGCAGAGGCAAAGAGCATATGAGGAGAGGGTTAAAAGTTGTGGTGGACTCTATACTCATTTAACCCCTGCAACACCAAGCCATGGGGCACAATCAGTAGCTATGTGATGACAAGAGGCTGCTGGGGGGCGGTGTGGACAGAAAGATGGGGAGCTGGTCAGGCAGAGCTGGTCCGGTCTGGTGCAGGAACTCACCCAGAAATGGGGACTATCTTTCCCAGGTCCCCCAACTGCATGTCCTGCTCTCAGAGCCTGTCCTGGCTCCACTTCTGCACATTCAACACACCCCTGAGGCATCTCTCCAGTGCATGGCCTCACCCCGGCTGAGGGGTGGGCACAGGGCCCAGGAGCCTTTGCAGTGGTCTTGGACTGTGGGTTCTCTGGGTAGAAGTAGGGCTCCTGGGCCCTCTGTCACCCCTTTGGCTGTCTCCTCACACATCCATTGCCCTGGAACACCAGCACCTGAACAACTGGACTAACCACCTCCTTCCGAGTTCCCCATGCCCAAGCCTTGGCAGGAGTGGTTATGGTACAGCCATTTGCACACATGCTCAGAAGTTCCCACCCATCCACCCAGGCAGGAAGTGGATGTCTTCAGGGGCCAGAGGACATTCTGATCTAGCATACACATTCATACACATAGGGGCACAGGTCACTCATATGATTCTCTCCACACACCCCCATCCCAAAAAGACCTGCTCCAAGTGGCAGGTACAGGGCTCCCACTTTCAAAAGCACTTTTAGGAGAATAACTTTCTTAGTGTATCCTCTTTCCCAGAGTTGAAACAGAACTCCAACCCTAGAAGAGGCCTCTAACAGGAAGGGGATTGGCTCACATGCAGAAATTTGCCCATTTGCAGGAACCACAGGGCAGATCCAAGGACCAAGGTGTAGGTTGTAGACATCAAATGAGAATGTCAGCATAAAGCTAGAACACATGGCCATGAACATCTTCCTCAGCATCTTCTCCAAAGGAGCTCAGATGCCATCAGAGAAAAGCTAAAGGATGCCATGTCTCCTTTATTCTTCCCTGAAATCTCTCTACCTCGGAGGAATGGAGAGCTTCTATCTCCACCTATCCCCAGAATAGGTAGAGACCAGAAATTTGCTGCTGTTGCCTATTTCCTACATTTTATAGACAATGAATCACACTTCCTGGAGGCTGCCATTTTGGATCTCATCAACAGTTTGGGGCTTAGGTTCACCCAGTCTCCACGAGTACTCTTAAGAGAGTTTCCCCACTCTCACCTGTCAGAGTAAGACACGGGGTGGTCAACCAAACCCTGGAATCTGTCATAAGGATCCTTTCTTTAGCAGGAAGAAAAAGGGTCTTTTATTTCACCTTAGAAAATTCACACACACAAATCCTGGTTCGGGTCAGAAACACCCTAACCACTAGCCTGTTGAACTGATCTAAAAAAACTCTTATTCAACAAAGCCCTTCTGTTCTCTAAATGGATTCCTCAGCTCCTGCTGGGACCTCAAGCTCCCTTCAAGTGTGGGTGGGAAGTGGCTGCTTTATGTTCATCTCCCTTAGGCCAAGGGCCAGAGAAAGGTTTGGTTTAATAATACAACACCTTCTCCAAACATACAGACGTGAGCACTCGTGTTCCACACGCACACCTCATCACTTTTTTGGGAGATGGACATGGTGGTGCTTTTGCAGCAGAGAGGAGCAAAGAATGTGGTTAAGAGTAAAATCCACATTAGGTTTCTCCCTGTGGCCCCTTCTTTGCAGCATCCCTCATGTCCCCATTCTTTGCTGGGTGGGATGGCTACTAAGGAGGCCAAGATCTTGTTCTTTGAGACCAAAGGCCAGACCCCTACTCCTCTACCTGAATACAGTGTTAGGACTTGGCAGGAAGAACCACACCTACTGCTCAGCAGTTGTGTTAGGGGCTACCAAATCCCCGTTTCTTAAACAGCTGTTAGCCAACTTGGGACTAGTCCTGGGTTGTCTCTAAGGGGGCACCAAGGACAGAATTCCTTTGAAATTCATGACTCCTTGCTCAACATTTCTGTCTGGCTTTAGGAATCAATGACAGTGAGGTAGCCACAAACCGTATCCAAGACTAACGGCCCAGAGAGAAGGAAAGGGGTTCGTGGGTCCCTCTCACCCAAGTTTCCTCCAAAAGGCACTTGAGCTGACCTTATCAGTACCAGTGCGGCGTGGGGCATTACAGTACCCATGGGCACAAATCTTGCTCTTCTGAGGAATAAGAGGTGCTGCCCACTCTTCTCGGATCCAGCCCTTGTCTGCTCCTCTCATTTTTAATTTTGTCTCTACAGTGTATAAGAAGGCCAAAGTAAATTCGTATGCCAACCCTGATCTTATTCTCCCTCAAAGAGGAGGTGACATGCAGGTCTGTGGAACACTGAAGATTTACTGTAACTAAAAACTCAATTTTGGGGGAGGGCAGCCATAGTCCTTACTTTGGACCAGGACTTTATGCCTCCAGATTACCTGCATCCACAGTTTACCTGCTGAAACTGCTTTTGGACAGACAAAAACAAGAACAGAACAAACTCCCTTCCCAATCTTTTCCATTTCAGCTGTCAGCTGGAGTCCAAGGTTGTGGGAACCACACTTCAGTCTTGGTCCTACACTGTTAAGTCCCCATCTATGACCTCAGCCAAGGGTCCAGGGACTAACTCCCCTACCCAGGAATGCTGTAGAAACTTCCCGAGATACTTATAGTCTCAGATTATTTACAGAGCGCAGGCTCTGGAGTCACTGTCCCCTGAAGCATTCTTCTGGTCTCCTGGATCCGCTTCGACAGGAGGGGAACAGGTCAGCAGAGGTGGTGGTGGGACCATCAGACCAGAGAGGGTACACTCTTCAGTAGATTCTTCTGATCACTCCCACCACCCAGGGCCCCTTGCACCTATAGAGAAAACTGCCCATCGGAAGTCTTGGATTGGCACCCTTGGCACATCCGTTTGTGTCTGAGTAATCGATCTGTCCGAGAAAAACACTGAGAAGAAAAGGACGATTAAGTGCCTAAGAGGAGGAACTCAGCTGCCTGTTAACCGGCTTATAACCCCCACTACCTAAAAGCACACGTGTCACATTCTATGCCCCCTCAGCATGTGCAGATGCATGAGCACAAAGTGATTATGAATGCAGGTGTAACAGCCTGCCATGGTGGCTCATGCATATAATCCCAGCTCTTCGGAAGCTGAGGCAGGACGATTACTTCAAGTTTGAGGCTAGCCTGTACTACATAGTAAGTCCAAGACCAGCCTGAACTACAAAACCCTATCTCAGAAAAGCAAAAACAAAACAGAAAATGCAGGTGCTGGAGCCAGCATGCCTGGCTCTGTCACTTAGTAGTGAACCCAAGTAAGTTATTTAAAGGCCCTTAATCTGTACATGATCTGTAACATGATGCTAGAAGTCCCTACTCATGGCACAGCTGCTTAGCCAATGAATATATATTGAGTATCTATCTCAAGCAGAAACAGTTCTTGTCCTTGCTGAGGACAAGGTGGAGAACGACAAAAGCCTCCCTCAAGGGGGTTTCATTCTAGTGTTGTGAAGATTCAGTGTAAGAGTATGGAACAAAGCCTAAAACCTAGCAACGCATCCAAAAAGTATCAGCTAATATCATTTATCTCTTGTTCTTGTCTTACTTTGGTCCTGACACCATTCCCATCAGATCGGACACCGACCCTCAGGGCAAAGATTCTATCTCTTCTTCCAGGTCGACTCTCCCCTTGATCTGCAGTTTCCCTGAGAAACTTAACTTTTCTGAATCCAAATTTCCCCATTTGTGAAATGAAGACAGTACAACTACCTTATGCAGCTAATGTGAAGATTAACTAAAAAAAAAAAATAAAAAATCCATAAACATGTTCTCAATATTCCAGTGACCCATTTCTACTATCAGCTGCACACAGCCAGAGATGCACTTCATCCTGAGGCACTGAGTCTATTATGCCAGGTGGTTCCCTTGTCAGTCAAGTTTATGTGTGGTGCTACAGCGGAGATGGGTGATGTGTGAGCCTTACCTGATGACATCGTTCACACTGGTAAGGCTTTTCACCACTGTGCACACGCTTGTGGCGTTCCAGGTGGTACTTCTGGATGAAGCGCATATCACAAATATCACACTCAAATGGTTTCTCACCTGACCCAGGTGGAGAGAGAAGTAAATGTCAGGAGGGATATATGATAGGGACCACATTCCAGTTATCTTCCCAGATACCTAGGCTATTGTATATGTGAAAGGTCACCAAAG
The DNA here is from genome assembly GCF_053883595.1 of Heterocephalus glaber. Lineage (NCBI taxonomy): Eukaryota > Metazoa > Chordata > Mammalia > Rodentia > Bathyergidae > Heterocephalus > Heterocephalus glaber. The sequence goes on from NW_028258185.1 coordinate 1,541,008, forward strand.
CTGCTATCTCAGTAGCACAGAGCCATGCATTCTACTTCCTTTGTTTATCCTCTTCCTCCACTTCTAATATTTCCCCTGGAAAATAAACCCAACCTGAGCGCTACACATTCACACAGAATACAAGCTATGGACTCTTCGCCCCTTTGAATACAAGCAAGAGACTTACCAGTATGAATAAGGATGTGCCTCTTGAGGTGGTAACTGCTTCTAAAGGCTCCAAAGCAGTGCTCGCAAATAAAATTTTTTGGAATCTTTACTTGAAAAGAACCATTTTGTTCCACTACCACCACCTGGGGGCAATAATCAGGCATGTCATGTCATGTTGGTCTCTTCCTAGAGACCATTCTACTCTGGGTTGACTTTCAGCTGCCAGATGAAGATTCATTCTGATGTGGTCTAAAGGTGCTGCCATCACCCATTTTCCTTAGGTTTAGAGCATGTCCGGGGAAGGAAGTGGAGTAGGTAACCTGCCTTCCTTGTCACAGCAAATACTCTAAGGATGGCTGCAGCTAGAGCTGGCACATCTTTGCCACAGGGGCACAGAACAGGCCATGCTCCCAACTTGTACCAAGGATGTTCTGGCAAGGATAGACATCAACTACCAAAGTGGACTCTGGGTGAAATCAAGGGAACACACACTGGCTATGAGGGACCAGAGTGTTCAGAGAAAGCTCCAGGGTGAGTCACGGTGGGAAGAAAGAGGAAGATCACCCCATTCCCAAACTGTACCAGTTTGGGGAAGTACCCCATTACCTGCCTTTTTAACAGTCTTTTTTGAATGAGAGGCCTCAGCCAAGCTGTCGTCATCTTTACGGCTCCGGGACTTATCACTTTCTTTTCGGTGGCCCTTTGAAGACAAATCAAATCTAAACTCACAGTCCATTTCAAAACACAAGGCCAAATGCTGCGTTCTGACAATCTATAAATGAAAGTGTGAGCCCCAAAGATGGAGAGAAGGCACGCCATCTGTCTCCTTGCTTGCACCCTGGTCTGAAGAGCTCCAAGTGCATGGGCCGAGGATGTAGCTCAGTGGTGCCATGCCTGCCTAGCAAGCGCAAGATCCTGAGTTTGATCCCCAGTACCGCAAAAAAAAGAGCTCCATGAGCAGAGATCTTCCTTCACTTCTAAAATGTCCATTCACTTGCTACCCAGCTGGATGCTCTTTCCTGGTTCCCTAAAGGGAAGCACCAAAAACTCAAGCTTGGCATCTCCTGGCAGTGTCCCCCCGAACCCAGCTGCTACAAGGGGCTCAAGTGTTGTACCTGGCTCGAGCATCTCAGCACATCGGGGCTGCCTGCCCGCTCGCCATTCTCGGCCTGCTTGCTGGTGATTGGGCTGAGCATCATCTTCTTGCTGGCCGCAGTGGGGACCAAACTCACTCCTGCCAGGCCTTCACAAGCCAGCAGACTTGCCTGTGTCGATAGGAGATAAGATGAGGGTCAAGGGTGGGGTGGGGCAGGGCGAGACTAATCTCATACCCAGCTACCCACATGGCATCTCTCCAAGGGATGTCCCTCCTCACCACCTGCATCCTGCAAGAGTCATCCCTACCTCTCCTCACCAGGAAGCAGCTCCCTTTCTGTCTTCCTTACCACTGAGATACAGGTTTGAGTTGACAATCAAGTGTTATGGACACTCTGTTACTGAAACCGTGACAGCACAGTGTGTCTGGCTACACATTACTCTGATGGTGTTTCTAGGTCTCACCTGCAAGTAGGTGTAAGGGTCTGCCTGGCTGACCAACTGAATGTGAGATTCCTCGGGGACTCTCCTCCTCCCTTCAATAGTCCTCAGCTTCAGAGCCCACTTCTGACTGGTGGACCTTGTTGGTGCCAACTGTATACCCATATTTCTCTCTCATCTTTAGATTTTAAATTTCCTAAGTGCCCTTGATTACAGCATATATATTTAAACTACCTAGAAAAACCCTGGAGTTGAACATACAATTTCTTTTGAGTTCTTTAGACCATTAATATGGCTGCATGTATGTCCATGTTTTTTCCCCCCACACAACCTAAAGCTAAAAATTATTAAAGATTTTGTTTGTTTGAGACAGGTCTTGCTACATAATTCAGGCTAGCCTTGAGCTCATGGCCATCCTTCTGCTTCAGCCGCCCAAGTGCTGGGATTATAGGTGTGTGTCACAATGTCTGGCTACTTACCGGATGTGTAAGCCAATAATGTAACCTCTTTTCACTGCTATATTCTTCAGACCTTGCTTAGCCAGCTTAAAAAAAACGACTCTCTTTATTAAAGAAAAAACTGTTTTTCTTTTTTGTACTGCGGATGGAACCTAGGGCCTGTGCACTGAGCTATACCCCCAACCCTTTTTAAAAAATTTAAATTTTAGCCAGGCACGGTGGCATACACCTGTAATCCCAATGCTCAGAAGGCTGAGGCAAGAGGATTGCCGTGAGTTGGATGCCAGCCTGGGATACACAGTGAGTTCAAGCCAGCCTGAACTGCACAGCAAGACCATCTCAAAAGAACAACAGAGAGAGTACATTTTTTTTCTTTTGGTACCAGGGATCAAGGGGATCAGACTTGGGACGCTGTGTTTGCGAGGCAGGCACCGGAATCACTGAGCTACATCCCTGGCCCTATCTCAAAAGAACAAAAAGAAAAACAAATGTAGATTTTGAGAGAGGGTTCTGCTAAGTTGCTCAGGCTGGACTTGAATTTGCCATCTTCCTCAGCCTCCTACAGTGCTGATTACAGGGATGTAATATCATTCCCAGCTTAAGACAAACTTTGAAAAAATAGTTGGTCAGGAAACTCCCAAATTTATAAATTCCTTTCAGATGATCAGTGCATCTTGGGACCCCCTTTTCCCACTTTCAGAGACTTTGGAGAGAAAAATCAGGAGTTGAAAATCTTAACTCTGCTATTTGCACTGTGTAACCTTAGACGAGTTACTCCATCTTTTAAGCTTCAGTGCTCTTAAATGCAAGATACCTGTCACAGTGCCCATCCTCACAGGGTCAATGAGAATTAAAATAAGATGTAAAATGGTCAGCAGTGCTCAGCAGAAAGTTAGTGCTTAGTGAATGGCAGCCTTTTCAGAACAAGATGTAGTAGAGTGGGCTGCACAGACAAAGGAAGAAGAAGCCAAAGAGTTCCTACTCTTTATGGAGAGGAGGAAGCTGTGCATGCAGAAGCAGCTGGAAGAAAGCCAATTACACTATAATCAGGTTGCCATACTGGTGAGGCTGGTAGGGGTGTTCCTGGGAAGAAAGCTAGAAGCAGCTCTGGGAATGTGTGCGCAACAGCTTTTCTACCCAGAGGACTGTAACAGCCTATGTAGGACCTTGGTTCATCAAGCCAATTCTCGTTGCAAACTGAACTGGATGAGAACCACACCAAATTTTCCCATAAGGTCAACACTGAATTTGATGTGGTTCGCATCTAACTCTGTTTGCTGCTAGAAATCAACCACTGTATTTGGTTATCTTGTCCCTTTAATCCATCCTCCACTTCCAGGACAATACTTTTTGCTTCCTTTTTTTTTTTTTTGGTGGTGGCAGGGATTGAACTCAGGGTCCTGTACATGCTAGGCAAATGCTCTACCACTCTGCTATACCTTTACCCCTGCCCCATCCCCTTTAACCCTTTTTATTTTGAGATGGGGTCTAAGTTACCCGGGCTGGCCTCACACTTTTGATTCTTCTGCCTCAGTCTTATAAGAAGGTGGGATTGCAAATTTACTTACAATTACCTTCTAAATATACTGATTTGATGGGGCGGGGATTTAGCTTAGTGGCACTACACTTGCCTCGAAAGCGCAAGGTCCTGAGTTCCATCCTGGTACCAAAAACAAAACAAAGCCCAATTTGACATTCTGTTGCTTAACATTCTCTAGGAAGTCCTCATCCCCTACAAAGGCTAATTCTTTTTTTTTTTTGGTACCAGGGATCGAACTTGGGACCTTGCGGTTTCAGGGCAGGTGGTAGAACCACTGAGCTAAATCCCCAGCCCAAAGCTTAATTCCTTAGCAAGGCATAAAAGGCCTGCGGATTGTACTCTGCCTTACCTCACCAAGGAACAACTCCCCTACCATTGTCATCTACTATGTTTCTCCCTCACAACCCTCACTTACATGTTTTGCTCTGTAAGCACTGAACTACCTGCAGTACCCCTTTGCTCACCACACACTTCTATACCTCTAAGCCTCTGCCCACAGTTTTCCTTGGGCGAATACCTTTCTTTGTTTGTTTAGCAAAATCCTGTGCATCCCTCAAACTTCCTCTCATTTTTCCATCCAGGCAGAAGTACCACTCCGCAGTATACACAACTCTTATTACACATTCCTTCAATCAACAGATTCATAGCCTCTACTATTGGCAAGTCACTATGCAAAGGCTTGTGAATATAAAAATAGATGACCCCCACCCCAATTAGCCTGGAGGTTTACTGGGGTAAGGACAATCATCTTTGTATTCTCAGCACAATGCCTTGCATGTAACAAAAGTTCAATAAATCCTTGTTTAAAAAAAAAAACAAAAAACGAAGCATTCACCCAACTCTCCACTCCCTTATTCCCCTCAGCACTTAATGTACCAAATGGATACTGAGTCCCCCCGCCCCCAGTGTCTGGGATGTAGTATGGCCTACCTCCTTCATTTGACTGGAAGCTCCCTGAAGGCAGGGGCTGTGGCCTGTCTCCTTTCCTTCCTCTAGATCTCCCCCTGGTGTTTAATACAGAGCTTGGCTCACTGGGGTTGGTCAATATTGTTGACTAAGGCAGCATTCAAGAGTGAATCTGCAAACAGGTATCCCAGTGATCTTGAAGGATTCTAGAGCTTTTTACCTGAGCCATGCTGATTACTTAATGGAACCCAAAAGTTCAGGAGTTCCTTGATCCACCTTTCCTTAAGACACTGTTGTTTGAAGAACTGTCACCAAATCACAGTAATGGCTCCTTCATGTCCTTTTAGTCCTGCTTCCATATTGACTTGCTTTTATCTTCCAAAAGACCTTAGTGTCCTCCAAAAGGAAAACAGGTGTTCCAAGAATCCCTGGTTTCTGTCTGCCTTCTGCCTATTGTCTGAAGAAAGCAAAGTCTGCCAGTCTTAGTTTTCCAGTTGAATTCTCTTGATGAAGCTCTTGAGCTGCTCCAGAAACCTGAAATCAGAAAGGGAGACGGGGCCCTTAAGTGCAACATTCTCAGGCCACACGCCGTTTAACACGCTGAACTTTTTTGCGGGTCACTCTGGCACTCTGTGACGCTCATAAAGAGAACGAGTCAGGAAGAGATTTCTTTCTAGGTGAGTAGAAGAAACTGGACTCCTGGGCAAGAAGCGACAGCCAACAGGAGCAAAGGTAACTGGGGCCTCCTAAGGAAGAACTCCGACAACAGGCTAGCTGCTCAGATTTGCCACCTTAGGAATGGAAGAAGGGGGCGGAGGCCTTTCGGGGTTTTTGTGCCAAGTGGGCCGGCCCGCAAAGCTGGTACTCCAAGGAGGCGGGCAGAGCCCGGGTGGAGGAAGGCCATCACTGAGTGCTGAGGCGGTGGGCACCGGAGTTGCAGTGTCCCCACGTGCGCGTTCTCCAAGTTCGCCCGAAGGTACGGAAACTCGCTACGGAAGTGGAGGGCGGGCGGGCAGCCGAGGCCAAGAGCTGTGCCGCACGTCCCTCCCTCCTGCCAGCCAAGCAGCCACAGCACCAGCCGCAGCAACAGGGAAGAAAGCAGGAGGCCGAGCAGCGCGCGAGGTGCGTGCTCGCGCCCGCGTCCCCTCAAGGCGAGCCCCCCTTTCCCCGGCCGGGGACACGGGGACACGGGGACGCGGCGGCGCGGGCGGGCGGGCAGGAGGCGGTGCGCGCCCGAGGCTCCCTCCCTCCGCCACGCGCCCCTCCTCCCTTCCCCTCCCCTCCCCCTTCCCGCGCGGCGCCCACGGCCTGCGAGCAGCTGAAGCGCTGTCGTCCAGTCGGACGACGGTGCGCTTCCCAAGGCGTGCGCTTACCTGCGAGGCACGGCCTCCCGCCGTCTCCCCCGCCGCGCGGCGCCTCCCCCCAGGCCCCAGCACACAGTGCCAACCCCGCGTCCGCCGCTGCCCCCGCCGGGACCGAGGCAAGTTTACAAACACCAACCCGGGGCCCGTTTCCCCGGAAGCACTTCCCCCTCCCCCTCGTCCTCTCCGCCGAGCGGCAACATCCACTTCCGGGCTTGGGAGTCTGGACAGGCGGGGGCAGGCAGAAAGGAGGTGAGGTTGGGGACACGCGGAGTGCAGCAGCTGGCGAGTGGGTGGGGCCGCGCGCGGGAGGATGGGAGGGGGCGTGCTGAGAGCCGGCGCGTGCGCAGTGATGTGGACGAATCCCGACCGCCATCTTGAATGAGGGCAAGAACCAGGATCCGGAAATCGCGTGGCACTGAAAGCTGTTTCAGTGTGGGTTTGGTGGGTGAGCCAGTTAAAAGCTCTTGAAGAATCTCCATTCTTCTGCCTTCCATCATTCCTGGGCCAATCGCCCCAAGTAGAAGCCAGAGTAGATCGTATTCCCGATCTTGTCACTGAAGTTGGCCAGGTTTGTCATTCTCTAAGCTTGTCATCGGAGCTTGCCCTGTAGATGTTGGGGTCGGCTGAAGCGAAGTGAACTTTCTTTGCAAAGCCCTGCCTTTTGGGATCAACCACAATCTGAAAATGAGTGCTCTCTCAGAGGTGTTTCTTGAATAGCCTGAGGCCACCCGGCTCAGGTCCTGGCATCTGGTTGTCTTTTACCTTTCCGCCTTTATTTTAGGTAGCCTAAATTGTGGTCTAATTGTGGCCTCCTCGCAGTAGACTACTCTTGTTGGAAACTTTGCTATGTGGGTTGGACCTTGCGCCAGGTTGCATTAGGAAAACGGAAAATTGAGCCCATCTTCAAATTCTGCCACCCACCTTTGGCCCTTAGGAGGGGTCCTAGAGATGGAAATGTCGATTTCGTTTAAGTCCCAATTTCTTTTTTCTTTTTTGGTACCAGGGATCAAACTCAGGACCTTGCGCTTTCGAGGCAGGTGCAGCGCCAGTGAGCTAAATCCCCAGAAAGTCCTAATTTCTCCTGTAGGCACTATCAGGTTGTGAGTTTAGGAAAACCAATGATATTGGAAAAAAAAAAATCTTTATAATAAAGTCTTACCAACAGGTATTTTGTACATAAATTTTATTTTCCTGAGCTTTGTACACTTGGAGACATAAAAGGAATTTTCTTGTACTCTCAGGATCATCCTAAAGTTGAGATAAAATGAAGAGAGAGTCACCAGAATTCTTTTTTTTTTTTTTTTTTTTGAAACAAGGTCTTGCTGTGTAGTTCATGTTGGCCTTGAACTTGCTATGTAGTCTAGCTGGCCTGCAACTTGCAGCGATTCTCCTGCTTCAGGCCCCTGAGTGCTGGGGTTACAGGTATGGGTCATCACACCTGGATAGAAATTAATTGGAAAAAAAGTTCATACTTTTACTGATCTATCCAGTACAAAAATATAAAATCTAAAAATGTTTAGTCTCCCCCTGTATTATCCTATGCTCCTGGTAACTAATCTTATCAGTTTGGTATACTGTATACCTCCAGACTTCTATTTATATAAAAATGTTTTTATCTGGTGCATATTTATTGAGTACCTATAAGGTGCCACAGTGTATTTTGGACATGTATGCCAGTTCTCCCCTACCCTATGATATTGGAGATGAACCCAAGACCTTTCTTGCCTGCACATGGAGCTAGGACTCTAGCCCATCCATTCACTGTTTTTCCCTTCTGTGCTGGGAATGTAATGCTGGGAATCAAACCCATGCTTTGCCTATGCTAGGCAAGAGGTCTGCCATTGGGCCATACCCCCAATCTCCTACATTTTAAAAATTATTTCATAACAAGAGCTGGGCAAAGTGTTGCATGCCGGTAGTCCCAGCTATACATGGTGGTTGAGTCAGGAGGAGTGCTTGAACTAATGAGCCTGGGCAATATAGTGAGACTCTCTCAGAAAGGAAAAAAAAATTTGTAAAATTGCACAGAACTGGCCAGGTGGGGTGACACACACCTGTAATCCTAGCACTCAGAAAGCTGAGGCAAAAGGATCTCTGTGAGTTCTAGGCCAACCTGGGCTGTCAGGTGAGTTCAAGGAAAACTTGAACTGCATAGGAAGACCCTGTTTCAGAACACCAAAATCAAAAAGAATTGCACATAATTCCACTTTATGTTTGTTTATTTATTTATTTATTTTTCCGGTACCAGGGATCAAACTCAGGACCTTGAGCTTTCGAGGCAGGCATGGCACTACTGAGCTAAATCCCCGGCCTATGTTTATTTTATTTACATAGTCCCATCTGATGAACCTTTAGGTTAGTTCCCGTATTTTTTTTTCTTTTAAACAATGCTATAATGAACATCCATATACAGTTATATTTTTTGCATTCATGGATAGAATATGTGCCTTTTAAATTTTAATAGAGTCTGAAATTGAGTTTCAAAAGTTTGCTGCAGGGCTGGGGATTTAGCTCAGTGGCACCACAATTGCCTTGCAAACATAAGATCTTGAGTTTGATCCCCTGTACAAAAAAAAAAAACAAACTTGCAAAGTTTGTAGTAAAAGTGAATGTACATGCTCATTTAGGACCATGTGTGAATTTTACTACCTTGGCAAAACTGGATGTTGTGCTTTGTGTAGACAGTGATTTTTCTTTTTTCTTCTTTTGAGACAGGGTCTGGCTATGTAGTTCAGACTGGCCTTGAACTTGAAGTGATCCTCCTGCCTCAGCCTACTGAGTGCTGAGATTATAGGCATGCGCCACCATGCCCATTGACAATTACTGATTTGATAAGTGAAAATATTATTTTATTTTAATTTGCATGTCATTAATATGTCATTAATAGTGAAGTTAGCCATCTCTTCTCTCCCACCCATCAAACCCAGGGGCTCTCTACCACTGAGCTACGTCCCCAGCCCTTTTTTTATTTTTTGTTTTGCAATGGGGGGTCTTACTACATTGTCCAGGCTAGCCTTCAACTTGTGAGATCCTCCTTCCTCAGCCTCCTGAGTATCTGCTCATTTTAATTGCTCTTGTAAACTGCCTGTTCATATTCTTTGCCCATGAAAATACAGTAGATCATTTGTTATTGATTGACAAAAATCCTCTTCATCTTGTAGATATTACTCTTCTTCTTCTTTTTTTTTTTTTGGTACTGGGGATCAAACTCTGGTCCTTGTGATTTCGAGGCAGGCGGCAGAACCACTGAGCTAAAACCCCAGCCCGGTATTACTCTTCTTATCTATCAGCTTCTTTTTTTTTGTTTTTTTTTGGTACCGATCGAGGGCAGAATGGATGGGGGTGTGGTTAGTGGTGGGCTGTGCTTTGGGTCTTGAATGTGCTAAGCAAGTGTTCTATCCCCCTCCCACGTAGAACAGGGATTAAACTCAGGACTTGCGCTTGCCAGGCAGGCACAGCACCAGCCCTGCAAGTGTTCTACCTCTGCACTATCCCTAGCCCTTTTTTATTTTTGGTTTTGAGATAAGGATTTGGTAAGTTTCCCAGGCTGGCCTTACACTTGCCGGTCGTTGTGGTGTCTCTGCTTGCTGAGTAGCTGGCATTACAGGCTTCTGTTGTTTTTCTGTCCTGGGAATTGAACCCAGGGATTCATACATGCTGGGCAAGTACTATACCACTGAGCCACATTGCTAACCCTTAAATTGGTTTTTAAAATTTACATTGGAAAGGAGTAATTGCAAGGAGAACAAAGCCCATTTGTTGTTATTGTTGTTTGTTTTTTGTTTTGTTTTAGACAGGGTCTCCCTACGTAGTTCAGGCTGGTCTTGAACTCACTGTGTAGCCCAGGCTGGCCTCAAACTTGTGGTGATCCTCCTGCCTCAGCCTCTCAAGAACTGAGATTACAAGCGTGCACTATCATGCCTCGCTGCAAAGACCATTTTGAAAAGTGCTGGGTAAAACGAATAAGAAAGATAAAGCCAGGAGTTATCTTTAACCATTTTAATGGTGTCTATCCTTACAAAGAAATTTAAGTTTTAGGTTGCTAAATCTGCCTGTGGCTTTTTAGGTTTTTTTAATTAAAATACTTCCCTGCTGGTGATGTAGCTCAGTGGTACTGCGCCTGCCTGGCAAGTGCAAGGTCCTGAGTTTGATCCCCAGTACTGGAAAAAAAAAAGTTTACTTCCTTCTGATATTCTCATAGTTGTAGATTTTCAGTATATATCTTTATCGTAACTACTGTTTATTTTTGTATATGAGAAAAAGTAGTGAGAAATGTCAGATTTATTTGTTTTTAATATAACAAAAGATGGTTTTAGGGGCCAGGGATTTAGCACAATGGTGCCACCACCTGCCTTGCAAGCAAGGTCCTGAGTTCGATCGCTGGTACCAACAAAACAAAACAAAAGATGGTTTTATATGGGAAAAGGTGGAAAAGAAAGAGAATAGACCGCTACCATGATGTGGCAGGGGGCTTCAGAGCCGAAAGCCCCCAAATGTCAGGTTTAAAAGCGACCAGTGATAATAGAACCTAGCGTGTCCGGAGTCGCGCAGAAGACTCCGAATCAGCCCGCTGCAGTCAGGCAGGTCTGCGCACGCCCTGCTGAGGTCCCGAGTCGCGCAGAAGACGCCGAATCAGCCCGCGCCCCGGCAACAATCCACTGGATCCCCCCTCCCAGCCCCTGCTCCTCTGTACAGCCACCTAGTTCCACACTACAAAGACGCAGAGGACACCAGACCACCAGACCACGTTACTGAGTCCCGCTGCTCCCGGCCCAGAGATAGGTAGGGGCTTCTGAGCTGCCATCCCACTGCTCCTGGTCCAGAGGCCACTGCTCCTGGTCCAGAGGAAGGGGCTTCCCGGCCACCATCCCTCCCACTGCTCCCAGCCCAGAGGAAAGGGCTTTTGGGCCACCTTCTGTCCCGCCGCTCCTGGCCCAGAGGAAGGGGCTTCTGGGCCACCATCCTTCCCACCGCTCCCGGCCCAGAGGTAGGGGCTTCTGAGCCGCCATCCCACTGCTCCTGGACCAGAGGAAGGGGCTTCCCGGCCACCATCCCTCCCGCTGCTCCCAGCCCACAGGAAAGGGCTTTTGGTCCACCATCCCTACCGCTGCTCCCGGCCCCTGTCCCACCTCTCCCACCTCAGAGGAGGTAATCCGTGCAGGTGCCAACAGCACCCCCCCCCCCCGTCCAAATGAGAAAACTCGTAAATTAAGTCTCAAAACCAGACTCCCAGATCACCCACAGCAACCCCAAAGGGAAATGAGATGGAACACTCTGATACTCAACCACCTGGACCCACTGAACTGGCAACAAAAGGGGATCTGGAAAAAATGAAATCAGAAATAATTTCTCAGATAACAGGAGAAATTGTGTCCCTAGTGCAAGACATGATTAATAAATCTAGAGAGGAGCTCAGGAACATGATGGAATCCCAACATAGGAACCAAATGGAATCCATAAAACAGATGCAAATAGATTTCCAGGACATGAAAAACTCCATTGAAAGTCTACACAGCAGAATGAGCCAATGTGAGGACAGAATTTCAGATAGAGAAGATAAGATTGCAGTTAGTGGTCAGGAAAAGAAAAATTGCTTCAAAATTAGAAGGGAACATGAGAAATCAATCCAGCAGCTGCTAGATGATGCAAAGAAGAATAACATAAGACTGATTGGAGTCAATGAAGAAACAGGAGAGAGTGCAGATGACATAAAAGATCTCTTCACAGAAATAATGTCAGAAAACTTCCCAAGCAGGGGAAAAGAGCTTGACATACAGATAAGTGAGGCATATAGGACTCCAAATAGCCTTGATCAAAAAAAATCTACACATAGGCATATAATTGTTAAGATTCCAGAAACTCAACAGAAGAACAAACTTCTACAAGCAGAGAAAAGAAACAAATCACATACAAAGGAAAGCCCATCAGAATCACAGCAGACTTCTCAACACAAAGCATCAAGGCAAGAAGAGCTTGGAGTGACATATTCCAAGCCCTAAAAGAAAACAGCCTCCAACCCAGATTGATGTACCCTGCAAAACTATCTTTCAAAATGGATGGAGAAATAAGATACTTTCATGACAAAGAGCACCTTAGGAACTTCATGAATACCAAACCAGCACTCCAAAGAATTTTACACAATATCCTAGGAACAGACATTGAGGATCACAACCCCAGGAAGCAAAGCAGAATGAACCCATCTGGCATGACAAGAAATTAAATGTAAACGGGGAGAACCCAACAAAAAGAAAAAGTCATGGCAATGACAAGTCAATACATTTCAGTTATAACCATCAATGTTAATGGTCTCAATTCAACAATCAAAAGAAATAGACTGGCAGAATGGGTCAAGAAGCAAAATCTAACAGTATGCTGCATACAAGAAACACACTTGATTCACAAGGAAACTCATAGACTGAAAGTTAAAGGGTGGAAAACAATACTGCATGCGACAGGAACCCGAAAAAAAGCAGGAGTAGCTATCCTCTTGGCAGATCAAGTAGGTTTCAAACCAACACTGATTAAGAGAGACGAAGAAGGACACTACATCCTTGTAAAGGGAAGAATCCAAGAGGAAGAGATGACAATCATAAATATCTATGCACCAAACACTAATGTGTCCAACTATATAAAACAAATACTAACAGACATGAAAAGTCATATATGCACTAATACAATTGTAGTGGGAGACCTCAACACCCCACTGTCACAAATAGATAGATCAACTAGACTAAAAATAAGTAATGAAATACTAGAACTCAATCGAACTCTTGAACAAATGAACTTAACAGATGTTTACAGTCTTCCACCCCACAAAATCAGAATACACATTCTTCTCAGCTGCACATTGGTCATTCTCCAAAATAGACCACATACGCACACATAGAACATGTTTAAGTGCAAAGGAATTGAAGTTATCCCCTGTATATTATCAGAACACAGTGCGATGAAATTGGAGATCCATAGCAAAAGAAACTCAAAAAATTTCATAAACACGTGGAAAGTGAACAACACACTTCTGAATAACCAGTGGCTCACAGAGGAAATTAAAGAAGAAATCAGACAGTTCCTTCAATTAAATGACAATGACAATACAACCTACCAGAATCTGTGGGACACAATGAAAGCAGTCTTATGAGGGAAATTCATAGCAGTGAATACGCATATTAGGAAAACAGAACGAGCCCAATTAAACAACCTGATGCTGAACCTCAAGCTTCTAGAAAAAGAAAAGCAGGACAACCCCAAAGCTCATACAAGAGAGGAAATTATAAAGATCAGAGGAGAAATCAATGCAATGGAGACTAAGAGAACGATACAAAAAATCAATGAAGCCAAGAGTTGGTTCTTCAAAAGAATCAACAAAATTGACAAACCCTTAGCCAACCTTGTCAGAAAAAGGAAAGAAAAGGCCCAAATCCATGCAATTAGGAATGAAAAGGATGAAATTACAACAGACCCAGCAGAAATCCAGAGGATCATCAATACCTACTTCCAGAACCTATACGCCAATAAGATGGACAACACGGAAGAAATGGACAGATTCCTAGATACATATGAATTACCAAAATTGAATGAAGAAGACCTAAAAATTCTGAACAGCCCAATATCAACCAATGAAATTGAAAATGTAATAAAAAACTTATCAACTAAGAAAAGCCCAGGCCCTGATGGCTTCACTGCTGAATTCTACAAGACATTTAGAGAGGAACTGCTGCCACTACTGTTTAAGCTCTTCAATGAAATTGAAAGGGAAGCAATACTCCCAAATTCATTCCTGGAAGCAAGCATCACCTTGATCCCCAAAGCAGAGAAAGACCCAACTGAAAAAGAGAACTATAGGCCAATCTCACTAATGAACATAGATGCAAAAATCCTTAATAAGATAATGGGAAACAGAATGCAGAAGATCATCAAGAAGATCATACACCCTGATCAAGTGGGATTCATCCCACGGATGCAGGGATGGTTCAATATATGAAAATCAACCAATGTAATACACTATATCAAGAGAACCAAGGACAAAAACCATTTGATTATCTCCATAGATGCAGAAAAAGCATTTGACAAAATCCAACATGCATTTATGATAAAAACCCTACAAAAAATTGGAATAGATGGTCTCTACCTCAAACTGATAGAAGCCATCTATGAAAAACCAACAGCCAATATCATACTAAATGGTCCAAAACTGAAATCCTTCCCACTAAAATCAGGAACAAGACAAGGATGTCCACTATCACCACTCCTGTTCAATACAGTTTTGGAAACATTAGCTTCAGCAATTAGACAAGAGAAAGAAATAAAAGGAATAAAGATAGGTAATGAAGAAGTCAAATTGTCATTATTTGCAGATGACATGATACTCTATATAGAAGACCCCAAGACCTCCACCAAAAGTCTTCTAGACTTAATAACCAAATTCACTCAAGTAGCTGGTTACAAGGTCAACACACAAAAATCAATAGCTTTCCTCTACACCAATGACAGACTCACTGAGAGAGAAATAGGGCAAATAATTCCTTTCACAATAGCATCCAAAAAACTGAAATACCTAGGAATCAAACTAACGAAAGAAATCAAAGACCTCTTCTCTGAAAACTATGGCACTCTGAAAAGAGAGATTGAAGATGATATCAGAAAATGGACAGACATCCCCTGCTCCTGGGTAGGAAGGATTAATACAGTGAAAATGGCCATACTTACCAAACTGCTATATAGATTTAATGCAATTCCAATTGAGATCCCAGCAGCATACTTCATAGACCTTGAGAAAACAATCCAAAAATTCATTTGGAAGAAGAAGAGACCCAGAATAGCAAAAGCAATTCTAGGTAACAGAGATATGGCAGGGGGTATCACAATCCCCAACCTGCAACTCTACTACAAAGCTACTGTGATCAAAACAGCATGGTACTGGCAAAGAAACAGACCTGAGGACCCGTGGAACAGATTAGAAGATGCAGAAACAACGCCAGACAAACTCAGCCATCTCATCTTCGATAAAGGAGCCAAACACCCTCACTGGGGGAAAGATAGCCTCTTTAATAAATGGTGCTGGAAAACGTGGGCTTCAACTTGCCAAAGATTAAAACTAGACCTATATCTCTCACCATGCACTAAACTAAAATCAAAATGGATTAAAGATCTAAATATTAAAATAGAAACTCTGAACCAGTTGGAACAGAGGTTAGGTAGAACCCTTGAAGACATCAGTGTAGGAAAAGATTTTATGAACAAGACCTCAGTTGCCTGTGAACTAGCACAAACAATCGACAAGTGGGATCTCTTCTTATTAAAAGGCTTCTGCACAGCAAGAGAAACCACCAGCAGTGTGGAGAGACAACCCACAGTGTGGGAAAAAATCTTCACCTGCTCTTCCTCAGACAAAGGTCTACTATCTCGAATCTATAAAGAACTTAAAAAGATCAGACCTCCCAAATTTAAAGACCCAATCCTAAAATGGGCATCTGAAATGAACAGACATTTCTCAGACAAAGAAGTAGAAATAGCAAATAAATACATGAAAAAATGTTCAACATCACTGGTCATTCAAGAGATGTAAATGAAAACAATGCTGAGATTCCACTTCACTCCAGAAAGAATGGCTGCTATCATGAAATCAACCAGTAACAAATGCTGGCGGGGCTGTGGGGAAAGAGGAACCCTGCTGCACTGCTGGTGGGAGTGTAGACTGGTGCAAGCACTGTGGAAATCCGTATGGAGATACCTCAGAGAACTAGGACTGGAAGTCCCATTTGACCCTGCTATTCCACTGCTGGGGATCTTCCCCAAATAATTAAAAGAATCATACCACAGTGATATATGTGCACCCATGTTCATAGTAGCACAGTTTGTGATAGCTAAAGCTTGGAAACAGCCCAAATGCCCATCAACTGGAGACTGGATAAAGAAAATGTGTTTTTTTAATAAAACAGAGTACTACTCAGCCATAAAAAATGAGAAATTAGAGACATTTATAGCTAAGTGGATGCACATTGAGGTGATACTCTTAAGTGAAATAAATAGGACACACATGTATAAATACTGAATAGTTTCTCTGGTGTGAGAAACTGAAAGTGTAAATAAGGACTAAATGCATAATAGGTAATGTGAAATAGGAAGAAAAGGGGCAAAGGGGAAGGACGTGGGAGGGCTAGGGGAAAGGATAGAAGGGAATGGGATTAATATGAGAAAATGGAAAAATAGGAACAAAATCTTTGTAAATAGGGAGGACTGGAGGGGTTGAAGGGAGGGCTGGGCAAGGGTGAAAAATGAGAACCAAGAGAGACTATGTAAAGGTGCAAATTTCCAATGATGAATGTCATTATATTGTATACCTAAAATGTACCAATGATTAGAATGAATAGTCGATAATGTAAGATAGGAAGAAAAGGTCCAAAGGGGTAGGGGTAGTGGGAGGGGCAGGGCCAGGGGAAAGGAAAGAAGGGAAAGGAAAAATGATGAGAAATGCAAAAAATGGAAATAAAGTCTTTGTAAATAGGGAAGGGTGGAGGGGGTGAAGGGAAGGCTAGGAATGGGGAAAAAATAAGAACCAAGATGCATTATGTAAAGGTACAATTCCCAATGAGAAATGTAATTGTGTTGTATACCTACAATGTACCAATAAAAGAATTGAATTAAAAAAAAAAACAAACCATTGCTGAGGATAATAGAACCTAGCCTAGAAGTCAGAAAATCAGTGACCCAGGATTGCTCCATATCACCTTTGTAATCTTGGACAAATTAGTTCACTCTGGCCCAAGAGACAGATAAGGAGAAATAAATAAATATTCTAGCTTATTTCTAGTACCTTTTTTTTTTGGTATCAGGGATCGAACTCGGATCCTTGTGCTTGGGAGGCAGGCAGTAGAACCACTGAGCTAAATCCCCGGCCCCAGTACCTTTTTTGTTTTCATGGTACTAAAGGTTGAATCCAGAGCCTTCACTCTAAGCTACATCCCCAGCCCTTTTAATTTTTTGAGACAGGACCTTGCTTAGTTGCTAAGTGCCTAAGTTGGCCTTGAACTTGTGATCCTTCTGCCTCAGCCTCCCAGAGTGCTGGGATTACAGATGTGCACCACCACACCTGGCTTCTAGTACTGTTTTCAAGATTAAATGAAGCAATTGATGAGAATACTTTGAACAGGAAAAAAAAAAATCCTTCTCAAATCTAGGTTACTATTAGTAGAGATTCCTGGTTTATGCAAATCAAATGCAAGCGAAGCATTATTTCCAGTTTGTATAAGTACAGTAGTTGATAGATTCAACCAGTGTTTATAGATTGCCTTTGTGCAAGACCCTGGGGTAGGGCAGAGGAGAGTGGGGAAGATGGAAACTAACATTCTGAGGGTTGCCTATTTTATATTTACTGCTTTTTTCAATGAAAGTTACCTCTTAGTCCTTACCACCCAGGTGGACAGTTTAGAACTGGGAAAAACCTTGTGCATGTAAGGAGAGCTGGTGCCTTTAGTCGTATGGTCGTGGACTCAGTGTGTAGATAGTTAACTAGCACAGAAGCCAGTGTTGGATTTTTTGGTACTGGCAATGGAACCCAGGCCTCATGCATTCTAAGCACATGCTCTTCCGCTGAGCTGTACCCTCAACCAGACCCAAGGTTTTAACTTTTCTTTTCTTTTTTTGGAGGATGGGGGTGAGACAGTCTTGATATATAGCCCAGGCTGGCCTTGAACTCACCATATAGTCCAGGCTGGCCTCTAACTCACTGAGATCCTCCTGAGCACTGGGATTACAGGCAGGCCGGCTCTTTACATTCTTATAGGCCTGGTTGAAAGCACTTAAGAGGCTGGATATTAGTGGCACATGCCTGAAATCCCAGCACTCTGGAGGCTGAGGCAGGAGGATTGCTTTTAGTTCAAGGTCAGCCTGAACTACATAGTGAGACCCTGTCTCAACCCCAATTCCAAGAAAAGGCACTTAAGAGGCAGTTCCCCACATCCTTTTGCCCCAGGCAGGCCTCCCCTTCTGTGACCTCCCCTACGCCATCACTGATTCCATTAGTGGTATAAGGACTCCTGACCAGTCTTCTACGCATGTCTTTTCTCCTAGAAGCTCGAGTGGCCATGGAGCAGGGTGTACCAGCCCTGTTAGTCTCTGTGGCAGCATTCATGCCTTCAGTCTACTTGTGGGCTCCCTTGCCAGCAGGCTAGCTAAAGCCCCCAGGCAGAAGCAGCACTGGAACAGTGCCAGCCAGGAAGCAGAAGTAAACTGTCAGGGTTTGCTGAACCAGCTGAACCCTCCCCTCTGAGTGCCAGTGTGGATTGTGTAATAGAAACGAGCAGTGTTTGGCTCCCTTTGATACCTGTGAGACCTTTGATGATGGTGGATAGAGAAGTTGGGAAACCAAATGCTATACAAGGAACATTCTTTGAGCCTGGTAGTGTGTATATTTTGGCATTTTTGTTTTCTTTTCTCTTCCAGTACTGGAGATTAACCTAGGGCATTCTTATTTACACTCCCAGCTCCCCTTTCCCTTTTTTTGAGGCAGGGTTTCAATAAATTGCCCAGGCTGGCCTGAGTCACTGGTGTTACAGACATGTGCCACCATGCCCATGTTATATTTTGGCATTCTTGTGGCCTTTTAATTGCCCTATAATCTTTTTTGTTCTTGTTTTTAAATATCCCTTTAGTTATATAAGTAATACAAAATTATTGCATAAAGTTATAAAAATATGGAAGTATATAAATAAGAAAATTACAAGCACCCATAGTTCCAGTGCCCAGTAACAACCACAGTTAATATTTAGAAGTCTTTTTCAGTCTTTAAAAAAAATGCATGGCAAGTCCCTGTTGATAGGTATGGTTTCTTTTGTGGGTGATGAAAATGTTGTGGAATTAAATTGTGGTAACCAGTGTACAACTTGGCAAATATGCTAAAAACCACTAAGTTACTTTCAAAAAGTGAATGTCATGGTAAGTAAATCATATCTCAATAAAATTACTCTTTAAAATTGTGGTATTCATGGTAGTGCATCCCTGTAATCTCAGCACTCAGGAGGCTGAGGCAGGAGGACCGCCATGAGTTTGAGGCCAGCCTGGGGTACATAGTGAGTTCAGGGCCAGCCTGAACTACAAAGGAAGACCTTGCCTCAAAAACCAACCAAACAAAAAAAACTATGGTATTGTCTTTGAACTATCTGAAAGTATTTCAGTTCATGTTCTTTCATGACTAAATGTTTCAGTATATTTTTTAACAATAAGATTATTCTTTTGCATAAGCACAATACAGTTGTTAATTAAGATATTAACTCTGAGCCGGGGATTTAGCTCAGTGGTTTTGCAGCCTGCTGCACAAGCGCAGGGACCCAAGTTCTATCCCCGGTACCAAAAAAAAAAAGATATTAACACTGATTTAATACTAATATTTACGATATTATCCAAGTCAGACTATGTACCAGATTTTGAATAATGTTCTTTTTTTTTTTTCCTTTGGTACCAGGTATTGAACTCAGGACATTGTGTTTGTGAGGCAGGCGGTGGCACCACTGATAAAAATCCTGGGCCCCTGCTTTCCTTTGTTTTTGAGACAAAGTCTCAATAGTACAGGCTGCCCTCAAACTTGCAATCCTCCTGATCCAACCTCCCAGCCAATAATAGTCTTTATAACAGTTTTTTTCTTCCTTACCTAGGAGCCATTCTCAAATTTCATGTTCCTTTTGGTTGTATTGCTTCTATTCTCCTTCGATCTGGAACAGGTATTCAGCTTCTCTTTTATTTTCATGACTTTTTTTGGGTGGTGCTGGGGACTGAACTCTTGAGCCTTCCGCATGCTAGGCAAACGCTCTACCACTATCTGCACCCTCAGCCCCCAATGTTGACATTTTCAAAGAGTACAGGCTAGTTGTTTCATAGATGGACCCCCCAGCAGAGGTATATTTATTACCCTACAGTTAAATTTGGATTGTGTGTCTGTGGCAGAAATGTTACCTAAGATGTGTTTCTCGGTGCTTCATATCTCAAGGCCCATGGTGTCAGTCTGTCCCGCTGCTGGTGATGTCAGTCTTGATCATTTGGATAAAGTAGTATCCACTAGGTTTTACCACAGTAAAGTTACCCATTTCCCTTTGAAGTTTTTTTTTTTTTTCATACCAGGGATCAAACTCAGGACCTTGCGCTTGCGAGTCAGGTGGTAGAACCACTGAGCTAAATCCCTGGCTCCCCTTTGAAGTATTTTAAGGGGGAAAAAATATTACAGCATAGCCCAGAGGAAAAAAGTGAAGCTTTTCCCAGGTTTTTGTGTTGTTATTGATAGATTATAGGGTTGTGTTGAAGGAGAGAAAGATATAACATCCTTTGAAAATTAGATTAAAAGGTTAAATAAAAAAGATTAGGGCCAAGATGTAACAGCGCAGTGGTAGGGTGTTTCCTTAGCTTGCAGAAAACTCTCAGTTCTGTCCCGTTGTACATACACACATACACACACATATGCACGCACACACTAAAAGAAAAAAAAAACAGTCAAAGATCAGTTAGAATCTCTGGTTAGAGCAACCAGTAGAAGAGTGTGCTATGCACCTAGCACCCCAAGAGGAAGAGTAGGTTTAAATGAGCTGGTTTGGGATGGGTGCACCAGTGGAACTTCTTAGTTAGGCTTTAGGGATCTGGGGCTTGGGAAAATGGTGTGAGACACATGGCTCACCTCATTCAGCCCTGGCAGTGGATGAGATTTCCCAGTGACATGTATGGAGGGTGGAATGAAGAGGCCAGAGACAGACCTTGAGGTACCCTAGCATTTCTAGGAGGGCCAGAGGAAGCCTGGCGTGGCCTGAGAGAGGGGCAGACCAGGATGGTAACTGTGGAAGAAAACATCTCAAGAAGAGGTGGCACACTCCGTCAGATGGGTTTGGAGGGGTCATGGAGGATAGAGATGAACTGTGTCCATTAGCTTTGGAGGCAGAATTCTTGGTGACCTTGACGGAGGAAACTGCATGGTAGGGAGCTGAGGAGAATATGAGAGAAGTAAAGGTGGGGAGTCATGATTCCTTTTCTGGAACATTGGCTGTGTAGTGGAGGTGGCAAAGAGGGGAGCATGCTGGGAAAAGTGAGCAGTGTCAAACGCTGTGAAGAAAAGGTAGAAGACAAGGGTTGAAGAAATGAGAGGGGATAATGAAGAAGTGTTTGTGAGCTGAGCATGATGGCGCTTGCCTGTAATCCCTAGTTACCCAGGAGGCTGAAGCAGACGATTGCAAGGTCGAGGCCAGCTTTGGCAACTTAGCGAGACCCTGACATAGAATAAAAAGGGCTTTGGATATAGCTCAGTGATAGAGCACCCCTAGGTGTGCGGAGAGTCTCCCTGAGGGAAAGGGAGAGGAAACCTTTAGACCAGTGGTTCTGACTCACATATCCCCCGGGCCAGGTAGGTTGTTCAGATGAGTGAGTGGGCCAGTGCAGACTGAGGTGGAACAGAAAGCAAAACCCCCCAAGGGCCTGTGCCCAGCCATCTTGCCAGATTTCATCCCTCACCCACTGCCATGGGACAGGGGCTGTTCTTTCAGCCTGGGTCTTGGAATAACAGCTCATGAATCAGTTGCAGCCGTCACCACCACCAGTGCAAACCAGCTACTTGGGAGGCCGAGGCAGGAGGACCACAATTTCAAGGCCAGCCTAGGCAATTTAGTGAACCCTGGCTCAAAATTAAAAGATCTCAGATTTAGCTCAGTAGTAGAGACCTTGCTTGCCTACCATGAGTCCTTGGGATCAGATTTCTAGTACCTCAAAAACAAACAAGCAGAACTATACTGAGATATCTTTTTCTTCACTGTTTGGGCTCAAACCCAGGGCTTCACACCTGCTAGACAGGTACTCTACTACTACCTCCTGCCCTGAGATATCATTTGCCACTCTTCAATTTCAGAAGCTTGACATCATGCTCTTTTGTGAGGCTGAGGACATGGCCGTTTTCATAAATCAATAAAACCTTAATGGATGCTGGCAATCCATAGCAAACCTAGACCTGCATATGATGATGGTAAAAACATAGTCATTCATGTCAATAAAGATATGGAGATAGGCTGGGGATTTGGCTCAGTGGTTCCGTCGCTTGCCTTGCAAGTGCAAGGACCCGAGTTCGATCCCTGGTACCAAAAAATAAATAAATAAATAAATAAAGATACGGAGAAACTGGAATCCTCATGCATTGGTGGTGGAAATGTACTTTGGGGAATAGTTTGGCTGTTCCTCAAAAGTGAAACAGAGAAGCCGGACGTGGTGGCACATGCGTGTAATCCCAGCACTCAGGAGGCTGAGACAGGATGATCACCAAAAGTTCAAGGCTAGGCTGGGCTACACAGTGAGTTCAAGTCCAGCCTGGAATACATAGCCAGACCACACGCGTCTCAAACAACAACAACAAACAAGTGAAACATAGAGTTACTATATGACTTAGTAATTTCTTTTTTTTTTTTTTTGGTACTGGGGATTGAACTTGTGCCCTTGAGCTTGTGCAGCAGGCAGCAAAACCACTGAGCTAAATCCCCAGCCCTATGACTTAGTAATTTCACTACCAGGGTATACCCAGGAGAATTGAAAACACATCCACGCAAAATCTTGCACACAAATGTTCATAGCAGCATTCATAATAGCCCATAAACTGATAAATGGATAAATAAATTAATATATTCACACAATGGCTATGGTTCAGTCATAAAAAGGAAAGGAGTACTGGTGCATGCTACAATGTGAATGAACCTTGAAAACGTGCTAAATGAAAGAGGCCAGTCAGAAGAGACCATATGCTGACTCCTTATATGTGATGTGTCTAGAATGGACAAGTCTCCAGAGATGGAAAGTAGATTAATGGTTGCAGAAGATGGAGGTGAGAGGAACAGAGTTTTTTACTGGGGTAAGGAAAATGTTCTGGAGTTAGTGATAATGGTTGCTCAAGTTTGTGAATATACAAAAATCCACTGAATTATGTACTTTAAAGGGATATACTTTGTGGTGTGTAAATTATATCTCAATAAAGCTGTTATATTTTTTTAAAATGAGGAAGTTCTATATACACTGATAAGATCACCTTTTCTTTTTCTTTTTTTTTTTGAGACAGAATCTCGTTCTGTAGTTCAGGCTGGCCTTGAACTCTCTATGTAGCCCAGGCTGGCTTTGAACTCATGGCAGTCTTCCTAGCTCAGCCTCCTGAGTGCTGGGACTACAGGTGTGCAGTACCACAGCCGGCCACCTGTATTTTGTTAACTGAAAAAAGCAAGGTGCTGGGTCGGGGACTTAGTTCAGTGGTGCTCCGCCTGTCTTGTTAGCGCAAGGTCCTGAGGTCGATCCCCAATACCACCAAAAAAACAATGCATTAAAAACTCTGAAAATGATATAGGGGTGATATAGGACCTCTAATAATATAAGGGAAATATAACTCTTAACCTGTTAGATGCCTGGTACACAGAGTTCATGTTCTCTAAAATCAAAGACTGAATTCTAGGAACAGTGGAGGTTAAAAGTAGGAAGTATTTATTGAGAGAAATACAGCTTTTATCTAAGAAACAGAAGGGGTCCTGAGTGAATGGCTGCTGACTCCACTTACAGGGGAGGCTTTATAGAGCAAAATTATGAGGTGGGGATGAAATCATGAGGTGAGTACAAGGTCGGACAAAACTGTAGTCAACTAATGAGATTCCAAGTGTAGTCACTTAGGTAATATTGATTAAATGGGGATCAAACAGGGAAGCAAGTCATGTAGCAAGCTAGCAAGTGTATTGATGCTTATTAGAATGTCAGTCACTGCTGTTTGTCCCTAGGGGAAGTATGTGGGTGTAGTCATTTTTCTTTATCTTGAAGCCTGACCGTCAACAAATGCGCCTCCAGCCACAGATGTCTTCTGCACTGACTTCTTTTGAGGGCCTAGCCCTGTCTGACTGCCTATAATATTTCTGAATAATTTAGCTGTGTATAATAAAAGGACATCTAAGAAACTAATAAAAATGGTTAGCTGTGTGGATTAGAATAGGGGAAACGGAGTGGTATGGGAATTAGGTTTCTTGCTATATTAATATTTTTGTTTTGATTTTTGAATTGTGAGTATATTGCTTAAGTTAAAAACTGAAAAGAAAGCATGATGAAATGTAAAACTATAATAATAAAAGGTAAGCTTCAACTATAGCTGCTTGTTCCTATTTATTAATTCAGGTTAATTGTTGCCACTTCTTTTGATTTTTTTTCCACAAGAAGCTGGATGTCAGTATTTTTTTGTGAAATATCTTTCATTGTTGAACATTCTTTTTGTTATTATTATTATTATTATTAATTTTTTTTTTGGACCAGGGATTGAACTCGGGACCTTCCACTTGTGAAGCAGGCAGCGGAACCACTGAGCTAAATCCCCAGCCCTGTAATTATTATTTTTGTGTGTGGTGCTGGAGGTCCAATGCAGGCCCTCTGCACCACTGAGCTACATCCCCATTATTTTGGGTTTTGGAGATAGGGTTTTGCTATGTAGTTTAGGCTGGCCTTGAACTCACTATGTCTCCCAGTTTGGCCTCAAACTCCCAGTGATCCTTCTGCCTCAGCCTCCTGAGTGTTGATATTACGAGTGTGTACCACCCTGCCCAGCTCTCCCAATAATTTTTTTTTCCATTTAGTTTATTTGTACATTTTAGGTATACAATATAGTTACATTCATCATTGGGATCTTGTACCTTTACATGATATATCTTGGTTCTTATTTTTTCCCCCACCAATAATTATTTTTTAAAAAATTGTAAGTGTAGGGTTGGGGATTTAGCTCAGTGGTTCCAGCACCTGCCTCACAAGCACAAGGTCCAGAGTTTGATCCCTGGTACCCCCCCCAAAAATTTTAAGTATAGTATGTCTGCCAAATAAAGCCATGTCTGTCTATGGATGGGATTTGGCTCATCATTTTCATGTTCTAGTTTGTTTGTTTGTTTGGTACCAGGGATCCAACTCAGGTTCTTGTGCTTGCGCAGCAGGCAGCGAAACCACTGAGCTAAATCCCTGGCCCTTTTCATGTTTTAGTTTGTGTCTTGTGCTGTTGACTGTGGACTTCAAAGAGGCTGAGCTGTCTTGTGCTCACTATTGCCCTTTTAGTGGCACCAAAGTACATGGGACATGCTAGGTATTGAATAGACATTGAATGAATGAATGATTGATTCAGAGTGCAGGGAGTTAAATAAAGTTGAGTGAGGTTTTTTTTTCCCCCATTAAGTTTATTGGTACATTTTAGGTATAAAATACAGTTACATTCATCACTGGGATCTTGTACCATTACATGAGTATCTTGGTTCTTATTTTTTTCCCCTTCCCCTGCCCTCCCTTCACTCCCTCCACCCTTCCCTATTTGCAAAGACTTTGTTTCCATTTTTTTCCTTTTCTCATATTTTTTCTTTTCCCTTCTTTCCTTTTCCCTACCTCTCCCACTTCCCCTGCTCCTTTAGACCTTTACTTCCTATTACATAATATCAGTTATACATTTTTAAAATTACAATATCAAGATCTAGGAGACATTACCACAGATTTTACAGAATTTAAAAGGATTTGGAAAACATATTACAAAAATCTTTTGAAATAAATTTGACAACTTCTAAGAAGTACCTTGGAAGACAAATTAATGAAACTAACTCTGGAGGAAATATAAAATTTGAATAGCACCTATTAAAGAAAGTATATTCCTAGCTTGAAAACCTACCTATATGACAACAACAGGCTCATATACATTTTAACTGATAAATTATAGCAAACATTTAAAGCAGAAAATAAAAGGAACACTTCTCCCCTCATTTTAGGAAATCAACATTGTGCTAATCCTAAAACTGGATGAAGATAATAGAAGAAAAAAGTATGAACATAGATAGAAATTTGTTTAACAAAACAATTAGAAGTCAGATCTGGCAGTATGTAGAAAGTGGTTTTGTTATTGGGATGGCAGTGTTGGTTCAGCATTGGAAGATCCACCCCCAAAAGTAATCATTTTAACAGAGGAAAGGAAAAAGCCATATGATCCTGTCACTAGGTGGAGAAAAATTATTGGACTAAATTCTACAGCTGTTCATGGTAAAAGCTATCAGGAGAGTAGAAGTAGAACAGAACCTTCTAGTTGAGTGAGTTTTGATGGCTTTATTTTCTCTAGGAAAATTGAGAAATGAGACAAGGAGGAAGAAGGTTAGTGGGTCAATAATTCAAGAGGCATGAAAAATTTTTGAAATAGCTAAGAGAATTTGTGATAGAGCCATCACCAAAAATAGTAGTGTTGCCAGGTGGTATTGCATTTCTGGCTGAGCATAGCCACTACTTTTTTCCTCTGAAGACAGTTATTAACTTCATTATGGTCCTAGGAATTGTCACACTTGTCCACATGTTGGAGAAAAGTGCAGCCCCCTGACCCTCTGTCTTTTGCCTGTGACCTGGTGTCTGTTTGTTTCGTCTTGGGAAGTCTTTGGGGCTTCCATTGTCTCGGGAAATCTTGGGATCCGCCATTGACCAGGACTGATACTATAATCTGACTTTAGGAAGGGAGATAGAAGGGGCGTTGCTGGCTAAATGGGCAGGGGGAGGAGAATGAGGGAGTAACTGTTTGATACAGATTTTCATTTACTCTCCATAAGGTAGATAAGCAAAGAACTGTGAACAGAGTTAGAAACTGCACTTGGCCCCAAGCTGAGAAGATGCTAGTAGGACCAAACAATGTTTGTTTTGTTTTATTTATTTATTTTTAATTTTATTAGTACATGTTTGCAGTTCATGCAGTTCGTTTTGTTTTAAAATGCAGCCATTTTATCTGGCTTATGGGATCTCTAGCCCATATAGTCTAGTCACAAACTCCCTCATATCTTTCCTGCCTTTATATATCCAACCTAGATTGCATGGTCTCTTGTTTTACCTATTTTCTTCCCAATATTTTGAACTCCCTGGCCCTACTGTCCTTCCACCAAATCCACCTGGCAAAACCCCCCATCCAACTGGCCTGTCTTTGTCTCACCAAGTTCACCAGGCCTGGTGGATGCTTCTAGGCAAAACCATATAACTAAGCCAGATGTGGTGGTGCACACCTCTCATCCCAGCACTCTGGGAGGCTGGGGCAAGAGGATCAAAAGTTCTAGCCTGCTCTGGGAAATTTAGCGATTTAGCAAGACCCTGTCTTAGAGTAAAAAAATTTAAAAAGGGCTGTTGATGTAGCTCAGTGCGCAAACCCTTGGTTCAATCCCTAGTACTGAAAAATTTTAAAAAAGTAAAACACATAAATTTTCAAACGGGTGTCGCGATAAATTCATGGTCAGTGCACTCGTTCCAGTTAAACACAGCAGATTAAATTACAACATCTGCCACCACTCCTTCTGAAGGCCCACAAAGATTACTTCAGCAAGATTTGAGATCCAGAAAAATAAGGCAAATGAGAAGACAAGAGGTAAGAGAGTTATCAATGATCACTGAAGACAGAAGGCAGAGGAAAAGTGGTAACTGGTTTGGTCAACAGCGGGAAGTCAAGGCCAGTACAGAATGTCTGCAGAAGCCCAGTAGGAAACAAGCTGGTGCTTAGGGCAGAAGCCCAGAAAGATCTGGAGGGAAAGCACTGGCTCCCTCTCTTGGAAGTCAGAAGGAGGGCACAGCTAAACACACAAAGCCGAACATGAGGTAACAAAGCACAATGGTTAAAGGTCTCAAAGCCAGACACACCTGTGTCTACACCCAGCTCCACCATGCACTGGCTGTGTGACCTGGACAAAGTACACAGTATCTCTAAAAGTCAGTTTCCTCCTTTAAGTGGAAGGAGGAAGTTGACATTGAATGGCTTTGAAGGTTAGCATGATGCATTTTAAATACAGACAGTATCATGTGGTAAGGACTGAAGTGGGACTTTTCTTTGTTTTTAACAATGCCAGGGATAGAACCTAATGTCTCATACAAGCTAGGCAAGCTTTCTACCACTGAGCTACACCCCAGCCCATAGGGACTATGTGTTAGTTTGTTGTTGTTGTTGTGTTTTGGTACTGAAGATTGAACTCAGGACCTTGCTTTTGCCAGGCAGCTGAGCTACATCCCTGGCCCCAGTTTTAGTTTTATTTTTCAGTGCTAGGGTTTGAACCCAGGGCCTTTGCACTAAGTTACATCTCCAGACCTTTTTAAATTTTAATACAGGGTCTTGGTAAGTCCCTGACTTGCCTTGCCTGGGCTCTAACTTGCAATCCTCCTGCCTCAGCCTCACAGAGTGCTGGAATTACAGACTTACTCCACCATGCCTGGTTCATTTTTATTTTTTTATGGTACTGAGGATTGGACCCAGGGATGCTCTGTCACAGCTACATTGCTACCCCATTTTATTTTCTATTTTGAGACTGGATCTCACTAAGTTGCCCAGGCTGGCCTCGAATTTGTCATCCTCTGACTTCAGCCTCCTGAATAACTGGAATTGCACATGTGTGCCACCATGCCTGGCTCTGCATGGGCCAATCTGTATTAGCCTGTTGATTTCCATATTCCATAGCTACTGCCATCAGGAGTGCTGGCCTGATTGCTTGGGAAGGACTGGCTCTTCCATTCTCAAGGCCCGGGCTGGTGCTCCAGTTCTCAAACCCAGCGTTACTAGGGCTGGGGATTTAGCTCAGTGGTACCGTGCCTGCCTCATAAGCACAAGGTCCTGAGTTCAATCCCCAGTATCGCAAAAAAGCCCCCAAAATTTCTAAGGGGTCAGACCACCAGGCTTTCTTGAGGCTGTGTTTCCACCTAGTGTGAATCCTAGTAGCTGTTGACAGAGGCTTATGTCTGAGCAGCCCACCTTGAGGAAGGTGGCCCTGTTCTGGATTCTCTCCTCTTGGGTGGAGTCTTCTAGACCTGGTGTTTACTGATCTATTCCCACCATCCCTCCTGTGGTGGATGGAGCCCGTCCCAAAGCTCAGCTAACCCCAACTCTCACATCTGCTTTCCCTTCGCATCTCATCAGAACTCTAGGCCTGACTTTCCCTGTGACTATCTGTAGTTGCAGAAAGCCTCCACTTGGATGAACATTTCTAAGAAATCACTGTTTTATTTTCCATCCAGTTTCTCCTTTCTATATCCATATTTGGGCTAGGGATTTAGCTCAGTGGTTTCGCTGCCTGCTACGCAAGCTCAAAGACCCAAGTTCGATCCCTGGTATCAAAAAAACCCCCAAAAACCAGATGTCTATATCCATATTTGTTGCGGGGGTACCGTTTTTCCCAGTCACCCAGGTGTGAAACTCCAGGGTTATTTTTGGCTCTTCGTTCTCTTTCAACATAGATTCTGGGCTGGGAATTTAGCTCAGTGGTTCCACCACCTGCCTTGCAAGCCCAAGGTTCCAAGTTTGATCCCCAGTACCAAAAAACCCCCCAAAAACCCATAGATTCTAAAAGTGTTGCCAGTGAGCTGGGTGTGGTGCATGCCTGTAATCCCAGCATTTGGGAGGCTAAGTTGGGAGGATTGGTGCCAGTTGGAGGCCAGCCTGGGTTACACAGTGAGTTCAAGGCTAGCCTGGACTATATAGCAAGACCCTGTTTCTGAAGAAAAGGAAAAAGGCTTCCATTGAGTGCAATGTAGGGAATGACCAAGCCTTCTGTGCTTTCCTACCCACCCTACCCTTATGCAAGTATAGATCACCTCTTTCCTGTTAATTCTCTGGCATCCTGCTGCTATAACACATTCTTCTGAAAGCATCAGTTTGATCACATAATTCCTTGCCAGAGAATCTTCCTAGTGAGTTCCAATTTTCTCCAAGATAAAACTTAGATTCCTTGGCCTGGCTGGCACCCAAGACTCACCACTGTCTCACGTAGCTCTGCCCACTCTGCATTGGCTCCCATATTCCTGCCAGCGGCACCTTCCTTGACTGACCTCAGGACCAGCCCTCCTCACTTGGTGTGAAAGCTGATTGCAATCCTCACCCTATCCTGTGCTCCTCTCCTCTCTTTCACCTGTCCCACTTCTCCTGCCTGCTCTCCAGACTCTGCTTCCATCCTGTTGCAGGTCTCCCTCGGTCTTCCACTTTCTAGGTCTTCTTTCCTGAATTTTGAGGACACTTAGGGTCTGCATCCAGTCCTGCCCCGGCCTGTAACTGTCATGTGTGCACTGTATCCTTGAGAGACAGGAGAGCTCAGTGCCAGCTTGTATAGCCCAGGATTTGTATAGTAAAATCCTTCCTCAATATGACCATCTTTCCTTCCTGCTCTAGCAGAGGGCCTTAGAAATCAGGACAGTTGTAAAGACTTAGGCTTGGGATGCAGAAGACATTGGCCTCTGAGGGCTGCTTAACCCATTTTATTTCTGCATCTCAGGCTCCCTCCCCCATCAGTGTCCCGGGAGGCTGCTGGACCTTGTCCCTCAGGTATCTTCCACACCCCACTCTGAGTGCTGGGATTCGTGGTGCTGGTGCCCTCTTCTGTGCTGCGCATGGGCTCCTTGCCCCTCTTAACCCTGAGGTTAATGTGCCATCTGCCCTTTTTGCCTGTCTTTTGTCCCCCTCTCTTCTTCTGTCAGCTAATGATTATTCAGGGAACTTAACCTGCTGTCCCTGTCCCAAGTCTGTGAAAGTTCTCTTTCGGGCAAGGGTTATGAGTGATATGCCATGGCCATGTGACAGTTGGCTTTACCTCCCTCCCTCTGCTGTCTTGGTCCTACTAGTCTGGAAAGCTCATTGTGTACCTTCCCTGAACAGAAACCTGAGCAGAAAGGTAAACTTCTCCTCTTTGCCTCAGGAGGACAGTGGCCACTCAGTCCACCTGCTCGGCTTAGCCACCTTTCTGTCCCAGCTATTTCCACTGGTTTTCCCTCTGGATGTTGTCCTTGCCCTTATCTGTGCACTGGGGACTCAGCTGCAGGGCCTGGGCCCTTGGGCCCGGTGAGGTGGAGGGTCTTGGTGTTTAGGTCCAGCCTGAGTGGGGAGTGACTCTTGCTCTGCACACAGGTTTTATCCTAATGGCTGACTCTAAACCACTGCCCTCCCTCGATGGGGACCCAGTGGCTGCGGAGGCCTGGCTCCGGGATGTGTTTGAGATCATTGTGGATGAGGCCATTCGGAAAGGGACCAGGGCCTCTGAGAAGGTACGCCCTTTCTCGCTCCTCCCCCTGCCCATCAAGCCTTCTCTTTCTCTTCCACACCTGGCTTCAAACTTCTCTCCTTTGATGAGGCTTTGCCCCAGAATTTATCCCTGTCCCTGTATGTCTCAGGAATTTGCATTCTGAGTCTTATGTCTTTTTACCCACCTGTTATGCATCACTTTAATAATGTTGTGGAATTGCTTTAAGTCCAAGTTGGTGATGTCTTGCATCTCATGAGCTGCAGCTGGGCCAGCCAGTCCACAGGGTGTGAGGTCCCCAAATCCCTCGCTCCTTCTACCTAGGTCTGTGAGTGGAAGGAGCCTGAGGAGCTGAAAAGCCTGCTGGATTTGGAGCTGCAGAGCCATGGCGAGACACAGGAGAAGATCCTGGAGCGCTGCCGCGCTGTGATTCACTACAGCGTCAAGACCGGTGCGAGGTGGGTTCTGGTGGGAGGACTCTGGTATTTGTTCCCAGCTCCATGCTGAGCCCCATTCCCTGCTCCCCCTTCTCCAGGTCACCCCCGGTTCTTCAACCAGCTCTTCTCTGGGTTGGACCCTCATGCTCTGGCCGGGCGCATTATCACTGAGAGCCTCAACACCAGCCAGTGAGCCACCCAAGGCCTCTCCCTCCATCCCATAGAGGACTTAGGTTTTCTGGGGAGGTAGCTCAGGGGTAGGAGAGGAGAATGGTTTTTGCCCCTCTCTGCCGTTTTCTGGGAATACCTGCTGGCGATGTTTTTCATCCTGTCCTTTGAGGTCCTGTTCTCCAAGCTTTTCCTGGCCTCCAGAGCCCAGGTTTTTCTCATCTGTGCTTGCCTCCTCCCCCTTTTTTTTGCCCCCCAAAACTTCCTCTGTATTTCCAAATGATTGGTTTCTTTCCAGAACCTGCAGTCTTGGAATCAAGCAAGTCACAATCCTCTCTGTCCAGCCTTATAGTTTGTGGGTTTGTAGATTGACCCCCCTACTCCAGAGGCCCCTCTGTCTGTAAACCCCAGACCGTGGTGACCCCCCAAGCTGAGGCTTGTCCCCACTCATGTTGGTAAATGGGGAAGCAGTCAGACACTGGTCTCTGCTGCATGTAGGCAGCAGGGCAGAGGCTCAGTACTATCACCTGCAGATCCAGACTCCTCTGAAAGCCACCCCCTGCAGGGCCTGGCCTCTTGGCACAGAGCACACTTTCATGCTTGTCACCAGCTCATTCTCAGCTGGGACCCTTCCTTCACATCTCAGCATCTCCCCTCTCTGACTCCTGTAGTTGAAGGGTCTGGCCTGGAAGTCCCTTGTGTCTCTTTGCCTTTCTCATCGGTGCTCTTCTGGCAGGTACACATATGAGATCGCCCCTGTGTTTGTACTTATGGAAGAGGAGGTGCTGAAGAAACTCCGAGCCCTGGTGGGCTGGAGCTCTGGGGATGGGGTCTTCTGCCCTGGTATGTGAGAAGGAGGGGGCCTTTCTTAGGCCTTGTGAGGGCTCCTCCTCCCCACCATTCCCTTACTCTAAGCAGTGGGCAGGGAGTGGTGATTTCTCTCTCCACGGGCCCAGGGCCATACCACGGAGGAGGCTGCTGAGTCCCCTTTATCCTGGTGTTTGCCAACAGCTACTGGCATGTGCACTCAAGTGCCTTCTTTCAGGGTGGGGGGGTATTTCCTGGGGCAGCACTGGTTGTGGGTTCCTGTGCATTTGTACAGCCCTGGGAGTCACAGCTGAGGAGCCAGTCAGCCTACTTCTTTAATCAGTGCTGGGTGAAATGGTCAGGGGCATGAGCCCCAGGTCTGACTCATCACCCCTCCCTTTTGCCACCACCTCCCCCTTTAACAGGTGGCTCCATTTCTAACATGTATGCGATGAACCTTGCCCGCTATCAGCGCTACCCAGACTGCAAGCAGAGGGGCCTCCGGGCACTGCCACCCTTGGCCATCTTCACATCAAAGGAGGTGGGGAAGAGCAGAGGCGCAGCCCTGGGCTCCTGATTCTGATCTTGAGCCAGCTCAGTCAGAGACTCTTCAGGTCTTCCTTCTGCCCCTCCCCACCCCTAAGCTGATATGTTTCCTTTAGTTAGAGAGGCCGCATAGGAGCTCATGCCTGTCTTGCATTCCAGGTGGGAGAGGGCAGTGGACACGGCCCCCTCTTCCCACTCAGTGTGGGGCCTGACCCATCTGCATCAGTGCTGCCTGAGAGTTTCTTAGACATGCAGAACCTCAGCCCCACTAAGCCTCCTGAAAATGCATGTGCATGTTAGCTAGCCACACAGGCACTTTGGGAACATGCACATTTGAGAAGCCCTGGCCTGCAGGTCCCATCTCCTCCAGCTCACACTTGACTTTTACCAGTCTCTCTCCTGCCCATTACCGCTGCCTTCTGATCCCTGGCTGGGGCCATGCTAACCTGCCCTCTGTATTCTTCCACAGTGTCACTACTCCGTCAACAAGGGAGCGGCTTTTCTGGGACTTGGCACTGACAGTGTCCGAGTGGTCAAGGCTGATGAGAGGTGAAGGTCCTTCTGCCAACATGACCCTGACCCAGCTTGGCACAGTGCATCTTCCTGCTTCCAGCAAGCTACAGCCTCGGGCCAGGCATCCTCGAGGGCTTCTCTTCCTGCAGAAAAGCCACTCCTATCTCCCAGTGCCTGCCAGTCTCCCACTACCCTCGTGCCCTGAGATCTGTTTCACCCCTCTTAACAAGGATCAGCATGAAGGCCTGTGTGTTGCTGACCCACCCGTGCCCTGCCTTAAGCAGGATGACGCCTTGTGCCCGGAGGGCCTGTGCTTCTCTGCTCACTCAGGTTTCTTTTTCAGAGGGAAAATGATCCCTAAGGATCTGGAAAGGCAGATCAGCCTAGCAGAAGCCAAGGTAGGTGATTAAGGGCCGGTGGGGTGATGGAGTTGGACCCCTAGAGGGTTGTTTGTGCTTTCTCGCACTGAGCACCCCATGTGGCTCCCCTCCATCTCCATGCCCAACTTGCCGAAGGCTGAAGCCTGAGAGGCCAGGGCGTTGCTCTTAGGGACTCTGCTGAGACACAGTTGTAGTTGGTAGGATGCGATTGTGAGGGGCACTGAGTGCAAAGGGAGTCCTGGCCACACAGCAGGAGGAGTTAGGGGCGGAAGCAAAGTGTGAAGGTTTCTGTGGGCTGGGGTCTGTGTGGGCAGATGATGAGGATGTGGGCAGGAGAGGTTGGGGACCCTAACACTCAGCTCTACTGAGCGGGCTGCATAAGCTGCTGCAGCCATCTGGGAGGGTGGGTTAGCATTATCTATATATTTTTTTGGTGGTGGTGTTGAGGATTGAAACCAGGACCTCACACATGCTGGGGAAGCTCTCTACCACTGAACCACATCCCCAGCCCTCTATAGTTTTTAATTTTTTCTTTTAGTACTAGGGATTGAACCCAGGGCCTTTGCACTGGGCTATATCCCCAGCCCTTTTTAATTTTAATTTTCTTTTTTCTTTTTTTGGTACTGAGGATTGAACTTGGACCTTGTCCTTGCAAGGCAGGCGGCAGAACCACTGAGCTAAATCCCCGGCCCTTTAATTTTAATTTTCATCCATTTATTCATTTAGGGGTTTTTTTTGCATTGGTACCAGGGATCAAACTCAGGACCTTGCGCTTGTGAGGCAGGCACGGTGCCACTGAGCTAAATCCCCGGCCCTTTTTCTTTTTCTTTCTGTTTTTTTTTTTGAGACAGCATCTCTCTGTGTAGTTCGGGCTGGCCTTGAACTCATGTAGTCTTCCTGCCTCAGCCTCCCAAGTGCTGGGATTACAGGCGTGCGCCACCATCCCCTGGTTTATGCAATTCTTTTTTTCTTTTTTTTGCAATTCTTAAATATACCTATCTACTGATTCAGAGTTCCACTGCTCAGAATTTATGCTCTAAATCATCATCACAAGTGTGTAGAATTCTGTGCATGAGAATGTTTCCTGGAACAAAATCTATAAATTTTTTTAAAAACTTAAATGTTCAGGCCAGGGATTTAGCTCAGTGGTTCTGCCACCTGCCTCAGAAGCACAAGGACTGGAGTTCAAAAAAAAAAATTTAAATATTCAACAGCAGATAAAATAAATTATGGCATATCCGTGTGTCTCAGTTTCTTCCTGTGTAAAACAGAGACATAATAGAACTTAAAGAATTAAAATCAATTCATATGTAAAGCCCTTAGAACAGTGCCTGACATGTAAATGCTCTGTATAAACATGAGCAGCTGTGTGTCATTTATTTATTAAGTACTATATAGTACAAGAATAAGGTAGGGCTGGGGATGTAGCTCAGTGGCTCTGCACCTGCCTGGCAAACACAAGGTCCTGAGTTTGATTGCTGGTACCAAAAAAACAAAAAGGCTCATAGTATCCATTCTATACTGCTCTTGCAATATATATTTAATATATATAGTACAGGCATTTTCATATTCAAATGTATATATTTCTACCTTATTCTTTTATTTTTTGTGGTACCAGGAATTGAACTCAGGACCTTGTGTTTGCCAGGCAGGCGCAGTGCCACTGTGCTATATCCTTGGCTCTGTTTTATGTTTTTTTGAGACAGTCTGGTTGTGTAGCCCAGGCTGGCTTCAAACTCGCAGCAGTCCTCCTGCCTCAGTCTCCTGAGTGCTGGGATTACAGGCATGCACTTCCATGTCCAGCTTGCCACTTTTTATTGTATAAACTTTTTTGTATGTGGGGTGGAGATTTAGCTCAGTGGTTTCACCACCTGCTGCGCAAGCACAAGGACCAGAGTTCGATCCCCAGTACCAAAAAAAAAAACAACAAAACTTTTTTGTGTGTGTGTGGTACTGAGGATTGAACCCAGAGCCTTCACATGAGCAACATCCCCTGTTCTTTTTAAAATTTTTAAATTTTGATACAGGGTCTCACTAAGCCACCAAAGTGCCTGAGCTGAGCATGAAGTTGGGCATAGTCCTCCTGCCTCAACTCTCCAGAGTTCTGGGATTATAGGCATGTGCTACCATGCCCCACTTAAACATTTTTGGTAGTACTTTTATTATATTATTGAGATATAATTCATATCACAGAAAACAATATTTTAAGCATATTTACCGAGCTGTATAGTCATCACTGCAATTATAATTTGAACATTTTTATCACCCCAAAAAGAAATGCCATACTTTTTAGTTATTGCTCTCCAGTTCTCCCAGACCTCTCAGTTGGAGGGAACCAGTAATCCACTTAATGTCTCTGTGGGTTTGCCTATTCTGGAATCACACCACGGATGGCCTTTTGTGATAAGCTTCTTTGACTTAGCATAATAACTGCAAGACTCACCCATGTTGTCACCTGTAGCAGTACTTTGTTCCTTGTTTGTGACTGAGTAACATTCTATTTTATGAATGTAGCACATCTTACTCATTTACCAGTTGACAGACATTTGAGTTCTATCTTTGGTTATTGTGAATAATGCTGATGTGAACACAGGCTTTTGTGTGACCATATTTGTTCATTTCTCTTGGTTATATACTGGTAATGGAATTGCTAGGTGATATGTTAATTTCTATTTAATTAACCATTGAGGAACTTCTAAACTATTTTCCAAAGTGACTTCACCAGTTTTTTGTTTTGGTTTGGTTTTTTTGAGACAGGGTCTTGCTATGTAGTTCAGGATGGCCTCGAACTCATTATGTAGCCAAGGTTGCCCTTGAGCTCGAAGCCATCCTTCTGCTCAGCCTCCTGAGTGCTGGGGTTGTAGCTGTGCGCCACCATGCCTGGCAACTTCATGAGTTTAAATCCTAGCAGTGTATGAGCTTCCAGTTTCTCCACTGATTCACCAGCACTTGGTGTATTCACTTTTTAATTACAGTCGCCTGGTGGGTATGAGGCAGTCTCTCATTGTGGTTTTGGTTTGGATTTTTTTGGTAGTGGGGATTGAACTCAGGACCTTGTGCTTGTGAAGCAGGCGGTGGCACCACTGAGCTAAATCCCCAGCCCCTCATTGTAGTTTTGATTGCATTTCTTGATGACTTTAATGAGGTTGAGAATCCTGTCCTGTCCTTGTTGGACATTTGTGGATGTTCTTTGGAGAACTGTCTATTCAGATCTTTTCCATTTTATTTTCATATTTGTTCCACTAGGGAAGACTGATGTAAGTGCTTGTAAATGAACTGCATATGTGCTGTAAAGGCGAGGTCAGTGGTGCTCTGAAAGGTGTAGCCCAGGACAGCTGACTAGATCAGGAGGTAAGGGATGTGGGGGAGGCTCCTCTGGCAGTGACAGTTGAGCTGAGACTTGAAGGGAGAAAAGGAACTGACCAGGTGGTGGGTATCATGGATGGGCAGGAACGTCCCAGGCTTGTGCACAGCCACAGGAGATGTCTGGAGTTGAAGATGTGGAATGGAGACAGCTTCCCATCTGTGCCAGGGATGTTTCCACTCCCTGCCTGTTGCCTTCCCCATGGGGGTACTTGTCATCCAGGCTTCTCTTGGTCATCAAGGGAGTGTCTAGAAGTATGTGGAGCTGTTTTTTGTTTTTTTTCTGGTACCGGGGATCAAACTTGGGTCCTTCCGCTTGCGAGGCAGGCAGCGGAACCACTGAGTTAAATCCCCGGCCCAGTGGAGCTGTTTTATTTTGCTTTGTCCTTGACAGTGACAGGGGCGTTCCTGATTTATTGAAAAGGAACCAATGCAATATGATTGAGATATTGTTTGAGTGTGCCCCCTCCCCCACGTGGGTTGAGATTTAATCCCTTTGTGTGCATTTACCACGTTTTGCTGTTTGTCAGTCAGTGGACACTTGGATTGTTTTCACAGTTTAGCTATTGTGAGTGATGCTGATATGAACACAGATGGACAAATATCTCCTAAAGACCATGTATTTTTGTTCATTTTTCATTACTGTAATGAAATACCTGAAACTGAACAGTATAAAGAAGAAAGGTTTATTTTGCCTCACAGTGTTGGTCCCTACCACAGTGCACAAGAGTTCTGATTTTCCCACATCCTCTCTATCACTTGTTATTTTCTGTGACTTTGCTAGCAGCTATGCTAATGGGTGCAAAGTGGTATCTCAGTGTAATCTTGATTTACATTTCTCTAATGATTAGTGATGTTGAGCATCTTATTGTTTGCCTATTAGGCATTTGTGTATCTTCTTTGGAGAATGTTTATTAAAATCCTTTGCCCAATATTTCAAATTAGGCCTTTTAAATTATTATTGACTTGTAAAGAGTTCTTAATATGTTCTAGATACATGTATCAGATATGTGATTTGTGAATCTCCTCTTCTGTAGATTGTCTTTTTACTCCCCCCACGGTGTCCTCTGAAGTACAAGTTTAACATTTTGATGAAGTTCAGCTTTTTTATTTTTCCTTTGGTTGCTTGTGGTTTTGGTATCATCTCTAGCCTAACCCAAGCTCACAATGGTTTACCCCTGTGTTTTCTTCTAAGAGTTTTATAATTCATTTTGGTTCTTATATTTAGGTCTTTGATGTATTATGAGTTAATTTTGGGATATGATGTGAAAAAGCTATTCAGCTTCATTCTGTGGATGTGGATGTCCAGTTTTCCCATAACCATGGGTTCAAAAGATTATTCTTTCTCCAATGAATTTTTTTTTTGTATCCTTGTTGAAAATCAGTTGATTGGGCTGGAGTTGTAATTCAGTGGTATAGTGCTTGCTTTAGACCAAGGTTTAATTCCTGGCATTAAAAAACAAAACGATAATAACAAGAACAACAAAACACAATCAATTGGATGTGAGAATTTATTTCTGGATTATCTGCATTGTTCCATTATTCTGTGTGACTGTCCTTGACATTGTCTGGATTACTGTAGCTTTGTAATAAGTTTTTTTTTTTGGTACCAGAGATCGAACTCGGGACCTTGTGCTTGTGAGGCAGTAAGTTTTGAAATTTGGAAGTGTGAGTTCTCAACTTTGTACTTTTTAAAGATGGCTTTGGCTATACCTCTCTTGAATTTCCAAATGGATTTAGAATCAGCTTACCAGTTTTTTAAAAAAACTTAGGATTTCATCTGTTTGTTTTTTGTTTTGGGGGTCTTTCTGTGTAGTTCAGGCTGGCCTTGAATTCACTATGTAGCCCAGGCTGGCCTCAGACTCAAGGAAGTTTTCCTGCCTCCACCTCCTGAGTGCTAGGATTATAGGCATGTGCCACCATGCCCGGCCTTTTTTGATGTCCTTATAAAATGAGTGTCTTCTCATTAAGACTCTTCAGTCTTATTTTAAGAGATCATTTTAATAGAAATACAGTTGATTTTATATACAGTATTATGGTTTTTGAGTTTGTAAACTGGTATCAATTGTTTCTTAAATGTTTGATAAGTGGTTCTGCTGCCTGCCTTGCAAGTGCAAGGTCCCGAATTCGATCCTTGGTACCAAAAAAAAATGTTCGATAGAATTCATCAGTGAAGCCATTTGGGCTTGGGCTTTTCTTTGTGGTAGGGCTTTTTATGGTTTGTTTTTTTTTTCACCCTAATTCAATGTTGGTATAAATTTTGTACCATTTGAATTTTTCCAGTAGCATTTAGATTTTCCAGTAAGACATTAAAATTTTTGATAGAGCACAAGCTTTGGAAAATTGACAGACCTAGGTTCAAATTCCATCTCTGGAGCTTCTGCTTGGATCTCTGAATCTTAGGTCCCTCCCTACAAAGAGGACAGCAGTCCAGTGTTGTAAAGCTGATGGCCCAGGTCTGTCATGCAGAGAGCTTACAGCTGGGCCCCAGTACCAGGCCCTGGGTAGCTTCTATTTGTTTGTTTTTGTTTTGGGGGCGTTTTTTAGAGTTTTTTGGTACCAGGGATCAAACTCAGGACCTTGCACTTGCGAGGCTGGTATGGCACCACTGCGCAAAATCCTCAGCCCTGTTTTTTTGTTGTTTTTTTTTTTCCCCCGGTACCGGGATTGAACTCAGGTCCTTGCACTTGCACAGCAGGCTGCGAAACCACTGAGCTAAATCCCCAGCCCCCTGTTTTGTTTTTTTTGAGACAGAGTCTCTACAGAGTCCAGTCTGGCCTTGAATTCACTGTGTAGCTCAGGCTGGCCTTAAATTTGTGGTGATCCTCCTGCCTTAGGCTTCTGAGTGCTGGGATTACAAGTGTGTGCCACCATGCCTGGTCCTAGGTAACTTTTCTTTTTTTTAAGAGTAGGAGAAATTAGGGACTGGGGATTTAGCTCAGTGGTTCCGCCACCTGCCTTGCAAGTGCAAGGTCCTGAGTTCGATCCCCGTACCAAAAAAGAAAGAAAAAGTAGGAAAATTTATTGGGGAATAGGAATAGCTTCTGAGAGACAGGAGAGATCCCATATGGGTTGCCCGCTACGTAGTTTTTGAGGTGACTCTGAAGCCTTTTTCTTCCTCCATATTTTTGCAACAGGGTGCTGTGCCATTCCTGGTCAGTGCCACCTCTGGTACCACTGTCCTTGGGGCCTTTGACCCCCTGAATGCAATTGCTGATGTTTGCCAGCGCCATGGACTATGGTTACACGTGGACGTGAGTAGGACCTGGGCCTGGGGTGAGGTGAATTGAGCCATGGCTGAGACCCCCATTGTTCCTCCTGCTCTACAGGCTGCCTGGGGTGGGAGCGTCCTGCTGTCACAGACACACAGGCATCTCCTGGATGGGATCCAGAGGTGCATACAGCTCCCTTCTTCCCACATCCCACCCTTCAAATCCTTGATCCTCAGAAGAGTCTGACTGTGGAGCTTAGGGTGGGGGTGGGAGAAGGAGGTTGGTGGGCTGGGGCTGGGAGAGATAGTTGATTGGGTCTTGGAGGTCACATATGAATTCCTGATGGCTGGGCTGGGGTGAGACACCCCCTACCCCCA
Source organism: Heterocephalus glaber (assembly GCF_053883595.1). Classification (NCBI taxonomy): domain Eukaryota; kingdom Metazoa; phylum Chordata; class Mammalia; order Rodentia; family Bathyergidae; genus Heterocephalus; species Heterocephalus glaber. Next base: position 1,581,769 of record NW_028258185.1, read on the forward strand.
CTGCTGGGCCTCTGAAAGAGGAAGAAGGCTGTGGCTTGGCAGCTGGAAGAAGAGCCTGTGTATCGCTTCTCGGCCTTTTGGCTAAGATCAAGTGTAGAAGAGCCTGTGACCTGGCTTTGCTCTGCCTCACCAGGGCTGACTCCGTGGCCTGGAACCCCCACAAGCTGCTGGGCGCAGGCCTGCAGTGCTCTGCTCTTCTTCTCCAGGACACCTCGGTGGGTCTGCCCTGTCTCTGCCCAGCCCCGGCCCACCTCTCTCTCTGGATGCTGTCTTCTTCCCTGGCCACCTTAGCGAGTGTCTTGCCATACTGTTCTCTTTACCATCCCACCCCTAACCCCTGCATGGGCTCCCTCACTCTCCCAGTCTTCATGCAAAGGACTAGGTTTCCATTTTGAAGTTGTGGCTTGAGGGGTGCCAGACAGAGTTTGGAAAGAGCTGTGGGTGTTGGGAGAAAACCTGGAGAGAGTTTGATGAGTAGCAGCCAGCCCCACAGTGGTGCCTGGCTCGCAGAAGGAAAGGGTGGGCTGGGCTGGGCTGAGACCCCAGTGCAGCCTGGAGAAAGCCTTGGAAGGCACGAGGCCAGGGTCTCAGCAGTGTCCTGCTCTCCACACAGAACCTGCTCAAGCGCTGCCATGAGTCCCAGGCCAGGTACCTTTTCCAGCAGGACAAGTTCTACGACGTGGCTCTGGACACGGGAGACAAGGTGGTACAGTGTGGCCGCCGTGTGGACTGTCTGAAACTGTGGCTCCTGTGGAAGGCACAGGGCAGGCAAGGCCTGGAGCAGCGAATCAACAGGGCCTTTGCCCTTTCCCAGTAGGTGTAGGGTCCCGGTTCCCCTCTCTGGAGACCACCCCTCACCTTCCCTGCCCTCAGGGTTACCTTCCTCTTGGTGTCTCTGCCTTTCATCCATCTGTCATGTGTCGCTTCTGTTCCCAGGTATCTGGTGGAGGAAATCAAAAAGCGAGAAGGGTTTGAGTTGGTCATGGAGGTATGGCCGCATGCTGTTTTGCATTCCTTGCCCCGGCCTGCCCCATACACCAAGCCCTAGTGGAAGAAGAGCGGCAGTGTGCATAAAAGGACCTTTCCTTAGCTGACACCTTCCCTTGTCTCATTTCCCTCAGCCTGAGTTTGTCAACGTGTGCTTCTGGTTCGTGCCCCCCAGCCTTCGAGGAAAGCAGGAAAGTCTGGATTACAGTCAAAGGCTATCTCAGGTAGTCTCTCTCCTGGCTCTTTTGAGAGCTGTTTCAGCAACTGATGCAGCTGTTGTTTTTCTGCCCCCTGCTGGCTGTGACTAGTATGGCAAGTCCTTGCTCGGGTCTGGTTCCTAAGGTGACATCAGCTAAAAGACAAGTTTGTCCTTTATTGTGAGGGTAGGGATAGGGAACAAGGAACATTTCTTTGAAGCAAGAGAGAAGAGAGGGATGTTATAGGAGTCAGAGCAGTCACCAGGTGCAGCACAAAGACTCCTGTGCTGGGAGTTGTCCTAGGACAGTGGTGATGATCCTATGGCACACGTGCCACAGTGGGTTATTTGTATCATTGAAATCTCCAAAAGGTTTGCCATCACTGTCCTAGGAGCTCAGGCCCATGCAGAGATGGGAGAGAGAACAATCAGGAAGAGCTTTATCACAGTGCTAGGGACAGAGCAACCTGGAAAGGCCAGTACACACATGCTTTCTAGAGGCAAGGAGGTGTCGTGTCTTGGTTGCTAAGAATGGATTGGTACAGGGTGCTGTGGATGACCTGAAAGGACAGGTGTTCTTGCCCTCATGCAGTTATATGTAAAAATCAAGAGTTACCTATTTAAAAAAATTTTTATTAGTCCATGTTTGCAGTACAATGATTACATTCATCATGGGAATTGGTATAAGTCCATGACACATCTTAATTCTTTTTACTTCCCCTTCCCCTCCCCCAAGCGTTACCTATTTGAAGCCAGTATGCTCAAGGCAGTTTCAGAAATTACCTACTAGATCCTATTGCACAGATCAAAAATACTACAGGAATTAAGAGAGGGGAGAAGGTGTTTGAGATGACTAAGACTTGAAGTTAGACTGAAGCAGTGTTGGGAATCAGAAAAATGTTGTGGAGTAGCAGAAGATGGCCTTTGCCATGGCTTTTTGGGAAGAGGGGAAATGAAGAATAAAGCAGAAGGCAGAGAAGGCCAGGCAGGTTGGATGTGGTGGACAAAGTAAAGTGGGATAAGATGAGGGTCTGAGCAGTGAGTGATACCTCCAGAGGGAGGTGAGCGGGCAGGCAAACAGATCTGGGAGCCTTTTTCCCACCGAGCGCAGCCTGCATCCGGACTCTCTCTGCCTCTCCCTCAGGTGGCCCCCGTACTGAAGGAGCGCATGGTGAAGGCGGGCTCCATGATGATCGGCTACCAGCCCCATGGGGCCTGGGGCAACTTCTTCCGCGTGATCGTGGTCAACCCCATGCTGACCCATACAGACATAGACTTCCTCCTCGACGAGCTGGAGAGGCTTGGCCAAGACCTGTGAGCCTTCGCCCTCTTGTGACTGCCTTGATGCCATCCCTCCCCTTCCAAGTCTGCATTGTCTGCTGTGCTCTCCAAAACAGACTTTCTAGGAAACAAAGTAGCCTTAACCATGTTTATATGCTTTGACCCACTAACTCTCTTAACTAAATACTTGCTATTAGGAGAATGTTTAAATAAACAAATAGTATATCCATATGATGGACTGTTACTCTTTCATCAAGATATTTACAAAGAGAATTTTTATTAATACAAGAGAAAATAATGTTATATGGAAAAAGCTGAATATAAGACTTTATATATAGTGATGTCTGAGATCTACTAAAATATATATAGGAGGGGACAGGTGTGGTGGCACACAGCTGTGATCCCAGGCTGAGGCAGGAGGATTTGAGCAAGACCCAGTCTCCAAAAACTATGCCAAAATGTTAGCAGTATTCTCTGGGATGGGATAACAGGCAATTTTTAAATCAAATCCTCTATATCTTTTGTGCTCCTCTCTTGTGTCATGTAAGGAATATGAATTACTTTGTAATAGGAAAATAATAAAGTTAAAATTTCAAGTATTTTATTTTGGTGCATTTTGAAGTTTACTACTCTCAAACCAAATAATGAAGAACTTTATTTTTTAAAAAATGAATAAGAGGCAGGTAAGAGGATAAATACAGGTATAAATTTTCCCCCAAAAAATCTTTAGTGGGAGAGAAAAGCCCAAAAGTGCAGTGAATCTCAAACCGATCATATTTTGGTGACATTGAAAACAGAATGGGGACTGATCAAATCTTAAAACCAAAAGGGCCGGGGATTTAGCTCAGTGATTCTGCCGCTTGCCTTGCAAGCACAAGGTCCTCAGTTTGATCCCCGGTACCAAAAAAAAAAAATCTTAAAACCAGAGCCTTGTTCATTTACACTCTTGAAAAACATCCTCACCCCTTACCCAAAAATGATTGTTCTGTTAAACAACAGAAGGTGAGTTTAAAAAAAACCACAGTAACAGCGCAACGCACCAGCAATCAAATCGCTGTTCTGTCCTCTGGAATGGCTGCTATTTTGCATGAAAACATCCACTAAAGGATGGGGTACAGCTCCATGGTAGAGCTCTTACCTAACATTCCCGAAGCCCTGGGTTCGCCCTCTACCACACCTCTCCCAAATCCAAAGCAAAAATAACTCCTATGCATGCAACACTTAAAATTCTAGCTGTTACTACTTCTTAGTCACTTTAGGGGAAAGAGGAATTTAGCTACACAAGTTACTAAGAAGTGGCAAGTCTACCAGAACTTTTTGTTATTTCCAATTCCTAAAAATATCACTTGTGAAAACAGTAATGTGGTCATGTAAAAGTCGTCCAAAATTACTTGAAGAGGCAAATACAAGCTGTGCAAATCATGGCAAAAGAACAAATCAGGCGCAATTCTCTTGACCATTTGGGGAGAGAAAAAGCCTTTCTGTTAATAAATTACTATAATTCCGCTGTAAACTTGTTTTTCTTGATATAAATGACATTGTACTTTTTCCCAAATAATAAAATTGTTCTGAGAATATCAATATGAACTCCAAACACTGATCTTTTTTTTTTTTGGCAGTCCTGAATATCAAACCTAGGGCAGCCATGAAAATGCTGGGCAAGTGCTCTGCTAACTGAGCTGTACCCCGAATTCCCAGATCCTAATCTGAAAGGATTCTGTATACCTGCAAAATGTCTCAAATATGGTTTAAAAATAAAAGGGAAGGGATTCTGATTTTTAATTTAAAGCATAGCTACAAATAAAATCTTCAGATTCCTTGCCTAGTCCCCACTTGAGAAGAGCAGGTCAGAAGAAGAGGACATACAATCAATCTATTTTTTTAAACTTTATGAAACTGATGCTTCTTTTCCTGTGTTCCTGAATTCAAGCTTCATGTCTACCCACTTCCTAGCTTGGAGCTCCTGGCCTGTACAACTCATTTCCCTGCCACCAGAGGTGATGATTTCATCTCAGTCATCCCTCAGTGAAGCAATGTCCCTGCTTCAGGGCCTTTGCACATCCAGTCCTCCTTTTGCCTCCATGTTCCTCCATCTACATCACTGCCTTTAGGTTTTTGTTTGGATGTCACCTCCTCTGTGATGCCTTCCTTGACTGCTTACAATTACATTTGCATGTCCTTTTCTTGCTTGTCCTATCTCCTTATTTTGTTTTTCTTCATAGCATGTGTAGGTACTTGGCCTACTTTAATTTTAATGTTTTGGGGTTTTTTTTGGTACCAGGGATCGAACTCCAGTCCTTGCACTTGTGGGGCAGGCGGAGGCACCACTGAGCTAAATCCCTGGCCCAATTTTAGTTATTTTTAAATTTTCCCTTTCATCCAGGGAGAATGCAAGCTCTCAGAACAGAAGTTTGTACTGCTGCTCCCCAATGGTGTTTGATACTTCCCTGAGGGTACTGCTGCTGAGTGAATGGCTCATGATCTGTAGGTACTAGCTGACTTGCTTTTAGTCATGCAACTTTTTTTTTTTTCTGTACTGGGGATCAAACTCAGGACCTTGTGCTTGCCAGGCAGGCACGGTGCCACTCAGCTATATCCCCAGCCCTGGTCATGCAACTTTTAAGTGGTGGAATCAGAAACTAAAGTTAGACCTTCTCCCTTTGGCTTCTAACCATGGAGCAGACCTGCATCTGTCGACAGGTGCACATAACTCAGGCATGAGTATCCGGACTGCTTTTTCACCTTAGATGTGAAAGCTGCTGAAAGGGAACAAGCTGGAGTCAGGGTAGACTCTTCCAAGACTCTTGGGGCTGTTCTTATACACCCTGGGTCTTCATCTGCCTATTTGTCTTCTGTTTATGTACCTTTAAAAAAATTTATAATTTCAGAGCCGGGCATGGTAGTGCACTCCTATAATCTCAACACTTGGGAGGCTGAGGCAAGAGGATCACTGTGAGTTCCAGGCCAGCCTGGGCCACATAGTGAGTTCAAGGCCAGCCTCAACTACATAGCAAGACCCTGTGTCAAAAAAAAAATCTATAATTTCAAATGTACAGAAGTGTTGCAACAATAATTACAGAGTCCTGCCAGATTTACTAATTTTCACATCTTGACAAGTCTGTTTATCATTATGTGTGCACTATATACATTTCTTTCTGAATTCTTTGAGAGTTAGTTGTATGTATTATGCCCTTTGTTAATACTCAAATGCATATTGCCCAAGAACAAGAGTATTCTCTCATACAACCATGATACGCTTATCAAATTCAAGAAAATTAACATAGACTTTCTAAGATCTATATTGCAGAATTGTCCATTTTACCCTCTAGTCAAAACCCAGTCCAGAATTATGGATTGGATTTTATAATATTTTAGATCATTCCTTTAAAATAGTTCCTCAGACATTCTTTATTATTTAATGACATTTGCATGAAAAATAAAGGCCAGTTAGTATGTTATAGAATGTCCATCAATTTGGTTTCTTCCTGCTGTTTCCTTATGATTAGAGTTGGGTTATGTATTCTAGGTTGGCGTATGGCATATGGCATAGGTCATATTGTGTTTTCTTTTCATGGGAAGCACATCCCAAGGCCAAGAAAGTCCCTTGCTCCTTTTTAGTGATGTTACTTTTTTACTTTTTGAGGCAGGGTCTTGCTAAATTGCCCAAGCTGGTCACAAACTCATAGGCTTTCTCAGCCTCCCGAGTGCTGGAGCTGCAGGGGTGTGCCACCACATCAAGCTAGTATAATTAATTTTGGCCAAGGTCAAAATTGGTCACCGTGTAGTCTCACTTCTCTCAGGTATATAGTTACTATTTTCCCCCTTGCAACACTCTGTGAGAAGATATTTGAGATTGTACAAATAATCTTTGTCCTTTTCATGCTTATCACACCTATTTAGTATCCACTCATGATTCTTGTCCAAGTCAATTTTTATCATAATGGTTGAAAACCGGTGATTTTTCTAACTCCAAAATTCCTTCCACTTTTAGCATTCACCATTAGACTATAAAAAAAGAGGACCTTCATTTCTCTTTATTCATTGATTCATCAACTTATCATCAGTATAGGTCCTTGTTTTATTCACTAGATTATAATTTTCTGTCCTTATTTTTTGTTTTCGTTTTTTTGAGACAAGGTCTCACTATTAATTCAAGCTAGCCTTGAACCCACCATGTAGCCCAGGCTCAAACTCACAGCAATCCTCCTGCCTCAGCCTCCTGAATGCTGGGATTACAGGTGTGAACCACCACCTCATCCAAGGGTGGAAAAAAGGAGGAATGGGAAAAAAAGTAAAAGAAGGAAGGACTTGCACAGAGCATTGGTGAGGATGAATGATAAAATCTAGGGAGAGAGGATGGGGGATGAGGCACAGAGTTGGGGTCTTGGTTGACCTACCCCCTTTTTGAGAGTTTTAAATGTTGAGAAGCAAGGAGGTTGAGTTTTGCATAAAGATGGTGATGTTCTTACAACCTGTGATTTAGCATTGCTATTACAAGTTTCATGGAATTATAGCTCTTGGAGTGGAATTGCCAGACAAGTACTCATCTGTTGTAACCTTGGTCTTCATGTTGACACATTGACCTGTATTTTACAAATAAGGCAGTTGAGGGCTGGGGATTTAGCTCAGTGGTTCTGCTGCCTGCCTTGCAAGCTCAAGGACCTGAGTTCAATCCCCGGTACCAAAAAAAAAAAAATCAACAAACAAACAAAAAAACAAATAAGGAAGTTGAGAATGGGGAAAGCTAAGGTTCTGACCAGGTCACAAGTGTCTGTCTCTTAAGCAGAAGAGATATTTTATTGTAAAGCAGAATGCCATTTGCCTGTATAAGCCACAGTGTCTTTAATTTCATCCCGCAAATGCAGTAATTCTGTGCTTTCTTTCCAAGATCAATATTTTGCTAGCTCTTTTTTTTCACTATTCAGTTCAGGCTGGGCTTGAACTCACTAGGTAGCCCAGGCTGGCCTCGAACTTGTGGCAGTCCTCCTGCCTCAGCCTCCTAAGTGCAGGGATTACAGGTGTGTGCCACCACACCCAGCTTTGCCAGTCCTTGAGATGCGGTTCTCATGTGGTAGAGGGACCCAGTCAATCTGATGGCCTGGATTTGAAATTACTCCTGAGTTTATTTTTAGTGAATTCTCTAGTGCTGACATAATTAGCTTGCACATTTCCTTAATTTCTAGCATGTTGTTTTTAGCTTTTCCTAATAGCAATGCATATTTTCAAGTTAGCTCAAGAAACTCAGTGTTTTTAATGTCAATTGGAGGTGGTGGTGCTGCTGCTCCCCTCTGCCAGTGTAGAAAGACTTGAGGATTATGTACACCAGGTATTGACACTAGGGCTTTCTTTGAGAATAGACTTAAAACTACAAATTCAATAGATTTAATAGATAAGGGGTACTCAGGAATATTCTTTCTTAAGTAAACTTTGGTAATTTTTGTCTTTTAAGAATGTTGTCTAGGACCTGGGATTTAGCTCAGTGGTTCCGCCGCTTGCCTCGAAAGCGGAAGGACCCGAGTTCGATCCCTGGTACCAAAAAAAAAAGAATGTTGTCTAAGCCAGGCATGGTGCCACTCGCCTCTCATTCCAGCACTCTGGGAGGCTGAGGCAGGAGCGTTGCAAGTTTGAACCCAGCCTGGGAAGTTTAGTAATTTAGGGAGACCCTGGTTCAAAACTTTAAAAAATTAAAAGGGCTGGGGACATAGCTCAGTGTGAAGGCCTTTAGTATTACAAAGGAAAAAAAGTTTTCTATTTCATCTAAGTTATGGGATTTATTGACATAGGCTTTTTCTTATTATCCTTTTAGTACTTGTGGAATCTGCAGTATTGTCACCTTTTAAAAATTCCTAATAGTGATGATTGTGTCTTCTTTTGTGTGTGTGTTTGTCTTCTTTTTTTATTTTTTTATTTTCCCTGTTCATTTTAGTTAGAGGTTTATTGCTCTGATAGTTAATTTTATGTGTCAACCTTTCTGGGCTAAGAGATGTCTGGATAGCTGGTAAGACCCTATTTCTCAGTGCATCTATGAGGGTTTTCCCAGAAGAGATTGGCATTTTCCTCGGAAGACTGAATAAAGATCCACTCTCACTGTCCTGAGTGGCCAGTACCCAATTGCTAAAAGCCTAATAGAGCACAAAGATGTAGACAAGCAGGGAGAACTCTAGCTTCTTTTTTTTTTTTTTGGTAGAGAGGATCGAACTCGGGTCCTTCTGCTTGTGAGACAGGCAGCGGAACCACTGAGCTAAATCCCCAGCCCAGAATTCTCTCTTCTTGAGTGGGACATCATCTTCTCCTGATTTGGAAAACTGAAACTTTTGGTCGTCAGGCCTTTGAACTCCTGAACTTACACCATTGTCCCCACCCAGTTTGTCCCAGTTCTCAGGCCTTTGGCCTCAGACTAGGAGTCATACCATTGGCCACCCTGGTTCTCATGCTCTTGAACCCAGGCTGAATTACACCACAGGCTTTCCTGCTTCCCCAGCTGTTATGGTTTGTATCTAGATGTCCCCCCGGAGCCTCATGTGTTCATAGGTGGGGCTTTTCAAAGGTGTGAATGTGGATTAGGGTGTGTGGTACTAAATTAGTCCATGATTGGTTTAGCATAGTTCTGGGTGTGGATAATGGGAAGGCCCACCCTGGGTGTGGGTGGCACCCACCAATAGCTCTGTAGCCTGGATGGGATATAAAGGGAAAGATGAAAGGCAGGCTTGCTGCCTTCTAGCTGCCACGCCATGAAATGTTTCTCCTCTGTGATGCCCCTCTGCCATGCCTCCCTACCTTGCTGGCTATGGACTGAAACTTGTACAAACTGTGAGCTAAGATAAACCTCTCCTCCTTTGGCTTTGGGTGTTGGGTATTTTGTCTCAGCAATGCAAAAAATAACTAAGGCACCAACTTTTATACAGCATTATCATGGGAATTCTCAGCCTCCATACTATGAGTCAAGTCCCATAATAAATTTCCTCTTATAGATCTACATTTATCCTATTGGTTCTGATTCTCTGGAGTACCCTGACTAATGCAATTGCAATTGAGTCAAAGAACCAGCTTCAGGTTTATTGAGTTTCTTTCTCAGGTTTTTGTTTTGTTTTGTTTTGTGACAGCATCTCACTATGTAATCCAGGGTGGCCTCAAACTCATGATATTCTTCCCTCACCCTCCTTAGTGCTGGGATTACAGATATGCACCATCATATCCAGCTTCTTTGTTTTTTTGTGGTTTTTTTGGTACCGCGATAGAACACGGGACCTTGCGCTTGCAAGGCAGGCGGTGGAACCACTGAGCGAAATCCCTGGCCCATCTTTGTTGTTGTTTTTTTTGGTACCGGGGATCGAACTTGGGGCCTTGTGCTTGTGAGGCAGGCGCCAGAACCACTGAGCTAAATCCCCGGCCCTTCTTTGTTGTTTTTTAATAATTAGTTTCTTTCTTTTTTTTCCCCCCCAGTACTTGGGATCGAATTCAGAATCTTGCACTTGTGAGGCAGGTGTGGCACCACTGAGCTAAATCCCTGATCCTAATAATTAGTTTCTAATATCACACTTAATGGTAAAGATATGAACCTTTTCCTCTTAAGATCAGGAACAAGATAAAGATATCCGAGGGAGCTACCTCTGTTCAACACTGAATTGCAGGTTCTAGCCAGAGCAATTATATAAGAAGATGAAATAAGAGATATCCATTTTAGAAAGAAAAAAGCAAAACTATTTCTTTCACAGATACACTAATACTATATATAGAAGATCCCAAGGAATCCACTAAAAATTATTAGAACCACCAAAAAATTCAGCAAGTTTGTAGCACACAAGATCAATATATGAAAATAAATTATATTTCTAGACACCAGCAAGTAATGATCTAAGTGAAGTTAAGTAAATAAATTCAAGCCAAATGTGGTGACACACACTTGCAATCCTAGCTACTTGAGAGGCTAAACCAGGGGATCACAAGTTTGAGGCCAGCCTGGGAAACTTAGTGAGACTCTGTCTCAAAATAAAACTAAAAAAGGGCTGGAGATATAGCTTAGTGCTCCCTGTGTTCAATCTCAATACCCACCCCTCCACATGCACACAAAATCCCACTTGACTTTGTAAGACTGACATGATCTCAAATTTGTATGGAAATTTAAGAGACCCAGAATAGACAAGCCATCTTGAAAAAGAAGAATAAACTTAGAGAACTCACACTTTTCAATTTCAAAACTTACTACAAAGCTATAGAAATCAGAATAATGCCAAGAATGAACAAGTAGATCAATGGAACAGCCTTGAGAATCCAGAAATAAACCAGCACATCCATGGTTGATTGATTTTGAGTGAGGATGTCATGACAATTCACTGCAGAAAGAATGCTCTTTTCAACAAATGGTGCTGGGGAAACTGGATATTCACATAGAAAATAATGAAATTATCATTATTGTTATTATTATTTTGTTTTTGTTTGAGACAGGGTTTCACTATGTAGTCAAGCTGGCCACGGACACTTGGCAATCCTGCCTCAGCCTCCTGAGTGCTGGAATTACAGGTGTGTGCCACCACACCTAACAAGAATGGAGTTATATGCCTTTCTCACATTATACCCCCAAATTAACTCACGGTGGATCATAGACCTAAGTGTAAGAGCTAAAAGCATAACCCTATTAGAAGAAAATGTAGGAGTAAATCTTTGTGAGCTTGGGTTGCGTTAGTTATGACACTAAAAGCTAAAACAACAATAAATCCCCTGAACTTCATCAAAATTTATATCTTTCATGATTCAAAGGACACAGGCAGGAAAATAAAAAGACGATCTACAGAAGAGAAGAAGGGATTTGCAAATCATGTATCTGATAAGAAATCTGTATCTAGAATATATGAAGAATTCTTACAACTCAATAATAAAAAAAAAAGCCAGGCCAAAACAAAGTATAGTTTTGAAGAAGAAAAGGAGAGTGAGAAGAAAGAGGGTTTAGTTTAGTGTGTTCTAAAGCAATGATCCTCAAAGTGTGGTTCAAGATCAGCAGCATCAGTGTTAATGGCTTGTATCTAGATGCCCACTCAAATCCTCATGTGCTCATAGGTGGGGCTTTTTGGAGGTGTGTGGATCTAGGGTGTGTGGTACTGGGATTAAAGGTACATGATAACTAAATGGGTTTAGCATAGTTCTGGGTATGGATAATGGAAGCCCCATCCTGGGTGTGGGTGGCACCAATCAATGGGCAAATAGCATGAATGGAATATAAAGGGTGAGAGGGAAGGCAGGTTTGCTGCTGCTGCTTGCTGCTTCCTGCATGCCATGCCATAAATTGTTTCTCCTCTCTGATGCCCCTCTGCTATGCTGCCCTGCCTTGGAGCCAGTCGAATATGGACTGAAACCTCTACAAACTGTGAGCTAAAATAAACCTTTCCTCCTTTAACTTGTGGGTGTTGGGTATTTTGTCCTAGCAATGAGAAAAATAACTAAGAGAATCAGCCTGTCCTGGAAACTTGTCAGAAATGTATATTTTCAGGCCCCATTCCAGATTTAATGAATAAGAAACTCTGGTGTGTGTGTGTAAGGTGTGTAGGGGTAGAATTGTCACTGGTTAGTGTGCAGCATAGCTGCATGTAAGATAGAAATCAGACATGAGCTGGTTCTTTTTTTTTTTTTTTTTTTGGTACTGGGGATCGAACTCGGGACCTTGCACTTGCAAGGCAGGGGCCGGAACCGCTGAGCTAAATCCCTGGCCCCATGGACTGGTTCTTGAGCCTGCTGACAACTGTCACCATTCTCTGTCTTCTTCAGGACCCTCTAAAAGTAAGGGTCCTCAAGGTTTTGCACAGCAAAAGAAACCACCAACAGAGTGAAGAGACAACCCACAGAGTGGGAAAAATTTTTGGCCAGCTGTTCTTCAGACAAAGGACTATGATCTAGAATATATAAAGAACTCAAAAAAAATCAGATCCTCCAAATTTAAAGACCCAATTCAAAAATGGATATCTGAAATGAATAGACACTTCTCAGATGAAGAAGTAGAAATGGCAAATAAATATATGAAAAAATGTTCAACATCACTGGTCATTCAAGAGATGTAAATTAAAACAACACTGAGAGTCCATCTCACTCCAGAAAGAATAACTGCTATCAAGAAATCAACCAGTAACAAATGCTGGCAGTGCTGGGGGAAAAGGAACCCTTCTCCACTGTTGGTGGGAATGTAGACTGGTGCAATCATTGTGGCGATTCCTCAAAAAATTAAAACTAGAGGTTCCATTTGGCCCAGGTATTCTCCTTCTTATTATCTTCCAGAAAAAATTAAAAGCGTCCTACCACAGCAATATATGCACACTCATGTTTATAGCAGCACAGTTTGTGATAGCTAAATCTTGGAAACAGCCCAAATGCCCATCAATAGATGAATGGATAAAGAAGATGTGTGTTTTTTTTAATACAATGAAGTACTACTCTGCCATAAAGAAGAATAAGCTTGAGACATTTCTATCTAAATGGATGTATCTTGAGACCATACTCTGAAGTGAAATAAATCAGACACACACTCCCTGAGTTCTGGGATTACAGGTGTGTAACAGCACACCTGGCTCCAGAGGATTTCTTAGAACTTATGTTCTGGCACTGCGGCTTAATGGAACAGTGTACAGAGCGACCTAGACTGATCCCTGAGAGCTGGTGTATATATGATGGTCATGGGTAAGGAAAGGGCCCCTGGTGGACCTGACTGAGGATGGCTGCAGAGGGAATCTCCCAAAGAGACTGCAGGATGGAGCCATCTGTTAGGTCTGGGATTGAAGCCTGCTGCAGGCAAGCACATGTCACTCAGAGTGGCCACGGGGTGTTTGATACAACCACAGCAGCAGAATAAAAGCACATTTTGGGGGAGTGTTGGGCCCCTCCCCTGTATCAGAGTGGAGTTTAATAGTGTATATTTCTTCCTTCCCAATCTATATACCTTTTATCTTGTTCATGTCTTACTGCATTAGCTAGGACTCCCAGTGTGATATTGAAAAGGAGTGGTGAAAGAGGTCGTTTGCTTTGTTCTTTTTTTTTTTTTTTGGTACCGGGGATCGAACTCAGGTCCTTGCGCTTGCACAGCCGGCGGGGAAACCACTGCGCTAAATCCCTGGCCCTTAATAGTGTATATTAACAAACCTGAGCAGTGGCTCTTGGAGAACTGCCAGGCATAGTGACACACCTGTAATCCCAGCACTCTGAAAGACTGAGGCAGGAGGATTGGGTGTTCAAGCCCAAAAGGGGCAACTTAGCAACTTAGTGAGAACCTGTCTAAAAATGAAAAAAAAAAAAAGTTTGAGTACTACTGTTTCTCCCCCCCCCCTTAAATTCTTTTATTGATACATTTTAGGTATACAATACGTTTACATTTATCATTGGGTGCTTGTTCCTGAGTACTACTGTTCTAAGGGAATTGCTATCTGTTTCCAAACCAGTCTTCAGACCCCTGCCCCTCCTTAGCAGAGTGCAAGTGCAGGTTGGAGGCCTGATGTAGAGAGCTGGTGAGGAGCTTTGTCACTCTCACCACATGGAGACCAGCTTTGCAGAGTTCCTGAGCAGAGATCAGGGCCATGGGAATGCTGGAAGAGCGTGACTCAGAGGCTGGGCCCTACAGGAATGAGGTTAGTATAGCTGGTTCCCTGCCCAACAGAAAGCACAGAGACCACTGGATCAGTATAAGACAGCTCAAGAAACTGCTAGGAGCACTTACAGGGATCCAAGTAGTGTACGACAATGAAACCAGACCCTACAGCGCTCGTCACGCGTAGTGTACGACAATGAAACCAGACCCTACAGCGCTCGTCACGCGTGCGCACTCGCCCTCCCCACCCCCGCGCAGGCTTCTTTCTGGCCAGTAGCCTGTGGGCTGAGGCCCTGGGCGGGCGTTGTGAAGGGCTGTTTGAGCTCGGACCACGTGAGTGTCTGCAGTTCCCTCCTGTGAGGAGGGCACACGCCCAGCGTCAGCTGAATGGGCTGTCTCTTGGGCTGCTAGGGGACGATCTGGGGAGCGCGGAGCTGGGGCCATGAACTCACTCGTGGCAAGCGCTGAGGAAGAGGCCGCCCGATCACGCTTAAAGAACGAAGTATGTATTTCAAAGTTACGAATGATATTCTCATTCAGACTTTAATATTGAAAAGTTAATTCCTCTGTGATAAAAACAGCGTGGTACTGGCAAAGAAACAGATTCAAGGATCGGTGGAATAGACTAGAAGATCCAGAAACAACTCCAGACATATTCAACCACCTCATCTTTGACAAAGGAGCCAACCATCCTCACTGGAGGAAAGATAGCCTCTTTAATAAATGCAGTTGGAAAAACTGGATTTCAACCTGGCAAAGATTAAAAACTAGACCCATAACTATCACCATGCACTAAACTAAGATCGAAGTAGATTAAAGATCTAAATATTAAAACAGAAACACTAAACTTGCTGGAAGATAAGTTAGGTAGAACTCTTGAAGACATTGGCATAGGAAAAGACTTTATGAACAAAACCTCAGTAGCACGGGAACTATCACAAAGAATTATCAACTGGGATCTCATCTTGTTAAAAAGCTTCTGCACTGCAAGAGAAACTACCAACAGAACTAAGAGACAACCTACAATGTGGGAAAAATTTTTCAGCAGCTGTACCTCAGACAAAGGACTACTATATAGAATATATAAAGAACTGAAAAAAATCAGACCCCCCAAATTCAAAGACCCAATTCAAAAATGGGCATCTGAAATGAACAGACATTTCTCAGACAAAGAAGTAAAAGCAGCAAATAAACACATGAAAAAATGTTCAACATCACTAGTCATTGGAGAGATGCAGATGAAAACAACACTGAGATAATGAAAGAATGACTGCAATCAAGAAATCAACCAATAATAAATGTTGGCGAGGCTGTGGGGAGAAAGGAACCCTTCTCATTGCTGGTGGAAGTGCAGATTGGTGCAAGCACTGTGGAAATCAGTGTGGAGATACCTCAAAGAACTAGGACTAGAGGTCCCATTTGACCCAGCTATTCCCCTCCTGGGTATCTTCCCAAAAGAATTAAAAGAATCATACCACAGCAATATATGTGCACCCATGTTTATATCAGCATGGTTCGTAATAGCAAAAAGCTTGGAAACAGCCCAAGTGCCCATCGACTGGAAACTGGATAAAGAAGATGTGGGTTTTTTTTTTTATAGAATGGAGTACTACCCAGCCACAAAGAACGAGAAACTAGAGACATTTATAGCTAAATGGATGCACATTGAGGCCATACTCTTAAGTGAAATAAATAGGACACACATGTAAATACCAAATAGTTTCTCTGATGTGAGAAATTGAAAGTGTAAATAAGGATTAAAATGATTAAAATGAATAATTCATAATTTGAAGTAGGAAGAAAAGGCTCAAATGGGTAGGGGATGTGGGAGAGGAAGGTGAAAGAAAAGAAGGGAAAGAAAAAATTATGAGAAAAGGAAAAAATGGAAACAAAGTCTTTGTAAATAGGGAAGGGTGGAGGGGGTGAAGGGAGGACAGGGAATGGGGAAAAAATAACCAAGATACAGCGTGTACAGGTACAAACACCCAATGATAAATGTAAATGTATTGTATACCTAAAATGTACCAATAAAAGAATTTAAGGGAAAAAAAAAGGAAAATGAAACCAACCCCCCCCCCGAACTAAAAACCATTCTGTTCATTTAAAAAAACACAATTAGTGTATGTATTGAAAGAGAGAACGGTCACTGCTGAGACTCAAATTAGTGGCTTGGAAGAACAAGTGGAAAAAATATTTCAAAGCACAGAGCAAATAAAATGAAGAAATGGAAATAATGAAAAAAATGTGAGACTTGGAGAATAGGTCCGGTAGTCCTAACATTCAAATAGATTAGTTCCAAAAGAGGGAGAAGAATAAGATGGAGGAGGGGCAATAATTAAGGAATAGAGGACTATCTTGCTAACCTGAGGAAAGTTCTGAGCTTTCAGACTGAAAGGGGACAGGAAGATACATGAAAAAACAAACATGTAGTTATGAAACTCCTAACTTCTGAGATTGAAGAAAAAAATTTTCACCTTTCTAGACAGAGCAAGTTATCTACAAAGGAAAATAGATCAGATTGGCATAGAACTTTTCAACTGCAACATTGGACACTAAACGTGAGGAAACAGGGAGAAAAGGCTAGCTACCCAGGAGTCTTACACTCAGCTATAAAAAGCATTCCCTGGTCAGGGGCAAAAAACCCCCACAAAAACTTGGATGTCTGTTGAGGGTTTTTTTGGTGTTTTTTTTTGGTACCGGGGACCGAACTTGGGTCCTTGCGCTTGCGAGGCAGGTGGTCAAACCACTGAGCTAAATCCCCAGGCCAAAAAACTTGGATATCTGAATGATATCAATCCCATACCTCACCTGAAGAAAATACTCAAGGAAGATTTGGTTCTAAAACAGAGAAATCAGTGCTTCTTTTCCACCTTTAATAAAGGTACACCCTTGCTACCTTTTCCACATGTCTTGTCCAATTCTTTGTTCAGGACACCAATAATCTGGATTTCTTCAGAACCCAAAAGCTGATGACACTAGAGATCTGTAAGGAATCCAGAGCCCTTGGGCTGGGGGTTTAGCTCAGCAGCACTGTGCCTGCCTTGCGAGCTCAAGGTTGTGAGTTTGATCCCCAGTACAAAAAGCAAACAAACAAAAAATCCAGAGTCCTTTGGTTTTTGTTCACTGATTAGAAACTGATAAGCTAAGGCCGGGGATTTAGCTCAGTGGTTTTGCCATCTGCTGCGCAAGCTCAAGGACCTGTGTTCAATCCCCAGTATCAAGAAAAAAAAAAGAAACTGATAAGCTGAAATGAAAATTTTATATGGAAATATAAAGATTTAGGAATGGCCAAGGGAATCCTAAGGAGGAAGAAAAAAACAAAGCTAGAGGACTCATAGTACCAGATGTCAAGATTGTTGAAAACTATAATTAATCATATTCATATATACGATGTTATCTAATTAAGACAATGTGGTGTTGGCTTACACACAGATTTAATGACCAAGAGGATAAGAGAGACAGTCCTGAAAGAAACTCATCTGATACATGCAAAATATGACATGGTAATGTAGTGAGAAATGGACAGCTCCATTGGATATCTACATGGGAAAAAAACTGTATATAACCTCCACAAAAATAAATTTGGGGACTATTAAACGAGTAAAACAATAAGGCCACTGGGGATAATTCTAAGAGAATATCTCACTAGGCTTGGTGGCACACGCCTGTAATCCCAGCACTTGGAAGGCTGAGGCAGGTGGATCACTGTGAATTTGAGGACAGCCTGGGCTACTGGGCTATATAATGAATTCAAGGCCAGCCTGAACTACACACCAAGACTTTGTCTCAAAAAAGAGAGAGAGAGTGAGAGAGAAAGAGAATCTCTGTGATGTTGGAATAGATCAACCATCATGTGCCTGCATAAAGACATATAAACTATCCATACATGGAGACATTGACATATTTGTCTAGATTAAGATTCATTAAGGGCTGGGATTTAGATCAGTGGCACCACGCCTGCCTCACAAACACAAACACAAGGTCCTGAGTTCAATCCCCTGTACCAAAAAAAAAAGAGCTGGGGATTTAGCTCAGTGGTTCCATCTCCTGCCTCGAAAGCACAAGGGCCCAAATTCGATCCCCGGTACCAAAAAAAAAAAAAAGGATTCATAAGAGTGAAAAAGCGATATAAAGACTGAAAAATTGACAACAGTATCATCTCATGAATATGTTTGATTTCATTGTTTTGAGAGTTGATACACAGAATGGAATCACCTTAGACAGATGTGAACATGCAGCAAGAGGCAAAAACGCCCCAGAGAGGAGAATCTGCATAAGCCCGAGGAACAAGATCACGGGAAGAATTAATGCAATTCCTTCCTGTCACAAGTGATATGAATGATCATTAATTATTATTTCATTCGTCCACCCAAATAACAAATATTTCCTGAGTGCCAGCTACATGCCAGGAATTATTCTAGGAATGGAGATATAACAATAAGGCAAAGTTCCTCCTTTCATGGCATAATTATAGGGCAGGCATTGCAGCAGGAGGGGCAAAAGAAAAAAATAATAAGTAAGTGAGCCAGGGATTTAGTGCAGTGGTTTCGCCGCCTGCTGCTCAAGAGCAAGGACCCAAGCTCGATCCGCGGTACCAAAAAAAAAGTAAATGAAAAAAATTATTCAGTAGTAAAAGTGAGAAATCTGTACATCGGGTAGTGGGACAGGAAATCACTAGGGAGTTCCAACAGATGGCATGGCCAGGACAAGGCTGTCTAGAGGGTAGGAATTTAATTGTCTTCTGAATGGCAAGATGCGCCAGGCTTCAGTGCTCAGGAAGAGGAGTGTTCCTAGTAAAAAGATCAGGCTGTGCAGATTCGAGGTTGGAAAAAAGCCTAGCAATTCAGGAACCACAAAGATGAGTAGCTGATGCCTTGTGACAAGGAGATGAGTGGTACCGTATGGGGCTGTAGAGGTAACCAGGGCATTGCTAGTGGAGAGTCTTTCGGCCAGAGTAAAGAGTTATATTTTATTTATTTTATTTTTTAGTATCAGGGATCAAACTCAGGACCTTGAGCTTGCGAGGCAGGCGGCGGCACCACTGAGCTAAGTCCCTGGCCCTGTATTTTATTTATTTATTTATTTATTGGTTTTGGTTTTTTCAAGACAGGGTTTCTCTATGTAGTTCTGGTTGGCCTACTACTCACTATGTAGCCCAGGCTGGCCTCAGACTTGCAGCAATCCTCCTGCCTCAGGTTCCCAAGTGCTGGGATTACAGGGGTGATCCACCTAAGAATTGTATTTTATTATAAGGATAATGAGAAAGTATTAGGAAGATGAATATTCCTTCTTAATTTTTCTTTAAAGGGAAGAAATTTATATGTCATTTCCCCAGAGAGAAAAGAACTAGAGTAACAATTCAAGCATCTCTGTGCCTTACCTAATTGAAGAATTCTGAAGAAGAAACTGAGATCACAATATTAGTTTTCATAGTATAGTAGGCCATGGTATTCTTAAGTACCAAGACATTGATATTCTTTTGGTGTAAAACATTATTTAAAAATTTAAATAGCATGAATCGATAATATCTTTAGATACTTTTATACTACATTGAAATGTTTAATGGCACAATGATTATAAAACATTCTTCGATACTTCCAAAATTCTTCTAAAAAATCAACCAATGGGGCTGGGTATTAGCTCAGTTGTTCCGCTGCCTGCCTTGTAAGAGCAAGGTCCCGAGTTCGATCCCTGGTACCAAAAAAACAAAACAAAAACCCCCGCAACCAATGAAAGTCAACTGATAATACAAACTATTGTAAACACAGCTGTTACTATAGTTCAAAGACTTTTCACACAGTGGAATATGAATATGACCTAATTGAAATTAATAGGTATTAGTTTCTATGAAACTGAAGAAATCACTACTCATGATAGCTACATGTAAAATTTGAAGATATTTGGTTTCTAGGAAGAGATGCTATCTCAGCCAGGATGCTGGGCACAGGTGTGCTCGCTGGACTGGGGAACAATGAGTGTCACCAAATATGAAAGACAGAGCTGTATGTGCTTCTTCTTGTCTGAAGTATTGATATGTACGTCCCATAATTTCATCATAAGTGGCAGTGCTCTAGCACTCTTCTTGGTGTCATATTGTCATAAAGTGCCCTCAAGAGCAAGTTTAGAAAAATTCTACCTTCTCTTAAGGAAAAAAACCCCCAGAGAAATCAAGATAGGAGAAAAAAACAGAATTAAGAACAAGTGGTGAGCAGCTAATTTAATATTTAATATTGTTAACATGAATAAATACTAAACATGGTATAGTTAAATGCTCATGCAAATGGACAGACATTGAATTATATACAGAACCATAAGTAGCATATTATCTCAGTAGACAGATAGACATGAGTAAAAGTATATCAAAAGTATATCTCTTGGGCCTGGGATTTAGCTCAGTTGTTCTGCTGCCTGCCTTGCAAGCACAAGGTCCCCAGTTTGATCCCCAGTACCAAAAAAAAAAAAAAAAAGGAAAGAAGGAAAAAAAAGTATATCTCTTACTGGTAGAACTAGCAAGAAATGAAACATCTTTTTGTCATTGTTATTTTGTGGACACATAATCTCACTATGTAGCCCAAGCTAGCCTTGAACTCTTGACCTCCTCCTCAGCCTCCCAAGTGCTGGGATTACAGGTGTACACCACCACACTCAGCTGACACATCTTAATGGAAGAAACAATTGGTATATTTTGAAATAATGGTAAGGAAATATGTGTTTGAGTATTTGTGCTGGGAAGGGAAGGGAATTATTAAAGGAATGGGAAAGTATAATAGAATTTCCAAAATAACAATGGAGCAAGAGGTGGAACTAATAGTAATTTGATCTGGGCCAGGGATTTAGCTCAGTGGTTCTGCTGCCTGCCTTGAAAGTGCAAGGTCCTGAGTTCGATCCCCAGTACCAAAAAAAAGGTAACTTGATCTAACAAGCAAAAACATAGAATGAGTAAAGTATATACAATATGATATAGGAAATGAAATCAGGGTTGGGCATGAAACTCAGTAGTAGAGTGCTTGCCTGGCATGAACAAGGCACTGGGTTTGATCTCCAGGACCACATACAAAAAAAGTATCACTTATTCCACTATGGAATCATAATAGAGAAGAGAGCATACAAAGAGGAGGAGCTGGCCTTGTGGGTGTACACCTGTAATCCTACCTACTCAGGAGACAGGCAGGAGGATCAGAGGTTTCAGGCCAGCCTGGGCAACCTAGTGAGACCTTGTCTCAAAAATAAAATAAAAGGGCTGCAGATGTAGCTAAGTGGTACAGTTATATGTTCATTTGCCTGGCATTTATGAGGCCCTGGGTTCAATCCTCACTACTGCAATCAATAAAATAAATAAGTAAAAGGGCCAGGGATTTAGCTCAGTGGCACTGCACCTGCCCTGTAAGCACAAGGTTCTGAGTTCAATCCCTGGAACCAAAAATAAATAAATAAATAAATAAAATAAATAAGTAAAAATGTAAAAGCCTAGCTAGTCAGAATAAACACACAAAATAAAAAGTAAAATAGTTAAAAATGGTTGGTATGCATAGAAAATATATTCAACTAAAAAAAGTAAAATATATTCATCTCTAAAAATAATGTATATAATGCAAAATAAAAACAACAATCTTGTACTGTAATAAAGTTTTTTAAAATTTAAAACAAAAGCAAACAAACAAAAAAGATACAATCTTCTGCTTGTCAGATAGGCAAAAGTTGGGTCGGGGATTTAGCTCAGTGGTTCCACTGCCTGCCTTGCAAGCGCAAGGTCCTGAGTTCTATCCCCGGAACCAAAAAAACCCCAAACAAACAGATAGGCAAAAATTAAAACGTTGACAAAACCCAGAATCTGAAAGGGAATGGGAAAATGGGCAACATCACATACTGTAATCTCATATAAGCTTTTTAGAGGGAAGTGTGATAGTGTGAACATTTTAATTAAGCCTGTGTTTTAGTAATTCTGGTGCCAGAAAATTCCCATAGGAAAGTTCACAATGATGTGTATATACGTGAACATGTTTGTCATAGAATTGTTTTTTGTTTTTTGTTTTGTATCGGGGATCGAACTCGGGTCCTTCCGCTTTCGAGGCAGGCGGTGGAACCATTGAGCTAAATCCCCACCCCTGTCATAGAATTGTTTATAAAGCAAAATACTGGAAATAGTTGAAATATATGTAATTAGGTGAATTATAGACTATGTGCAGTGTAATCTCATGCAGTCATTTAAAAGGATGAAATAGATTTATACTTACTGATATGAAAAGATGTCACATGCACTGTTGAAATATGAAAACATAGGTGTTCCATCTCTTCCTTAGGGACTCTGCTGTTTAAACCTCATTTCTGCACTTAATACCCCACAACCCTTTCCATACCCAGAGGTCTTCCCAGAGCCGGGTTATGCAGGAAATCTCTGTGGGGAAGACAGACCACAGAGTCTGGTTTCTGGAACAATTCTGTATGCAAATATTTTTACTTGTTTTGTTTTGTTTTGTTTGTTTGTTTGTTTTGGTACTGGGGATCGAACTGGGGTCCTTGCGCTTGCACAGCAGGCGATGAAACCACTGAGCTAAATCCCTGGCTACTTCTTTGTTTATTTTGGTTTTTTGAGACATGTAATCCAGGCTGGTCTTGAACTCACTATGGAACCCAGGCTGGCCTGGAACTCGCAATGATCCTCCTGCCTCAGTCTCCCGAGTGCTGGGATCACAGGCGGGTGCCCCCACAGCCGATTACAAGGTATGTTCTTGTCCTTGGTTTCTCCCTTCTCTCTCTGTATCTTGGCTGCCAGGGGCTGAGCAGCTTCCTTCCACCAGGCCCTTGCATCATGCCATTTCTGCCTTGGAGCCAGCTAAACAGGGACTGAAACCATAAGCCAAATAAACATTTTCTCCCTTAAATTGTGGGTTTCAGGTGTTTTGTCCCACTGAGGGGAAAGTGACAAATGCAAGACTGGAACTGGAGAAGGAGAAAAGGTGGGAGAGGGTTGAGATGGGGGTTCAGAGAGAGGGGGTAGCATAGAGAAGGTAAGGCAGGTAAGCAGGCTGTCCCCTCAGACCCTCCCTGGCATGAAAGTTTTTCGGGGAAATGCTGGGGGTTGAACCCAGGGTCTCCCACATGCAAGGCAAGTGCTGAGTTACACCTCAGTGCTCACCACAAAGTCCTGTCTCTGCAGACCTCCCCTGTCCAACAGTGCCTGTCACCAAGGGGATGTCCACAAAGGCAAATGAATAAGTAAAAAGGGAGACAAAGACTTTATTGTGTTAAGAGGAGTACAAAGTTAAGAACCAAACCCTTCTCAATCCTTGGTGCCTCCCATTCCTCCAAGCACCCCATGTTCACCAAATTTTTTTTTTGATACCAGGGATCGAACTCGGGACCTTGTGTCAGGCAGTGGAACCATTGAGCTAAATCCCCAGCCCATTCACCAGATCTTTATCGTTCCCTCAAGACTCCCCAGATCTGCACAGCCTTGAGGTGGGAGGGTAACCTGTGCCCAATCCATGGAGATGGGTGGTCCAGAGTCACTTCATGCTGATCCGTGCTTAGCGGCCTATAGGTACCCAGATCAGAGCCCCTATGGTTCCAGGTTGGGTCCTCCATGCAGACCCTCAACTCAGAGCAGGTCTGGAGGTGCGGAGTAGAGCTCCAGCCCCAGGCGTGGCAGGCAGAGAAGAGAAAAGCTTGGTGCTGTCATCTGGGCAATGCAGCTACCCTGACCTCTAGGGATGGCAGGACCAAGATCGAGGTGTCACCAGTTCCCAGAAGGTTGTCTGCTGGAAAAGGGTAGATTGTGAAGGAGATTGCTCTGGTGATCCATGTTGTAGATCCAACAATGGGGGAGCCTATTTCCCCAAACCAGTCCCTGACACTGACCCTGGTTTTCAACTGGAGAAAACAGAGGCTGGCTGCTCGGTCCTCTTGATGAGGATGTGGTGAGGGCTGTGTTCTCTTACCTGGGGCAGAGGACAGTGCCGTCGTGCATACCACTCCTGGCAGTACAGGCTGACCTGGATGCCCTGGCCCAGGAAGAGCATGGTCCACATCAGCACATTCCACGAAGGGCCTGTGTGGCGGTCATTCATCGTGAAGTTCAGCAGCACTGGTGAAGGAGAAAAGGCTGTCACTCCAACTGCAGGTCCCTGTGCCCAGCTTTCTCCTTCTCAGGCACTGGAAAGCAATGGAACAGGAAAGCCCCAGAATCCTCCCTTGCTGGCTCCCAGTGCTGCCTCGCTCGCTGCTCCCCAGACTCTCCCCCACCTGGTCCTCAAGACCAGCAGCTTCCCCATCAGCTTCCCTGGCCTCCCCTCTCTGGCTGGCTCCCCTCCAGTGGCACAGAGGCCAAGCTCACCCCCAAAGACAAGGAAGAGCATCAGCATGACGGGGTAGAAGAACCCCAGGACGAAGCAGAAGATGTACTCGTGCACCACCGCGGAGATCAGGAACACACCCATCATGGCTGCCCCTCGGGCCCTGCCACCAACGAGCTGGCAGGATGAGGGGGAGTGAGGAGTGAGTCTCCCCAAGCCACTCCATGAAGGGTCCCCAGGAGGGAGTGTGGTGCAATGAAAAGAATATGGGACCGGAGGTCAGAAGGGCCAACATCAGCCTTACTTAAGGACATTGTATTATCCCACTGGGCCTTAGCTGCAATTTTTAAATGGGGATATAATAATTCTTACTCCTCAGGGTCACTGTGCTGATTAGATGTATGTAAAAATCCTTGGTAACTGAGAGTTGCTACATACATGTTTCTTTGAAGGGTAAGAAGGGAAAAAATGGACCTAAGGTGGACTTTCTGCACACCGGGTTGGGTAGAATGGGGACAGGTTAAGTCAACAGAGTTCTTGGGTCTGGACAGGGAAGCTGGTGAAGAGTCAGGAAAGGAGAGGGTTCCTTGGACAGCCCCCATTAACAGAGGGAGCTGAAGGGGTCTGCAGGGCCCATACCCACAACCCATCCTGATACACATAGCTGTACAGCCAGTCATGGACCACCACATTCCATGTTCGGTAGTAGTTGGAGAAGGATGTTGAGTTCCACCAGTCCTGTGGAGGGAATGGGGCCAGGTTGGGAAAAGGAGATGAACATCCCAGTCCCCCACTTCTCCCGAGTCTCCCTGCTCCTGCTGCCTACACCATGCCCCTCTGTGCCCCAAAAGGGCTGGCTTCTGGCTGAATAGAGACAGCAGCACTTTCCCGACTCCCTCTTCAGGACTAGGGCCTCCGTCTTTGTGGAGCCGAAGATTCCATTGCTCCATTCACACGGAGGCAGTTAGCTCTGGCTATCAGGCAGTGGAGGGGTAGCATCGTCACACATCTAGGGGCCTACACTGCTCATTGTGGGAGACCAACAATGCAGCAAGGTAACACCCAACATAGCCACCATCTCTTCTGATTCCTTCTCAGCCCTCCCTGACTCCAGCTCCCAGCTGGCCCTGGTCCAGGCCCCACCCGGTAGAACATCCTGTCTCCAAATCGTAGCATCTCAGCGAAGGCATTGAGCCAGCAGTGCAGGAAAGCGAAGAAGATGAGCAGCAGCATGAAGATGCCTGGCGGTGGGGATAAGGGCTACAATCAGATCTTACCAAGCATTCATCAGTCATTCACATATTCATGTATTTGTTAATGTATCCATTTGCTGGTGAATATTTATTTGGCATCTACTGCATGCCAGATGTTGGGAATAGAGATAAATCACACAGTCCCTGACCTTAGGAGCTCACAGACTGGCTGGGGAGACACACAGAGACAGAGACAGAGAGACATGTCCAACTCGCCAATAAGATTAATGCAACAGGAATGAAGCATGGCAGCCACTGATGTGCTTGGGAGTGCAAAGGTATGGGTGGGTCATCATAATTTATGGTAAACAAGGAAGACAGCCAGGTAAGGTGGTGTGCCGCTACTCAGGAGACTGAAGTCACTTGAGCCAAGGCGTTCAAGGCCAGCCTAAGTGAAGCAACAATGTCTTGAAAAAGACAAGAAGATGAAGAGAAAGAGGAAGAGGAGGAAGAAGAGAAGGATGATAACAAGAAGAATTAGAAGAGGAAGGGGGGAGGAGGAAGAGGAGAAAGGCTTCCCAAAGGGGTGGAGGTTAACTCAATCATAGACCTCTAAGAAGGAACTAGATAGATGCATGGCTGGAAAACGGAGGAAGAGAATTTCGAGCTGAAGGACCCAGATGAACAAAGGTCCTGAGGTATGGAAGCACGTGTCTTTCAGGGGAAAACTGGGGTTATGGTAGGATAAGATGGCCTGGGGCCTTGAATGCCAGACAAGGGTTTAAATTTTATCTGGACATGCCAGCAGTGGGGAATCATTGCTGTTTGAAAGAATATAGGGAATGATGAATTCATAGTACCATTAGGGAAGTTCACCTGGGCGGCAGTGTCAGGTACAGCTGGGAGAGGGAAGTTTCAGGTGGTAGGGAGGTAGGTTAAGAGGCTGAGCTGGGATGGTAGCCATGAGCACATACAAGAGGGGACAGGTGGGAGAGGAAATTCAGAAGGAGGAGCCATTGAAATTGATGGAGGTACAGAGCAAGGCCTTGCCTGCCCAGCCCTCCCCAGGGCCAGTCTCCTCCCACCTCAAAGGACTTACCTGGCAGTGTGGCATGCAGAATTGAGAGCACCAGTGCACGGGTGCTGAAGGGCTCCTGGCTCATGTTGGCAAAGACGGGAACACAGAGGCGACCCAGGATGAAGCAGGCATAAAGCACACAGCACAGGGCCTGCAGAGGGAGCCAGGTTGCACAGCTCCGAGGGGACACTGGCTCTTCACTCTGGATTGGAGTCTGGCCCAGGGTCTGGCCCAGGGTCTGGCCCAGGCTCTGCCCCATTGCCCCTCAGAACCAGCCTCATTCCCTCCCAGGCATCCCCTACCACACTCCTGGGAGTAACCCCAGCCACTGTGAGTCACAGCTGACCATCTTCTCCCCCGTCTTCTGACCTGGGCAAAGTTCTTGGCCACATAATTCCACCTGATACTGGAAGTCCTGCAGCAGCAATAGGATTGATATGTTTCTCAGCCTTTTCTGTCCCTCTCTGCTCAGGCCTGCAACCCTGTCTCTACAGTTCCTTCCGTTGCTCAGGCCTGAGTGGACTATCTGGGGAGATGTGGCTCTAGAACACTTCCCATAACAAAGATGGCAACTGAATTTTTAGCTTGGGTATCAACTAAGATGACTAGCCATGCAGGGTTTCCTGGGATGTGTAGGATTTTCAGCACTAAAATCATAATGGGCTGGTCAAACCAGGACAGTTGATCATCCTAGTGACATGGGCTGGGCGAGGAGAAGGGGTAGTCTACTTCCTGTTTCCTTCCCATCTTTATTGGGGGATGCCTCCTGAGCAAGGGGCCAGGGCCTGGAGAAGAAAGGACCTCATGAAGAGGAAAGCAAAAGAGCAAGGTTCCTGGTGGGCCTAGGAACTTGGGAAAGGGCTACAAGTCTCACCTGGGATAAGTCTCCCGGTAGATGAGTGTGGGACAGAAGAGGAAGTAGAGGTAGCTGGAGAAACTGGGGGTCCAGCGCCCTTCACCTGGGGAGGAGTGAGAAGGATGGGTCAGGAGGGGTGGGCAGAGAGTGGGCATGGGGGTTGGTGAGCTGGCTGTTGAAAAAGGGAGTGAGATTGGGGAGTAGACAGGTGGATGGGTAAGGGGCTGGACAGAGGGTCTGCTCCCCCTCTCTCAGTACTTGAGATCAAACTCAGGGCCTTCATGGAGTTGTACTCCTAGTCCTTTGTTTTTATTTTTTTAAATTTTGAGACAGAGTCTGGCTAAGTTATTCAGGCAGGATTTGAACCAGTGATCCTCCCGCCTCAGCTTTCCAGAATGCTGGGATTAAAGGCATATGCCACCACACCAGTTTACACCCTTTCTTTTGCTTCTATTGCAGGCACCCCATTTTTCAATGCAGAGCCTACTATGGCCAGAGCTTCACCTAGCAGCCACAAGAGCCATGACCCATTCTGTTTGCTCTTCTTTCCTGTCTTCCTCATATGCATTCTCAACCCTGGGTCTTTGCAGGCAGGAGTGGGAATAGGAAAGTATCAAAAGTCCTGGGTAACAGAATGCATCTCTCTGAAGTGGTGCCTGGGAACCCTAATGACTAAGCCCACAGAGCCTAACTGGAGGCCAGAACTGGGTCTGTTGGGTAAGATAGCTTGGGGAGGCAGAGCTTCATTGCAATTGCTGGCTTCATTCAACTGGCTAAGAGGACTGAGCTTGTGACAGGGCTGGCTGAAGGCCTCACCTCCTCTGACACGAAGGGTCCCAGGCAAGGTCTCTCTCAGGAAGGAGTAGCTTTTCATCAGGAGCCTGACCTGAAGTGGAGTGGAAGGGAGGCCAAATTGCCGAGTGGCTCTGAGAAAATCACTCAACCTCTCTGTGTTCTTGTTTATTGCAAAGGCAAGCAGAGTGTAAGATCTGTCTGGTCAGAGCCTATCTGGTTTAGTCAAGTAGAATTATAACCCAACACAGACAGTTGCCTGTGACAAAAGGGAAAGGGGGAGACCAAGGTGGGACCTTCTATCACTAATCCTATATAACTCTGCGGAATCAGATTATGTTTGCTTAGCAGCCCCTTTCCATTTGTGTTCTTGGAGCCCCTGGGTTCTCTCAGATCCTCATAGTCAGCCCCATTCCTGCCAATACTGTATCCCCTGTCTTCCTCACATGGGCCCTCCTTGTGGTGCAACTCCCTACCCCCCCCAGTCCCATAGCAGGGCTCACCCTCACCTGTTCAAAGACCAGCACGCAGCGGGAAGCTGGAGGCAGCTCATGCTTTACGACCACGTGGACAGGGAGGATGCAGAGCACTGAAGCATGGGCAGCCAGCAGCACAGAGCCCAGAGCCACCCCCAGGGTCCAGGAGCCCCCGGTTTGGGGCCTTGCCCACAGCCACAGGGCCTGGTAAGGCACCAACAGAGTGGACAGGAACATGGGGACCCACGTCACCAGTGCTAAGGGCAGCTGTCCGAAGCTGAAGATCAGTAGGTCAAACTCTAGTACCAGCCTTGGGGTAGGGGAAATAGAGAAAGTAGGCAAAACTGTAGCTCATCCTTGTCCTGTTCCTCTTTAGTCACTGCTCTTGGAAGATAATCTGAGGTGTCTTGATACAGCTGTATGGTACATCTCCCAAGGTGTTCAGGATGGCGCCTCTGCGACCCAGGACTTTGGGGGCAGGGCATTGCCAGAGGAAACCCTAAATGACCTTTAGAGCCCTCTGTGAGTTCTATGGTGTTTAAAAGGGCTCAATACTCTGTATATCACAGGTGTTAGGATATAGGGTAGTTAGAATTTAACTTTGATTATCATTAGTTTTGTTTCTCTGGAGTGTCTGTATTGTAGACTCAAGCTAACAGAACACAGATTGTCCCTAGTTAAGAGTGTATGTTTTCAGGCTGGGAATGTAGCTCAGTAGCGCTGTGTCTGCCTGGCAAGGTCAAGGCCCTGAGTTTGATCCCCAGTACCAAAAAAACCCACAAAAAAAACAAAGAAACAAACAAAAAGAGTATGCTTCTTTGCTGGACATGGTGGTGCACGCCTGTAATCCCAGCACTCAGGAAGCTTAGCGGGGAGGATCACTGTGAGTTTGAGGCCAGCCTGGACTACAAAGGAGACCCTGCCTCAAAAAAACCACAAAAAACTGTTAAAAATGGTTACTGCTAGGGAGTGGTCATAGACTGAGGGAGTGAAGCACTGTCACTTTATAATAAAAGGTGTATTGGAGATTCCCCCAGCCCCCAACGCTCCCCTCCACCCTGTGCAGGGCTTTGCACATGCTAGGCAAGTGCTCTACCACTGAACTGAACCCCTAGACCTATTTGATTTTTTTTACTGAGATTTTATTCTTGTAAAACTCATAATTAATAAAAATTTTACCAAAAAGAAATGCTACTGCTGAACCTGGAGATTCTGGCTCTCCTCCTTTTACTGCTTCCAAAGCCCAATTTAGGGTGAGGTGGGTAGATGCAAAAATACAGGCCCCTAGGGATCAACAGCTTCCAAGGCTCATCCTCAGAATGAGGACGGTGCTCTGTTGGAAAAACAACCTGCCAAAGCACTGTGTGCACATCTATTTTCCCCACAATATTGGAACTGGCTCATAGTCAGGGATGGGGGCTGCCTCATCGCCTCCCTGGCCCCCAGGGCTGGTACTCAATAGATACTCAATGGAGGTTACTTGAATGAAGGAGTGTGTGGGGGGTGTGTGGGTGTGTGTGCCCGCGCGCAGGAACACACACCTATATCTCCCTCAAGGCAAGATTGTCATTGAGAAGAATTTCAGAGGGCCATCATGTCTACATAATAGCTAGCTCTCGAAGGAAAGATCAAGGGCCATCCAAAGCTGGGGAGGGAAAGGATCCAAGAGTATTTTAGGTGGGAAGTTGTTGGAAGCCATGTTGGCGTGTGTCCAATAATCAAAGAGGGACATATGCCTTCTTGGGTCCAGGGGAAGGTGGGGTACAGGGACCAAGTGGTCTGATTGATCTGTGTGCCTGTCTGGGTGGTAGGGTGCCTACCTGCCCTCATCAATGAAGTCAATGGCCAGGGTGCTGATGATGAAGACACAGAGGCCGGCTGCGAACATGTGATAGATGGTGCGGAAATGCTGCACCTCCATCAGCTCACTGGAGGGACAGGTCACAAAGGTCAGTGTGGTGGAGTCCTCAAGGTCAAATGGACTAACTCAGGCCCTAACAGATGAGGGCTTGGGTCCTACTCATCCAGAACTTCCAGCTATGGGCTAGGATGTGGCTGAGGCTTCTAATCCTGGCGGCTTATCTTCTATAACCATGCCCAAGCAAATGGGGGAAACAGCCTCGGAGAACCTCTCCAGAACCTCCCCACAAACCACCTACAGCCTAGGCATGAGAAATGAGTCCTGGACTGCCAGCTGAAGTCCTTTCTTTTGTTCCATCCCATCGTCACCCTTGACTTACTCAAGCAGAGACTTTCGGATGATGAAAACTTTCTGTTTCCCAAGGGGTGGCTTCCGGGTCCTGAATTGAGACAGTTATTCAGGGTCAGGGAAGAAAGCAATGGGCAGAGGGCAGGGCCATATGGGAGATCAGTACTTCTAAGCCAAGGGTAGTAGCAGGGGAAGGTCAGGACCAGGCCAGAACAAGGAAGGCCCAGACCGTGGAGACCAGTATCAGGAAGACAAGGCCATAAGGGAAGTAGAGAGGTCATGCCAAAGCTGCCAAAGGGTGCATGTTTATGGCTCATGATCCTTGTGATGGAGGAAGAGTCCTTTCTAGCCTGCTAGATCCTCAAACTCACTTGTTTATTGAAGCAGAGGGACTGGAGGATGGAGGTCTGTCTTGTGATGGGTAGGACTGTACAGCCTCCCACATGGCCTGATCCAGCAGTTCCACCAACTGTCCCTGCGCTTGCTCCAGCAACTGCCTCTTGACAGCCTGAGGACAAAGGCAGGGTAGAGCCCACTCTCCTACCCATCCAGCCATCCTTTCATTCACCAAACATCTACTAAGCTTCTCTCTATGCTAGGCCCAGTGCTAAGTGCTAGGGATAAAAGATGGCAGCCATGGTTCCTGCCTAGTGTTGCTCATCACTTACCTCCAGGCATCCTGGGGCAGCAGTGAGAATCAAGAATAATAGCAGTAAGCTGAGCATGGTGGTGCGTGTCTGTAATCCCAGTGTTTGGAAGACTGAGGTAGGAAGATTGTGAGTTTAAAGCTAGCCTGGGCTCCATAGCAAGACCCTGTCTCATCTCACACACACACACACACACACACACACACACACACACGCACAGAAGGATCTACTCTGGGTCTGTCACCTCTGTGAGCCTCACTCTCATCCCTGACCTCTGACCACCCTAGCAGGGAAACTATACTGGTTGACTTTTGGTCTTTGCCCTGGGGATCTGTGTTTCAAACACCTCCATATTAGCCCTTAATTCTACTTTTTTTTTTCCATACTGGGATGTGAACTCAGGACCTTGCACTTGCTGGGCAGGTGCAGAGCCACTGACCTACATCCCCAGCCACGGCCCTTAATTCTAAACTGATCTTTAAATTCAGTGCATCATCTTATCACCAAGTCACTCAGTCTTGACCCCTGCCTCCTACCACCCCATGACCTGTCCATCTTGACCTCTGACCTCTGAGGTCCCTCACCTCCATATGTTGCGTCCATTGCACCAAGTCTGGGGCTCTGGGCGGCTCTGTGTTTCCTAGGAGAAGGGGTCAAAGGGCACACTCAAGGGGGTGGAGTTACGGTTCTGCAGACCCAGAGGGATCCTCTGTCCAGGAAATGCTTTCTGAATACTCAGCTACCGCCCTGCCCCCCAACCAATCAATATCTAGTGACCTGGGTAGAACAGCCCTAAGGGGAAGTTCTTTTTGCAGGGTGTGAGGAAGCCATTACAAGAGGGAACCTGAAGATATTACTGGAAACAGGGCACCCAGGGAACAGGAAGCTGCTCCCTTTACCCACTGCAGTTAAGAGGTAGAATTAGGGCGGGGGATTTAGCTCAGTGGTTTTGCCACCTGCTGTGCAAGCACAAGGACCTGAGTTTGATCCCCTGTACCTAAAAAAGGAGGTAGAACTATAAGGCAAGGCCACCATTCTGAATATTCCTTTCTCCTCCATCTGGCTGGGCAGTGTAAGCAGAGGCCAGCATCTGCCTTCCCTGGCCTCCCGGGACAGCAGGAAGGTTTTTGTTTTTTAATTGGTGTTGGGGTTTGAAGCCAGATGAGCATGCACCCTACCACTTCCCAGTTCAGCAGGAAGGACTGAAGTTAGACAGTAGGAGGTTCTGCTCAACAATGCAACTTTACCCCACCCCTGCCTAAATCTTATGCCCTCCCAAGGGGACTCACCTTCTCCAGAGTGTTGCTGCTCCTGCTCCTGCTTCTGCTCCCCTCCCAGTCCTTCTCTCCTTTGCACACGAAAACGGGCCCCACAAGACTCCATGGCAGGTGTGGAGGGGCTGCGGTGGCTGGCTCTCTTCTATCTTTCACGGCTTGCCTGCCTGCTGAGCCCTTGTGACACACTGCTCATCTGTCAGCTCCAAAGACTAAAGTCCTTTCTGCAGAGCAGGTTATCTAAAAGCAGTGCTTATCAGATCCAGGCTCTACTCTGCTGGTTGTCACAGGGATGGCCGAATCCCTCAACACCCTGCCCACCACCCAGCTGCCCAGCTCCAAGTCTGTTGTCATCCCTGCCACAGGACCAGTGGCTCCACCAGTGGCTAGGAGGAGACTGCCTCTCTAGGGCTCATCACCTAGCATGGCTCGTCCTCCACCCTCTCCTGCAGGCTAAAGGTCAGGGAAGAGAGTGTCACTGCTTTCAGCTTCCTGAGACCATGAGATGGGGTGTGTGATACATTCGCACAATAATATTGTGGGTATGGCACTCATGATACTTGAGTCCCTCCAGGGCCCCTGGACATCTGCTCTTCCCTGCACCTGCCTAAATTACCACGGGGGTGGGAAGAAGGCCAAACAAACACTTATTTAGCTCCATAGAAGAAGAGCTAGGTGTTGTCACCTATGGAAGAACCAGGTGCAAACCTCATTATTTCAAGCAAGGCACCCAAACTTTTAAAGCTTCCTCTGAAAAACAGGGGCAAAATTTTCCATCTCACCAAATTTTTGTCAGCACGAAATAAGGTAGTCCAGGTAACTCACACTCTGGGGCCTGTATAACACTTTCCTTTCTTTTTTTTTTTTTTGGTACCGAGGATCAAACTCAGGTCCTTGTTTGTTTTTTTGTTTGTTTGTTTGTTTTTATTTTTTTATTTGTTTTGTTTTTTTGGTACCGGAGATCGAACTTGAGACCTTGTGCTTGCGAAGCAGGCGCTGGAACCACTGAGCTAAATCCCTGGCCCCCTTTTTTGTTTTTGGTACTGGGGATCGAACTCAGGACCTTGAGCTTGCACGAGGAAGGTGCCGGAACCACTGAAGCTAAATCCCTGGCCCAAACTCAGGTCCTTGTGCTTGCGAGGCAGGCCTTGGAACCACTGAGCTAAATCCCCGGCCCTCCTTTCTTTTTCATAGGAAGTAACAGATGCAAGTGCTTTGACAGTTCCTCCTTGCTGACTTACTGCGGGGGATTAACTATTAATCCTCCTCCTCCTCCCCCCACTGGTGTCCAAAGACCAGTGTGGGAGAGAAGGTCACAAACTCTGGTGGAGGCCGTGATCTCTGTCTCCCCATCCCCAACTCCCAGTGTGTGGCTGGGTGAGGCTGGAGGGGCTGGAGCCTGTGGCTCTGCTATCTGGAGCATTCACTGTCTCCTGCATTCAGAATGGTCCTCCAGGAAGGGACAAAGGACAAAGGCTCTGCATGTGCTGCCATAGGGGTAGGGAAATCGCCCAGGCTCCAGGCCAGTGAGAGGTGGACAGAGAGACATAGACCAGAGACCCCAACATAGCTTTATTAAAACCTCAAGCTGACACCAGCAATCTTTCCAACTAGATGTGTAAGGGGCCAGGAGTGAGGGGGACAATGGGACAGAACCTGAAGACAATTATGAGGCCCAGAGCCCCCAAATTACTCATCACTCAACCAGTAACCCTAGAGGACAGCTGCGTGGAGCCCCCAACCCACTTTAGCTGCTGCTTCCGGCGGGACAATGTGAGGTTCCATCACCTTCTGTAGAACCTGGCAGGGGCTGGCCCATTCGATCCACACACCAACAGGGACCTCGGCGCTGCCTCTGGGAGGACCTACACTGTGGGGAGAGCACACAGATCAGGGTTGAGGCCAAGGCTTCCAGCAGAGGAGATGGAAGGAGACTCTGAAGCCTTCAAGTTCCCTGAGGAAGGCGCCCTGCACCCCCCTCTTCACCCACTAAGAATAGTAGTTTTCAGTGTGTTCTCAAATCAACAGCACCAGCACACGAGAGGATGTATTAGAAACACAAATCCTCAGGTTAACCCAGACCTATTAAATCAGAAACTGTGGGTAGGGTGGGCTCAGCCATCCTCACAAGTCTTCCATGTGATTCTGAGACCTCAGGTTTGAGAACCAAGGAAACATCATTCCTCAGGGACTTTAAGTCCTCCATTACAATGTATGACTGGTTATTCTGTGTGTATGTGTGGGTCCTAACGTTGGAAGAAGCAGAAACAGAGAGACAGTGTCTTTATTTATGAAATTCTGTGAGCACCTTTCTCCACTTCCAGGCAGGACCTTGTCCTAGGGAGAAGAGGAGTCATCTTACCTGCCGCTTCCGGTAGAAGCCTCGATGGTCACAATTAGGCACATAGAGGGTTTGAGCCCCTCGGAAGATCTCAGTCTGGAGTTGCTGCAGCACTGAGTCTAGGTGTCTTCGGCAGGGGCCCTGGGGGAGGAAGAATGATGGCTCAGAACCCCACTAGCTAGGGTCCCAGGACTGGCACTGGAGACTTT
The DNA here is from genome assembly GCF_053883595.1 of Heterocephalus glaber. Classification (NCBI taxonomy): domain Eukaryota; kingdom Metazoa; phylum Chordata; class Mammalia; order Rodentia; family Bathyergidae; genus Heterocephalus; species Heterocephalus glaber. Next base: position 1,617,163 of record NW_028258185.1, read on the forward strand.
TCCAAGCTCCCAAGGGCTTCCCACCCTCTGCTCCCTCCAGCCCCAGAAGCACCATCTCAGTGTCTTGGACAGCCCCAGGATTCAGCCGGGCGGGAGTGGTTGAGGTTCCTGGATTCTTCTGTTCTCTGCGGTTCACATCTTGGGGGCGAGTGGCACTTCCATGGGGTTTATTCTCCTTCGGGGTCTCCTCTATGGCCACAGGAGGGATGGGAGAAGAGTCCAGAAATCAGCCAGGTGCCAAAGACCAGTGCCATGTGGAGGAAAGCCTTGCCCACCCCAACCCACTGAAGTGGGCTTTATGGATCAGGAGAAAATGGACAGGGTTAGAATCTGTTTTCTCTGTCACCTTATCCTTGCTGCAGTTTCTTTCTCTGAAAAATAGTTATTTTATTTTTCCTGACAATATTCCCCAGAATAATTTTAAATCTTATAAGGGAGAAGCTTTTTGCTTTCAGGTTTGTGTTTTGTTTTGTTCTGAGGCAGAGACTTGCTCTGTAGTCCAGACTGGCCTTGAACTCACTATGTAGCCCAGGCTGGCCTCAAACCTCCTACCTCAGCCTCCCAAGTTCTGGGATTTTTTTTTTTTTGTACTGGGGATCAAACTCAGGTCCTTGTGCTTACAAGGGAGTTGGCAGAACCACTGAGCTAAATCCCCAGCTCCCGAGTTCTGGGATTATAGGTGTGTGTCACCACCCCTGGCATAAAGGGAAGCATTTTGAAAAGTAAAAATTGAGGTACTTCATTTCTTTGAGCACCTGTACTCACCCTTGAGTGTGTCCTATATCTACCTCTAAAAACCCTTCTCATGCCTCTTTAAAAAAAAATAAAGAAAACGTGAATTTGAGAACAACGACAGGGCGGGGGATTTAGCTCAGTGGTTCCACAGCCTGCCTCGAAGGCACAAAGTTCCCAGTTTGATCCCTGGTACCAAAAAAAAAAAAAAAAAAAAAAATTGAGAACAACTACAAAGTACCATTGATTATTTTGAGGCTTCGGGCTTAGTGTAAAAAAGAACTAGCTGTTCCACCAGAGGCCAGAAGTGGGTGCACCAAACCAGGGAGATGGAGCAGAAGAGTAATAGATGTAGGAGCTCAACAGGGACCCAACTGGAATGTGTGTCCTAGCTGTGACCCTGCTGTGACTCAGCCCACATCTCCCAGGCCTGAGATATAGTTACTTTTGGGCCACTGCTGTGGAGACCTCTCCCTTTTGGTCTCTTGTGGCTCAGACCAGTTCAACATCAGTGATCTCGGGAGCATCTGGATTCAGCCCTTAACCAGGATGGGCTGAAGCAGGTTTCAGAGGTTCCAGGAATGAGAGGTTTTCAATGTGCAGGTTGCTCCTGGCTCTGGAGAGAGTTGGGTGGGTGGGAGTGGGGAGAGTGGGAAGGGGTGAGGAAATAAGGTGAGGTTAGGATAACGCAGGGAGGGGAGCGTGCACTCTCTGGAATTTGCCAGCATATATATATATATAAAATATTTTTTTGAGGTACCACGGATCGAACTCAGGATCTTGCATTTGCCGGGCAGGCCCCGGTGCCTCTGATCCTTAGCCCATTTTTATTTTTAATTTTGGTACCAGGGATCAGACTCAGGACCTTCCACTTTTGAGGCAGGCAGCAGCACCACTGAGCTAAATCCCTGGCCCCCATATATATATATTTTGTTTTGTTTTTGGTTTTTTTTTTTGGTACCGGGGATCGAACTTGGGTCCTTGCACTTGTGCAGCAGGCGGCGAAACCACTGAGCTAAATCTCTGGCCCCCCCATATATATTTTTTGAGACAGTGTCTTGCTATGTAGTTCAGGCTGGCTTTGAACTCACTATGTAGCCCAGGCTGGCATCAAACTTGTGGCAGTCCTCCTTCCTCAGCCTCCCAAGTACTGTGATTTTAGGCGTGTGCCATCATGCTGGGTTTTGCTCAGGCTATAAAATTAGATATTAGAGCCCCCAAGGGGACCTTCTTGGTCTCTTCATGTCCAGAAACAATCACTCAATTGCCTTATACTCAAATCTCAAGAGCAGTTTCCCCTACAGTCTTGGCCCTGACCCTTTCCCCCAAGGCACCCTACCTCATGTCTTGTTCCTCATTCCCTGTATTTAGCACCCAACCATGACTACAGGACTTCGCCCCTTCTAAGAGGAATCCTATAAGCATGGATTCAGGCTCTTTGGATTGAAAGAAGCTCCAAGTTAATTTCCCATCCCTCCCAGGAGAGAAATCAGGAGCTCATGCGCCTCTGCAGTGCACGGTTTGCTTTTCCTGCCCCCTCCCATCTCGTTGCCCCCCATCTTTGGGGTGCCTCTTACTCAGCCTCTCATTTTTCTTCTCGGGAGTAGGGAGGGTGGGGGGCTCTGAGCAGGTTTAAATTATAAGCCTGGTTTGTCAAGTTCCCTCTTTTCTACCTCTCCCTCCCCAGGCCCTCAGGAGCCCACCCCTGATCCCAGCCTTGTCTGCCCAGCTCTGGGCATCTTCTCTCTAAGACCTCAGGCTCCCATGCTTTCAAAGTAGGATGAAGGGAAGACATTTCTCAGCATCGACAGAACTGGGGAGTCTGGGATCCCCTTCCCTTCTCCAGGTGGAAACTGGGTCCTGTCTCCAGCTTGGGAGGCCAGCAATGAATGAGCTGGGCCAGTGAGTGGCCATGGATGCCCCTAAACCCCTGAATTCCCTGGCTCCAGCCCTTTTCCCTTAAAGGATAATTAAAAGGGAACAAAAAGAAAGTTGAGAGCCCCATACTTCTCTGCTTTGTCTCCAAGTCCCCTAGCCACACCCCAGATTTCTTTCCTAGTCCCCAGCATTTACCCTTGCTCCCGCAAATGTGCCCCATTCCGCGGGGACCGCTGCTGGGCTCCCGGGGGTGGGACGGGGGCGGGTCGTGGACTCACCCGTGGGCGCTCGGGCCCTGCGACAGCGGCCCCGGCCCATCAGCAGCGCCCGCAAAGGCTCCTCCTGGCCCTCGGGCGGGCGGCACTGCAGTCCCGAGGCGCAGAACGGGGTGTAGACCCCGCACTGCTGGCCTTCTCTCCTCTCACAGCCCTTGGCTTCTGCACAGCTCTCGGCCAGCGGCGGCCCCCCAACCTCCTCCACGCAGCCCTCCGGACAGCTCGCCTGCACCCCCTGCCCACAGCCTGGGCACCGTGCCAAGGCGTCTCCCGGGTAGGCAGCGAGCAGCAGAGTTAGCAACAGCAGTGGCGGCAGCAGCCCGTTGCGGGTCATGGTCAGGAGTTTTGCCCCGTCCACGCCTTCCAGAGCAGTCCAAGCGCAGCTGCTGCCCGCTGCCGCCCCTCTGCCTTAAGTAGCGCCGGTCAGGGGCCGGGCCCTTTAAGAGCCAGGTGAAGGGGGAGAGAGGGGAGAAGGCAGGGGCATTCCCTAAACTGGGTGGGACCGGAGAGTCCCCCCCCACACCACCACCTGGGTCCTCCCCGCTTGCTTTTCTCTCCCCACTCCTTTCCAGTTTCTGTTTACTTCCCAAATTGCTCTGATTTTTCTTGTTTTGTCCTGGGACTCTCGCCCGGAATTTGGGAGCTGTACAGCTGGCTGGAGGGACTGGAGGGTGGGGAGGCAGGGAAAAGAGAAAGATGGAGCTGGAGGAAGGAGAGACCTGCGATTCAGTTAGGAGGGTGAAGGGGTGAGAAGTGCAGGGCTGGGGACCAAGAATGAACTGAGAAGGGGGTGGGGGTGTCCTGAGAGGGATGTGGACAGAGGTGGAGAGAGAGGAAAGACGGAGATGAGATGGGAGAAGGCAGACCGCCGAGAGGAGGGCGAGGGGAGGACTGGGGAGGGGACCAGAGAGAGTGGCCTGAGAGGGGTCTGTAGAGAAAACAGGTGTGTGAGGCTCCGGACCGAGGTCAGAAGATGGGAGGGGGCGGCCTAGGGGAACCAGGGGTGAAATTGGGCGTGGAAGCTCCCATAAACCCTAGCATGGGAGGGGCCTCAGTCTGGAAGAGTTGGGAGAGAGGCTGAAGGCACAGAGCTGAGAGCTGATGGAACGTCTAGGAGGAATGGGCCAGTAGAAACTCTAGGGGTGGGGTGGGGAAAGTTAAAAGAACAGGATGTTCCTCTGGGTGCTCTTGGGGACAGTGCCAGAGAGCAGACCCCACCGCACCCTCACCTCTGCCCTTCCAGTTAGCCTGTCTCCGTTCTCCTTTCCCGAAGACTATCCCCTCTCCTCAGTCACCCAGTGGGGCTTCTAGATTCCTCAGGCTCAGGCTGTGCTCTGCCCAGGGGACTTTGAGGAGGGACTGGTCTGAGCCTCCACCCACTTGTCTGCCCTTTCTCCACCTTCTAGCTCACTGCTCCTGACCCATCCTTCCCCAGCACTCCCAGTCTCCAGGAGAAAGGAAGAGAGACTGTTTCCTTCAGCAGCCGGCAACCGGCCATCGGGGTTATGCAACAGCCATCTCATTCTTTCCTAAAACAAGGGCTCGGGGCAGTGACTAAGTTTAAATTCTGGGCCCCCAAGGAAGAATGCCAGCAAGGGCTTCCTGAACTTTGGGGCAAATACAAAATAAAAAGAGACACACACACACACACACACACACACACACACACACACAGCTACCTTGGGACCTTAGGATCTGTGTTTGAGAAGTGGTGTTTTTTGGTTGACCTGATAAACTGATGCAGACTAGACCAGCAGAAGGGAGAAAGGGTGGGCAGCAGCTCTCCTCCACCAGTGCTGTGTGACCTACTGCTCCAACCTGTAGGGGTTGGCCTGAGTCTGGTGTGGGCCTGAAGGGAACTAAATACTGTGATAACTCCAGCTGGTCTCCAGCCTGGTTGTTTTTTTTTTTTTTTTTTTTTCCTTTCTTTTCTTTTCTTTTTTTTTCCTGAGACAGGGTCTTACTATGTAGTCCAGGCTGGGCTTGAACTCAGGATGTATGTAGCCCAGGCTGGCCTCAAACTCATGGTGAGATCTCCCTGCCGGAGCTGAGTGCTGGGATTACAAGTGTGGAGTACCACGTCTGGCTTCCAGCCTGTTTTCTGCTGTCTGTCCCCAAACTGGTCCTGCAGAAGTGTGGTTCTGATCTGTGTGACAGTCTCCTCCCCGAATGTCCTCAGCCCTGTGGACAGCAGCCCTGTAAACACACTCTCTGATTCAGCCGGCTGGTTCCACCTGGTTCACCTTCCTCTGAACTCTCAGGCAGTTTTCCTTTTTAGAGTGGAAGTTGAGATAAGGGGAAGTGAAGGAGAGGCATAATTGGTTTTCACAGGCAATTTCTTTCCCAGGTCTCCAAGCTTTCAGTTCATAAGGCCTGACCTCTCCCCTCCCTTCTGTCATCACAAGCCAGAATCAGCGTCTTTCCCAACTACTTGGCCATCTGAAGTCTTGCCTTCTGAATCCATGCACATTATTGTTTGTTTGTTTGTTTGAGATAGGATCTCCCTATGTAGTTCAGCCTGGCCTTGAACTCACTATGTAGCCCAGGCTGGCCTTGAACTTGCAGTGATCCTCCTGCCTCAGCCTCCCAAGTGCTGGGATTATAGGTGTGCATCATTGTGCCCAGTGATCTACATTATTGTGTTGCTATTTTTTTTTTAGTTTTTTGAGACAGAGTCTTGCTCTGTTAGTCCAGGCTGGTCTTGAACTCACTATCTAGCCCTGGCTGGCCTTACACTCACAGCAGTCTTTCTACCTCAGCCTCTTGAGTGCTAGGATTACAGGAGTGCATCACTATGCCTAGTTTGTATTGCCATTTTTAAATGTATTTGTTTATCTTTTTTTGTGTCTTATATTTCCAATAAGGTTGTAAGTAATTTAAGAGCACCCCCCCCCTTTATCTCGGAGGCCCCAGCTTCCAGCCCATGTAAGGAGTTTGAAACTGACACAAGTAAATATTAGCATTTTGGTGTAAGAACCAAGGTATTCCTGGACAAGGGGGTTGAGAGGTAGAGGGGGGCAGTGGAACTCTTCAGAGGCTCTGCCATTGTTCTTGGGACTCTGAGCTAGCCCAGCCTGCATCAGGAGGTCTTTTGGCCCTTTCAGCCCTTCAGCACCTTGGCTTTCTTTTTCCTCAGTTTGTGGCAGAGTAAAAGGTGGCTAGGGCTCAACAGGAAAGGGAAAACTGCCCCAGGATAAATCAAAGAGGGCTTCCCAGAAAATAGGGCTTTGTAATAAAGCTGGGAGAAGAAATGAAGGGTGCAGAAGAGAAGAGAGGGTGAGGACAACCTGGTAGGAAGACACAACTTCATATAATAGAGAGGAAGGCAAAGGACATGGGAGCGAGTAGTGCATGTGTGCACACTGAGTGCCTGTGTGTGATCTCCCTAGTTTCCCAGGATTCCGAGGATAATGGGAAAAGGAGCACTGGGAAGAGAACGGAGCATTGTTCTACACTGGGCCAAAGTCAGCCAGATGGTTGGGAATCACTGGTGAACAAAAAGCAGCTAATGGGGATTTGGAACTTGTTTGTTTTTGTATTTAAATCAATAGACTCATATTCAATCATTCAATAGATTTACAGCACCTATTTATGTGGATATATCTGGGAATTATGGACATAAACAGAGGGAATTGTGCTCCCAGAAAGCTTAGGACTAATATATGTCCATCCAATACACACATTTAAAAAATTAAATTCATTGGGCCGGGGATTTAGCTCAGTTTTTCTACTGCCTGCTTCATAAGCGCAAGGTCCTGAGTTTGATCCCCGCTACCAAAAAAAAGGTAAATAATGGGGTACCATGTAATGTTTTAATAAATAGGCACATTGTATAATTATGTTAAAGATATCTATCTCCTCAAATATTTATCACTTTGTTGTAGTCAGGGTTTGCAAGGGCAGAGATTTAATACAAGACACAAAATTTATAGGACTATTTCATAATATTCACCCAAAAGGTCAAATGCAGAGGAGTGCAAGAGATCTATCCATGCACTAGAGACCTGAAGAATCCAGCCAACGGCCTGGATTCCACAGCAATGTCCCCCAAAAGTCCAGCTGAAGGCCTAGAGCACAAGGCAATGTCCTCCATGAGTCTAGCCAGAGGCCTAGAGCCCATGGCAATGTCCCATACAAGTCCGAATGGAGGATCTGCACCGAGAAGGCCCAAAGGCCAGTAGTAGAAGCTAGAAAGTCTGCGCTGATGCTGACGGGGTGAAAGATCTATGCCACCAGGCTGAAGGATCTGCACTGGAGCCAGGAAGTGACACTCAAGGCGAATATCTGGGTTCCCTTGACAGGAACAGCAGCCATTCCCAGCAACAATGAGGACCCGAGCTCCTCTGACAGGAGAACAGCCAAGTTTACATCAGAAAAAGCAGCCATGGCAAGCTTTTCCAAAAAAAGTCAATAGCAAACGATCTTCCCCTCCAGTTCTCTTTTTATGCTGGTGGCAACAATCCTCAGATGGGTCTTCCACACCTAGAACCACACTGATTCAGTTCAGCTGGGTGTTCCAAATTAACCATTAGTTAATCTACCACACACTTATTTATGGCAAAACAGTCACAATCCTTTCTTCTAGCTTTTTGAGATATATATACTACCTAAACAATACTCATCAGCACACAAGCATATACAAAAACCAGCTGGCAGCATTGGGGATGTAGTTTAGTGGTGGAGTGCTTACCTATCTCATGCAAGGCCTGGGTTTGATCCCCAGCACAACAACAACAATGAAAACCAAGCATCAGACAAAATGCAATTAGAAACGTTATACAAGATAACCTGCCCGTATTCTTCAAGAAAAATAGAAAAACTGTTCACATTGAAGAGACCGAGGAGATTTAAGTAGCTGTAATATGGGATCCTGGCTTGGATCCTGTATAAGAAAAAAGATATTAGTTGAAAATTTTGTGACATTTAAATACAGTCCGCAAGGGCCTGGGATTTAGCTCAGTGGATCCGCCACCTGTCTCACAAGCACAAGGACCAGAGTTCAATCCCCAGTACCAAAAAACAAAACAAACAAACAAAAAACCCAAAATAAATAAAGTCTGCAAATTATTGCACCAACAGTGCTGCATGTGTTAATATATTGTTCCCAGTTCATTTTATTTTTCTTTCTGAGACAGGGTTTTACTGAGTTGTTGCCCAGGCTGGGCTCAAATTTGGGATCCTCCTGTCTCAGCTTCCCAGAGTCCTGAGATTACAGGCATTCACCACTATGCCCAGTTCATATCCTGGTTTTAATGATTACACTATGTTTGTATAACCTGTTGATATTAGGGGAAACTGGGTGCAGGGCATATGGAACTCCATGTACTATTTTTGCAAGTCTAAAAATGTTTCAAAATTTTAAAAAATTAAAAAGAGGGGCTGGGGATTTACCTCAGTGGTTCCACTGCCTGTCTCAAAAGCGCAAGGTCCCGAGTTCGATAGCCGGTACCAAAAAAAAAAATTATTCACTTATATGAACTAAAACATAAAACTTCTAGAAGAAAACAGAACATCTTGGTGGCTTTGGGCTAGGCAAACATTTCTTTTCTTTTCTTTCTTTCTTTTTGTTTTGTTTTTTTATGTTATTTTTTTTAGCAAACCATGTATTTACCACGTGACCTGGCAATTCACTCCTAGATACATACCCACTAGAAAATGGAACATATGTCCCACTATGGTTTGCAAAAGTGCCCCTCCAAAGGCTCATGGATTAAAGACTGTCCCCGGCCTGTGGTGCTACTGGGAAATGAGACCTTTAGAAGGTAGAGCCTAGTTGGAAGTGTGGTCCCATGAGTGCAGGTTGGTGGAGGGATATTGAGAACTTCCTCTTCCCCTCTTTTGGACTGGACTATCAGGTGAGGAGGCCTCCTCTGCTGCAGGCTCCTACCATGATGGATGATGCCACTACAGGCCCAAAGCAATGAGGACAACTGGGGATGGACTGAAACCTCCAAAACTCTGAGTTGAAATAAGCCTTTCCTCTTTTTAAGTAAATTTATCTCAGGTTTTTGTTACAGTAACTGAGAGCTGACTAATTAATATCTGTCCATACTAAGACTTGTACATGTATAGTCAGAGTATCGTTTTTTTTTTTTTGGTACTGGGGATCGAACTCAGGTCCTTGTGCTTGTGCAGCAGGGAGCAAAACCACTGAGCTAAATCTCTGGTCCAGTATCTTTGTTTTTAATAGCACAAAACTGGAAACAACCAAATGTCCATCAGCAGATGAATGGATAAATTGTGATATATCCAAAATGGTATACTATTCTACAATAAAAAGGAATAAATTATCGCTACAAGTAACACTATGGGAGTGTCTCAAGACAATCACACTGAATAAAAGGGCACAATTTTTTTTTTTGGTGGTGGTACCAGGGATTGAACACAGGACTTTGTGCTTGTGAGGCAGGTGTGATGCCATTGAGATAAAAGAAGACACTCCCATGGAAAATAGCATTTACTGTATGATCCCTCTTACATACAATTTTAGAAAATGCAAAAGAAGTTGGGAATGGTGGTGCATGCCTGTAGCCTGTAATCCCAGCACTTTGGGAGGTTAAGGCACGAGGATCACAAGTGCAGGCCCTTATTTTAATTTTTTCAACCTGAGCGATTTAGCAACTTAGACCCCATCTCAAAATTTAAAAAAAATTTAAAAAGGGCTACAGATGTAGCTCAGTACTAAGGCCCTGTTGCTATACTTTCATGGGTGTTGGCATAACAGTTTTACACCTTAAATATGTATGGGTTATATTCCATAAAGCTATTTAATCAAATACATGGAGATCCCAAGCACAAATTACCAATTAGGCCCTGAGTGTGCCAAGGGATGGAGAATTAGCCATAAGGGCCAGTCTCATACCTGGAAATCTAAAGTGAGGAAGTCCCGAGTGGACTGACCAACCATCAACACTACTTTGGGTTTTTGTTTTTTTGCGGAACCAGGGATCAAATTCCGGATCTTGTACTTGCCAGGCAGACACAGTGCCACTGAGCCACATTCTCAGCCCCTAAATCAACACTACTTTGGAAACACCTTTTTTTTTTTTTTTTTAATTTTATTGGTACATTTTAGGTATACAATTCATTTACATTTATCATTGGGTACTTGTACCTGAACATGATGTATCTTAGTTCTTATTTTTTTCCCCATTACCTCTGCGCCCTTCACCCCCACCACCCTTCCCTATTTACATAGACTTTGTTTCCTTTTTTTTTTTTCTTTCTCATAATTTTTCCTTTCCTTTCTTCCCTTTCCCCTTCCCCTCCCCCTCCCACCACCCCTCCACCTTTGGACCTTTTCCTATTTCAAATTATCAATTACTCATTTTAATCACTTTCATCTTTATTTACACTTTCAGTTTCTCACACTAGAGAAACGATTTGGTATTTACACATGTGTGTCCTATTTATTTCACTTAAGAGTATGGCCTCAATATGCATCCATTTAGCTCTAAATGACTCTAGTTTCTCATTCTTTATGGCTGAATAGTACTCCATTTTATAAAAAACCCCACATCTTCTTTATCCAGTTTCCAGTTGTTGGGCACTTGGGCTGAGGAAACACCTTCTTCTGTATTCTCTATCCACATCGGACCCAGCCAACCACCATTTATGAAAGGACCTGTTGTGGGATGGATGATTCTGGCAGCCACCCCAGCCAGTACAGCTACCTCTCGGAAGAATGGAGCTGAGGCTTGAGGTGTTTTCATAACTCACAAAGAGGAGTGGAGGAAAAGCAACAAAGGACCCAGGACCCAGGGGCTGGGTTGGGCCTAGGCTGAGCTATATAAAACTGTGTAAAGCTAGATGTGGTGGCACACACTTGTAATCCCTGAACTCAGGAGGCTGAGGTAGGAGGACTGCTGTGAGTTTGAGGCCAACCTGGGCTACATAGTGAGTTCAAGGCCAGCCTGAACTACATAGCAAGACCCAGTCTCAAGAAAACAAAAACAAACAAAAAGATCGTTATCAGAGGAGGTAACAACTGACTTCCACTTCCTCGGGGAACATGGAGGGCTAAAGAAAAAAAAGAGACTTGTGTAATTTCAAAGTATATGGGGGCAGGAAGGTCAGTGCCTCAGAGTGGACAAAAGACAAAGACTCTCTAGCTAGCCACTATTTACTGGGTATACATAATAATTGGAGGGAGCATCAGGTGACTTAGGGGACAGCGGTAATCCTAAATCATTGAGGATCTTGTGCCCATGAAGGCTGTAAGGAGAGCAGTCTTACAATAATAGGTGGGATGAGTTAAGCTGGTAATGAATTTGTCCCTTCCCAAGTGAAACGTTTCTGTTACTACTGGGTTTTCCAGGAACTAGGATGTCTTTAGTTGATGTAATCTTGAGTATCACAGAATCACAGGAGCATTGAGGTGTCTCAGCTCTGACCTGAGGCAAAAATGGAGTTATGTCTCCACATGCCATAGCTGACCTGTAGGCAGGAAAATTAGGCCTAATCATAATTTAATTGTGAAATGATTTTTCCCCCAAATTATGTAGAATTGCTCCTGACAGACTGTGGTACTGGGGATTGAACCCAGAACCTTGGCACTGAATACAGCTTTGTTTTTTTTTATCCTGAGATAGGGTCTCCATAAATTGCCCCGGGGTAGGCTCAAATTTGCAAACCTCCTGCCTCAGTCTCCCGGACTGCAGGGATTACAGGTGTGACCCACCATGCCCAGCTCTTCAATAATTCTTGTTTATAGATGAGAATACTAAGACTTTGACCTTTCAGTCACACAGAATTGGGGGTGTAATCCAGGTTTTCCTAGTTCCCATCTACACCTATTTCTACCACCCTTTTTCATTATGGCAAGTGACCATAATTTACCTAGTCATGGTGAAAATGGGATAGGTCTGAGGGGTGAAGGAACAGAGACAGATCTACATATATATTTATTTTAATAATAAAAACTACAATGCGTGTTATCAATGAAATGCTATAGGGAAGGAAAAAATCCTTCCATACTTGGGGGCGGGGGGGGGGGGGACGGGGAGAAATCCCGGTAAGTCCTAATTTAAGAGTCCAAACTTCCCACGATGAAGGCCCTGTAGTGCGTGGGTGCTCAATTTACTGTACTTCCTCCCTTAATGTTTTGGACCAACTTCCCCTTAGTTTTACCAAACTCCTTTTCCTGAAAAGCACTGGTTTACATGTCACTGTGATATTTGCAGTTCTCTGCCTCCGGCATGGAACGTCCTTCCCAAAATGAAGGAACATGACAGGAAATGGAGCTCTGGAGAGAATAAAGCATACAGTAACTGTTAAGCACACCGGCTATAGAGGTCAGCCTCTGGTTCCTCATGCGTAAGAGATAAAGAGAATTTATCTTATAAGGGTAACCGGATTAGAAGGACATTCCTGCAGAGCTTACAGCATCTTGTCTGGCACAGAATGAACACACAGGAAATGCAACGCTTGTAGGAGTGCGGCGCTCCGCCCCACGCAGGAGCCGCCCCTCGACCGCCTCTGGGTGCGCAGGGCACCCAGCTCGGCGTTCGCGCTGCCACCTCACCTCCCTTACCCTCCTAGCTCCCGGGTTTACCAGCCCCGGCCCAGCGCTAGGTACCCGGTTCACCAGGCCGCACCCCACACCCGGCTTCCGCTCTGCTATTGACTGTTGCAGGTGCCCGTCGTCAGAGACCGCTGCAGATTGGCCAGGGTGGTTCGGGAGGGGCGGGCCTCGCAGCGCATAGGAAGGGCGGGGACCCGGATGTGTGTTGGCGGCGGCCGAAGAGCTTGTGAGCGGAGCTGAGAGGCCTATGGATGAGGAGGACGCGGCGGCCTCGGTAGGCGGGGATCAGGGGGCGGGGTCCCGGAGGCCTCAGTTCTCCCCGGAGCCCCAGGCAGGGGTCCTGGGCGGGGGCTCCGAGCTCGGGGGCGGGGCCTTGTGCTCTGGTGGTGTCTGGTCTCCCTTGGCGAACCTTTGGTGCACCTTCGCCTAGTGCAGGGCCTGAGGAGACGAGGTGTTGTCACGGTGACAGGTTTAGGCCACGTTGCTCCCGAGTCGCGTGAGTGACCAGGCCAAAGTGGGGCGGAGGCAGGGCTCAGTGCGACTGCCATTCGCTGGTGCCATGGCTGTGGGATTCTGAGAAGCCAGATGCCCCTAGGTCTCAGGCGCAGGCAAGTCCTTGGGGTCGAGCCCTGGCCCGGGCCCCGGGAGGGAACCCTTAGGGCTGCACCACAGGTGTCTACTCTTCTGGGCCGCGTGATGGGTTGTAGTTACTGCAGAAGAGTGGTAATAGGGCATTGGGAATGGAACCCAGCCTAGCCTAGGTTAACTAAACAGTTGCTATATGTAAAGCACTGTTCAGGGAACAGAAGAGTACTTCACCTTTTTTCCTCTCACTTTTGACACCTAGGGAGAATTCATTCATTCATTCATATGTTGCCATGTAGGGTTGTTCAAATAGCTAGATCTTCCTTCTTGTCTCCTTCACTGCCACTCAGAGGATGCCATCTCATCTGAACTGCTGCAGCAATTGGCAGCCTGAATGAGCTTTAAGAGCTGATAAACTTTAAAATCGTGTCATTTCTTGCTTAAAATTCCATAGCGGTTTCCTGCCACACTTAGAACAAAATCTAAACTCCTTACCATGGTCTGTAGGGCCTCAGTCTGGCTTCTGCCTTCTCATTTTGTTCATTCTCACCCATGTTTCCTACACGCCAGGTGCCCTGGCCTCTCTTGACTACTTTACAACAAGAGCTTCTTTCCACCTAATAACCTGTGCCTGGAATCCTTTTTCTTGTACTGTCACGTGCTTGGCTCTTTTCAACTCAAATGTTGTCTCCTCAAAGAGACTATCCTTTCTTTCTGTCACCCTGTTTGTCACATCACCTTGTTTTTTCCTCCACTGGCTAATATTGTCATGGCTATTTATTGTCTGTCTTGTTCCCCCTAACCTGCTAGAGTAGAAACCCTCTGACAATAGGAATCCCATCCATTTTGTTGGATAGTGCACACAGTAGGAGCTCAGTAAATGTTTGTTGCATGAAAGAATTGAAGATGGGGATTATTGAGGTCTGTCTGGGCAACTCACCTCAAGTCTAGTGCCCTCTCCAAGTTCAGGGTTGAGCAGGTTGAGGTACTTTGCTCAGGGTCCTGCTTCTTCCTCAGTCCCTTCTTCCTTGGCAGGTTTGTTCTCATGAACAAGATGGATGACCTCAACCTGCACTACCGGTTTCTGAATTGGCGCCGGCGGATCCGGGAGATTCGAGAGGTCCGGGCTTTCCGCTATCAGGAGAGGTTCAAACATATCCTTGTAGATGGAGATACTTTGAGGTGCGTTTAGGGGAATGGTTTCACATTTTCCTTTCTGTTCCAGATCTTAGAAGTGAAAGGGGGCTTTTTATCAGAGGAAGGGGATTATCTACACTGCACTGGCAGGGAGAATGCTCTTGACCTTAGAAGCCTTTCTGAGTGAAGCAGTATGTACTCTTCTTTTGGTTTGGCAAGAAAGGGACCCGGCAAGGGCCTGTCTTGTTTAGCCACGGGAAATGTCCATGTCAGGTATAGGAGGCTGCCAGGGTATCAAGAGTTCCCCAGGTTCTTTGTGGAGAAGACTGCTAGGTATGTGGGCTGTCTGAATCCCCTTCTGCCCATGTCTCAGTGACTAGGTTCAGTGAACACTGGCTGTTGCAAAGGTGGTGGGCCAGGGCTAGGAGTGTATTTCACTGATAGAGCAATTACCTAGTATATGCAGGTTTTGGGTTCCATACCCAGCACCCTGCCCGCAAAGTAAATAAAATAAAACTGCATAGGATTTCGGAGGTAGCGGGCTTCTTCTGAGGGGAATGACCATTCTGTAGTGCACCCTGCCCACTGCCTCCAGTGTCTTCCCAACCCTTTGGTTTGTGTGTTTGTTTTCTCTCTTTTGTTTTGAACCCTTTTCCTGACTCCTGAGGCTAACTCTCCTACAGAAGGGGTAAGGAGGTAGTGCTGGGTAGCCTGGAGGCAAGAAAGCTGAGGAATGGGGACTGAGTAACTAACTGTCTTCCGGTCTGTGAAGGGCTTTGGTACAGAGGACAGAGACCAGCTGTTTTCCAGCTCCACTGAGAGAAGAGCCAAAGGCAAGGGCTGAAACTGCAGCATGAAGGACTGAGATTAGACAGGGTTGTGGGACCTTGAATAGGGACCCTGAGGTCTCTGCATTCTTTTCCCTTGAAGTTGAAGAAGCCAGGCTTGTATCAGCTTGCACTGGTGTAGTATGGGTTGGACCCTGGCTGGAAGCAGTGGGAGGGGTGAGTGACCTTGAGTATCTTGGGTGCAGCTGTCATGAAGTGTGGCCTGATGCATTCTATGGAGTGGTCCTTGCAGGGTGGGAGTTGGAATGCCGAGGCCTTCGTCCCCACCCTGGGCTGGACAGCTAATGGAATTCCCCCCTCATTTTTCCTTCAGTTACCATGGAAACTCTGGTGAAGTTGGCTGCTACGTGGCTTCCCGACCCTTGACCAAGGACAGCAATTATTTTGAGGTGATTAGGTTGTGGGTGGGCAGAGCAGAGGGTGAGATGAAAGGTGAGAGCATTAAGCTTCAAGGAGCTCCTTTCCTAGGTTCATACCTAATCCTTTTAATTTTCCTTCTGGGCTGTCCTCTTGACTAGGAAAGGTGCAGGGTAGCATGTGCCCTGATCTGAAGATGGGTGCCTTGGAGTCCTGTTGCCCATTGCTTCTACTCTTTTTTTTAAATCAATCTGTTTTTGTTTTTTTTTTTTGGTGTGGGGGATTGAACTTGGGACCTTGCGCTTGCAAGTCTGGCGGCAGAATCACTGAGCTAAATCCCCCAGCCCCCATTGCTTCTACTCTTTTGCCCCTTACCTAAGTGGACTTTGCCACATATCCCAGACTTTGACCCACATGCTTTCCTGCCCTCTAACCCAAGCCTAGTGTCTACTCTGTCTCCTATTTCCAAAGCTTGGACATAATTGTCTAAGTACTCATGGTAAAGTAGGCCCCCTGCTCTTCTCAGTTCTCCCTCTGAGGGTCCTATCTGTGATTTCTCTGTCCTTTGTCTCTCTGAGCCTCTGTCATCTTTGATCACTAACTCCCCCCCTCTATTCCCAGCAATGCATCCCATTTCCCACCCCTGCTAACTGTGCTTTCTCTCTTCCCTCCAGGTGTCTATCGTGGACAGTGGTGTCCGGGGCACCATTGCTGTGGGGCTGGTCCCTCAGTACTATAGTTTGGATCACCAACCTGGCTGGTTGCCGGACTCTGTCGCCTACCATGCTGATGATGGCAAGTGAGTGGCCCTTGTGGAACCTGACCCCTTTCCTATAGATTTGGGAATCGCAGACATGAAGGACTATTTTAACATGGCTTTTCTCACTTCTTCACCTGTCTTAGAGTATTTCCATAGACCCTTCTGATCAGGACAGGACTAGTGACTACCCTTGCAAGTGTGCAGATCGGGGGCGAGGCTGGAGCTCATGTAGGACACCCAGAGTGATGGCAGCAGCTGAGGAGGGTCCGGGGGAGGATTGGGAGGGTAGGTGTGGTCCTGTGTGTCTGCCATTTCTCCATAGGCTATACAATGGCCGAGCCAAGGGCCGCCAGTTTGGGTCAAAGTGCAACTCTGGGGACCGGATTGGTTGTGGCATTGAGCCTGTATCCTTTGATGTGCAGACTGCCCAGATCTTCTTCACCAAAAATGGGAAGCGGGTAAGTGGGAAATCCTTGGTTGATTGAGTGGCCTGAAGCTGGTTAAGGATTGTGAGAATGACTAGGAAGAATCTGCGGCTGGGGATTGACCAGGGGCCCATGCATTTAATCCCCATCTCCTTTAGTTCAGTCTCAGATGTGACTGAAGTCCCCTGCACATGGGATATAACATATTTCCTGCCTGGGGCAGCTGGGGCATGTCCCAGATGATGGGACTAGAGGGAAAGTTAGTATAGCCAGTGAAATTGTGAGCAGAAATTGTGGGGACCAGAACTGGGTGATTTGGGGGGAATGTTTTGAGCAGAAAAAAAAGAAAAAGAGGGCTGGGGATTTAGCTCAGTGGTGCTGAGCCTGCCTAGCAAGTGCAAGGTCCTGAGTTTGATCTCCGGTACCACAAAAAAAAAAAAAAAAAAAAAAAAAAAAGGTTACAGCATGGGTATATAAGCTAGAAGGCCTTTATGAGTTTTGACTTGAGTACTGTTGAGGATATGTCCTTTCTGAGTTTCCTTTTACTTCTTCCTTTCCTCTTCAGAGGGAGACTAGTAGTGGTGAAGAAAAGAGACGAGCAAATAGAAGATAGCTCTCTCTCCCCTGTACTAACTCCTTTGCTCACCCTGGGAAAACTGCTTTCTCAGGCCATGGCTGTAAGCTCCTGCTCCCTCAGCATCTGTGCTGCAGCACTTCTCTGCTTCAGCACAGGCGCACATGTCCTGAAAGCACTTGGCAGCAAGTCTAGGGACTTGGGTCTGGCTTCTCACTGATACCTGGCTCAGCCAGGCGTCCTTAGCAAAGTTTTCAACTTTTTTGTGCCTGTTTTTTTTTAATGTCAGTGTATGTGTGATAATTATGGGTTGCATCATCTTGAAAGTACCCTTGTGAGAATTACATAAGCTGTGGAAAAGTGAGCCAAGTGGCAAGCAACATCCTCCCTCCATCCCTCCTCACAGGTGGGTTCCACCATCATGCCCATGTCCCCAGACGGGCTGTTTCCAGCAGTTGGCATGCATTCCATGGGTGAGGAGGTGCGACTGCACCTCAATGCTGAGTTGGGCCATGAGGACGACAGTGTCATGATGGTAGACAGTTATGAGGATGAATGGGGCCGGCTGCATGATGTCAGAGTCTGCGGGACAGTAAGTAAGGGACAGTGGGTGGTGGGGTGGAGGTGGGGAGGGCTGGGCCAAATGCTGTGGGCACACTAGCATGTCTCAATTGCTTCCCATGGCAAGGAAGGACAATTCCTTTTGTGGCACTCTGGGAAATGGAGTTTTGGGCAGGCTAGCCTGAGGCCTTGACATGATCATTGGAGTCCATATTTGTGTATTCTCTCTCTCTTTCTCTCTCTGTCTCATATTGAGGCCCAGGGCCTCTGCATTGAGCTATATCCTCTGGTTTTTTTATTTTTTATTTTTAGACAGTCTCACCACCAAGTTACTAAATGGCCCAGGCTGGGCTCGAACCCGGATTACAGGCAGGCAACATCACATCTGACTACATCTCTGTTCTCTTCAGTGCTGATTCCCATTCTTGGCTTCCCTTCCCTTCATTTGAGAACTCAGGTTAGCTGTTGACTCTTAGAATGAGTGGAACCACTCCTTTGTTCTCTTTAGCTCCTTCAGTATCTGGTGTGCTCTGCCACCCCATGCCCTGTCTTCAAGGGGATGGGGGTTGCTTTGGAGGCAGAATTCCTGCATTTCCCTCTGTCTTGATCCCAGGTGAGCTGGTCTGGGCTTTCCATTTACAGTGCTGTGGGGCAGGTGTGGTCAGAAACCCGACATGTTCAGGGGAAGGTTCTCAGATATCTTTCTTGAGTAAACTTCAGTGTCAGTCTCTTTTCCCCCTGCATCTTACAGAGGATGAGAAGGAGACAGATGAAGAATTAGGAAGAATCCTTGAGTCTCTGAGGCTTTCTTTCTCTGTCTTCTCCCTAGACCTATTTATTCTCTCCCTGGGATTTTTGTTGTTGTTTTAGTGTTTTTGTTTTGTTTTGTTTTTTGAGACAGGGTCTCTATATAGCCCAGGCTGGATTTGAGCTTGCAGTGATCCTCCTGCCTCAGCCTTCCAACTCAGCCTTCCAAGTGCTGGGATTACAGGTGTGCACCACCACTCCTGGCTCTCCTTGGCTTTTAGAAGCACATAGACCTGGAGAGAGGCTGTCCTCCTGTTGATTCTGTGCCTTGTGGTGTGTTGGGAATGCCTGGACACTGAGTTGGGTCTGGCACTGACCTCTGGTGGGCTGCTCAGGCTCCCCATTTGGAATTGCCCCACTGCTGCCTGCTTGCTCTCAGCCTGGCCTTTTTCTCCACCCTCTGGCCTTCCAACCCTGGCTGTTTTCTTTTTCTTTTTTTTTCTTTTTGGTACTGGGGATTGAACTTGGGACCTTGCACTTTTGAGGCAGACTGCAGAACCACTGAGCTAAATCCTACGGCCCAACCCTGGCTGTTTTCGTTTTCAAATCAGCATTGGATAGCAAAACAGAAGCAGTGGGGGGTGGGACTGGGTTAGGAGGGAGTCCTACCCCCTGTGGAGTTCAAGGTAAGTTGAGCTCAGGGAAAATTGCAGAACGTGTGCTCTCCTGCTGCTTCCGATGTGATGCATCCATTCTAGCCCTAAGGTCTGAAGGTTGCCATGGCTGTGAACCAGAAGCCCTAAGACATCCACTCCTTGACTGCCCTCTTGTTCTTTTCTTTTCCCCATCTACCATTATTTTTTATAACATCTATGGGGTTGAACTTGGTCCCAGCCAGGGCGCTGTTCCAGGTCTCATCTCTGATCTCCCCTTAGGAGTTTTTTCCTGGCATCCTTTTCCTGGCTGGACCTGTCCCCACTCTGCTCCCAGCTCCTCCCAGACATCTTTTCTAATTGATGCAGAATCCTGGAGACATTTATAAATAGGCTTCCTTACTCTCCACCCTTCCCCCAGTGCCCTCAGGCCACTCACTTAGAAATTTTTTCTTTCTTAGACATAAACTGTTGAGTTTGGCTCACTCTCAGACCCTTAGCCCAGCTGGCAAAGTGGGACCATTGCTCTTGAGCACTTGCTCCTGTAGGGCTGACTTGGACTCGAGACTCTTAGGGGATGTGCCCCTTCTAGGTTGCCAGCTGTCCCTCTTTCATGTGAGGTGACTTACCTGATTTCCTTCATGGCTTTGGGCCTCCCCGCCCTGCGTGTCCCTGGCCTGTGCCCTCCTGTCCCTTCCCACCGTCCACGGTGTTTCTCGCCCAGCAGTCAGAGCTATGTCAGTCTGAAGGCGCCTGGAAGAGGTCATTTGGGCCATTCCTGTGCCCTCTTTCTAAACCTATCTAGCAGAGTTGTTTCTCCCTTTGGCCTTTCTGTTTTTTTATCCCTCTGAGTGGCAGAGAGGGATGGATCCAGGGGCCCTGGTACTGTTGCAACCTGTTTCTCTTGGCCAGGATGATGTTCTCAGCAGAGGACCCTAGTACCAAGAAGGTTTGAGAGAGCCTTAGATCTAACCTAGGCAGGATTTCTCAGCAAGAGATTGTTGGCATTTTAGTTGGGACAGTTCTTTGATGTGTAGGACATTTGGCATCCTTGGCTCCCAAACACAGGATGCTGGTAACCCCCTCAGCATGCTCCCATATTTTTAAACACCCTCTTCATCTGCTGTTGATGAAAAAAGAATCCCAGAGAAAAGTGAAGAGACTTGTTCAAATGTCAGTAGCTAATTAGCAGCTAGAGGAGGCCCAGATATTCCTCTGACCCATATAAACTGCCTTTTCCACTAATACTGATGGTCCTTGGCTTATGGTAATTTGATTTATGAATTGTCAACTATGATTACGTGAAAGCTGTGTGCATTCAGTAGAAACCAGACTTTGAATTTTGAACTTTTCCTGAACTAGTGATATGTAGTACAATATTCTCTTTCAGTCCTGGGCAGGGTCCGCAAACTCTAACCCAGACATAACAGAGAACAACAGATAGTCTACAGTGCAGTGTTGCCAAGCTATGGTGTTTGGTAGGTTAGATATTATAAATGCATTTTTTTTCATGTAGTATGTAGTTCAAACTGGGCTTGAACTTACTGTGTTGTCCAGGCTGACCTTGAACTTGCAGCAATCCTCCTGCTTCAGCTTACCAAGTGCTAGGATTATAAGGGTGCGCCACCATGCCTGGCTTAGTAAATGCATTTTTTACTTAACCACTTATCAGTCCAATTATTTAAATACAAGAGGACCAAAAATTGCATATTTTTCATTAATTTTTATAAGATAATATAATAGGAAATATAAAAATGACAATTTTATCAAATTTATTCAATATAAGAATTGACTGGATGGGCTGGGGATATAGCCCAGTAGTGCTGCACCTGCCTGGCAAGCACAAGGTTCTGAGTTCAATCCCCGGTACCGGAAAAAAAAAAATTGACTGGTTGACATGACACCTGCCCAGAGACGCTTGGCTTGGGATAGTCAGTATGTAAAGAAATGGGCTGCCCGAGTGATGTTCAGGGTAAACTGTTAAGTGGGTAATGATATTTGGAGCTTGTCACCTATGGTAAGCCAAGGGCATCTGCATGTTCTCCCACATTCTCCCCAAGCTCACTTCTCAGTGGCAAGTCCATCTTTCCACCACTCCCTTCCTCCTGAGATGAATCTGGACTTTCTACATTTAAAGTCCTATTCCCCTGAAATTCCCTTGTCTAGTGTATTTAACCAAGGCCCTTCTAGGTGAGTTTAGTGGACTCACTTAGGTTCTTTTCCTCCCATCCCTTTCACTCAATGATCTCCTTTTCCTTTCACTATTGATCCCTGTATAAGGAAGAACAATTTCAATTTCTTTTTCTTCCTCCAACATTTTATTGTAAAAAATTACAAACATACATAAAAGTTGAAAAGGTAACACAGTGAACACCCTTATGCCTGCTCCCTAGATTCAGTTGTTAATATTTAGTCATAAGACCCAGGTGCAGCAGTGGATACTTGTAATCCCAGCACTTGGCAGGCTGAAGCAAGAGGATCACAAGTTCAAGATCTGCCTGGGCAATTTAGCAAGGCCCTGTCTCAAAATAAAAAATAAGCCAGGCGTGGTGGTGCACAACTGTAATCTTAGCACTCGGGAGGCTGAGGAAGGATTGCCACGAGTTTAAGGCCAGCCTAAACTACATAGCAAGACCCTGTCTCAAAAAACTAACCAAATAAAAAAAACCTAAAAACAAAAAACTAACCAAATGAATAAATGAATGATTGAATGCATACATATATATAATTAAAATAAATAAATAAAATAAAATGCGCTAGGGATATAACTCAGGCAAAAACCATGGATTCAGTTTCCAATGTCATTATCAAGAAGGAAATTAGTCATGTTTATTTAATCTGAATCTCTGTATATAGACAGATATGGCTCTTCAGTGGATTTTTCTTCATGCCTTCTATGACCTTAGTTTCTCTTCCTAAAGAGTCTCTCCTCCTGAGCTAAGAATTGCTGTTAATGGCAGAGCACTTGCCTAACATGTGTGAAGCCCTGAGTTCAATCCCTAGTACCACAAAAAATAAATAAAGCACTCTGAGGATGTTGAAACATTGCTGCCACCCTAGTCCTTGCAAAGTGAGGTCATGTATAAAGGGTGGGGGCTATAGGTACAGCTGGGGGATTAGACTCATTCTAATTTAATTCCCTGTCGGAAGCTCCTCTGACAACTCCTTGGTGACTGGCAGCAGCTTTGGTACACAAAAGGAGATGAATGAAGCCCCACCTTCCTGGGGGTCCTCCTCAGACCCAACCCCGGAGACCCTGTTGGGGCCTGAGCTGGCTGGTGAGGAGCATGTACTTGGTTCCTGTTTCAGTTGCTTTTGGCCCTCTGGCAAAAGAGCCCTCCTTGGCTCCTGTCAAAAAGGATTAGGGGGGCCTGGGGTTTAGCTCAGTGGTTCCACCGCCTGCCCCACAAGCGCAAGGACCCGAGTTCGATCCCTGGAAACCCCCCCCCCCCAAAAAAGGATTAGGGTCTCTGCTGGCAAAGGGAGGAGGGCAAGTACCACAGGGAGGAGAGGTAAGGGAGGGTATGGGGTATGGAGGCTCTGCACTCTGATCTGCAGCCTCTGCTTCCTGGTATCTAGTCCACTGATGAGAGGAGGTGGGGCTATGTTAGGGCCCCAAGGAGAAGGTTCCCGCTGCCTCCACCAAACAATGCAGAGGGATGTTCTTGTTGACTGGACCCCAGGGGTGTGTGTGTGTGTGTGTGTGTGTGTGTGTGTGTGTGTGTGTGTGTATGTGTATGCGGCGCGCAAGGAAGTTTGACGTAGAATAACGGGGAGGGCTCACCTGTCCTTGTTGGACTAAGAGTCATTGTGGTTAGAGTTAGAGGCTGATAAGAGAGATGTCCTCTCTTATAATTGGTAGTTCCTGGGTCATCCCTATTTTTTTTTTTCCTGTACTGGGCATCCAACTCGACCTTGTACTTTCGAGGCAGGTGCGGCACCACTGAGCTAAATCCCCAGCCTTCTCTATTTTTTGATTTAAAGAGAGGCAGAATGTGCATCACCTACTGGGTTGTAGATTCCATGCCAAGCATGTAGCACTCACTTCATTTTAGTCTTTCACCTGTTTTTGGAGATACAAGCAATACTACCCTGTTTTACTGATGAAGAAACTGAGCTTTAATGAGGTAAATTAATTTGCTCAAGTTATTGCTTCCTAAGTAATAAGAATTACAATTTGAACCCAGATCTTTTGGATTGTCTATCAAAAAAACCAAGAGGCATCTGATCACAGATTGAGGGACCAGCATCAAGTCCTAGCAACTCAGGCCCTAAAGGTTAGCCCTAAAGGTAGTTGAAGGAGGGTAGGAACTGGCTGTGCTCAGGGAAGGATTTGCCTAGGAGGCTAACCCTACTCCACCCTCTCTGTGTCCTGAGAAGGCACCAGAGGGCTCACCTAGGATCTGGAGTAGAGCAGGTGATTTCGGTGGCTTCTCCCCAGGGGAGGGTGGATCTACTCTGGAAGAACACACCTTGCACAGAACCCCAGTCATCCAGGGTGTCAGCAGTGGGCCTGAGTGCTCTTCGGGTATGGATGGGATGGGTTTTGGAGTTCCATGTCAGTGCAGGTCTTCTTGGCCTTTTAGCCTTAGGAAGCATCCCCACCCTATCATAGACAAAACTGTAGCTGCCTTTGGTTTTTTCCCAAGGATCAGAATCTGGATCAACTGCCTTTTGGCTGTAGGACTGGAGAACACTGTGTTTCCTACGCTGAGGCCAGTTGGACAGCGTGGGTCAAGGGCAGCTGTGGGATCCCCCACCCAGTTCTGCAATGCTGGGTGGAGAGGATGGGCTGGGGGCTGCTTGGGCTGGGTGGAGTATAATCAAGCTAATCTGCACCAAGCCACACCCCTCCCTGCCTGCTGAGAAGACGGAGCCGGAGTCCAGGCTAAGGGAGCTCACTGAGGGCCAGGGACAAAGTGCAGAGTGCGACTGGCCATGGACTTAGTTGACCTCCTGTGTACCTCAGACACCCCTACCATGTTCCCCACCTCTCTTTGGAGATGAGGGGAGGATGGACTTCATGGGGAGCCAGGGCTAAGCAGGGGAACCCCCTTTCTTTTGGTGATGAGCAGGCAGGACCAGCCTTTGCTGGATACACATACAGGCTTCCATGCTGGTGCCGGCAAGCATAATTCCTTTCCTGTTCAGGCAGGAGTCCTGAGGTGGGTGGGAGAGGCCAGTGCCCCAAGGCTTGCCAGGGATCAATGGAAGAGGTCCCCAGGGAGCATAATTTTTGCAGAGCTTCTGGGGTGGGATTGTAGGAGAAAGTCTTGAGGGGCAGTTGGGATAATTACAAGGGGATTAAGGAATCCCAGGTGATGCTGAAGGTGGGGGGGAAGAGGGGATAGGGTTGAGTCATAGCCCCACGATTACCATGACAACTGATAAATAAATCCTCCCAGATTGGGGTTTGCTGCCCCATCATGCCCAGGCAGGACCATTATGAGCCGAAGAGCCCCGAGAACGCATCAGTCATCTCCTCTCTCCTAGCTCCCCACCTCTGCTCCAGACTGAAAGAGCAGCCAGGGGCTGGGAGCTGTGAAGTCTGCTTCATTTTAACCTCTCCCCCCACATTAAATGAGGGGTAGAGCTGGTCATTCTGGGTTCCTTAACAACTCCTGACCCAG
Organism: Heterocephalus glaber; assembly: GCF_053883595.1. Classification (NCBI taxonomy): domain Eukaryota; kingdom Metazoa; phylum Chordata; class Mammalia; order Rodentia; family Bathyergidae; genus Heterocephalus; species Heterocephalus glaber. Next base: position 1,641,848 of record NW_028258185.1, read on the forward strand.
TGATGAACAGTTCTGTTCACAGCCAACTAAAACAAAGACTTTGAGGAATTACATCAGTCCCAGTCCGAGACAGATAAGTTTCTGAGCTCATTCATATCTTTCCCCTAAATATCTGGGGTTGGCACCTGACTTCTGCATCCTCCAGTCCTCATGAAGCCCCTGAGAAGGTAGTCTGGTTTCCTCACAGCCTAGTCTTCACTGCTCTTCCTCCCTTTGCTAGCAGAGAAGGTGGTGGGCTCATCAGGAAAGGGATGCCCTGCCTCGAGACCCCAGTGTGGTTCCTGGCACTCCCTGCTGTCAGGATCGGTGCACCATTTTGCTGCTTTCTCATGTCTCCCAGAGAGCAGATGGATGTCTTGACTCAGTAGGAAGGCAAGGAGGCATCTAGCAAGGGGCTCCTTTTGATGATGCTGCCAACTTTGCGTCTCCACTGCATCCCTGTTCTTCCATGCCTGCCTAGAACTTTGAAGCCATATTGTGCCTCTAGAATCCTTTCCCTTTTAGCCAGGGAAACTAATGCCCAAACTGCCTTGGGACCAGGTTTCCATGCTGGTGTTAGCCTGCTCCTCACCCCACCTGGCTCTTCTCCCACAGCTGCTGGAGTACTTGGGCAAGGGCAAGAGCATCGTGGATGTGGGGCTGGCCCAGGCCCGCCACCCGCTGAGCACCCGCAGCCACTACTTTGAGGTAGAGATTGTGGACCCTGGAGAGAAATGCTACATTGCCTTGGGCCTGGCCCGAAAGGTGAGCATGAGTGCTGGGCTTTTTTGCTGCAGAGCTCCTCAGCTCTGGGGCTGTAGGGATGGGGCCAGGAAGCACCTGGGGAACCTGGAGTAGGGACACAAGCTGTGGAGGCTCTGAGGCTGAGACAGAAAATAGCTGTACATATAATATGCTGTGGAAGAGTACCTGTTACCCAAGACATTATACCACACATTGAGGTCTGGGTGTGTGCAGGGCACCCTGGAGTCCTGGCCTTCAAAGCTGAGCAACTTCCTAACCTTCCCCACTTGTATCACCCCAGTGCCCTCGAGATGTGAGAGGCTCATATACAGCTGTCTGTTCCAAAAGATCACAGATTCGGATGCCTGTGTGTGTGTGTGTGTGTGTGTGTGTGTGTGTGTGTGTGTGGTACAAAGGGTCAAACCCAGTGGTGCTCTACCCTAAGCTACATTCCCAGCCCTTTTATTTTTTATTTTAAGACAGGATCTCACTAAATTACCGAGTATGGCCTTAAACTTGCCATTTTCCTGTGCTTCAGCCTCCCTAGTGTTGGGATTGCAGGCATGCACCACTATGCCCCATTTCCTGTCTTTTGTTTTGTTTTGTTTTGTTGAGATGGTCTCACTGTGTAGTCCAGGCCACCCTTGAACTGGCTTTGTAGCCTTGGCTGGCCTTGAACTTGTGATCCTCCTGTTTCAGCCCCAGCTCCCAAGGGCCAAGAGTATAGTGCACTACCAAGCCTGGCCTGTCTTCTTTTTGTATGTGTGGTCCTATAGATTTTCTTTTTTCTTCTTGGCATAGGATTATCCCAAAAACAGGCACCCTGGCTGGAGCAGAGGGTCTGTGGCTTATCATGCAGGTGAGTAGACGGCTGCCCCAGGAGAGTGAGTTGTAGGAGAGGAAAGAGACACAGAGACCATTTTCCTGGTCCCTCATAAACAGCCTCTTCTTTCCCCGTCCCAGGTTTCTTGTGCTTTCTCCTCATCTTTGTTTTCCTCCCAGCCTTGAAAGTTAGGGGAGCAGGACAGGGGTGGGAGAACTGGGTCCAAACTGGACATTTCAGGCCTCTGAGCTGGCTCCTTGTACGCCCTTCCTGCAGATTTGGAGATTCTTCATTTTCTTTTTTTGGTCTGCTTGGTTTCCTTTAGGGCTTCCTTGAGAGGAGGACTGAGCTTTGGCTTCTGGTACCACCCCTCCCCTCTCTTGCATACTCCCTCCACATCTCCTTTCTTCTGGCCAGTTTTCCCTTGGGCTGATGGGGATTGTGTCCTTCCCCCTTTTTAATCTGGTGCCCTCTTCCCACATCTGTCTCCAAACTCGGGGGTTACATTGTCAGCTCTCCTTCAAGTGTCTTCTCCCCTCCCTCCAACAGATGATGGGAAGATCTTTCATGGCAGTGGTGTGGGGGACCCCTTTGGACCACGCTGTTACAAAGGGGACATTATGGGCTGCGGAATCATGTTCCCCCGAGACTATATCCTGGACAGTGAGGGTGAGTGGGGTCTGGGGCAGCTAGGCTGCTCAGGGGCATAGAGTGGGGGGCAACACAGGAACTCAGGTTTCTGGTTTTCTAGGGGATAGTGATGACAGTTGTGACACAGTGATCCTGTCCCCAACGGCCCGGGCTGTCCGGAATGTTCGGAATGTCATGTACCTGCACCAGGAAGGGGAAGAGGAAGAGGAAGAAGAGGAAGAGGAAGAAGATGGGGAAGAGATAGAACAGGAGCATGAGGGCAAGAAGGTGGTGGTGAGTAAGCAGATGATGGGGCTTGTTCTAGAGCTCCTAGGTGGGCAGGGGCTGACAGCTAGTAGGAGCAGGACTCTGGGACAGGGCAGGCAAGGGCAGGGTCTGGTGGGAGGCTGTTTCTCAGGCTCAAGTCTCCCTCTCGTGGTCACTTCCCATATCACCCTAAATATCTTCTCAAGTCCATGCTAGGGGTTGGGGGGTGAGAGGTCTCCGGCCTGTGTAATCCTCAGAGGAGAGGCTGGAGCCGCCTCCATTTTTCTTGCCTCCATCTCCAGGTTTTTTTCACCCGGAATGGCAAGATCATTGGGAAGAAGGATGCTGTTGTACCTTCTGGAGGCTTCTTCCCCACCATTGGAATGTTGAGCTGCGGGGAGAAAGTCAAAGTAGACCTGCATCCCTTGAGTGGCTAGGGGCTTCCCCTTCAGAACCTCCCCTTCTTCCTCTGCAGGGCCAGGTGCCCAGTTCCTGACTTCCCCCAGGATTGGTTACCCAGTGGGTCCTGGAGGGTGCGTGCTCTGCCCCTACCAGCCCAGGCCCTGTCAAACTCTGCCTTTCTGACCTGGTGCCACCTTCATCATCAGTTCCTGAGCCTGAGTCCCTGGTTGGACAGGAATGGACCCAAAGAATGGTGTTGATATATTGGTGCATCTCCCTTGCTTTGCCATGGGCACCTGGATGCCTCTTTTTCTCACTGGCCCCATGTAAGTGGAGAGGAGTGAGCTCCCCACCCCCAGCTGCTATTTGGGCATCAGCTTTGCAGAGGCTGGAGGAGAGTCTTCTCTGTCCCCTCACCACAGTATTTTTCCCTGAACTCTCCTCTCTTTTGTTCATCGTGTGAACCAGTTGCTGCTGTCCTTCCCCCTGGCCGGACTAGGGGGCCACCCTTGGGCCATCTTTCTCCTTTACTGGCTGCTGCCCCAGTCCTTCAGGGTCTCTATTCTTTCCCTTGAGAGCTGGCTTCCCCAACCCCCGCCCAGTCAGGCACCATCATCCCACAGAGAGCCCAAGTCTCTGGCTCCCTGCCACCAACACACACCGATGGTTTCCCAGTGTGTTTTTTGTTTTGTTTTGTTTTTTGGTACCGGGGATCGAACTCGGGTCCTTGCGCTTGAGTAGCAGGCGGCGAAACCACTGAGCTAAATCCCTGGCCCTTCCCAGTGTGTTTGCAAAGGGAGGGCTGTTTCTGTGAGGTGGTGTGGGACTGGGGCCTTTGCTCCTATCTCTCTGTCCAGCCGTGGCACTGTTGTCCCTAACTCCCTGGGGTGATGCTGAGGCTCTGGGGCATGTCTCATGCTGTGGTGAGCTGGCCCAAAGAGGCAGCTCGGCCCCTCGCTCCTCTTTTCCTGTCCTATCTCTACCCACCCTGCACTCCAGCTTGCTGCTTGTTCCAGTTGCCTGTTTGCTTCAGTGTTTGATGCTAGCACTTACATAGACTCGTTTCTCCTTGTACCCCTTAACCCCTGAGCCCTCCTTGTAACAGTGACTTCTGCAGGGAGGAAGAGGGAGCAGGAGCTGTTGGCCTCAGTTTGCACAGAGTGGGTAGAGCCAGTGGGTGTGCCACGGTGCTGCTGGAGCGCCCGTGGCTGTCCCTTCAGGCCCTGCACTATGATGTATGAAATGTATGTACAGATGAGAGATGTTTATAGACCAATAAAGACAGAGTTTGCATATTTATCAGTATGGCCAGAATGGGAATTATTTCCAGTTTGGGGGCCAGGGCCAGGGCCAGAGCCAGAGCCAGAAGGTGGGGGGCAGCTGAGGGCAGCTTGCTCCAGATGTGGACACTGCTAGGGCAGGGATGGAGGATACATGTTCCATGGGCTGGGATGCTCCCAGGAAGCCTAGGTATGCTCCTGGGCAATGGAGGCTTTGACCCTTCTATGAGTAAGATCTCAGCTCCGATGAAAGTTTATAGAAATTCTTTATTAGACAAAAATAGACTCTCTTTTTTTCACCTTATCTTTGTGGTCCCACTCTGATCTCTGCTCAAAAGGGAGGTAGAGGAGGGACTGACTTGCTCCCCTACCTCTCCCCTCTGTCCGCCATGCTGGGACCTGCAGCTGGGTGGAGCTGACAGGGCCTGGCTCCCCTGCAGGGCTGATGCTCTGCAGGTGAGGCTGTCCTTACCCCGCTTCAGGGCTTAACCGCTGATGCCTCCTCACCCTTCACGTGCCTGTCTCTGCCATCTGCTCACATACCAGATCATCTCATGGGCCCATCCACTTAGCTTAGCAGGCTGGGTGGGGGAAGAGCAATGGCCCAGGTCGATGCCTGCTCCCTTTTCTTTAGGGAGAGTGCTGGCTCCGGGGCACCTGGGTCCAGGCCAGGGAAAGTGAGGGCAGTGGGGTGCTGAGAATGGTGCAGTGTTGACTTGGCTCTGAGCTTGTGGCCTTCCTTCATTTTCTCTGGCCCAGTAGAACTTTGGTGATGAAGGTGACAATGGCACCTGCAGGTTGGTCTGGGTCAAGCTCCGCAAAGAGGTGGCACACATTCTCCCAGGGGCTTCCTGGCTTCTTGGCCACAAAACCAAAGATCCTAGAGGAACAAATCCAAGACGGGGTGGGGCCTTTGCATCCTTTCACTGGGGACTGACTGGCCATGGCTAGGTTGACTCATGCGAGGGCAGAGGAAGATGGAGGTGTCAGGGTCCTGGGAGGGAAGGGCTGGCCTCATGGAGGATGCTTACTTGGAGGTGGTGCCATCTGGGTTGGTCCATCTGCAAAAGGAGAAGGGCTGTGAGGGAGGGCAGCCCAGCCACGGCTACTGAAGGAGTTGAGCCGGGGCCAGCAGGATTCAGGGCTGGGGGAGGCTTGGAAGGAGGCTCACCTGTGGTCCTGAGGGTCAGTGCTAGAGAAGGTGATGCTGCTCACTGGGTAATGGCGGCGGAAGAAGAGCCTGTGAGGAGGCATGATGGGTAGAAAGCTCACTCTCAGAGACCTGGGCCCCCAGAGGCCCGGTTCCTTGGGGCAGGTGCCCAGACTCACTTTCTTTGGTTATCTGTTAGTGTAATCCCCTGGGCTGAGACCTTGAAGTGGACCATGGCTGGTGTTGGGCGAGGGCTGCAGCTCAGAGCTGCAGAGCTGGCCTTGGCCACGGCTTGAGGACCTGTCAGTGACTCTGTCTCCACTGAGGTCAGGTAGAGCACACTGCAGGCTAGAGGGCCAGGAAGTGGTCATTGAGGGGGCATGGCCCTGTGGACTTCCAGGTGCTCATTTTTCCCCCACCCCCCATCAGCTCTTGCACTTTCCCCAGCCAGTGATGTCAGAATGCACAGAAGTCACAAGAGTGCCTCTACCTGCACCTTGACGCAAGAGGTCTGCTGCTGTGCTCATGTTGCTGGGCACTGGAGCCTCTGGGGCCTCTTCCAGAGGATCTGGGGGAAATGAAGGCCAACAAGGAAGGTGAGAAGGAAGAACAGCGTTCCCTAGGAGCTAGAGAACTCCCTCTGTCAAGGGAAAGTTTGGAGCCAGGCTCTGGATTCTTCCTTGGCTGGAGGGGCTGGGCGAGGTGAGGAAGACAAATTACCCACCTTTATTGGGAATGCACAGGCAGCAGGGCAGGGAGATGGGGGAGATGGAGTGCTGAGAGACCAAGGCGGACAGGCTGCCTGTGGGAGAGGAGGTAAGAAAAGTCCTGGGTGCCTCCAGTGTTCTCTTCCACCCTTCCAAATTCCTTTGGCTTCTGCCGCAGCCAGCCTGGTGGAAGCTTCCCCATGTTCGGGCTTCTCACCAAAGTAGGGCTCACTGGGACAGCCTTTGATCTTCACCCCTTTGGGCCCAGTCTCAATGAGGAAATGGCGGACCAACTGTTCCAAGGGGTCCCCTGAGGGGAGGGGAGAGGAGAGTAAGGCTTTACCAGGTCCCAGGTTCTTTAGCTTCTCCCTTGATGGGACTCTTCTGAGTAGCCCCGCATCTTGCCTCTGCAACTTCTTCCCACCTCCTCCTGCCTCCTTGGGGCTTGGGCATTCTGTACCTTTCCAGGGCTGGGCACTGGGTGGAGGTGTAGCCACCTTGAGGGCCAGCCCGTAAGCTCCTTGGAATGAATGACTGTCTCTGATCAGGAAGGCTCCAGGGTCCTTGTCCTTCAGCAGGGCAATGGCTGTAGGGTAGTAGAGACGGATCAAAGGGAAGAGAAGTTGGCACAGTGGCTGGCTGAGCCGCATGCATCCTTCTGCTAACAAATTTCTAGGCCTCTCTGGCCCTGATGGCTATAAGTGTGGGAGGAGTCTGGAGACAGAACTTTATTATTATTTGTTTGTTTGTTTATTTATTTATTTATTTGAGACAGAGTCATGCTACATAGTCTAGGCTGGCCTCAAACTTGTGATCCTCCATGGGGCCGGGGATTTAGCTCAGTGGCACCAAGCCTACCTTGCAAGTGCAAGGTCCTGAGTTTGATCCTGGGTACCCCCCAAAAAACAAACCAAAAACAAAAAATAGGGGCCAGGGATTTATCTCAGTGGTGCTGGTACCTGCCTCAAAAGTGCAAGGTCCTAAGTTTGATCCCTGGTCCAAAAACAAAACAAAACAAACAAACAAAAAACTTGTGATCCTTCTGCCTCAAACTCCTGAATGCTGGGATTACAAGCATGTACTGCCATGCCTGGCCAGGCAGGAGCTTTGACAATGTTGAGTCTAACCTTCTTGGGCCCAAAGCCCAGAATCACCTGCTGGTGAGAGATTTGGCCAAGGTAAACAAGCTGAGACAGGAGGAGCCAAGGGCTTCAAGTATGATTGGATTTACAAGCCAAGACAGAAGCCCTGGAAGTTAGGGCAGGATGGGAAAAAGCTGGCTTCTTACCTTGGTCACGGGACAGGTGTGGCTTGTACCAAAATTTAGATGTATCCTGGACGAACTTGACATTGTTTTGGCTTTCTTGTGCAGGGGGCTCTAGAACAGTAAGGAGTGAGTTCAGATCCCAGAATTCACCAGTCCCCAGTTCCCCTCTCTGATAGAATGGATTCTCTCAAAGTTGCCCCACCCTCTCTCAAGGCCTCATACCTGGGGGTTGGGTGGCATTATCTGGAAGCAGAGGTGCAAAAGTGACATGGTGACTGGTGCCTCTGGCTGGTGGTGATGCCTGCTCTAGGCCCCAGGGTCCTGGCTGTTGCCCAGGGCCAGGCAGATGGCGTTTTTCAGGAAGTGGAGGCTGAGTCGGGCCATTGGTATCATAGGATGTGGCCAGGGGAAAGGCAGGTGTGGGTGAGCTCGGAGGTGGCTCTGGGCTGGCCACAAGCCAAGGCATCTGTGTAGGCACAGGGGTGAGGGGGGACCCATCTGGGCTGTCTGGGGGGCCTCGAGGTCCCTTCCAGGGGGCATGGCGAAGGCCAGGCAGCGTGGTGGGCACAGGGCCCCGAGGACTGGCACTGTCTGAGTAACGCCCTGGGCTCCTTTCCTGAGGCCAATCCTTGGGTGAGCTGGGAGAACAGGGTAAGGAGAAGGGGCTGGGGCCCCGAGGCTCTAGGGCACTTCTTGCTGGCTGCTCAGGAGCCTTTTCAGGGCCTCCCTGGGAAATAGGGGGCAAGGCCTCACTGGGACTCAGTCTCTGAGTGGGTGCCAAGGTGAGGGACCTGGTGTCCTGTTGTCGGGTGCTGCAGGGCGGAAGAACAAATAGTCAGCAGAGCCCTGCTTGGAGCTCCCCACCCGAGCACTGCCTGCTTGGAAACAGAAGTGGCAGCTTAGCCCAGGCCCTCTGTGTACCTCTCCTTGCCCTGGACTGGGCTGCTGGTGTGCAGAGGCGTGGAGGGACCAGACAACTCTGAAGAGGCGCTGCACTGTGCATCTCGGGGGGACCGAGGCAGTGTGCTGTGCCCACTGGGGCCCTCCCTCCAGGACAGTGGCTCAGGTGACTCTGGTGAAGGAAGAGGAGGGACTGTGAGCAGGAACTGGCTCTTGTATTGGCTGAGTATTTTGTACCCTGTACCTTCTTTCTTGGCTTCCCCATGGTCTTCTAGAACCTTCCTCTGCCTTAGGTATGTCCATTCCAGTGACCCTCACCTGTAGACGCCAAGGGTCCTGCTGAAGCCAGTGGGTATTTGTCCCCTCTTTCCTCCACAGGGATCTCGTAGCTCAGCTTCCTGGATTGTGGGTAGGATGGGCTCCCCGGGGAAATGGAGCCAGCCTGTGGTGAGTGTGCACCAGGGCTAGGATGCCCTCTGCCCTCACCTGGAGATCCACATCTATGAGGCAGCCGGCCATATGCTGGGCAGTAACTGGGAACTGCTCCTCCATAGCCACAGGTCACCAGGGAAGGGTACCCTGAATGCCCATACCTGCTTTCAGGGCACAAGGCATAGGAGCAGCCTTCATGTGCTTCCTCAGCTGCCTTAGGTGGCTTCAGGCAGCTGTAGTCAGGCACTGGGGCATGGTGATGCCCATAGGTTGGCACTAGGAGAGGCAGTGTGTGCCCAGGCCGCACTGGATGCAGGAGAGGCTTGCCAGCCTCGCTGGCCCACCCCTCCCCAGCTTCCCTCTCCAGCCGCAGTCCATAAAGGGCTGCTGTGGGTAGTGCCAGCTTCTCCTCACAGGCTGGGCATGAGCATAAGGCAGACACCCCAGGGTCCTCCAGGATCACCACCTCTCGGTAGCCTGGGGCACGGTAGCCAAAGTCCCCATTGGCTGGCTTTGCCAGCTCAGGTGGGTAGGGGTATGGCCCCTCAGACAGCGATCTGCAGAGGCGCCTCTTCTCCATAGAGGCCTCAGAATAGCTCTGGGGAGGACCCTCATAGCCCCTGTAGGGCAGCCGCCGCCTCTCCAGGGTTCCCTCTGCCCGGTAGTAGGCCCCATTGGGGACCCCACAGGGTTCCCGGTAGGCCTGGCGGCAGGAGCAGTGTCGGCTGAGGCCAGGCCTGTGGGCTGAATACATTCCGAGGTGGGGGACACCGCCCACAGAGGGCTGTTCTTCGTCGTCTAGGATGGCTGTCTCACGCCCGGCTCCCCGGCTCCCACTGGCCGCTCCACAGCCTCCCAGAAGGCGATCTAGCTCCAGCCGCTCAGCAGCTGTCGGGGGTGGCCGGCCAGGGGATTCGGCAGCTGGCTCTGTGGTCAGTGTGGATGAGTGGCCAGAGTCGCTGCTGACAGAGAGCATGGGGGGCGGCGGTGGCTCTGGAGAGGGAGCTGGTGGAGTCTGATGGGGAGGCCGCTGCACCTGGGCATAAGGACTACCATCCAGGGGTCCTCGAGTGTGGGTCAAGGAGCCTGAGTGGGTAATTCGGGGACGGTTAATGAGCAGGGATGCCCGCCCTGGAGGTTCCAGTGGGAGCTCCCTGCTGTCTCGGGGGAGTTCTTTCTGGGGAGAAAGGTGTGTGCTACCCCTCCCTGCCATGACCCTGCACACCCGCCTGCCTCAGGGCCCCCCCACATACTGTCCATGCTGTCCTCATGGTGTTGGTTGAAGTTCTCATAGGAGTCCCAACGCACAGCGGGCTCCGAGGTATTGTAGTCCACAGAGACCGAGGGGTCATTCTGTGGGGTGTTTCCTATAAGGGCAACCAAAGGGTTGAGGAGCTGGGACGTACAACCTTCAGTCCCCCATCCAAGTCCTCACTCTTACCTTTGATCTTCTCAGGGCTAGAGGAGAAGACAAACTCCACAGAGGCCTGGAAGGGGAACCTCTCATCTGTGGGGAGGGGACAATGAAGTGTGGGCCCTGCCCACACCACCCTTTCCTACCTGCTGCCACCTGGCCACCCTCACAGAGCTCCGGCTCCCATACCACTGGCCTCACCCACCTGCCCAGGCCTCGTCCAGCTGGTCCTTGGGGAAGGTGAGCCGTGGTCCATGGATGGTACATGTGTGGAACTGAACTCGGAACACGAGAGTCCGGTCCGTCCCCCGGCTTCCCTTGTGATAGCAGGTTACCTGGGGGAAGGTGAGCTGGACAGTCAGGCCTTCATGTCTACGTTACTCTTCTGTGCCTCTGCCCTGGGACTGCTTGGTTACAGCTTCTGCCCTGCCTCAACCTCAAGGTGACCATTCCAACTGGGGGATTCCCCTTTCCCTCTCTAGTCTGCCTTGAATTAATGAGTTGCCAGGTGACTATGTGGCCAGCAGGACACACCCCACCCCCACCCATTCCTGGGCTTTGCTTATTGCTAGGATCCTCTCACCATAACATCGCCTTTGAGGAGCAGGGCTGGTTCCAGGCTGATGCAGATCTGTTGGGGACCAGGGCCTGTGATGTGACTGGGGCAGAGAGAACCAAGTCAGAGCTACTGGGTAAAGCAGAGGTGGCTATGCAGTCAGGAGGGAGCTGGGGGATCAGAGTGAACCCTCCAGGAAAGATGGTCAGCTGAGCCTCAGCCTGCCCATCTGTAAAATGGGTTCTATGGTAGTGGTATTAATTTTCAGGTGCAGTGGCTAGAGCCAGAAGCCCAGGTCTGGGAAGGCCAGAAAAGCAGGCATCCAGGAAGCTGAGGAAGGAAGGCCATGGAGGGTCAGGAGCTTGGGAGCAGAGGACTCACTAGACTCCAGAAGTGTAGACGAGCTGCATGGACTGGTATATTTTGAGGAAGGGCTGGAAGCCTGGAGGGGCAGAGGAGAAGGTGTATGATGGGAACTGAGTGGAGGGGATGGGAGGGTCCCTCCCTATGGAGTACTTCTCAGGTGGGCTCACCTGTGCTGGGTTCAAAGGCTGGCAGCATGGGCACAAGCACAGAGTGTAGGAAGAGAGGGCTGCTGTTCATCCTAATGGAGCCAGACAGCAGCCCACTGAAATAGCTGATATACCTGGTAGGAGAATATCCAGGAGAACATAAGCCTAGAGGGTTCTAGAAGGCTCCTTGAATCACTTCAACCACCCATATTCTCCACTCAAGCTTGGAGGGCCTGCTCTTCTCAGCTCTTCCTCCCATCTTCCCACTCACTGGAAAGTTCTTCCTTGCATTGACTTCAATCTCTCTTGTTACCTTAAAGGTTTTGTTTGTACTTGCATTCCCTCTAACTGGAATGCTAGGTCTCCTAGATCTCTGCTTCATGTTATACTGGCATGCCTTGCCTACCCCGAGAGTCTGTCTTTATCACAAGGCTTAGCTTTTCTTTCTTCTTCCTCCTCCTCCTTCTCCTCCTTCTTCCCTCTCTCTCCCTCTCTCTCTGTACTAGGGATTGAACTAAGGACATTGTATATGCTAGGCAAGCACTGCATCACTGAGCTACATCTCTAGCCCTTTCTACTTTTTAATTTTGAGACAGGGTCTCACTAAATTGCCCAGGCTAAGCTTGAACTTGTAATCTCCCTGCCTGAGCCTCCCAAGTAGCTGGGATTACAGACATGAGCCACTGCACCAGGCTTAGCTTCACAGAATTTATCATTATCCAGAATGATCTACTAATTCCCAGGCTTGTTGCCTTCTACTCTGTTAACATATAAGCTTCATGAGAGCAGGGATATGGTCTGTTCTAACTTCTCAGCACTGGACACAGTGCCTGTACATAAGAGTGGCCCAGTTAAGGTGTGCTGCATGAAGAGAGAACTCAATCTTCTCCCTGGTCAGGCTACTCACCGGCGCTGAGAGGGTTGCAGTTCTGTGGCCACCTTGTCCTCGCAGAATTTTCTCATGGTGAGAGTAGCCAGTGCCTGGTCTGCCCTGGGGAGTGTGGGGCCAGATTGGGGGTTTATGGGTAGCTTTGTCTTGGCCACCCATCCGAAAGATGCAGGGAAGGAGGAAGCCCAGAGTGGTGATAGGAGAACTAGAAGCACCACAAAACAGTCACTTGACTAGTTTTTGGGCTTCAGGCAATTGTTCCCTGGACTTTACCATCCTCACCTGAAAAATGGGGCAGTGAAACTAGGTTATGGGTCAAATTATGGCCCCCCCCAAAAGATATGTACCTCAGAATGTGACCTTATGTGGAAATAGGGTCTTGAAGACGTAATTAGTTAAGACGAGATCATGCAGGAGTAGGGTGGACCCTTAATCCAATTCGATTGGTCCTTATAAGAGAAGAGGAGGCTGGGAATGTGGCTCAGTGGTAGAGTGCTTGCTTAGCATGCAGGAGGCCCTGGGTTGAATCCCCACTACTGAAAGAAGAGAAGAGGTATTGCTTCTTGGCCTTTTGGCTAAGATCAAGTGTAGAAGGGAAGAGAAGACACACAGAGAGAGCATCACAACAGAGGCAGAGGCTGGAGTGAGACAGCTGTAAGCCGAGGAGCACCAAAGGTTGCTTCCCCCACTGGAAGCTAGAGGCAAGAAACAGTTCTACCCAGAGTCAGAGAAAGCAAGGCCTGCTGACCCTTGATGCTTGGACTTGTGGTCTCTAGAATCATGAATTCTATTATTTTAAACAACCCAGTTTGTGGTGCTCTGTCATGGCACCCCTAGGAAACTAATACAAGCCACCTGCTGGAGACTATGGGGAAGTACAAGCCATAAAAGGAGGTGAGACACCAAGTTTACAGTGAGGCGCTCTCTGAACATAGAGGCAGGCTCCTACAGGAGCTCAGGACGACCACTGAGAAAGCGGAGCTCAGGCGATGGGGCCTCACCCTGCAGAGATCTTGCTGTAGTGCATATAGGCAGAGACGATGACCCCGAGCTTGCCCTTGCTCCCCTGAGAGATAGAGAAACAGGGATGGAGAGGTTGTGGGACCGCAGGCTAAGGGGTCCCAGTTGTGACCCAAGGTCCCAGCCCACCTTGCAGTACAGCACAACCACATTCTGTGTGTCAGCACTGAGCCACGTCTCCATGGCTTTGCAGATGGAGCACAGTTTGTCCAGGGGTGGGGCATGCAGCTCAGGCCAGCCGAAGTCCTGGACCTGCAGACATATGGGTGCAAGGAGGGGGACATGAACAGAGAGACCGGTGGGGATGCAAAAGGGACAAGAGGCAGGGGTCTAGGGTAAGGTCAGGGCCTGCTAGTTGTCCACAATAGTCCCAGCACTTTCTGTTTAAACGGTTTTTCTTTCGTTTTTGGTCTATTTAACGCCCCCCCCCCCCGCCCGCTTTCTTTACACATACAGTTTGGCTGATACCTGTTCCCTTGTTTTGTGGTGTTTCAAGTAATTTAGGAGTCATGTGGAAGAGCGCTTTAGAGTGAAATGGATGCCAACTGCTACTATTAATAACGAGGATCCTGGGGTGCTCTTGGGCCAGGGTGGTTTGCTTTGGTAGCTGGGCAGGCCATTCTCCCTACCTTGGGATTTAGGCGGTTTAGGTCATGCCTTTTCTCAGAAAGGTTGAAGAGCTGAAAGGAAGAGGAGGGCTTTAGATGGAAGTGATCTCAAGACAGCGAGGCACGCTGGAGGTGGACCCTCCGTAAGAGTCCTCTGAAATAAGGAAGTAGCTAAGGCATGGTCCAGGTGTTGGCACAGTAGACTGCGGACCACGACCCGCGTTTCGGCAGCTCCCTGCCGCGCTCCAGTCACGCCCGCGCCCCCGGCCCTGTCCTTCCCTTCCGCAGGAGTAGCCTCGCCCACCTACGCACCGCCCAGCCCTTTCATTGGCTGACTCCGGCTGGTCGCGCCCCTCACCAGGTACTTGTCCCGGTGCTTGGATTGCAGCACGTGGGCCAGCTCTCGCAGGTGGCCCCGGTGTCTCTGCTCGTCTGGCCGCGCTGGGAAGGCCGCGGCCAAGATGCGCTCCGTCACGTAGGTGAGGTCCAAGTCCCAGCGCCGCTCCATGAGCGGGTCCAGGCTGAAACTCCTGGGGAGGGGACGAAGCCACCGTAGGGGACGCAGGAGCAGGGCACCCGGAGGTGGCCAGTATGATGGGAGGGTATCTCAGCCGGCGATTAGGCCCGCTGAGTGCTGCGGGTGGGTGGGTCCAGAGGGAGGGTGCCACTCTAGGCGGGGGGGGGGGGGCTGCCCTGGGAGCTTTGGAGAGGGCACTGCTCTGGGCAGAGGTATGGGGCCGGTGGAAAGGGGTCACATGGGGCCACCCCCGCCGCACTCACCTTGGCAGAGTGCTGCGCTGCTTTGAGTGGTTCAGGGACTTGGTGGATCCCTGAGGGGTGAGAGGCCGTGACTGGACTTCTCTTTGGGTGCCCGTATTCTAGGCTCCCCATCCCGAATTCCATCTACAGTACTTTTGTCCTCAGGAAACCTAAGTCCCTAATCCTAAAGCCACCTGTCCCCCCTCCCCCAGCATCACCTTACCAGATGCTCTATGCGCCTTACTGGGGCCGTGTTTCGCCGCTAGAGGGTAATGGGAGGGAAAAGGGGAGTGGTTAGGGCCGGGCAAGGACAAATGGGGGGGGGTACTTGGGAGGGCAGGTCCCTCCACCCCCTGGGAGAGGGGACAAGAACAGCAGAGGGTTCAGCTATTTTTTTCTGGCCAGGATGATGACTACCCATGGCACACAGTTTTAGGTAACCTCCAGGGGCCCTCTATGAGGCCACCAGACCTTTGGACACGCGGGCAGGGGTTCCCTGCCTTCCCTGCCCCATCCAGCACACTCACCAGTTCCGCAGGGGGCAAGGCCTGACAGGATGAAGTCACCTGGAAGGAGACGGAGGGGCTGAGCTCCTGAGAAATGAGCTCTCCTGGACTTGAGGATGGGCAACTCCTCAGTTTCAGCAAGAAGGTGGAGGGGCTGTCAGCGGATGGGCACAGGCTCCAGCTGAGGTTCCTCTATTTAAGGGAGCCTTCCCTCTGGCCTCTCAGTCCCCCACCCCTTGGGCCCCCACTTGTTGCTCTTGGCTCTCAGCCTCCTGCCCATACAGACCCTCATTCATTCAGCCTCAGGACAGGAGTTATATATAGAGCCATACAGGCAGGCCACGGCCGGGCCGGACACTGGCCTCTTTTAGTGGGAGACCCCACCCCTAGGCACACAGCTCCCCAAAGCCAGCTCCAAGGACTGGGGACCCCCCCCCCCACCACCACATACACAACAGGAGGAGGGCCAGGAAACTTCCTCAGAGATGAGGCTGTCTCAAGTCCCCAGTGGACATGGGTGCCATCTACCTGACATGGTGGGAGGGCCTAGGCCAAGACCTTCCCAAGCATCCTGAGGACCTTCCTTCCCCAGAGGGAAGGCACAGCCCATCCGGCTGCCCAGTCTCTGAAATCCTGCTCTCTCCCCACCCACCCCGCCCTTCCTCCTCCTTGTTCTCCTCCTCTTCCCCCACCCCCATTCTCTCGCCAGCTGCAGCCTGGGCACAGCACCAAGACAAACGCTGCCGTCTCACTGTCCACCCTCCAGAGGTGGAGTAGGGTGGCTCTTAAAGGGCCCAGCACAGCATCCCCTGCCACCTAGGAGGGGGTGCCCAATGATGAGCAGAGAGCCCTGGAAGGTCAATGCCAGGCTGGGGAGGCCTATTTGGGGAGGTGGAAGGAACTCTAGGCCTCACAAATCAGGCAGAAGAAGCAGATACCTACCTTTGATTCACATTTTCTGTGTGTGGCCACCTTGCAAACTAGAGGGGAGAAGGGGAGGAGAGAGGTTAACAGAGGCCCATGGGGGTAGTGGAAGGCGCCCTCTTCCATCTCCCCAGGCCCTAGAAGCAGAACCCCATTTCAGCAAGGGTAGATGAGCAGGGCTGGGGTTTGAGGGAAGTGTAGCAGTGGGTACAACTGCCCAGAAGGACAGCAGTGAGGGGAAGAGAAAGGGAAGCTCCCCAGTCACAAGTCAGGATGGGAAGTGGTGGAGAGTCTTGGGTCTCCTGGCTGTCTCCCCGCTACCCTGGTGTCTGCTGGAGGAGCAGCGCACACTATAGTTTCTGTCACGTGAGTTGGCCCCAGGAGTTGTGCAGCATAGTGGTGCTGGGCAGAGGGTCTTAGAGCCACAGGGCTGAGAGCCTCACCTCTGCATGAGACGCCTGTCCCATCGATGGTCACCTTACACACTGCGCACACTGGAGCTTTCTTCCGGAAAACCTTCTCCCGGAAGCTATGTGGCTCGGCTTTCCTAGGCTGTGGGTGGGGGGACAGACAGGCAGAGGCATGAGTTCCCAGCAGGCCCATCTTCAGGCCTGGGCAGGGGCCTTGCCTTATCTCTGCAGCACTCTCCTTCCTCTGTTCCCTTCTAGCTCCCAGACTCATGGGACACACTTGGCCACAGCCATTCCAGGGCAGTCATGAGGCCTGTCCTCAACAGTGCTTGGAATGTGACCCTTGCATCACCTTTGCTGGGTCAGCTCCTCCCCAAGGGATCACTTAGGCCCCTCACGTGGCCCTGCTGTGTGATGCCTTTGTCACTGGGTGGGAGTGTGCTGCGCTCTGACACTATGGTCTCGGCCTCCCCCGATGGAGGGCTGTGTGCAGAGTGAGCAGGGGGTCCAGACATACAGGATAGCAGCCATACAACCCCAGACTGAGCCCAGCCAGCCCAAGGCAGGAGTGGCCTCAGGCAGCCCTGCTCTGGCTCCTGCTGTCCCCATGCTCTAGGCAGCTGACATGCCCCCTCCCCCATGGTCAGAACAACATGTTTACTCTTTGTGCATTGAGGCGGCAGATAGCAGTTGTGTATATGTGTGCATGGGGGTTTGTAGTGCTGGAGAGTAAGGAATGACATTCAGAAGAGATGTTTAGTTGCTTTGCGGCCTCTGGATGTAGTTCCCAGTCACTTCTCAAGTGGGATTCCATGAGGAGGGCGTGACAGACTCCCTGCCCAGCCAGAGGCAGTGAGGCAAGGGGCTGGGATCCTGGCACTGCCCAGACCTAGCTCAGTCCCATCATCCCACTGAAGGTTCCCTCGTGGACTCCCATCACAGGTCCGTTTTCCCATCCTGGCTGGGAACACTTTGCTTCCTTAATAGCTCTCTCTCCTTTCCATTTTTCTCCTGCCGGCCAGCTCCTTTGCGCAGTATTATTAATGCTCTGTTGGGAGTTTTATCTCATGTTGTCCTGAGTGGCTTCTGGGTAAGGCTGGGAAGAAGTGGGGAAAGGGAGCGACAGGGACTCGGAGCACCTCTAGTCTCTGACTGCCCTTGGACCTTTTCTGGGCTAGGCCAGCCTTGTAGGACCCCCTAGGATACTTGGGTGCGCTAGGAGTTAACAGCGTATACAGACCAGCATATACAGATGTTAGTGGGAACCCAACCTCCAGTTTAAAGCATTCTGCAGACCTGGCCTCCTTCCTGCTTTTCTTGCCACCCTCCCAAGCCATTTCCCCACGAGCTTCCCTGGCTAGGGAAGGGGCCCAATCTCTTAGTCCAGCTCTTGGGCTCTAGGATAGTCCTTGGCTCAGGTTTGGGGGATCAGGACCCCAAGGACTGGCCTGAGCTCCAGCCAGGAAAGGGATAGAGAAACCAAAACAGATAGGAGGATCTACTCCAATCCAAACATCTGCTCACCCTGCAGCCCTGCCACCCAGGGGCCCGACGGAGGGGCTGCAGCGCAAGGGGAGTGGGCTGAGGAAGCTGGAACTGGGAAAGGGTCTGGCCTGTCTGGCCCCTCCCTCCCCCACTGCCCGCACCTCCACCCACCCGTCTTTGCCCAGTCACCAGGCACTCCTACCCTGCTGGTGGCTCGGCTGCTGTCCCTCCGCCCCAGGGCTCTGAGCAGCCTCTCCACAGGGCTGCTGGACTTCATGGTGACCGGCTGGTTGGGGTGCTGGCTGTGGTGCCTGAACAATGCTGGGGCCTGGCCTGGGGCTTCCTGGAAGCTGCTTGGTAGGAGGCAGCCGCTTCCCCTGGGCTGAGGGTAGGCTGTCTGGCTGGTGTGAGAAGAAGCCTGGCCCTGGAAGTGGAGGGAAGTGCAGGCGGGAAGGGGGCAGGTCGCTGCTCCAGGAAGTGTGTGTGTGGGGGGGGGGGGAGGATGTGGGGGAGGCCAGGAGATCAGATTCCCAGGATCTACCCTGCTGGGAGTGTCAGCCCAGGATCTTTTGCTTCCCAGTCCTGTCTTGGAGCTGTCCTGCACTCAGTAATCCACCCTACCCAGGGATCTGCAGGGATCCTTGGTCCTGAGATCAGCCCCTATGGGGACTGGGTGGAAATTCAGGTCTCAGGGCAGGGCTCAAGGGCCAGTGGGGAACACTATGTCCCAGCCAGCCTGAGTTTGAACTCTCAGGCTCCCCGGGGACTTCCCAGGAGGGAGGGAAGCTGGGAACTACTACCCACAGTGCTCCAGAAGCCAGTGTCCTGAGGATCAGGGAATATGGGGCTGAGAGGCAGTTTCCTGTCTTAGTTGTGCTGGTTGTGAAGTAGGAAAAAGAGCACTGCCTGCCCTCACCCCCATGCACTCTTCAAGGCCCAGTTCCAGCCAGAAAACTGCTGTACTCACAAGAAGGATCCATTCTCCTCCTGCAGCCCAAGGCCTTTGAGGCCTTTCTCCTGAGGTCTGCCCCCCCCCCCTCTGTTCCACAGTCCCTACCCCCTCGTTCCTTGGCTTTGTTTCAGCTATACCTCATAGATCCCTAACCCTGCACCCCAGGCCCCAGGGCTGGCTGATCCCCCAAGCCTGAGTCTACCTTCATGGCTCTCCTTGGCTCTGCTTGCTTTCCTCGGGACCCTGAGCACTGGACAGGAGGCTTCCTCCCTGAGTACCCCCTCCAGGGCCTCCTGCCTGCCTCCTGGGAACATGGCCAACTTCCTGTCCCAGGAGTCAAGGGAAAGAGGTGGATGGGGCCTTGGAGAGGGGCAGTAATCTTCCTAAAGCATAGAGATTAGTGACCTGGGGCAGGGGGTCCTCAGCCCCAAGTCCTGGTCAACAGCCTTTTGGACTGGCTGAAGCTGTCACTTGAGAGAATGTGCAGATGGGCCCCTGCATTTGCATAGTATTTACTGAATGTCCCAGTTTTAGGCAGCTCCCTCAGATCTGACTTCTCCCACGGGTTCTTTTACTTCCCTCCTCCTTCCTCATGTCCGTCCCAATGGAGGACTGGTCTAATCCTGCATTTTCTGGGATGAGCCCCGGTTTGGGATTCCTGTTCAGACACTCCTCGGGACCTGCCTGGACGGGGCCTAGATTGCAGTTTCTTCTTGGAAGTTCCACTTCTCTAGGTCAGGAAGTCTGTCCCCATGGTACTTTGGCCAGGAGGTGGCATTTGTGTGGCAAGATCCGAGCCTCCAGCCTGTCACTAGAGAGGGATGCTGGTTCTGCGACTGACCTCCACACACCCAACCACCTTGTCCTGGCTGTGCCCCAGGACACTCCAGGCCCCAGGTCAGGTGGGCGACTGGGTCTGGCCTGGTCCAGCACCCAGCCCTGCTGGGGAGAACAGAGCACTGCAGTGGGTGAGGGTGGCTCCCACCCCCCCATTCCTCCTGTTCTCCCGGCACATAACCTTGACCAGGACCTTTGCAGCATGCTGCTTCCTATCCCTGCTGTCTCCAAAGGAGCTGAAGGTTTTCTCCCCTGGAAGAAGTCCCCAAACATCCTCTGACCTTCACTGGTCTCAGACCCTGGCCATCCAGGCCCAGCAAGGCCCAAGCAGTGACTGCAGTGAGGATGGGGCTAAGTCAGGTGCTGGGTGGCCACCATCCCTGTGGCTTGGAGTCTCTTCCCACCCTGTGGAGCACCTCAGGGGAGGTGGGGAAAGGATCCCCATGAGCCTGGAAGAAAAAGTAGCTACTGGCAGATGGATGGGAAGGCATCATCAGACCCCCTTAGACCTTCACATTCTGCCAGCCAGGGCTAGGAACATTCTGAAGTCTGTTAGCCTTTCCCCCAGCTGGGCCCCCTCTGAAGCCCAAGCCTTGGGTTTGTTTGGAGAAACCCTCCCGCCCACACCCCCCTTCCTAGAAATAGCTGTGGTTGGATAAGAGGCTGGGAGCCTGGCCACGGAGGAGGGGTGAGGCCCAGAGGAGAGGAAGAAAGAGGGCAGTACAAGCGGGTGGGCCCAGAGAGGTCTAGGGGTTTGACGGCAGAAGCAGAAGGGGACTGGTGTGTGGGCTGAGATTAGACACATTGGTGCCTTGTTTCGGCCTCAGTGTCCCCAGACACGAAGGAGCACAGGAAAATGCTGGCATACACTCTGCCAGTCCAGGGCCTGGGAGCCGCTGCCAGCTGCAGCAGGCTGTGTACAACATGCGACCGGCGCCTGGCGAAGGGGGTGGCGGCGCAGTGCGTGGTGCGAGAGTGCAGCTGAGCCCGACTGGGTGTGCGCCCGGGACGCAGGAAGGTGGGACAGCCCCAGCGAGTGGCACCGGGCCGTGCCCCGGCCCCGCCCGGTCATCTTCCCAGCCTCCAACTGCCCCCAGCTCGCTGCAGCCTCCCTGGGCCGGGCTCAGCCCTGGAGGACCCCGCCCCCCATGCCCCCCGTGCCCCTCAATCCCCGGCGCCCCCTGGCGCTCGCCCCAGGCACTCCCCGTGCGGTGTGACGCAGAGGCTGTCGCCGTCCGCCCTTCCTTCCTTCCTTCCTCCCCGGGAGGCGCGGCCACTCACCTTCGGGGGGCGCCCTGCGGGGCGGGGGCGCGGTGGGGCAGGGCAGCAGCAGGGGGCGCCCCCGGGCCATCCCATCCCGGCCAGCCGAACCGCGGGACGCGCAGGAGGCGCGGGGCGGCGGGAGCGGGCTTTCGGCAGGCTGCCTCCCGCCCCCGCCGCGCGCTGCGCCCGCGGCCGTCGCCTCCGCCCGCCCGCCCTCGCGGCTCCCTCCTTCCCCGGCTCCAATCCCGTTCCGCAGTTCCCCGCCCACGGCCGCCTCCTTTCTCCGTCTTCTCCCCACCTTCTGCCGGTGAAGCCGCGCTCGCCGAGCAGGGAGGAAAAGACCTCGCAGACTGGCAGAGTCCGCTGAGTCAGGCAGAACCTCGAAGCCAGGGAATAGAGCTGGGCAGATACGGAGAAAGACGGGCCCAGGGCACACGGGATGGGAAAACGTTGGAGACGGGGAGACCCGGAGACGGTTGACCGACAGTCGAGGAAGAGACTGACCGACCGGCGGCGGATAGGCGGGAAGAAACGCGTGAGCCAGTAGATAGATACATAAGGAAAGGAGGACATTAGTCCAAAAGAGAAAAGAAAGGGGGCAGAAAATCGCTTGGAAGCCTCAGCCTCTTCCTGCAGCCCCTCCTCAAGGGTGTATGTGAGATCTGGCCCGACCTAGTGGGGGCGTCGGGGGCAGGTGAGGACACTTGGTCGCTGAACACCGCTCCTGATTCGCTCTACCTCATGAGAGACTTCTGTGCCATCTCTTCTCCCAAGAGGACTCAGAGCCAAGACTGCACAGCAGGTTCAAGCCCACACCTCCACCCCAAAGCAACTCCAGTACTCCCCTTTCCCCCGTCTCCTGCTTTGGAGTTGGGCCATCACTAAGGTCTTACTTTTAACTGAAGTCCCACTGGGAGTTCTTATATGATTTGACCTCATGCCTTTCTTTTGCAGTGTCTGCGTCTGGATAGGAACTTCTGGAATTGAGCTAATGGGCCATAGGGCTGGTTTGTGCTACTCTGGAGGGGAAGGTGGTGGGGAGAGGATGAAATCGGATGTCTTAGAAGCTCTGAACCTATTGCCCTTCCTGATTTCCCAGCGTTCTTTAATATTGAGCATTTCTTTTCTGGGGGCAGTAGTGGGGGTTGAACCCAGGGCTTTGCCCATGCTAGGCAAGTGCTCTGCCACTGAGCTGTGTTCCCAGGATAGCAGAGAGCATTTACTGAAACTCTCCTGATGCTTCCCTCCCCACTGCAGTTTCCATGATGAAAACTGGAGGGGTGGGGGAGGAATCTGTGAAGCCAGTGCCCAGGGCTCCATGCCCAGTACCTGCCCAAAGCAGCCAGCACTGCTGGCTCTAAGGCCCTCTGGGCCTCCTTGTCTCAGCTGAATCCCTTCTGTGCTCGTCTTTGGCAAAAGCTGGGAAGTCTGGTTCTGATTTAAAGGGGGCGGAGGACTGGATTCTAATCTGGGTGCAGGAAAGAGGCAGGGCATGGTGCCAGTGTGGATCCCCCCAGACTGGGATCTGGGAGGGGTGGATATGGTCAAGACAGGAAGCCTTGATTTTACTGCTCTTGGCTGAGTTAGCGCTCAGTAGGCAGCTTCAGAGGATCAATAGAGCAGCTGGAGTTACCCGGCCCTGCAGGAAGGGATCAGCGAGGAACTGGGAAAGCATGGGAGGTGCCCTGGGAGAGGTAGGAGTTAGGGAAAGCCAGAGGAGTGGCAGGGATTGGAGGCTACTGGGAAAGGGCAAGGCTGAAGGTCGTTGTGTGTATTTCTGCAACATGAGATGGGGAAATTTGTTCATTTCTTTGGACTCTGCAGCTAACACCTGGCCCTTCACAGTACTTCTCAGGGCTGTGGCTGGGCCCTGGGATGCATGCCATGGAAGTAGGTTCTAATCTAAAGGCACAGAGGGACTTGATTGGATCCCAGAGAGGTGGGCAGGGCTAGAAGCGCATGCCCCTGCCGGTACCACTGCTCTGCCTGGCCAACCAAGAAGAGGAACTTTTGAGGTTCCAAGGAGTCAGAAGTGGCTCACAAGATGGGTGGCTCAACTTCCACTCCAGGCTTAATTTCTACCCTCAGGGTTGGTATTGAGAAGAATTCTGCAGGAACCTGATGAGAAAGATTGAGAGTAGATTATACAGGAAAAAGCTTGGTGGGGTGGAATAAAAATAGGGGTTCAGGAGCCAGCCAGGCATCATGTTTACCAGCTCAGAGCAGTGGGAGCTTCAGAAGGGGAAGGGAAGGGAAGGGAAGGGGAGAAAGCCAGGCTGCTATTGATAAAAAGTGAAACCAAATTTCAGAAACACCCTCTGACCTCCCTCCATGCAGGTTTTCTTACCTTGACTATGCAGAGGGAGGCCCAAATGCAGAACCCCCTCTTCCATGGCCTGGGATGATCCCATGCCAGAAACAGTGCACTCAGGTTGCTGGAGTGAAAAGGACTGGAGAAGGAGCTTTGAGTGTGGGGCTGCCCTGGCTGGACCACTGGGTCAGGAGAACTTCGTGGAGGGTTTGGGCACTGGAAACCAGGAAGAGTGGGGGAAGGGGCACAGCTGACTCCAGAGGCGGATCCCCTGGCTCAGGACAGAGAGTGTATTGTCCAACCAGAAGGCTGCTGCTGCTGAGCAAGGAGCAGCAGTTTCTTCCAAACTTCTGGGGAGGCAGGGAGGGTTAGGAAAGGCTCCCCATTACTTGTGGCCCTGGGGGCTACAATGGTTGCTGAGAAACGAGGCTTATTTGGCAAATAACTGCTTCCCAAAAGCAGATGTGTAGCTCACTTCCTGAGAAACCAGATGTGAGCTTGTATAGCACTTGGTGACGCCCTTACCATGAACTGGGACCCTCATTCCCTTGGGATCCAGAGCAGAGCTTGATTCTGCTAAGCCAGGCTGCATGGCCTGGAGAACACAGGCCAGCCAGCTCTGTCTGTACTCTGCCCCATCTCTGGTACCTCAAGATTTCCAGGAGGCTGGCAGTGAAGGCTGACCGCCCCAGACCCTTCCTGCAGCTGGACTAAAGAAAGGGTCCACACGTGGTCACTGCTGAGCCCTCAGCCATGCCAGAGCCTAACTTTTCCCGATTTTAGAGCACCCTCTTGGGACACAATAGGGAAATTTGTTCCTGCTTGCCCTTTCTGTGCACCAAACATAAGCTTTCAATAAGCCTTTCCCAATTTGTCCTCCACTATAAATGGCTTTGAAAGGAAAGCTGGAGGATGTGACTGAGCCCTAGACCAGCTCCTGGGGTGTAGCTGCCCCAAGCAAGCTTTGCCTTGTGGGTACTACAGACACCTGGGCAACAGGCAGCTTTTTTCCCCACTCAGCAACACTGAAAGCTTCTCATATCCCAATTCACTAAGCCTCTGATCACTCAGCTCTGCCAATTCTGGAAATCAATGGACTTGGTAAAAACTAGAAAAGGAGCTGCTTTAATTGGCTAGCAAAGCATCAGTCACTATTCCTACCTCTTCTCACAAAACCCCCTCCCTTTGGCTCAAAGTCCCCAAATTGTGGTATCCTAGGGATCTGTCCTCCACTCCCAGTGACCTAAAGGATTCTCTGCCAGTCTTAGCCCCTTTCCTGCCTTGCAACAATGACCAGTCTGTCCGCAGCTGTCTGGAAAATTCCTATTAAACCTGGGGCATGATTCACAAAGCCTCTGTCCTGGTAACCCAGAGTGGCCTGCCATCCAGACTGCAGCCAGCAGTGTGGAGTTCATGATCTCATGCGCTCCTAAGCCAGGATGGGGGCTTGAGGCACCACACCAATGTTGTGCTCATCTCATCACATACAGGACCCCAGGCTCCTGCAGGTGACTAAAATGAGCATATGCCAGATATGCTAGAGGGGGAGCTGCCATGATTCCCACCTAGTTCTTGGGCCTTCTAAGCACTGAATTTCTTTAGCTCCGCCTTCTGATTTTGCACAGATCATACCCAGTGCTGTCACTGGAGGGTCAAACAAAACACACTGGAGTGTGGAGTATGTCAAAAGAATTCCAGCATTAAAATGAATTTTAAACATCAGATTTATTTGGAGAAAACAAAACAAAAAACCCCACAACCCAAAGGATGGGATTTTACATCTCAAGACATCTCCCAGGTAGTTAAGTCTACAGATTACAAATCATTTTCATAGAAGATATTTTTTGTACAAATTTTACATGTATTCAGGAGTGGGACATAAACCAATCCCTGTTTCTGTTTAGTGGGGGCAAGGAAGGGGAGTGGGACAAAATAGCCTTTTTGATGCAACTATTTGGAAGGAGAGCAGACACGAGGGCAAACTGTACCTTTTCATTATCTACAACCAATGGTTTAAAAAGCAAACCCATTCAACTCAGGGTATGTCTAAAAGCCCACTGCCTAGCTACTAGCCAGCCCCACCACTTAAGGGTAATTCTCTGGGTATACCTTTAGTCCACTGGATAAATGGCTCATTATGCCCACTGCTGCAGCTCTCATACACCCACCCCCTGCAGACCAGAGAGGCTCTACCCTAGGACCAATGGGAGAAGGACTTGTAAATAGAGACCAAGCTATACCTGTGGGCAGCACCAGTGCTGCCTACAGTGGGAACAGATCCCATCTACCAGGCTGACCCCCGAGACAAAGGTGCATATAAAAGTGAAGCTATTGTGTTGCAAGAGAAACCAGGGCCTTGTTAAATAGATCTTTTATCATTTTTTCTTTCAAGGGAAGCTAAAAATCATACTTCCTCCCCCAAGCAAAAAACCACACTGGTCTAGGCCACATTATAAACCCAAGCAAGCATTGGTGTGGGATTTCACTGGAAACTTGGAAGAAACAAAAAACCCCATACCCCACAGTCAAGATCACAAGAAAAGCTTCCAATGTAACTGTCCCTAATCCATCACCAAAGATCAACCTAAGAGTTTTCTGATCAAAAGAAGGGGTCAGAGCAGCAGAAGCAAGCATGCATGGAGGGGAGGAATGAGAATCAAGACCTCAAAGAGCTGATTTGTTTGTGAAAAGCATTGATTCATGATGTCACAGCATCCAGTGGCTGACATATAAAATGCTCAAGAGGTCACGTCTGTGACTTATCTAGAGACTAGTCTTTGGGAGGTGAGAGTAGCATGAAGAACATGAGAGATGGCTAAGACTGGCATTATTATTATTTTTTGGTTTTTTGAGACAGGGTCTCACTATGTAGTCCAAACTGGCCTCAAAATTTGCTATGTAGTCCAGGCTGGCCTCAAACTCGTGCAGATCCTCCTGCCTCTGCCTCCCGAGTGCTGGGATTACAGGTGTGTGCCACAACACCCGGCCCTAAGAGTCTGAATTTGTTAAAGCTTCAAGGTTTAAAAAAATGTGAATATATTTCAACTTTCAGAAAGGGTAAGAGAAAGGGCAAAACCAGGACACAAGACCAGGAATTCCCATGACCCCTAAGTGCTTCCTGCTCGAAGAAATAACCATTCACATGTTTACTAGAGGTCTTATCATTTCCTCCTATACCTGGTGCAAAATAATCCATCACCTCCCAAAAGCCTCCTTTCCAAGCACGATTTCCCCATTATTTTGGTCCCAACCAGTCCTATTCTTTAGTGGCCTGTAGACACACTCCCACCTACCCCCCTGGGGGGTAAAAAATACAGAAATTTCCCCTAGGCTGGCCCCGACGATCAGAATTAAAATAAAAGGCAGGGCTGGCAGCCTCCTGGAGATAAACAATTTGAGAAGCTAACTCTACCTTTCCAAGGATAGAAAATTTATTCAGATAATGCTTGAGAATTCATATATGCCACAATAGGATAAGAATGAAAAGGCAGAAATCTCACTGTTCCTTATCCCTCCCCTACTGCCCAACCACTCCAGACATCGTATCACTGTCATTCCCATTTCTGCTAAATGGAGGCCCCTAGGCACAGGCAACTGCATGGTATCCTAAGAACACACCACAACTTTCCCATTAAAAAGCTGTAGTCTCTGTCTCTCTGGCTGTTCTGGCGATCCAGTTACTTCAATACTTTAAAGGCTGCAGCAGCATGCAAAAGAATTTCATTTTTTTAAAAAAAAGTTAAGAAAGGTCTCCAGGAGATGGTGAGTTTTATTTTGCCTTGTCTGGATAGAGGTTTGATTTGCTCTCGAATGTTCCCAGGGTGGAGAAAGACTAGGAGAAAACACAGGATGTTGAGGTCTAATCTCCTTCATTTTCATCTTCACCATCCACGGAGAGAGCAGCATACTTGCTTGCAGAACTGAACTTCTATGAAAGATGAGAGTGACAAGATAATAAAGCCTCTGAATTCTCATGTCAAAAATCATGAAATAGCTGGGTGTGGTGGTGCACGCCTGTGATCCCAGCACCTGGGAGGAATGGTCAGAGTTTGAGGCCAGCCTGGACTACATAGCCAGACCTTGCCTCAAAAAACCAAAACAAAGGATGTCAAAACTTTGGCAGAAGAGGGACGACAGTTCAGACTATGCCCATGTGCTTGCTCACAGCGTCTTCCAGAGCAGCCACGGAGAGGGTCAGCCATATGGTACTTCTTACCTTGCAGGAGGAGTAAGAGTGAAGAAAGGTGGCATTGGGAAAAAAACCCTACCTAAACTTCCTTCACTGGTTTGAAGAAACATCTACACTTTATTTCCAGCCACTCTGCAGTCCCAAATGTGAAGGGGAGTCCAAGAGCAAAAGTGAACAAGAGAAGTTGAGGGTAAGTAAGCCTTTAACACTCACAGAGGATGGATTTTCCTCAGGTTTCTTTGGCTCAGGTGCAGATCTAGAGTCTTGATCCTTTTTGCCATCTTTCCTGGAGATTTAAAAATGTAAAACTGCATCACTGGAGGGCTCCTCCAATTTACACAGGCCCAGGTGCACTTTTGAGGCACTGGACAGGAACATCCCCTCCAGTCAAAAGTCTCTGCTCTCCAGCCATTGCATTATTTCCAGATTCTCCAATATAACTCTCTGTATTGGTTGACTTCAGTTTGCTTACAGTAAAAGATTTGGTGGTGCTTAGAGAACCAAAAAAATTCGTAATTACAAAGAACCATGCATCTAACATTAGCTAAAAGACTTACAAATAAAGAATCCATACATACCTATCTGACTCCTTCCAATGGTCTTTGTTCCCTCCATCTCCTGGACCACGGCTGGAGTTCCCAGTTTGGCCTTTTTGGACACTCATCCCATCTATTTTATTTTCATCTGTTTGAGCAGAAATGCAAAAAGAAATCAAAGGCAAATAAAATGATCAATCTTTATGTTTCAGATTTGCTTTAAGCTAAACAATACTGGGCCCACACATGTTGACAGAAATTAAGACTCACACCAATGCAACTTTCCTCCAAAGCCCCTCTTCCCATATCCTCTATATCACACAGCACCCTTAAACCAAAAAGGTCCCATAAAAAGTTCCCCTGGAGGATTGTTATCTTAAAAAGCAGACTGGAAATAAGGACTATGATGTTCGATAGTAACTTTGGTATACTGATGGTGACATTTCTAATTTTGACAGAACATGCTAATTTCCTTCCAAATTTGCTCTATTAGGATAGGGCAGTAATTCCATACTTTCTCCAAAGAGGCCACTCCTGCCCTCTACTGGCAGAAAAAGGTAGATAATCAAAGCATGGTCAAAACAAAATCAGGTGCAAGATATAAGGATTGATTAGATTTTTTTTTTTTTTTTGCAGTACCAGGGATCAAACTCAGGACCTTGTGCTTATGAGGCAGATGTGGCAGCACTGAGCTAAATCCCCTGCCCACTAGATTTCTTAATTGTTGGGAAGAACCCTTTCCTACATCATGACAAGGTCCTGGGTTCAACTGCAGCACTGCAGGAAAGAGAAATTTTAGATTCCAGTTAACTATTTTAGTTTTTGGTACAGAGGATCAAACTTGGGACCTTGGGCTTACAAGGCAGGTGGCGGAACCACTGAGATAAACCCCTGGCCCCGGTCCTATCTTTTCATTTAGACCTCCTAACTAGATGAAAACTTACTTCCCTTAGCATGGTCTTACCTTTCCTTGCCAGTCCTTCCTCAGAAGGCTGAGCTGGAACTACTTTCCCCCCACCACTAGAAAGAAAATATTCATCAGTTGTTTCAGAGAGAAAACAGGTAAGAAACTTATAATCATTCACCAATTGCAGTAAGCATTACAGAAAACAAACACGAAACCCCATATTTAATGTTCTGGAATATTAAAATATAAGACGGTAATAAAAGCAGCAATTTGTACACTTGCAAGTGCCATATATTTTTACAATCACCATAACTGTGCAAGTTAAATAGCAGTATCCTTTTATAAATAAGAGAAGACTTAGAGATCTGAGACTTAAGAGAAATGAAGTGACCTCCACTGCCAATGGATGCTGGAGAGAAGACTTATTGCAGATTCTGGTGGCACAAATACTCTCACAATAGCCAATTTGAATCCACCAGTGATGTCAACTGGCTATCAAAATTCTAGAAAACTGATGACTGCCTCTAAATGAACCAGCTCTAGTATAGCACTGAATGTAAACTAAGAATATAGGTAACTATAATAACACGCTGTATAAAGTCAACATCCCACAGGGCGCTTTCCATCCTAACATGAGATCTATATTTCTGAGCTAACAAGCTGCTGTTCCAAGCCGACTCACCTTGTAGGGGATTGCTGCTCTGTGTCTGAGCTCTGAGATCGAGCAGGAGGGTTAGAACTTCGCTTCACCCATGCATTCTCCTTTGGTGGAGGGGCTGGCATTACCTTTAGAGGCTGATCAGGTTTGGGAGGCTTAGAAGTTGGAGAGTGACAGTCTTCCTCCTTATTGAGTGTTTCATTTTCTAGAGACTTCTCACTCTCTCTCCTTCGGGCATCTGTGAAGTCAGAATGGGAAGGTGAAATTATCAGGGGGAAAAAACAAAGACATTATAACATGATAATCTATCAGATCATAAAGGAGTGGAAAATTCTTGTTTTCAGACAGGCTCTCCCCATTTAGTTCAGACTGGTGTTACAACTCACTAAGCAGTCCACGGCAGCCTTGAACTTGCAGTGATCCTCTTGGCCCAGTCTCCTGAGTGCTGGGATTATAGGTGTGCACCACCATGCCTGGCTCTCTCATTATTTTTATTTTTTGTTTGGTTGTTTTTTGAGACAAGGTCTCCCTACTTAGTTCAGGCTGGTGTTAAATTTACTATGTAGCCTTGAACTTAAAGCAATCCTCCTGCCTCAGCCTTCCTCATCCTGGGATTACAGGCATGTGCCACCATGCCTGGATTATAATTATTTTATTTTTCATTTTTTGGTACCAGGGCTCGAACTCGGGTCCTTGCACTTGCGCAGCAGACAGCGAAACTACTGAGCTAAATCCCCAAGCCCTATCATTATTTTTAAATGGAGACCCTACTTTGGCTCCCAACAGAATGAATTATCACTAACCCAGTGTTTTCCACGTGTTATTTTGAGAAAAATGCTTCATTAGCACACAAAAAAATACAAAAAACAATAAGTTGAGTGTATATCTTAAAGGATAACTATCTGGTTTGTCCTAGAAAAGAATGAGTATTCTTATTTTAGAATTACAGCCTTCCTATCTATATTGCCAATGTCCTTACCTGGAAAATGGTATGCACGCATGTGGGAAGAGTCCTATGGTGAAACCCCAAACTCCAGTAACCATGTTCAATTTCAACCCAGCTCAACACACATGTGATACAACCACACTTACACAATAACAAAAACATACAGGGGTGTGTGTGTAGTTTAAAGGGCAGTAAGTGTTTCCTTAAAATGAGAAGCCTGAGTTTGATTCCCGGTACCATAAAAAAGGAAGAAAAAGAAAAAGAAAAGAGAAGCCTATTATCTATCAGAATCTTCCTACATTTTTTTTTTTTTGCTACCGGAGATCGAACTCGAGTCCTTGCGCTTGTGAGGCAGGAGGTGGAACCACTGAGCTAAATCCCCAGCCCAGAATCTCCCTACATTTTAAGTGGAAGCTCTACAAAAGTAGGCATTAAAATCAACCCAACTACAAAAAGGGGCATTATAGCCTGTTACTGAGACTACTCTGGTATGAATTATTTCTAGAAAACTCCTGCAACACTTGGATGGATTTCCAAATCACTCTGGCCTTGAAACCGACCTGCCCTCTCGGTACTGGGGATCGAACTTGGGACTTTGGAAGGCAGACGGCGGAACCACTGAGCTAAATCCCTGGCTCTTGATTCCTATTTTGAAATGTTCAAGTACCAATCATTTAAAGGTGGGAGGAAGAGCTCTTAAAAAACACTGGATCACAGTAACCTAAGTGAGATACTATAGCTGAAAACATTAAGGTTTTCAAAACCCTAGAAGTGCTTGTAAGCAATCAGTAATCAGTGAGAAACAATGCAGACTAGAGTAACATCACTTGAGAACACTGCTCTAGTCATTTACAACATCAAAAAAGCCTTGCCCTGGGAATAGCTCAGACTCCAGGCCTACTTCTAACCGCTGAATAAATAAGACATAAAATGAAGGGAAAAAATTAACAGTCAAGTACACTCTTTACTGGAGTAAACAGATCATCTAAGTCTACTTGGGTACCCATTCCTCAGACACTTTTGGAATAAATGATTGAAAACTCAGATCAATTCATACTAACTCAAGAGTTTATAATTGAGAAATACTGTAAGGTCTCTGAATTCTTTGCTTATTATAGAAAACAGCAATATGATACCCACCCTGGTCTGACTTACTTCTGCCAGATGGGGCTGAGGTCCCAGTCTGTGATGATTCACTTCCTGTCCTTGACCTTTCCCGTTCCTGAGTTTCTTCACTTCGCCAGCTTGGGTGTCTGCACAGAAAGAGACTTAACAATAAGTAAATTGTGTTCTGCTCAATGAAGGATACTTCAGTATGATGATGATCCCCTAAAAACCATCACATGAATATTTTATCACACTTCTACACTGAACTAACACTTAGATAATACAATGAGCATATACACAGGTAAACAAGTACAAAATAATTTCTTAGCCTACATATAACATAAAACGTTTTCTATTTTACCCCAGTAATATGAAAAGAAATAAATGTAGTTTTAAATTAATTTTGTTAAATAACCGATGCAACAAGTTTGATTCCATTCATCTCACCACAGTAGGGTCCTTTTCTCTATACTACAGCTAAGAGCTAGCAAATTCTTCTTGAAGGGCTGAATTTTATTAACAAAAACATGCACAGACCCTAATTTGCTCACTTTTGTATTAATTATAGTGGTGACAGATATAGCACAGTAGGCCTTTTGAAAATTGCAAGTCAGAGATAAAATTCTGTTGTGTGAAACTGTCTCACACAAAGCTCCCAAATGCCCCCACTAAACACACTGAAACTGCAGATAGACAATCCACAGATGAAATAACCTTACCTCTCCCGAGGCCGTCGTTCTAGTTTTGGCTCATCCAGCTGACGCTGCAATTTCTCCTGCTCCTTCTGTAGCCGTTCCTCCACTTCTCTTTCTCTAGCCGCTGTGTCAACAGGCTTTGCCCCTCCAAAGATAGAAGCTGCTCGACTGGACTGGGAGGTGCTAGCAGAGGAATCATCTTCCTTAGGAGTACTCCGAGGCTTTAGGTTCAGTTTGGGTCTTTGGGGGGGACCTAAGTTAAATGAAACTCTAAGTAATAGTTTTCTAAATCATCAGAAGCTGATGGGTGAAAGCCTGATTATTTCCAGACATGGTGCTTAGGAAATGCTACATGGGATTCAGGTTATCCGATCCACCAGAGAAGGTAGAGGAGATTCTTAGAAAATGGGTAGCTTAAATAATCAAGCTCCGTTATTCCTTCCTTTTCTACCACAACCACAGTACAGAACCAGACTGTCGAGAAAGACTAAAAATGATAATCACTTAAGTGGTAAATTAATCATTTTATCACAATTACTTTTACTTGGGAAAAAATTTTCAACTATGATAAATTACTGAACAAAATTATTTTGCTCAAGAATCTAGTCTCAACAGGCATAGTGGAGCATGCTTGTAATCCCAGCACTTAGAAGGCTGAGGCAGGAGACTCGCCATAAGTTTGAGGCCAGCTTGGGCTACACAGTTGAGTTCAAGGCTAGCTTGAACTAAACTACACAGCGAGACCACATCTCAAAAAACAGCAACAACAAAAACAAGCCCAATTTGGTGGGACAGTCCAGTAAAGATTGCTTAAGCTAGGTTGTACAAAACAGATTTATTCATATGAAAGATACACGACTAGGACTGTGTTCAGTGAAGGTGTGAAGGCTTCCAAGCAGTAACACTTGAGCAGTTCTGAGAGTTGAGTGTACACGCAGAAGGGTAGATATAGAAGAGGATGGTGAAGTAAACTGTAAACAAAGAGTGAAGACCCCAGTGTGTGACAGGCAAAAGGAGACCTTTTAGGACAGGGGACACTAAGAAGGTCTAAAAGGTGGGGAACAATTTCATTAGATCTTATTCCAGAAAGACAACTTGCCAGGGATTTAGCTCAGTGGTGCCAAGCCTGCCTGGCAAGTGCAAGGTCCTGAGTTCAATCTCTGGTACCAAAAAAAAAAACAAAAAACAAACCAACACAACTGGGGGCAGGAAAAGCATTAGGAGGCAGCTGCCGTAAGGCCCAAACAAAGGTAGCAGCAGTGACTGAATGAACAATTATAAAATTTTTAATATTATACAGTATTTGTACAAGAACTCAGCTTATTGCCTGTACAGAGTAGTAAATGCTCAATAAACCAATTTTTCTGTTGTTGTCTTTACTGAAGAAATAGGTAAGTCACGCTTTTAAGAATGAAAGGTAAAAAAAAAAAAAAGAATGAAAGGTAAAGCCAGGGATTGGGCTCAGTGGCACTGTGCCTGCCTTCCAAGTGCAGGGTCCTGAGTTCAATCTCTGGTACCAAAAAAAAAAAAGAAGAAGAAAAAGAAAAATGAACAAAAGGTAGGGCTAGGGATGTAGCTCAGTGGCACACTGCGTTGCAGTGCGGCACTTGCCTGGCAAGTGCAAGGCCGAGTTCAATTCCTAATACCAGAAAAAAAAAAAGGTATTAGAAAACCAGAAATACTGAAATTTCTATTCTATTTGAGGAGGAAAGTCTTTAATACAGTAGAATTTCCATACAGCTCTGATGGATTTTTTTACCACACTTAAAAAAAAAATTAGTTGTTGAAGTTTTATCTTCCTTTCTCAGAGAATTACAAAAGATAGTACTGTAGATATAAAGTCCCTGACACAAAGCTCAAGACCAATACAAGATGTCAAATAATTCAAGACAAAGAATTCTGGGCCAGACCCTAACTTTTCTTGATTGCATCACTAAAGTTAGAACATAAATGGTGGCTACTCATTAATAATTTCTGATATTCAAACTTAACAGCATGTTTTAAGTTCTACCATTACAGAAATAATTTTATTTTTTGGTTTTTTTTTTGGTACCGGGGATCAAACTTGGGTCCTTGCACTTGCGAGGCAGGCAGTGGAACCACTGAGCTAAATTCCCAGCCCCTCAGACATATTAGAATAAACATACTAAACTCTTACCATGAACTGACAAACATCAATTACTGTAGTACAATGGAACCTAAATCAGCAATACTTCATTATTAACCTCAAAGCACTGATTACTTGCTATGGGACTGTTTATGTGAATTTCAATTCTTCACTTCAAAAATGGGTTTAACACACTCTAAATAAAAGGTCTTACAAAAATTTTTCCTTTTCTATTTACTTGGTAGATTTTATCTGAAAAAATTTAGGTATAAAGTCATTCAACATGAAAAGGACTAGACTTGACTTTATTTCCATTAAGTTGTCCTCTGCCAATGTTCAAATTTTTCCTAAGTTTTTCCTGTGTCGACTACATCAAGTAAGCCAGAGACAATGAGTACCTCTGTCATCACGCCTGTAATCGTCCCGGGAGTAATCGTCTCTGGAGCCCCAGGGCCGATCGTCCCGTCTGTCATAGCGGTCTTCATAGCGGTCTCCTCCTCCTCTGTAGTCATCATCTCTACGGTACCCACTACCAAAGGCTCTTCTGCCACTGCCTATTCTGGAATCGTAGCCTGCAAATGTATAACAAATTGAAATGACCACATGAGAAGGAAAAACTGCAAAAAAGGAGTTCTTGAAAAAAAGTACTTTGAATTATGTGTTGTAATTACCTCTATCATAGTCTCTGCTGCCTCGGTCATCATAGCGATCCCGGCCCCCATATCTATCCATATCCCGGCGTGGGCCATCCCGATACCCATCCCGATATCGGTCTGAATCATAACGATCTCGATACTCTAGACAGAAAAAAAGACAGGTAACCCATGCCTTTTTCTTTCACATGTTAACAAAGAGCACAGTAGCACACTGAATCAATTTTGTTTCATAAACTGTTATTCAAGTGTGTCTCAGTTTTTATAAAGATAAATCATACTGTTGGATGTGGTAGCACATGTACTTGGGAGGCTGAGACTGGAGGATCACCTCAAGTTCAAGACCAGCCTGAACTACACAGTGAGGCCCTTTTTACAAAAATTTCCCTGGTGGGGCCAGGGATGTAGCTCACTAGCACTGTGCCTGCCTCGAAAGCGCAAGGTCCTGAGTTCAATCCCCAGTACCAAAAAAAAAGAATAAAAAAAGAAAAAAAAAAAAGAAAAAAAATTTCCCTGAAGCTGATGTGGTATCACATGCCTATAATCCCAGTTCTTTTGGGAGGCTGAGGCAGGATGATCACAAGCCCTGCCTAGCCAACTTAGTGAGAACCTGTCTTAAAGATGCTGGAGATGGGCCGGGGATTTAGCTCAATGGTTCCAGCGCCTGCCTCGCAAGTGCAAGGTCCCAAGTTCGATCCCTGGTATGAAAAAAAAAAAAAAAGATGCTGGAGATGTAGCTCAGTGGTAAAGTACTCTTGGATTTGATTTCCAGTTAAAAATAAAAGCTAACCATGGGAAAATAGACATACCACAAATCTGAAAGGCAAACAAAATAAGAAAGGGGGATGTAACATACTATTACTAAGGATTAATCAACTATTACTTAATAGAAACAGGCTATCATTTTCTATGGCCAGCATGGCAAATATCTGGTATTGGCAAAGTTTAGGGGCAAAGTCAGTTTCTGTATTTATCATAATTAAAAACTACACTTTCAAAGTTTTGTACAATTTTTTTTTCTGGTACCAAGGATGGAACTCAGGACCTTGTGCTTGCAAGGCAGGCATGGCACCACTTGAGCTAAATCCCCAGCCCCATGTACAATTTTATATATATTAAAACTTAAAAAATTATATTTACCCACTGGGTCAACAATTCAGTTTCTAGGAATTTGTTCTAAGAAATTATCTTGGTATATGATAAAGACACACATAAGGGACACTGACTGCAATGTCATTTATACTAATAAAATTGTGAAGCACACAAGCCACAGATTAAACTATAGGGCATTCACAGAAAATAGCTACTAAAACCTAAATGTATACATGGCATGTATGAAAAAAGTATGTTACAATTTGTATTTTACATACACAAACATGCAGGTTTATCAATACCAGAGGGCCCTAAATGCCAAAAATATATATAAAGGAATGTAGTAGTTCTGGAGGCAGACTGGGTAACATAAGTCATTTATAAAAGGGACAGCTTGGAAAAAAAAAAAAAGAGAAAAAAAGGGACAGCTTGTTTATTTAGCTGCAGGTGACTGCAGCCAGATCTTCCAATTTTCTAAGCTGGAAACCCACATATTTACATGACAAATAGCAATTTCTAAATATGAACCAACTAATAATAAATTCAAACATTTGAGGCCTATTTCTGCCCAAACAGGGATCTTATTTTTATGACTATTGCCTTTTGTCTTTTTTTTTTTTTTTTTTGAGACAGGGTCCCAACTATATAGTTCAGGTTGGCCTTGAACTCACTATATAGCATAGGCTGGTCTTGAACTCGTGGCGATCCTCCTTGCCTCAGCCTCTGAGTACTGGGACTACAGTCCTATGTCACCGCACCTGGCTGATTACTGCCTTTTAAACAATGATTTCAGGGCCTATGGGTGTAGCTCAATGAGAGAGCCATTGCCTAGCATGCATGAAGCCCTGGTTTCGATCCCTTGCACTGCAAAATAAACAATGATTTCATTTTAGAAACCATATAATTCTATGGGCCTAGTCATAAGACTGTCTTGTATTTTAAACTTTATAAACTGAAGGAATGGTAGTGAAATAATTATATACAAGAAAGAGTCTAAAACAGAATAAGCTGGGTGTGGTGCCACATGCCTATAATCCCAGCACTTGGGAAGCTGAGGCAGGAGGATCGCTGTGAGTTGAAGACCAGGCTGAATTATATAGCGAGACCCTGTCTCAAAATACAACAAACCCCCCAAATAAAACA
The DNA here is from genome assembly GCF_053883595.1 of Heterocephalus glaber. Classification (NCBI taxonomy): domain Eukaryota; kingdom Metazoa; phylum Chordata; class Mammalia; order Rodentia; family Bathyergidae; genus Heterocephalus; species Heterocephalus glaber. The sequence goes on from NW_028258185.1 coordinate 1,678,908, forward strand.
GACGAAAAGTCTGGGCATTGTGATGCATTTGTGTAATCCCATGACACCAACACTGAGGGTGGAGGATCACAAATTCCAAGGATACTCTGGACTACGTAGTGAAACTCTTTCTTTACAAAGCCAAGTGTGAGGGCTGGGGATTTAGCTCAGTGGTGACGCTGCCTGCCAAGCAAGCGCAAGGTCCCAAGTTTAATCCCTTGCAAAAAAAGACAAAACAAAACAAAACAAAAACCAAAAAACAAAACAAAAAAAAGTTTCTGCATGGCAAGAAAAAAAGCCAAATGTGGTGGCAAACATCTGAAACCCCAGCACTTAGGAAGATGAGTGAGGATCATCAGAAGTTTGAGCCCAACCTCAACTATACAGTGAGACTCTGTCTCAACACACACACACACACACACACACACACACACACACACACACACACACACACACGGATGTGCATGCGTGGCAGGAGACTGAGATTTTTAAAAATACAATAATACCCTCCAAATCAGCCCTGTGCTTATTTTGAAATGTTTTTAACTTTCTGGAGAGGTGAGTGAGCTCAACACTTGATTTAGATAAAATGAAATTATAAGCTTGCACACCCTGAGAACACAGATCCATACTTAGCACTTTAGTCAGCTGTGAGACTTCATAGTAATATTTAGTATTAGTCCCCTTACTTCCATTTTCCTGCCTTATGCTTAGGACAGGAGCCTCTGACCTCTGGGTAGTCTGGCATAACTCTCATTAACCAAAAGCTGACTCGGGCCAGCTTTGGATAACAGCACACTTGTTTTCTTGTTATCCATCCTACTTGCTCTAAATTTAAGATGTCAGGTAAGAAAATAATCATGTTCTCTGACTCAAAACAGGACTCTTAGTCTGACTTTTTCTTAAGAGTCGTTTCTTCCTATTAACAATAGAATTTCTTGCATAAATGCTGGTGTATACTTCTCCCCAAGGCTTCTGCTGAATCACAAGGGCTTGACTATAAAAACCAGACATAAACTGTGGATTTAGTCTTCCTTCTGACCTGGCCCACTGCTCGTTCTTCTGCATCTTATTCTCTACTTTTTTTTTTTGAGACACGGTTTCATTATGCGGTTGAGGCTGGCCTTGAACTCATTAGATAGCTCAGGTTGGCCTCAAAGCCACAGTGATCTTCCTGCCTCAGCCTCCCAAGTGCTGGGATTATAGGCATGTACCACCACGTCTGGCTTTTCTGCATCTTCTTAAGGAGGACTGTTTTCTAATAGGAAGCACCTCATGCCACACACACGCTGGAACCCCTAACCCCCACCTACAACCAAGAAAGTGGTTAACATCACTTCCCATTTTTACAACTTAAGCATTAACACTCTACAATAGTTTTCAATTTTTCACATGTATTTATTTGTATTTCTCCCACAACATAATAATTTCTGAATTTTATCCTTGACATTACACCCATGCAATGACATTTTATGCCATTTAAAAAGCCATCATTTTCAAATCATTATAAACAGTGCTTTTTGCATTTTATTAAGACTGTACAATTTTACCGTTTTACCTACTTTTTGCCAGATTTAGGTGATGTAAAATGTACAGTTCATCCCTACTGTAACCCCAAGACTTTCCCAATCCTCTTTTGCATTTTTTCCCACCTAAATTTTCCTCCACTATAATCATTATCCAGTGAAGACAGGACTTTTCTGCTGTTTTCTCCTGAGCTTAGAACAGTATCTGACATGTGACAAGAAAATTTTTTTCTTTTCTCTCTCTTTTTAAATGAATGGAGAAATGTCTGTCCATTTCATTCTTTTATTTGGGAAGAACTTTTTACAAAATTAATGAATTTTATAAAAATTTTTTTCCTGTACCACCAATTCTTTTGAATGTTAAGAAAATTTTAAGTTGGGTGTGTTGGCATGTGCCTGTAGTTTCAGCTACTAGGGAGGCTGAGGCAGGACCACTTGAGCTGGATTCAGGGCCAGCCTGGGCAATTCTGGGGAACCCTGAATCTGCATCTACTGTACCCCACTTTCTATCTGCTAATGTGATCCCCTACAATAATAATTAATAATAATAATAATAATTTTTTCCTATCATTACCAAATAAGACTACAAGAGCACAGAAGAAAATGACTTCATAAGAAATGAACTTACTGTCTCCAAAGCTGTCATCACCTCTTCTAGGCGGGTAGTCATCAAAGCTGTCTGTGGCAGGACGGGCCCTCCAGTCTGTGTCTGTTTTGTCAGAATCTCGATTTCTATCTCGCCCAAAAGAACGATCATCTCTGTCTGTAAAGTAATATAAAAAACCCACAAGTTGACAAAGTAAAAGAGTTTATCCACTGCCTGGCTTGCCTCTCTTTCCCTCTCCCTCCCTTTCATACGTGCACATAAAAAACAAAACCCTTATACTAATTTCTCTTCTGACATTTCAGGCTGTAATCATGAAGTTGTCCTGGGCCCTTCAAATGCACTCTCCAACTCAACTGAGTTAATCTTTTCTTCACATTTATTTCTACTGGTTAATGCTTAATCACATAGACCACAAGTTTCTGAAACATACACAAATGAGGTCCCTCTTGTGTCCAATATATGCTAGGGAGCTAACCTATTTATTATAGATTTAATATCCATTTAGACCAGACAGGGCTTTTCATCTCCAGGATTAATCTGTGGATTCTATTTATTAGATATCTAATAGGATATCAGTAGCACTCACTTCAAAGGCCCACAAATATTGCCAAAAGTTCCCTAGGGAGCAAAACTGGTTGAGAACAGTTACTCTAGATTTAGGCCGGTTTACCACTTATCTCTATTAAAATTTTCTGGGGAAGGGGTACCTTTGCTTTGTTATCCTAGGACAGATTACCAAACATGAAATTTTTTTCCATTTTTTCTCACCTTTATCCTGTGCTTGATCAGCAACATCCACTCGAATTCTCCTGTTACCTAGCGACTGAGAGTACAGGACCATATTAATCAATCTTCTGGTCTATTATGCACAAATCCCATGAGCAACTGTTAAGTGTCTGGGCATAGCAGAAGCACCTCGGGAAGGCAGGTAAAGGAAAAACACTGTACTCTAGCCAATACTCTCAATTTGCTGGTTAAAGACTTTATAAAGACTTGAAAACTAAAACAGCCTCTTAGAATTAATGTTTTTTTTTTGTACCGGAGATTGAACTCAGGACCTTGTACTTGCAAGGCAGGCGTCAGCACCACTGAGCTAAATCCCCAGCCCAGAATGAACAAATTTAAGTTCACCTTAAATGAGTATCAGGTCAATTAACTTTATACAAAGCTGTATTTCACAGAACAGAATAACTATCCAAGGCTATTTGTCAAGTGTAATGAATTAAAAATAATTCCCAGTTAGCTAAATAAAAGGCATGTTTGGTGCCATAGTCATCATTACTCAAACATTTATAGACACTGAACCCCATTGATTCTGCTGGTTTTTCTTCATTTCTTTTTTCTTTTTGGCAGTACCGGGGACCGAACTCAGGACCTTGCACTTGCAAGCCAGATGAGGCGCCACTGAGCTAAATGCCTGGCCCCTCTTTTCAAAGCAGATTCTACAGATGAAAACCAACAATGAATTTTGGTTAAAAACACCCAAGTTAGGGCTGGGGATTTAGCTCAGTGGTTCCCCTGCCTGCCCTGAAAGCGCAAGGATCTGGGTTTGATCCCTGGTACCGAAAAACAAAAACAAAAAACAGAAGCACTGAGCATGCCTGAAAAATCCCTGAACTTTGGGGAGACTGACACAGGAGGATTCCAAGTTCAAGCCTGGCCTGGGCAACTTAGCAAGTGTCTCTATGTTAAAAAAATAAAAAGGACATGGGATATAGTTCAGTGGTAAACTGCTTGCCTAGAATATGTGAAGCCCTGGGTTTATTTATTTTTTTTGGTACCAGGGATTTAACTAATGACCTTGTGCTTGTGAGGCAGGTGGTGGAACCGCTGAGCTAAATCCTCAGCCCAGCCCAGGGTTTAATACCCAGTACTGCAAAAAACAAAGCAAGACTGAATGTTATTTCTCCTATAAAACAGTCCTAGGAACGATACATTACAAATGACATCCTTTGCAAATCCTCTTTATTAAAAATTTAAAAACCCCACATTTTAACAATATTCTGGCAAACTAGACAATGCCTTTCCACCTCTGGACCTGGGGATCAAAGCCAGGGTCTTGAACATGCTAGGCAAATGCTTTACCAGAGTCACACCCCTAGCTGGAAGACAATGCCTTTTTTTTTTTGGTACAGGGATGACAACGCCTTTTAATACTAAACTGATTAACTTCATTTTCCTACCCCCTCCTATACTGGGGATTAAACTCAGAGCCACATGCATGCAAGGCAAATGCCCTACCACTGAGCTATACTCTCAACCATCTTAAATTTTATTTTTGAAACAGCGTCTGTCCAGGCTGGTCTTGAATTTATAATCTTCCTGTCTCACTCGCCCATGTAGCTGAGATTACAGGTATGTGCTATCACACCCAGTTGTTTTTTTCTGTTTGCCTTTATAGAATCAGAATTTTTTTTGGTACCAGGGATCAAACTCTGGTCCTTGAGCTTGTGCAGCAGGCGGCAAAACCACTGAGCTAAATCCCTGGCCCTCAGATTTTTAAAAAGCAAAGACATAAGAGCTGTGGCAAAGCAGTAAGTAAACTAATAAGAGATTTTATTAGATATGTAGTGTTTGGCTTCTTCCAAAATTTATCTAAGTAACTCTGTGAATTATTAGAATCACTGTACTTGCCAAAGTGTGACTTATAAGATGTTAAATAATAACCCAGAGTTTTCTTTGTGGCTATAGGAATCTTTGAAATAGCTACCGACCCAACCAAAAAGAATGTATCAGTTTGAAGCTGAGAGTGATACAGCATGCCTGGAGTCCCAGGACTCTAGAAGACTGAGGCAGAAAGATCGCTGAGTTCATGCCTAGCCAGAGCAACTTGGAGAGAACCCATCTCAAAAAATAAAAAAGGCTGGGGATATAGCCCAGTGCAAAGGCCCTGGGTTTAATCCCCGGCACTGGGGAAAAAATCAGTTTGACTGATAAACGCAAAAAAGTTGTGAGCTCCCCACCCCTTACCTCTTCATTGAGACTGAGGGCACTGAGCAGGGAATCCAGGTCCTCAAACTCAGCATAACCAAAACCTTTCAACCTCTCTGGATTGCTAGGTTCACGTGGCAAGCGCACTGCACTGATCTGAAGGAGTAAAGATAAAGAGTTGAAAGCCCTTTTTTGGGAGGACCACACAATCACCAATGTACATAGAAAAAATCTTTGAATACTCTGAACTTGCATGTCTCCAGGAAGAATACCACAGAGGGATAAAAGAGATTTTATGCCCTGTTACACCTTTGAATTTTCATCTATTTGCATTTAACTCTTAAAAACAAAACAAACCAACCATGAATTCAGCACATTGCTGCTAACCCTAGATTTCTGTCCTTTTAAAAATGTTTCTAATTTTTATTCAATTAAGAACTGCTCATTCCACAATTGGTTTTATTTTAGCCACTAACCTCAACATATCTAGTTAATGGCCTCATATGATTATACTTACATTTAATCCTCTAAAGAATTCCTTAATAGAGTCTTCCGTTACATCATAGGGCAGGTTTCCTAGGAAAGCAGTGTAGGGTGGAGATTTGGGTAGACGGCTCCGGTCGATATTGGGTTCCCGAGCAGCCCGTGGAGCAGTGGGAAGGATGGATCGGTCAATTGGAGGTGCCCTATACACATCGTCGTCATTACTGTGCCAAGTGGTTGAAACTAGGATAGAAGAACCAATAGAAGAAATCAAAGAAAATCTCCCTTACTGTCACAGAACAAGAGGATTGATCCATGCCAATTGCTAGATACTAAAAATACTGGAAGCTGGGGATGTGGCTCAGTGGTAGAGCATTGGCCTAGCATGCACAAAGCCCTGGGTTCAATCTCCAGTAGTGCAAAAAAGCCAAAACCAAAACCAAAACCAAAAAAATCAAATAAAAACCTGCAGCAGGTGGTGAGGCACACATGTGTAATCCCAGCACTGTGTGAGGTGGAGGCAGGAGAATAACAAGTCTGAGCCCAGCCTCAGAAACTTAGTGACTCAGTGAGAACCCTGTCTCAAAATAAAAGAACTGGAGCCAGGTGTGGTGGTGCATGCCTGGAGTCCCACCACTCAGGAAGCTGAGGCAAAAGGACTGCTGTAGTTTGAGTCAAACCTGGGCTACATAGTAAGTTCAAGAACAGCCTGAACTACATACTGAGACCCTGTCTCAAAAAAACAAAAAACAAACAGTGCTCAGTGTTCTGGTCTCTGTTTTTCTATCTCAAAGGCCATGTTAACAGAATCACATTACCTTTTATTCCTATGTGAAGGAGAATCAACTATTTATATGTCCCAAGTACTTTATACTTTGTCCAACCTCACCATTTTAACAATCCCGTGAGGTTGTTTCTCATTCTACAAAACTGTTTTAAGACAGTAATTTGCCCAAGGTTTCGAGTGATAAAGTAGTAGAGCCAGGATTTAAACCTGGGTCTGTCACTCTAGATGTTGTTTAACCACTACTAACAACTCATATTCGTACTAATTGGCAAAGCAATGGTGAGAGCTGGGGGTGAAGCCCAGTGGCAGAGTGCTTGCCTAGCATGCACAATGCCCTGGATCCAATCTACAGCACTGGGAAAAAAAAGAAGAGGAGAAGAGAAAGAGGAGGATGAAGAGAAAGAAGAGAAAAAAATGCTTATCTATTCCAGATAACTCACTGCAGGCACTGAGCTTGTGCAAAGGATGCACTATAATCCTTCCGTGTAATCCCTGGCCCGACCTAAAAGTGATTTTAAAAGTCAGTCTTTGGCTGGGGATTTAGCTCAGTGGTTCTGCTGCCTGCCTCACAAGCGCAAGGTCCTGAGTTCGATCCCCGGTACCAAAAAACAAAACAAAACAAAACAGGCAATCTAAGGCCCTGAGTTTGATTCCTGGTACCAAAAGAAAACAAGGGCAATCTAGTCCTTACTTTTCAAATGAAGAAAACAGGCCTAAAAGGACAGTAACCTGAGAAAAGTCTGTTAACTCAAGAGCTAGGCGTAGGGCCAGGCATGGCAATGCACACCTGCAATCCTAGCACTTGGGAGGCTGAGGTGGGAGGATTACCATAAATTCAAGGCCAGTCTAGGCTACACAGTGAATTCAAGGCTGGCTTAAACTACAGCGAGATCCTGTCCAAAAAAAAAAGCCTAGCACAGAGCTCTCTTCAATGTTTATTTCTGTTCCCATTACAAAGTCTGATAGCTTAACCCAGAGATGAAACCCTGAAACTCAAGACCCTATACATAAATATGTGATTTTAGGTTCTACAAAGAAAGATTCTTTCACATTACAATGATGTGAATTATGGAATAGGTTTTGTATAGGAAATAATGATATTCCAAGCATGACAAAAAAAGAAAAATTACCATCTCCTTCCAGGTCATCTGTTTCATCAGCCCAGCTTACTGGTTTGGGGACATAGGTGGTTCCTCCACCAGTCCCTCCATCCTCAGCCAGAAAGTCTGTTAGGGAGATAGTCTTCCCCTTCTTATTCTTCTTTTTTGCTATTTTAAAAAAGAAAAGAGATTATTCATAAACAGTGAAGTATTTACAGAATTGTATAATGCAATATGCTAAATACATTTATAAAGAAAGAGGGCTGGGGATTTAGCTCAGTGGTTCTGGTGCCTGCCTCTCAAGCGCAAGGTCCCGAGTTCGATCTCCAATACCAAAAAAATAGTATTCGGTCCAGAAAAAAAATTCAATGGTAATTTAAAAGTTGCAAGATACATATTAAATATAACCAGATTTAAGTATGGAAAGGGGAAGGATGTCTGATATTCCTTCCTCTCTGGGAGTATGACTGAGGTGGAAGCAACCTTTTACTTTCCACTCTATTCACTGATTTACCATTTGATTCATTTCTTTTTTTGTACTGGGGATTGAACTCAGGACCTTGTGCCTGTGAGACAGGTGTTAGCAGCACTGAGCTAAATCCCCGGCTGATTTACCATTTGAGACTGTGTGTGTGTATGTGCGTTGAGGATCAAACTCAGGGTCTTGCACATGCCAGACCAAGTGCTCCATTTCTGAGCTACACGCCCAGCTCCAACAAGTCACTCAATCCACTGCTTTTTGGATACAAAAATACACGACAAAGTTCCTAACCTACATAACATTTTGTATGGTACTCTGGGGTGGGGGGGCAGCATCAGGGATAAATTTAGGGAGCAATGAGTTACACCCCTAGCCCTTATGTTTTTGTGGTATTGGGAATTGAAACCAGAGTCTTGCAGGCTCAGCAAGTATTTTACCACTGGGCACCTCAGTCCCCCTTTAAAAAATGTAGTTTGTGCTGGGTGTGGTAGCACATGCCTGTACTCCCAGCACTCAGAAGCCTGAGGCAGGAGGACTACTGTGAGTTCGAGGCCAGCCTGGGATACAAACACAGCGAGACCCTTTCTCTCTCTCTTTTTTTTGGTACCGGAGATTGAACTTGGGACCCTTGTGCTTGCGAGGCAGGCGCCGGGACCACTGAGCTAAATCCCCGGCCCTAGAGACCCTTTCTCAAAAAACCAAAAAAGCAGTTTGAGATAAGGTCATGCAAGTTGCTCAAGCTGGACTTGAACTTGTCATCCTCCTCCCTCAATCTCAATAGCATATGGTAGTTCTGAGGGATCTGTTTGATATAGAGGAGGAAAGTCTCAGGTTAAATGACTTTTAGTTATTAGATTGCAGAACCATAATTACATGAAGGGCTCTTCCCATTATATCACACGGATCCCAGCTTTGAAGAAGCTTAATAGTTTTTTTAAAGGTTATCATAACCATGGCAAAATACTGTGTTGTACTTGGTGTTATTTGAAAATGTTTGAATAGTTAAAACTCATATATTTTAAATCTCTGTTCTCTATGTAGAAAAAATTTATCTTTTCTACCTTTTTTTTTAGGTACTGGGGATTGAACTCAGGACCTTGTGCTGCAAGGTAGGCGCAGCACCACTGAGTCCCTGGCCCTATCTTTTCTACCTTAACACTTCATATTGAGCTATGACACTACAAGGAAAATATAAGAAAACTCTTAACAACCAACACATTTAAATGTTTTCCACGATTATGAATATTTAGTAATCACCAAATGACTCCTTTTAGTGGACTGATCCTGGCTCTCTAGCCACAGAACTTCTAAGATGGCAAAATCAACAACTAATTAAGAACAACAGAAGGGACTCAATAAGTTCTAGAGCTAGTCCAAGTGCAAATACTACTTGATGAAGAAAAAAGTAGCTCTGTTGTAACAAAGATCAGCTTCATGACCTTTGTGACCATGATTTCCTTTTCCATGTTCCAATTCTCATCTAATTTTCAACCCAAGAGAGCTAAGTACCTGTAACTTGATGCACCACTTGCTTAACTGAAGGTTGTTCTCTCACTTGGTATATGTCTTGCTTTTAAAATTCAACTGTCAGGAAATTAAAGGTGACCTGTTTGCTACGAATGTTACAGCATTCTGAACATAACAAGAACCTGAAGTATTATGGTCTCAACGTGCAAATCAGATGAACTTGGCTGCAATAATATGAAAAAAAGATGTCCATTAATGTGAAGTTTCTGTATTTCTCTCAAGTGACTTAACACTAATCTGGCTCCCAAGAGTACCGTATGCATCATGAGCGACCAGATGACAGCCATTCTATTCTAGCTATGAATCTACTCTAAAGCTTTGAAAGAAAGCAGTTACTCAAGAGGTTGAGTCCTATAGCAATGATTCTTCTCCAGGTCATTGCAAAGATCTAAGAGAAATTTTAAAAAGCTAATGTGAACAAGAGGTTGAATACTTATAGTCCATAGACTTACTTTAGTCATTTTACATCCTTTAATTAAAAAATAGTGTCTGGGATTAGTATTATGTTTGCCAGAGCTCTTACCCTCACGGGACTTACTTAATCTAGTATCAGCTAATATCCAATTATTTTTGTTTTGTTTTTTTTGGTACCAGGGATCAAACTCGGGTCCTTGCGCCTGCGCAGCAGGCAGCGAAACCACTGAGCTAAATCCCCGGCCCCTTAATATCCAATTATTAACCTGTCCTACCATTTGGAGAAAACAGAACCGATGGTCAATCTACTAATGAGGTCAAGTTGAACAGTAAGAACCTGAGCAAGGTACCCTTTTCTGCTTGTTCTGTAGACTTACACCAGAAGGGCAAAACCTGCAAATTTGGCCTTTGTTCTGATACAGCTTAAATCAACTTTGTAGATCAGGAAGGGTTTCTTGACTTCTGACTCCTTGACTCTTTTGGTGAACAAAAGTCTCATACTCTAATATTATTTAAAATTTCAAAATAAATTAGCATGACTGAAATAGTAAACCACTGTTAACTGTAAAATGTCTTTCAGATCATATATCTCCCCTTTCTCTATGATTGTCACTCCTCCCCAAATAACACTATCGTAAAGTCTCAAGGATAAAATTCCTTTATAAGATCTTAAACTTAACAGTAGCACCATTTACTCAGCCACAATATAAGCCTATTTAAAAGTAGCTCTTAAGAGTTGGGTGCCTGTAACCCCACCATTTGGGAGACTGAGGAAGGAAGATCTCCCCAAGCTGAGTTCAGCTGGGGCTACATAATGAGTTCAAAGCTAGCCTGAACTACAGAGCTAGACCTTGTCTCAAAAAAACCAAAATGAGTACTACAAAATCGTTAAAATGGATGCCAATGTTTGTCCCACTTCATTTTATTCCAACCACACACAAAAAAGGCTATCTAAATCCTCCATGTCCTTTGTTCTTCCAATACCTAGACCCATATATGTTTGCGATTTCAACACTGTTCCCTTTTTTTGGTTTTGTTTTGGTACTGGGGACCTAACTCCGGTCCTTGCCCTTTCAAGGCAGGTGGCGGAACCACTGAACTAAATCCCCAGCCCTGTTTTTGTTTTTTGAAACAGGGTCTCACTATGGAGTTCAGGCTGGCCTTGAACTCACAGTGTAGCCCAGGTTGGCCTCGAATTTGAAGCAATCCTCCTGCCTTTTGAGTGCTTGGATTACAGGTGTACACCAGGCATGCCTGGCTATTTCCTGCTTTTAAGTGTTATCAAAGAGCTCCAGGTAGATCAATGCCACAAGGACTGGTCCAATTCCTTTATTCTCCCCCAATTTTTTTTTTTTGGTACCTAGGATGAACTCGGGACCTTGTACTTTCGGGGCAGACAGCAGCACCACTGAGCTAAATCCCCGGCCCCTCCCTAAATCTTATGTGAATTAACAAATTAATCACCATGCAAAACTTTTCCCAATTATTATTGTCAAATGCAGGCTCAGTATGGTGGTGTATATCTACAATACCAGCACTTGGGAGGCTGAGGCAGGGGATAGGAACAACATACAACCCACATATCTCAACCTCTTTATAGATCCATATAGGTTAAACACAAGATCCTAAAAAAACATTTTCCAACTGTTCATTAGTCCATAAATGAGAAACATTTATGGTCTTAATAGTCTGTTATTAAAAAAAAAAGATACATAAGTAAATAGTGATACCTTGGTTATTGAACTTGATTCATCCAATTGGTGTTCGAGCACTGCAAAATTCAAGAACTGAACATTTTTCCCATAAGAAACAATGAAAAACCAAATAATTAATTCTGAGGCCCAAAAACTACTTATAAGTTTATTTTTTCCAGGACTTTAACAAATTTCACAATGATTTCTTTCTTTAAATCAAGGAAAAATGAAGTCTTCCTTTTAGTTTTACTGCTGTTATCACTAACTTTCTTTGGAACCAGGCTTACAGTATTTTACACAAATAAAGTGCCAAAACCCCCCACAAAAAACAAAAAACAAAACAAGCATCATGATGAGCGTTTTAATGCACGAACACAAACACTATATGTTGTCTGAGCAAGAGCAGCACTTAGTCACCTCTCTTTGTGTCCTGGACAACATATGGCTCACTTGGCTCCTACAGGGTTTTTCAAGTAAGATTTTCAGATGACTATTGAGCAAAGTTACAAACATAGATCAGATTTTTTTTGAACTTTTCTGCTGGAGTAGTGTGAAGTTCGAGCTTGGAGCTGATCAATAACCAAGGTATCACTGTATAACTAATCAGTTTAATTCTTAAATCAGGATTTCTCTCAATTTTAACACTATTGCTATTTTAGGCTAGGCAATTTGTTGTTGCGGGCGGCTTTCCTGTGCAGTGATGGATGGTTAGCAGTATCTCTGGCCTTTACGCATTAGCCAAAGTAAACTCTACCACCCTTACTTACCTCACTGTTATAATCTAAAATGTCTCCAGACACTACCAATGTTAGGGAGTGGGCAAAAACTGCCCTTTGGTGGAGAGTCTCTTAAGTGTTTTCACTTCAGTAAATAAAAGGACAAAGCCTAGAATGATGGCAGTCATTGTAATCCCAGCACTCTGGGAGGACGAAGAAGGAGGATCTCAAATTGGGCAATCCTATCTCAAAAGAAAAATTAAACTGGGCCGGGGATTTTAGCTCAGTGGTTCCCTGCCTGCCTCGAAAGACGCAAGGTCCTGAGTTCAATCCCTGGTACCAAAAAACAAATAAAATTAAACCAGGTGTAGTGGTACATCCTACAATCCCAGCATTCAGGAGGCTGAGGCAGGAGGATGGATGTTTGAGGCCAGCCTAGGCTACATAGTGAGTTTAAGGCCTGCGTGAACTACACAGTGAGATCCTTTCTCAAAAAAGAAAAAGAAACAAAATAAAGTGATAAAATGATTAGGCTTCATCATGTATAAAGTATGCTTCTTCTATTTTTTTTTTTTTTTTTTTTGCCTCAGAATGTTTCCCTATTATTTTGCCACTATAGCAGCAGTAAAATCATCAATTTTCAAAACACTGATATTGCAAAAATCTATACCGGCTCCTAGCTATTTCTGGAGGACATTTTCTTTCTTTCTTTTTTTGGTACTGGGGATTGAACTTGGGACCTTGTGCTTTCAAGGCAGGTGGTGGAACCACTGAGCTAAATCCCTGGGCCCCGGAAGACATTTTTTAAAAGCAATGAAACTTACTGGTAAAATCCAATCCTAAACTGGGCATGGTGGTGCACACCTGTGATCCCCCAGCACTCGGAAAGCAGAGGGAGGAGGATTGCTTCGAGTTCTAGGCCAGCCTGGGCTACAAAGAGTTCAAGACCAGTCTGAACTACATAGCAAGACCCTGTCTCAAAAAACAAAACAAGGGCCAGGGATTTAGCTCAGTGGTACCAGGGTTGCCTCACAAGCACAAGGTCCTGAGTTTGATCCCCGGTAGAAAAACAAACCACCAAACCAAACCAAACAAACAACCCTACTTCTGCATCTTTCTTAAATTATTTAACCTGGGAAAGGAAATTCATGTACTCTTACCATTCAGATGAAGCTTTGTCAAAAGTTAAGTTTCTTTGTTTGTAGTGCTGGGGGTTGAACCAAGGGCCTTATCATTGAGCTTAATCTCCAGTCCCTTTATATTTTTTTGTTTTGAGACTGTTTCCCAGGCTGTTTGAGTTTGTCATCTTCCTGCCTTAGCCTCCAGAGTGTTGGGATTACAGACATGCACCGCTACTCCCAGCAGCTTCTTAATTTTGGATCTTGCCAGCTTAAGTCCCACTTTGGGGTGAGGGGAGCTTTTTGAAACAGGGGCTTGATATGTAGCTCACCCTGGCCTTGAACTCAAAATGATCCTCCTGCCACAGCCTGCTGGGACAACAGGCACGTGCCACCACATCCAGCAAGTCTCACTGATTTTAGTTTTCAACTCCTGTGACTGTTTTGGGAACTAAGTTATTAACCTAAGAAACTAACAAAGTGTCACAAGAACCTTTATAAGAATGTTCACAGCACTATTTACAATAGTTTCAACAGGGGAAACAATCCAAATGACCATAAACCAATGAATTGATAAACAAAATGTATAATCCATACAGTGGAATATTTGGCAGTAAAAAGGATTTGGCATATGCATGGGAGGCTGAGGCAGGAGAATCCCAAATTCAAACTCATTCCGGGCAATTTAAGTAAAACCCTGCCTCAAAATAAAATGTTTAGCTTGGCAGGCATGGTGGGTGGTACACGCCTAAAATCCCAGCACTCAGGAGGCTGGGGCAGCATTGCCTAAATTCAAGGCCAGCCTGAACTACATAGCAAGATTCTGTCTCCAAAAAGATAAAAAGCAAAATAAAATGTTTAGAAAGGAAAGAGGAACTGGGGATGTAGCTCAGTGGTGGCCCATCTGACTTTATTTTTTTTTTCTTTTGGTACCGGGGATTGAACTCACGTCCTTGAGCTTGAGCAGCAGGCGGTGAAACCACTGAGCTAAATCCCCGGCGCAGGCCTATCTGACTTGCAAGAGCAAGGTTCTGAGTTTGATCCCCGGTACTGGGGGAAAAAAAAAAAAGATCATGGGTTATAAAAAACCATTTATATCAAATGTTCCAGATGGGTAAATTTAAAGAAAAAATAGAAGGGACAGGGCTTTAGCTCAGTGGTTCCGCTGCCTGCCTCCCAAGCATGAGGTCCCAAGTTCGATCCCCAGTACCCCCCCCCCCCAAAAAAGAATAGTAGTTGGATAGGAGAAGTGACTGCTAATGGTTAAGGTATTTCTTCTGAAGTGATGAGAATGCTTTCAAATTAGATAATGATGATGGCTAAGTGCTTTTTTTTTGGTTTGTTTTATTGGGATTTTTTTTTTTTTTTTTGGTACAGGGGATTGAACTTGGGACCTTGCACTTGTAAGACAGGTGCCAGAACCACTGAGCTAAATCCCTGGCCCCAAGCTGAGTGCTTTTTTTCTGAGACAGGGTCTCACTATGTAGTGCAGGCTGGTCTCAAACTTGCAGTGATCCTCCTGCCTTGGTCTCCTAAGTGCTGGGATTATAGGTGTGTGCCACCACACCTCGCTGAATATGTATTAAAAACCACCAGGGCTGGGCATGTAGCTCAGTGGTAAAACATGTCTAGTATGCATAAGGTTCAATCCCTAGCACCAAAAGGAAGGTGTACCCACCAAACTTTAAAAGGGTAAATTCTGTGGTATATGAATTATATCTGAATAAAGCTGTTCAGGACTAATAAATTTCACTTCCACCCGTGTTTAGTTATATGACCTCTCTTCTCTCTGCCCAGTTTCTTCATCTTGACACAATGAGGAAAATGCCAAACTGCCTTTTCCTGGTCAGGGACACTCATGAGAGGAGCTGTAAATATACTCAGGTCAAACTTCTTGCTTTGGGCATTTTCCTATTATCTGACCTAAGCAATATCATAAATCTAACTAGCTTTGGAGTGTATACTCCTAGATGTACGAACATACAGCTATCTACAAACAAGTACTTGTATTGACTTAAAAACCCATGTCTTTTTCACTGACATTACTTAGAAACACCTTTACTTTAGCTGACAGTACTATCTGCGTACAGCATTTGAATTTTCATTAAATTTTAGTCTTGGCCTTCTAAGTAACCTACTCTCAGAATAACAAATACATGGTAGAGGATAGGATTGGAAAACAGGACATTTGTGTACAGTGGCAACTCTTTCTTAACTATAAAGGCTAGCACTATGAAAACCAAAGAACACCATCTCTTTATAAAAAACATACACCCCCCACCACCAATCATACACCATGGCATTCTGAAGTGTTATGCAAATGACAGACTTAGGCATGAGTTTACATACACTATATTCAATGTTAAATCTTTTTTTGTTTTTTTGAGACAGAGACTCACTATGTATTTCAGGTTGGTCTTGAACTTGAGTCAGTCCTCCTGCCTTGGCCTCCCAAGTGTTGGGTTTACAAGTGTGCAACACCCACATTTGACCCAATGTTAAATCATTTTAAATGTTAACCTGTATCAAATATATTTATTTGTATGACAGGAGATAAACCATGTCCACTTTACAGATAAGGAAACATAGATTCAAGAGTTAACAGGCTTTAACAGCCTTAGTAAAATAGTCACAATGTAAACTTACAAAAATCTTATTATACTTTAAGGGGTATTTTAATTAGGCCAACTAAAAAATTAAATGTCCAAGCTCAGAGTATCAAGTCTCCTAGTACTTTAAACTACTCTCATTCAATGTAGTCATTTCTGAGACACTTTCAGTTACTAAGAGTCAGTAATTGGTCACACTGTAAACTGGCATTGCTGCAAGCCTTTTTTGGTCTCACTGAAGAGTGAAAAAGATCTATAAACTTGTATCATGTATTATTATTATTTTGTGGTACCAGGGATTGAACTCAGGACCTTGTGCTTGGGAGGCAGGCGCAGTGCCACTGAGCTAATTCCCCAGCTCTGTATCATGTATTTTTGCAAAGAAAATAAGATCCACTTCCAACTTCTGGGCAAACTGATCACTTAAAATCAGTATAACTGGAAAAGATTCAAAGTGGGGAAAGAAATTTGCTAAATTCCAAATTCCTCAAGGGCAGACTAAAATATAACCTTGTGTTCAAACACTAACAAGGTAAAATAGGTACTGAACTGAATTAAAGTAGACAAAGGTGGGCCAGGTGTGGTGGTATATACCTATTATCCCAGCACTTGGGAGGTTGAGGCAAGACTGCTGCCAGCCTGGGCTACACAGTGAGAATCCTGTCTCAAAAAAACCAAGATAGGGCCAGGGATTTAGCCCAGTGATTCGGCCTCCTGCCTGGCAAGCACAAGGTCCCGAGTTCAATTCCCAGTACAAAAAAAAAAAAACCACCCCACAAAAAAACCCCAACCAAGGTAGGGCTGGGGATGTAGCTCAGCAGCACAGCACCTGCCTGGCATCTGCAAGGCCCTGAGGAGTTCCATTCCCCACACCAACAAACCAAAAACACAAGATACATAATAGAGTAGACAAAGGTTTCCAAAGGGGTACATAGGGAGAACAAGAGAAGGGAACATCACTGCACATATCTCTTTAACCACTCTAGATTTCCCTCAACAGGGTAAAACTAACAGCACAGACTATTATGCCTTCCACACCTAAAACTTCCACAGAAGTTAGAGAAGGGGAAATATAGCCTTTTCATCAAATTGATACTGTGATACTGCACTGCCTAGGTGGGAAATCTAGGCCAAATACATGTGAATTAAAATATAAATAGCACTGTAAACTTCAGATACTTTTGAGCAGCATCTTAAACTCAGGATGACACTGTGATACTTCCAAAGTTGATTGAGTCAAGATCCTTTAGGATTCTGATCTGGCTCCGGGCACCTGCAAGCATGTGACCTTGAACAAATCTTTCATTTTCCTCAGCTGGAAGATACTGCCATTTCCTTACATTAGAAGACAATATACACAGAAGTGTTTGAGTGCTATACTAATGAAAGTTATGGTGTTCAAATAACCTCAACTTGGTGGGTGTGGTGGCACATGCCTGTAGTCCCAGCTCTTGGGAGGTTGAGGCAGGAAGACTACAGTGAATTTGAGGCCATCCTGGGCTACATAATGAGTTCAATACCAGACTGAACTACATAGCAAGACCCTGTCCAAAACAAAACATATAACCTCAACTCTGTCAACATTTTCCAAAGACAACCCTAGCACTTAGCTCCCTGGTCAGGGAAGAGGAATTCCTGGTGAAGAAATGAGTGTCTACTGAGATGTATAATGGATGTTGGGAAATGGGAAGAAAGTGTTCAAATGGGAAGGGGAACAAGGGAGGAGGGAGGAAGGGACAAGAAAAAAGTAAAAAAGAAGGAAAAAATGAAAACAAAGCTTCGGTACATAAGGAGAGGAGGGGCCTTGAGGGGGGAATGGGATAAAATAAAATTTATTAAAAAAAAGAAATGAGTGTCTAGGGACAGCAGTTTAAAAAAATGCTTTGCAAAATACAGGGTCATGCCAGGAAAAAGAAAGCATATCCTCAAAACTAAAACTAGCATCACAAGATGTTACACAGCCCACTGCTGTTCTTATAAGCCCATTACATAGGCAAGTAAAACTTGCATGGCAGTTGATAGTCCTCGCAAAGAAGGCTTTAAAAAACCCTATTATTTTAACAGCACCCCTAGAAGTTCTACAAGTAAAAAAAAAAAGGGGGGGGGGTGAACCTTATCGTTAAAATTGCCAAAATTAAACCAAAGTGTATCTCCAACACTCAGAACTGTGTACCTGGCATATGGTTTGTGCCCAATAAAAATATTCTAAATCAGAGAAAGAAAAGACAGAGGGAAATCTGTGTCCACCCTTGCTTCCTCTGCTCAAACACGTGGGCGCACCACACTGCGTTCCCTACCCCTAACTCACTCACCAACCTAGCACATGTCCCTTTGGAGTATAGGGGCTGGGCCACACTCTACAATGAAGAGCATACAGTAGGATATAAATCAGCGCCACACAACAAGCGCGTAAAAGCTTTCCATCTGGACTCTACCACACGCTTTTAAGGCGCGCAGTCTCCACTATCTTCTGTCCTACCGCGCACGCGCAACGCCGCTTTCCTCCGCCCCTTCTCAGACTCGCGCTCGCGTTCTAACTGCCCCCCCCGTTCCCCAGCCCCCCGCCCCGTCTGCAACGGCCTCGCGCCTTGCAACCCTAGTGTACCAGTCCGCGCGCCAACCGCCTCCTTCCTCCCTCCACGCCTTCACGTAAGCACAGTGCTTCACGTCTCTGAGAAGGCCTTGAGCTTCCCTCAGATCTGCGTTTCCTTCTCCAATTCAAGCCAAAGTCCACCATTACTGCCTACTCCAATCTCGCGCAAACAGGGTGAAAAGGGTGTGAGGGGGAGGGGAAGGACACCTACCCCTCCCCCCAAACATCCCGCGGCAGTAACCTGACACGGCCACACCGGCAACCTGCCGCAGCCCCCAAACCATAATAGGGCCAGTGCCACCTACACCCCAACTCCAAGAAGTAGTGGATCAAGAGAGGAGGATGGTTTCGGAGCTTGGTCCTTGGCTGCGCTCGGCCGCTCACTCACCTGAGGCCGCCATGTTGGGAGAGGGAGCGAGAACGCAAAGGACCCGGATGAGGCAATCACGTGATTATAGCGGGCGCGTCGGGGTAGGAGATTGAAAAGTGAGAGGGGGCGGAGATGTGAGGACGGAGACTGGAGGCGGGGAGCCGCTGTCTAGGTTCGTAAAGCAGCGCGAGGATGTGGCGCGGCGTCCGTCGGGAAGACCTGCGCGACATGTGGCCAGAGGGGTGGGGCCTGAGCTGTCGCGAAAACCCTACTCTTTACGTAGCACAGCGCGCATCCGCCAGGCAGGATCCGAGCCCGGGGCGGGGTCACTGGATGCGCCGACTTTCGGCTGGTGGCGTCAGCGGGAAGGCGGGGCTGCGTTTGCTGGTTCTGTGGAGTCCAGGTGGTCTGGAGACTGCGGTGGGTGTCCCACGATTGATTTTCTAAAAGGAAAGATTCTGAATTTAAATCCCTTTTAGTAAAAGCGAAACAAGGTCAACATACCGATGAAGATAGTTTTAAAGGCATGTTCAGAAATTTTTTAAAATTTTTATTAGTGCATGTCTGCAGTACATAATGACTTAAAGGGGCGTTAAGAAGGAAAAAGAAGGTAACAGTGAACACGTAATTGGCATGGGCTTTTACTCCATTTAATCCTCTACTACCTAGGTTCAGAGCCGAGTGCTAGCCATTCTTCCTCCAGCTATGCTCCATTTTATGTATTATCGTTCATTGAGTGAAAATTTTTGTTCAGCACTGTTTACAAACATTTGTGAATAAACAGAGAACAAAACTTTCCCAAAAGAGGCTGTATTCTAGTGAGGGAAAGATAGGCAGTAAGCAATGAATAATATTAGAAATTATAAGCACTCTGCAAGTAATTAAGGGAATACAATAAAATGTGGTTGGATGCATCTTTATTTAGATTGGGAAGGCCTCTGAGGAAGTGACATTTAGACAGATTTAAATTACCAGCTGTTAGCCCTGGAAATGTCTACAAAAAGAGCTTTAGGAGAAGACAGAAAATGCATATCTGGAGGAAAGGTTCCAGAGCAGGAAAATCTTTGCAGGTTGTGGAATTTAAAGGCCAGTGTCTAGAGTATGGTGAGGGAGCTGAAAGAGTAGTACAAAATAAAGTTTGCGGGATAGATAGGGTTTGGGTCACTTGAGGCTTTGTAATTCAGATTTTCCAAGGGGGTCGGGAAAGCACAAAATAATTTTAAGCAAGGGTATGTCATGATTTGAAATAAAATTTTTAAAAAGGATTACTTAGTATTTTGATGTAAGTGGTAGTTACATGCAAGTATCTTTAGTAACAATCCATCAAACTATACTCAAGATTTGTGTACTTTATTGTACGTAAATCATACTTCTATTTTGTTCTGTTTTTTTGGTACCAGGGATTGAACTCAGGACCTTTCAATTGTGAGGCAGGCGCGGTGCCACTGAGCTAGATCCCTGGCTCCTATAAATCATAGTTTTAATTAGAAATGAAAAGATTTCTCAGGCTACTGAGTGGAGAGTGAATTATATAGATGCAATGATAGGAAAGAAAGACCAGTTAAAAGGTTGCTGCTGCTAAGGCCATGTGACTTTTCATGAGCTCTAGGCACTTTTGCCTAGATAACTAGTTATCAAAGATAACTCCCAAGCTTATATGACTTTTTTTTTTTTTTTGGTACCAGGGATTGAACTTGGGACCTTGCGCTTTTGAGGCAGGCAGCAGAACCACTGAGCTAAATCCCCAGCCAAACTCCTAAGCTTACAGCATGAACACGTGTGATGGCATTGATTTAGATGACAAAGCCTGGGATAAAGCCAGTTTGGAGAGGATGTGTGGACTGTTGTGGCCCTGTTAAATTCCAGATATCTAGTCTAGTGCTTTTCAGACTTCCATGTGCTATCACCTAGATCATTTGTTGAAAATCAGAATCCAGTCCTGTAGGACTGAAGCAACACCTGAGATCTTATATTTCTTCTGATTTGGGCCAATGGGCTTGAGGTAATGAGACAGGAGACTAGGGTGTGGCAAAGCTGGCTTGGGAAGTAGCTGTGACCAGTTAATTACAAAATTCAGAGAACATGTGCAAAACAGTTCCCAAAGCTCTGCAAGCAAGTTTTTGATCAGGTTGGCCTAGACCTGACATCACCCTGAGGAGTGGAGGATACAAAAAGGACAATTGACATGAAGTTTTATGCTGCTGGGTTCTTTCATGGTAGTTCACCCCTTTTCCTACTTTTTCTTGGCCTGTATTCACTCTCTTTTTTTCCCTACCTTTAATAAATGTAAAACTTCGCTACCGTTTGCACTCATTTTGACCAATTCTTTGTTCGGGACAGAATTTAGAAACCACTTCTAGAAGGAGACTCTAGAGCCCCAAAACTCAGTAATGGTAGGATAGAAAAAAATAGGCAAAAAGGACAGAAGGAAAATCATAATTTTAAAAACACAAAGCCCAAGCAATTCCCTTTCACCTGCAGAAGGGTTTGGCCATTCCATTTGTACTTGCACATGGTCCACTTTCACCTGAGAGTAGATCACCTTTTGGCTTTCCCCTACAAATGGACCATTATCTTACTATGGGCAGGCGTCGTCCCCTACCCACCCATCAAAACCAAGACTATAGATTATCAAAGACCAGATTATCAAAGCCCAGATTTCCATCACCCAAAACACATAAAGATTTACAGTTCCAAACTGTAGTGCATCTCATTTCTCTGAGTACCCATATTCCGCTCTTGACAGTATCCTAAAATCTCTAGTGCCCCTGGTGATGCATCCTAAAAAATTCTTTTGCTGAGCCAGGAGTCAGCAAATATCCAAGCATTTTATGTGTGGAGTGAGTTAAGCTCCTCATCTTAGTTTCAGGAACCCCTTAGACCCAGTTCAGTTAAATTTTCTTTTGTTGAGCCAGCAGAAGGAGGTAAGAGGCATTGAGACTACAGGTTTGCTAAATCCAGCCAAAGACTCTTCACCCTCCGCCCCATTCACTCCAACCTCTTACCCTAAGAAACATAGTTTATCTCTTTTTTCCTCTTTTTGTCTCTCCTGTCTCCAAACCTCTACAGCCTTAGGTTTTTCCTTTCCAGCAGTTAAGAGTCTTCCAAGTCCCTAGAAAATGAGTTCCTGCTAGGGGCTGGGGATTTAGCTCAGTGGTTCCTCTGCCTGCCTCGAAAGCGCAAGGACCCGAGTTCAATCCCCAGTACCAAAAAAACAACAAAAAATGAGTTCCTGCACATAAAAGCACCGAAGGCAAGAGGTACTTGCTCTCTCTAACCAGAAATGGAAAGAGGTGTCAAGAGTTATCCTCTGTGATATGTAGCAGCCTCATTAGTTGCTCCCTCAGGTCAACATACCCTGTTCCTGGGTCAGATGGAACTAAAATTTGCTCACCAAGGAGACACATATAAGAATGGGCCCATCCAGTGTCTCCAGCAGTTTCTCCACCAGCAGCCAGCATGGGAAACCTAGTCCTGAGGCACTGCAGAGAAGACTGGCCTCTGAGGTGACACCCAAGGGAAGCAGTCTCCTTAAATCATGTATATTTTTTTGGGTCCTAAACATTTTAGACCCCCCCCCCCTTTCTGAACCAAAGGACATAAACTTGGTCTGCCTGATGCCATGGCTCCCTTTTGAGTGGCTGGGAACATTTCTTAACCTGTAGCTACTATTGGTTCATTTTAGTTTCATAGGTACTATTCATGAGTCCTCCATAAATTTAATTTAATTTTTTTTATAAAAAATATTTTCAGGGGCTGGGAATTTAGCTCAGTGGTTCCGCCGCCTGCCTCAAAAGTGCGAGGTCCCAAGTTCAATCCCCGGTACCAAAAAAAAAAAAAAATTTTTATTTGTAAGTATTTGTAACAAAAAATTATTTTTCACAACACTTAGGACAGAGTTTCTTACAGCACTGATGACACGTCACCTTGGATAGCAGTTTTTCTGTCCCTGCTGCTGGGGCATATGACACATTTTTTCTTTTGCTTTTGTCAGTAGGTTGTCTTGCCTCTTCTGTAACAGTCTCCATTCCCAGGATTTCTCCTATAATTTTTTTATACTTTATGGGCACTTTTTAAAGTAGCCATTCTGGAATGTAGATTTTCTTCCTGACTGCATCCCAAGGGCTTTAGGTGAAATCCAGAATAACATGACTTTGACCTTCTGACAAATTCATCAAATAAATCTGAGACAGCAGCTAACTTGTTTGTGTTCACTTTCTCTTTTTTAGTTTCGATGTTACCAAATCTAAGGTGACATACTAAAAATGAAAATCAAGCCAGACTTGTGCACACACACACACACACAAAATAGGTCTTTCTATTCCATCTGATGCCCACATTGAACACATCTTCATGGCCAGACTTAAAAACCGTAAAAACTCTAAAAATTTAAGTTAGGGCTTTGACACGGGAAAAAAAAAAGTGATATTGTATTTACTACTGATGGATCCTCAGAACCTGATATATTCTTCCCTGTAGAATAGTAGACACTGAGCATGAATGAACCTCATGTGGGCTGGATTAAGTTCTCCTTCTGGTGGGAAACTATGGAAATGCTGAGTAAGCGATAAGAAAACACGGCACTTTAAAAAATGCATCAGGCCTTCAGGACCTGTAGTAACTGCAGGTTAAGCCATGTAGATTCGAGTAGTTATTTAGGTGATAACTAACGTTACCCTCAGAACCTGGTGAAGTCTGGGGACTCAAACCTAGAAGGACCCCACTGGCTTACTTTTTTTTCCTCTCCTTTCTTCCCTAAGAAACCCCCAATTCCCTTTTTGTCTCTTCTCTCCCACTTAGGCTTTCATCCATCAAAAATATCAAATCCCTTAAATTTTCTGTTATTAATTATCAGGAAGCGGCAAGGAGCTGACGGGTGGAGGGGATGAATGGGAGCTGGGAAAATCAGGGAGTTGTCTCATCCCCACAGTTCCTAGTTTATCCCACCCTGTGGGAGGGAGGAGGGGAAGCAAATGGCCTCTATTTTCCCAGCCAGTAAGAGAAGCCCACAGGCGCACAGGAAGGGCGCCAGTTCAACCCTTCTCACCTGGTCTTCCTGGATGGGGGGTGGGGTGGGGGGCTGCCTGTGGAGCCCTGCCTGTGGTTTTTTTTTTTTTTTTCCTGGATCCTCTCAGGGTTGCTTCTTTCATGCTAGTTTCCCTCCATCTCATTTGGTTTTGAAAATTCTTTTTTTTTTTTTAATGTTTTGGTTTTGATATTCTTGTAATTTTGACCTCAAGTTTGTCTCCCATCAAAAATGGTTTTGTATGTGATTTGTAGTTGCTGAGTGGCATCTTGAGAATTTTTAAACTTTCTATGAGTTCCTTGTGTATGTTACAGATCTCTAGATGTAAAGATCTTTGTGGTAAATTTTTTGAGTAAAGCCCACCTGTTGTGTATAACAGCTTTTTCTGCTTCCCTGATCTGCTAATGAAGGTTAGAGTAGCTGTGTGCCAAGAATAAGGACACTTATGGGCACGAGTAACAGATTTCTGGATGATTAACAGGGGCACTTGGACCAGTGGATCCTAGAAAGTAGAGCAGAGCACCGCGCGTGCGCACACACACACACAGAGCAGTTCTGACTCTGAGGTAACAAGGCGGAACTTCTAATCATGGGTTGGGGAACAGGGCATAGCTGCCCCCCTGGACAGTTCTGACTCTGGGAAACAGGGCGGGTTACATATGCAGCATGACTCCAGCTTTAGGCAGGCTGTGCACACGTGGCTTGACTGTAGTTCAGGGTGCGCTGTGTGTATGGTCTGACCCCAGTTTTGGGGCAGATGACATGACCCTAGTTTAGGGTGGGTTGTGCATGTGGTGTGACCCTTGAATGAGGGGGGTTGCTCACACAACTTGACCTCAAAGACCTAAATAGGGTAGCATCTTTTTTCTTGTCTTTTTCTCTTTCCAGAAGTACACAGGGGAAATCTGAAAGGTGTATAGTGCACTTTTTGGAGTATGGGTAACTCAGTGTCACCTTTGGGTTATAGTATGCAAACTTGGGATCATTTTAAAATCAAGGATTGATTGATTGATTGATTGATTTTGCGGTACCAAGGATTGAACTCAGGACCTTGTGCTTCCGAGGCAGGCTCGGTGCCACTGAGCTAAATCCCCGGTCCAAAACAGAGGATTTAAAGAGGAAAAAAGTGATTTTCCTTTACAACTCAGTATAGGTTCCATATATGTTAAAAAGTGGGGAGACATGGCCTCTAAATGGAACTTTAAATTTAACACAATATTTCAGCTTGATTGTTCTATAAGAGGGAGGGAAAATGAACAAAAATCCCATATGCCCAGGTTTTTATGGCCCTATACCAAGATCCAGAATTGGCTGGATTTTGTAAATCTGTTATGCCCATGTGCCAATAGGACTAGTCTGAATAGAACCAGACCCTAAGGAAGTTAAACTTTTAAGTGCTCCAACCAGGGTACCCCAGATACCTGTGGCACCAGTAGCAGAGCAAGAAGAGGTTCAGAGTCTCCTGGGGAAGGCTTGAAACGTAGCCCAACTGCCTCTTCTACTCCATCCTCTCCCAGGGCCACTTCCCCCATCCCACCTGCTTATCAACCTCTCTATCCCTCATTGCCAAAGGAGTGGAGCCCTGCTGGTGTAATAAGTGACACATCTTACCATCCCACTGATTAAAAAGCTAGTATGTGTCTGCTTCAAGAAGTCTTGGGGTCAGGGGGTGGAGGAACAGGGTGTTATGAGAGTACATGTCCCCTTCTCCATGACTGATCTGGCCCAGAGTAAACAGAAATTGGTACAGTTCTCAAAGGACCCAGATAGAGTCATAGATGAGTTTCAGACTTGGGCTGTAGTTTATTATCTAACTTGGGCTGATCTTAAAGTCCTGTTTTCTATTTACTAATCCTTGAAGATAAAGCCCATATATGGGCAGCAGCACAGGCTAAGGCTGATTAAGTACTTGCCCAAAATAATACCAAAGATGTGGGTACAGATGCTGAACTCATGAAGAATTCTGGTTAACAATATCAGATTGGAAATGAGAGTTGTGGGAAGTGCAATGATATGACTACTTGACTGAGGAAATGAGAACATACATAAATAAGCCAGTCAATTAAGATTAGAAAAATCACTGAACTGAAACTCTTTGTAAATATACTAATATTGATCCTACCTCAATGGTGGGACTTTTATTAGGATTATATTTTATTAGCCATTCTGCCCCAGATATTTGTAGAAAGCTTCAGAAGCAGATTATGGGTCCTGAGACCCCTATTAATGAATATTTAAACTTGCCTTTTGGAGTTTTCCACAACAGGGACAAAATAGAGGCAAATGCCAAGGCCCAGGGGAAACAACTACAGGCAGGAGAACAGGCCTTGAGACTCCACATGCAAATAGGGAAAATATGAGACCAGATGGCTGCTGCTGCTGTGGAGAACCTGGGCACTGGTGAAACAACTAAGCAAGGCTTGCCTCCTGGGATCTGCTTCCTCTGTAAAGGAGGAAAGTACCTGCCAGGCATGAGGGTGCACACCTATAATCCCAGCACATGGGAGGCTGAGGCAGGAGGATTCCCATGAGTTGGAGGCCAGCCTGGGCTACATAGTGAATTCAAAGGCCAGTCTACATAGTGAGACCCTGTCTCAAAAAAAAAAAAAAAAAAAAAAAAGGACAGAGAAAAAAGAAGAAAAAATGAGGAGCAAGACTGCTCTTTCTTTCAAAGGGAGGAGAAGCTACCTGTTTCCATTTTTGGCTGCTCTAGAAGGCTGAAGGTGGCAGATGTTTCTCAAAACTCTCAACAAAATGGAATTATTATAGACAGCTAAGCTAGATAGAAATATAATAGGCAGTCAGACAGGGCTGAGCCCTCGAGAGAGTCGAGACAAAGGGTAAAAACACTACAACTGTGGCCAGAGACACATCAGTTGGGGTCCCAGCCTCAAGATGATGACAAAAGGACCAGGCTTACATATTTCCTCAAGGGATGAGATAAATGATAGCACCTGTAGGTATCAGTCACTTTAGTGGGTGACCAAGACCGCCCCCCCCCAGATCCATCACCTACCTGACAAGTTCTTTGTTCTTTCCGTGTACCCTTGCTATGTGACTTGATTCCCTGTTGGATCACTATTACCTATGCAACTGTATTTGTAACCTTATTGGTCAGTCATAGCTGTAACCCACATTATACATACATGGGTTTTGCTCTATAAAACATCTCTGTAAAGTGGGGTCCCCAGCTACCCACTTGGACCCCTTCTGTCCCTCATAGAAGCTACCTTTCTCTCAATAAATTCTTCCTAGTCTTAACCTCTGTTGTTCCTAGAATTCATTCTTTGATTTTTAGAGAACATGAGCTTGGTGTATCAGACATCGAACAAGTTGGAAGATACAATATTTTCATATTTCACCTCTGGTATCATTTCTTGTATCATATTGGAGGTTCCACCAAGGTTTTTAAAAAACCCAGTTAATGGGAGGTAAGAGTTTGGTTTTATTTCTTGATTGCTAAATTATGTTAGGTAGTCAAAATTGTCATTCTTGTTTGCCATTGCTTGTGGTTCTGGTAAGTTGCTTTATGCCTTGAGTTCTTATACATTGCCTTTTGTTAAAATGATTATGATGCTTCTTTAAAGGGGTATTTTACTTTTGTGGACAAAGTCTGTGTTTATATTAATTGCCTGACTGGTTTGTTAGACAGCATAATGTTAGAGCTCCATTTAGTGGACTTTACCAGTAACTTCAAGTAAATTTAGAAAATGTAAAATGGATCCTTTTATGAAATCTAGTTTATATTTGAGAAATATACATGCCTATTAATAAACCACAGAACTCCAACCATTCTTAAAACTTGGGGACAGGTTCACTGAGCAGTCTGGCCCAATCCTCTATACTCTAGAGAAAATGTTGAGCTCTGCTTCAGTTTCCTTTCAGGTCTGATTTTCTGCTGGTGAGGAAGCAGTCTTAGTGCTTGAGATTTCCCATTCTTGCCTTTCCAGGCTGAGAATGGGCAAGTTGTCTCAGTAACTCACCATGAGCATGAGAAGAATAGATGCCCTTTTCCTGATTGTGTTTTCAAACTTTCCTGCCACTTTATACTCTCCTTTATAGAGGCATGTAAAATTAAAGAAAGAAAGAATCTCTGAAGTGTCCCAACCTTTCCTTTGAACAACCTTTAAATTAAGTCCTTAGAAAATGAGAGTTTGGGGCCGGGGATCTAGCTCAGTGGTGCCGCCTGCCTCGAAAGCAGAAGGACCCAAGTTCAATCCCTGGTACCAAAAAAAAGAAAAAAAAGAAAAAAAAGAAAATGAGCATTTGCTAATGTTGAAGACAGGGAAATCATTTTAGATGAGACCGTGTCTCTGGGTCATATGAGACATCCAAATTTTTTTTGCCTGTCCAGGAGAGTACATAAAAGTGATGTCCCTGCTTAGTTCTCTGGGCAACAGTCTTCCTTGGGAGACTGAACCTGAGACCCTGTGGAAAGAATTGACTTCTGGGTGAAACTAGAAGGAGCTATTTCCATAAACACAACATTTAAGGGACCAAAACACATTTAGTTTAAAGGAGAATCCCTACTCTCCTCAGTCTCTCTCTCCCCTCATAGTATTGTAGATAGGTGAATGAAAGAAAACGAGCTGAAACAGGAGCACCCGAGGCAGGGCTTTATGGGGAAGGAGCTGCCAGGCTGCCTCCAACAATGGCAAGAGACAGCGAGACTAACCGGTCAACTGCCCTTATATAGGGCAGTGCAGCAGGGAGAGTATTGTGAGAGTTGAGCAATGGGACACTGGGTGATTAGAAAGGGAGGATCACATGGGTAGCAGGGTGGAGCAACAAGTTAGGTTTTGCTTCTCCAGAGGGGGTAGATTTCACTTTTCCAAAGTGGCTTATTTCTGTAATAGGAACCATTTTAGGAACGGGAGCCATTTTAGAATGTAGGACCATTGGGGCCATTTTGTCTGGTAGAGAACTCTTATCAGTAAGTTAATTAGATATCTTGTAGGCAGTTAGACAGGGCTGGCCCTCGAGGAGCCATCATGGAGGACAGTCAAAGAGCCAACAACATGGAGGACAATCAAGACACATTCACTGAAAGCTAGCATTGTAGAAGAAAAGAAACTACCACACCCACATAGCATGAATAGCAGTGATTGATATTAATAGGTATCAATCACCTGGATGGGGGACCAAGATCTTCCAAGAAAGATCCCTGACTCACCCCTTACTGCCAAAAATCCTTATCCACTTGCTCTGTGACTTGTTTCCCCATTGAATCACCATTTAATCAATATTATTTAAGTGACTATACTTGTTGTAATCTTATTGGTTGTTCATATTTTTGTCCACCTTGTGATTTCTCATTGGGTCAATATTACCTAAGCGACTTGTAATCTCATTTATTTGACTATAGTTTTGTCCCACCACCTTGAACCCACCTCACCTCGTGGCTTTGTCCCATAAAACACCTTTCAGAAGTTGCATGAGTGGGCAACCCACTTTCTGGTCCCCCTTCTGTCTCTCTTAGCCAGAAGCTATCTTTCTCTCAATAAATTTTTCCTACTCTTAACCTTCATTGTTCCTAGAATTCATTCTTCGATTTTAGAGAACACAAACTTACACTTTGTATATCTAGCAAGTTCGGGAGTTGCATCTATCTGTCTTATATCAGTGGGTCTGGTTCTTACCATTTGTGTGTAGGAGAGAAAAATACTTTTGCTAATAAGTTGTAGATTAAATGTTGACCAGATGGGCAGTTAGATTCCTTTCTAGAGACAGATCTCTGTGTGGAAAGAGCAAAAACAGATGACAACTGAGGGGTCATGGCTGGGGCTACTCTGTAGGAGATATGCAAAGGTCCCTCAGTGGAAAATGGGTAATCAGCAGAGAATCTCCACATATCTCTTGTCCCTACCTGCACTTCTCAGTGAGATAAAAGGTGACTTAGTGATCATCAGGTATCTCCTGTCTCAGAGTGATCTAAAATGAGGCTGTCAGGACCCTTTCTGAAGCCTCCCTTAAGAGTTGAGCTGGGGCCAGGGATTTAGCTTAGGGGTGCTGAGCCTGCTTTGCAAGTGCAAGGTACTGAGTTTGATCCCCAGTGTGGGGGGAGGTTGAACTACAGGTTTGGACTATTCTCATTCTACTAATGAGGCAAACCCCATGGGGCCAGGCACAAATACGAGCAGTAATGTTCTAGATGCCTTGACAAATCTTTGCTAGATTAAAACTCCCTCTAAACTTTTCTCCAAATCATTGAGAGTTAACTTTAGAACTCCTTAATGTTAGACCACACCTCTCTACAGGAGATCTCAGGCTGAGGTGCTTGCAGCAATATACTAAGAGTCAAGGGAGAATTAAAAAGAGATTTTAGATTTAGAGAGACTTTCTCTTTTATGTACGTGTAGAAAACTTAAACATGCCTTTACTAACATGTAAAATGTGGTTGCTAGGTGATGGGTATGGATTTCAACCTATGAGCTTTATAAGTATGCTACAGATGTAGAGATATAAAATTTCAAAATGGACTTTAAATTAAATATAGCCTTGACTTGCTGCTGAGGAAGATTGCCTAAGTGATTGGATAAATGACATAAAGGTCTCAGGAACTTTGCCCTAGGGTCCAGGGCAGGACCTTCTGAGCCATTATCTTGACTTTACCTATGTCTGGAAGTGGATCTCCTTTACAGGGGGAAAAGTGCTCTAATTTGCCCTTTTATCTAGTTTCCTCACTCTCAAAGAATTGGAAAACAAAGCTTTCGATCTCTTGATTATTGGTTTTGCTACCATTGCTTCCTTCTCTAAACATGATCCTTATGGCTAAAATCATTTGTAACCTATGCTTTTAAAAACACCTACTGTAGTAAGAACAAGCTCCTGGGGAAAATAAGATTGTGCACCAAAGAAAGATAGCCTCTTTAATAAATAGTTCTGCAAAAACTGGCTTTCCACATGACAAAGATTAAAACTAGACCCATATCTTTCACCATGCACTAAACTAAAATTGAAATGGATCAAAGATCTAAATATTAAAACAGAAACACTAAATTTTCTGGAAGAGGGAATAGGTAGAATGCTTGAGGACATAGGAGTAGGCAAAGACTTCATGAACAAAACCAGACTGCATGGAACATATTACAAGAATCAAAAACTAGAAGTTCATCTTTTCTTTCTTTCTTTCTTTTTCTTTTTTTTTTTTGGTACTGGGGATTGAACTGAGCACCTTGCGCTTGTGAGGCAGGCACTGGAACCACTGAGCTAAATCCCCAGCCATAGAACTTCATCTGATTACAAAGCTTTTGTATAGCAAAAGAAAACACAGAGATAACCCACAGTGTTGGAAAAAAATTTTAACAGCTATTCATCAGATAAAGGACTTACCTAGAATATATAAAGAACTCAAGAGGCCAGGGATTTAGCTCAGTGATTCCCCCACCTGCCCCACAAATGCAAGGACCTGAGTACCTGGTACCAAAAAAACCAAAAAAAAAGAACTAAAAAAATAAGACCCTCCAAAAATGGGCACCTGAAATGAAAAGACACTTCTTAGATAAAGACGTAGAAATGGCAAATAAATATATGAAAAAATGTTCAACTTCACTGGTCATTCAAGAGATACAAATTAAAACTACACTGAGATTCCATCTCACTCCAGAAAGAATGACTGCTATCAAAAAATTAATAACATGCTGGTGGGGCTGTGGGGAAAAAAGAACCCTTCTCCACTGTTGGTGGGAGTGTAGGCTGGCGCAACCACTGTGGAAATCAGTGTGGAGAGTTCTCACAAACCTAAAACTAGAGGTTCCATTTGACCTAGATATTTCTCTTCTTGGTATCTTCCCAAAAGAAATGAAAGCATCCTACCACAGTGACATATGTGCACCCATGTTTATAGCAGCACAGTTCATAATAGCTAAAGCTTGGAAACAGCCCAAATGCCCATCAACTAATAAATAGATAAGGAAGATGTGGGGGGTTTTTTTGGTACCGGGGCTCAAACTCAGGACCTTGTGCTTGCAAGGCAGGTGCAGTGCCACTGAGCTAAATCCCTGGCCCAGTGTTTTTTTTTTTTTTTTTTAAATACAATGGAGTACTGCTCTGCCATAAAGAAGGATGAGCTTCAGATATTTATAGCTAAATGGATGGACCTTGAGACCATACTCTTCAGTGAAATAAATTGGACACACATGTTTAAATACTACATTGTTTCTCTGATGTGAGAAAGTGAAAGTGGAAATAAGGACAAAAATGCATAATAGATACTGGGCAATGGGAAGAAAATGTTCAAATGGGAAGGGGAACTAGAGAGGAGGAAGAGAGAAAGGAAGGGGAAGGGATAAGAAAAAAGTGAAAATAGAAGGAAAAAATGGAAACAAAGTGTTTGTACATAGGGAGGGGAGAGGGAATGGGATAAAATAAAAAATTAAAAAAAAAACGATTTTGCACCAGGATGAGGGTAGTTACTCTGGTCAGATTTATCTTTTGCCCTCTCTCCAGAGAACAGCCACCTGCCCTGGAGTGGAATTTACTTGGCGGATGTGGTGAGGGCACAGAAATCAATTAGAAATTTTAGGGATGCCTTTCTTTTTGCACTTCAGACAATGGGGAACTCAATATCAAAATCCCTTACTCCTTTGGAATGGTTTCTTTCTTTCTTTCTTTCTTTCTTTCTTTCTCTCTCTCTCTCTCTCTCTCTCTCTCTCTCTCTCTCTCTCTCTCTCTCTCTCTCTCTCTCTCTCTCTCTCTCTTTCTGTAGTTGCTCTCATTTTACTGGGGAGTGGAATGTATTCTTAAACACTAGAAAAGGTTTGACTCTCACACCTTGAGGAAAAGTAGCCTAACATTCTTCTGCACCTGTGCATGGCCTGCCTATCCTTTAGAGCCAAAATGGGAAGTATTGATTATGATGCTATCTCACAATTAGAATTGTACTATAAGCAAAAATGGTCAGAATTGCTTTACTTTCAAATTTTCTTTGCATTTCTTAATGTAATAATCCTTAAAGATAATCCTTATTTGTGTTCAAAATGTAAATGTAAACCACAGGAGATATATGACAAATTCAGCTGCCATACCTGTGTTTATGTGTCCTTTCCCCTCAGTGACCTAAGACAGATCAAACAAGATCTAGGAAAGTTTTCAAATGACCCCAATAAGTACATTGAGGTCTTTAGAGGACTTATTCAGACCTATGAACTGGACTGGAAAGATGTGATGTTACTCTTTAACCAAACATTAACTTTTAATGAGAGATAAGCAGCACTACAAGCTGCTATCACATTTGGGGATGAATATCATATTGTTAATTTTAAGAAACCAGAAGACAGACATTTTCGGGAACAACTAGTTGGTTCGTACTGGAACATAAGCAGTTCCTATATAAGATCTCCATTGGCCTGCCAACCAAACAGGAGATTGGAATAAAAGACATTTTCAGGCATATGTCCTAGAAGGCCTAAGAAGGACAAAAATTAAGCCCTTCCATTATTTTAGGTTATTGACTGTTTATCAAGAAAAAGATAAAGACTCTACTGCCTTCTTAGATCATTTACAAAAGGCATTGGTAAAACATGCATCCCTAGCTCCTGATTCAATAGAGGGACAAATTATTCTTTTTTTTTTTGGTACCAGGGATCAAACTCTGGTCCTTGTGCTTTCGAGGCAGGAGGCAGAACCATTGAGCTAAATCCCCAGCACGTGGGATGTCTCTTGATTGTTCTTTTTCAACCCTAGCCTTCCTTCCAGTCATCATACCCCAGCAAAAAGTCAGTGGAGAAGAGGTAATTCACTATTTCTCACAACCCTTAGGCCATAACTAGGATGTCTTTCTGTTCACACATTCCTTTTTAATTATGCCTAAAAGTCCAGTTCTCCTCCTTGGGAGAGATACTTCATTTTAAATCCTGTAATCTACATGCCCCAGGTCAGATACAATGACTCCCCCTTTTGGAGACAAATAAATTCTAAAGTACAGACCACTAAAGGTAAAATAGGAAGAACAATAAAGCTGCTTTAGAGTCGGCTCCTGTGGAGGCGGGATCCCCCAAACAAACACTGTTAGAAAAAGGTTTGAGTAGGTGATAGATGTGACTGAGCCAGAGGGTTAATAAGGAAGAGGGCACAGAGTTTCCGAGATTCTTACCACAAAATAAAATATATTAATTATGGGTAAAAGGGTTTTGTTCCTTATGACAAGAGATCTCTGTTGCTTGATTTAAAATGTTCTGACTAGTCTTATTTATAGCTACAAAAAGTTATTATAATTCAACTTGGCCAAGTACATCCACGTGCACTCTAGTTTATAAACAAATTGTCTTATGTGTTTGTCCATTCAATTTATTACAATACATACAACTGTGTTGTTTGAGCTCAATAATTTTCCTTTTTGGTTTCTTTTTCTTTTTGGGTTTTTAAGATGTTTGTCTATAATTTAATCTGGTTTATAAATAAAAATGCCATTAGGGTTAAAACATGCTTCTACCCAGGTTGCCAGCTGACCAAAGTAATGCCAAGACTGATTTTACAGATATTTTTACCTTTAGTAACTATGAGGAATCTTCACATATTATGCAATACATCATATACATGGTCCGTTTATACTATTATTTTTTTGGTACCGGGGATCGAACTCGGGTCCTTGCACTTGCGCAGCAGGCAGCAAAACCACTGAGCTAAATCTCCGGCCCTTATCTATTCTTTACATTGGATGTAAAATGTATTATTCAAGAAGAGGCATTTGGTATAGAACCATTGATGAACGTGATGCCACCATTTAAGGAAATACAAGAACCACCAGGCAGTGAAACCACTGAGCTCCGTTTATACTACTTTTAAGAGAACATTGTTTTAAACTAATAAGCCAAAATTACAGAGCTGCATCAGTCTTCTTTCCTACATTTTACATCCAATGTAAAGAATAGATAAGGGCCGGGGATTTAGCTCAGTGGTTTCGCTGTCTGCTGCGCAAGTGCAAGGACCCGAGTTTGATCCAAAAAAAGAATAGATAAAACTCCCAGGATCAATACAATACCACCAACAAAGCTGCCAGTATCAAATTTTGATCCTCTATTTTCTTTAGAATGAACAGTTGTGGTTAGCAGTGTCACCAAACTAGTGTGGGTTGTGGTCATCATGGGTGTTGACATCTGGGATAGTTTTGTGAAATACTCGTTGCTTTAGTTGTAGACTTTGAGGTGGTGGGAGTTGTTGTATTGGTTGAGACTCCTGTTGTTGCCATTTTAGAAGTAGATTTCATGGTGACAGCTGTCACGTTGATTGAGACCAAGGAAACTGGAGTTAATGGTTTTACGGTGCTGCTGCTGTTAGATGTGCTTGTATTGCTGGAAGGCATGGTCTCTGATAGGTTACCACTGGAGTTGTGCAGAGGCACAGGAATCTGTATTTGGAGATTCCGGGGGCTGGGCGGCCCCCGCGAGGGCCAGCACCTGCAGCGTCCCCAGGAGCAACGCAGCCCGAGCACCCCGCGCACCTAGGCCCATAGGCCCATTGTTCAGGGCAGAGAGGCGGCCTCGGCCTCGTGGGCTTTGAGCGTGGAGGGAGCAGCAGGGAGAGAGAGGCCCTGCGTGCATGCGACTCAGCCCTTGTCCTCCTCCGCCTGCACTTGCCGGCGCCGAAGCCCGGCGCACATTTATTATTAAAGCACTGCAATAACTGCATCAATTGCATCAATCTAAACTTAGACCAATGAAAGATTTTCTAAGTTTTTTAGGGCCATCTGCTCGTGGTGCCATCTCCTGCTCCTCCTGCCGCTGAGGCTGCCCTTAGTCACTCCCTGTGCAGCTCCGGCCCCCTGACTCTGTGAACTAGCCTCTGATAATTTGCAGTTCTTACAACATGGCAGACATTGACAACAAAGAACAGCCTGAGCTTGATCAAGATTTGGATGATGTTGAAGAAGTAGAAGTAGAAGAAACACAAATCAAAGCGTATAAGTTCACTGTTCAGATGATGCAAAATCCTCAGATTCTTGCAGCCCTTCAAGAAAGACTTGATGGTCTGGTAGACACACCAACAAGATACATTGAAAGCTTGCCTAGGGTAGTTAAAAGAAGAGTGAATGCTCTCAAAAACCTTCAAGTAAAATGTGCACAGATAGAAGCCCAATTCTATGAGGAAGTTCATGATCTTGAAAGGAAGTATGCTGTTCTCTACCAACCTCTATTTGATAAGTGATTTGAGATCATTAATGCAATTTATGAACCTCCGGAAGAAGAATGTGAGTGGAAACCAGATGAGGAAGAAGAAGTTTCAGAGGAGCTGAAAGAAAGGCCAAGATTGAAGAAAGAAAAAAAAAAGATGAAGAAAAAGAAGATCCTAAAGCAATTCCTGAATTTTGGTTGAATGTTTTTAAGAATGTTGACTTGCTCAGTGACATGGTTCAGGAACGTGATGAACCAATTCTGAAGCCTTTGAAGGACATTAAAGTGAAGTTCTCAGATGCTGGCCAGCCTATGAGTTTTATTTTAGAATTTCACTTTGAACCCAATGAATATTTCACAAATGAAGTGTTGACAAAGACGTATAGGATGAGATCTGAACCAGATGATTCTGATCCCTTTTCATTTGATGGACCAGAAATTATGGGCTGTACAGGGTGCCAAATAGATTGGAAAAAAGGAAAGAATGTCACTTTGAAAACCATTAAAAAGAAGCAGAAACATAAGAGATGTGGGACAGTTTGTACTGTGGCTAAAACAATTTCCAATGATTATTTCTTTAATTTTTTTCCTCCTCCTGAAGTTCCTGAGAGTGGAGATCTGGATGATAATGCTGAAGCTATCCTTGCTGCAGACTTTGAAATTGGTCATTTTTTATGCGAGCATGTAATTCCAAGATCGGTGTTGTACTTCACTGGAGAAGCTATTGAAGATGATGATGATGATTATGATAAAGAAGGTGAAGAAGCAGATGAGGAAGGGGAAGAAGAAGATGAGGAAAATGATCCAGACTATGACCCAAAGAAGGAGCAAAACCCAGCAGAGTGCAAGCAGCAGTGAAGCAGGATGTATGTGGCCTTGAGGATAACCTGCACTGTAATGGCCTAAACACAACTATTATTTACTTACAACCTTATGTTTTTGTATTTTCTTGGTAGACTCAGTAATTTTTTTTTTTAAGAGTAGGAAAAATTTATTGGGAGAAAGAAAGCTTCTGCCTAAGAGAGACAGAAAGGGGACTGGAAAGTGGGTTGCCCCTCAGTAATTTTTTTTAAAAGAATTGATATTTTAAAGACCAATTTGTAGGGCCAGAGATTTAGCTCAGTGGTTTCACTGCCTGCTGCACAAGCACAAGGACCCAAGTTTGATCCCCGGTACCAAAAAAAAAAAAAAGAGAGACATAAAAGCCAATTTGTTTAACTAGCATTTTAACTATAGTTTTACTGTCAGATACACTGAATGCACAGATTCTCTGAGGCATTTCATTCATTGCTGCAGTTTGGTTCTTTGCATCATGTAATAATTGGAGTATAATTATGAAAATTAACTTTTTCCTGAAGAACCAAAAGTTTTCCTGCTAGTAGTAGAGTGGGTTTAAGTCAGTAGCATAGTTGTGGTTTTCATTTTTTTGTTACAAAAATGCAGTGACTTATACTAAGACAATTCGTCATTTAAAGGAAAAAAAAAACAAACTTGTGGTTAAGAATTTCCAGTGAGACCAAATCTGATAATTGTTAGCTTATTAATGGATTTTTATATTTTAGGTGATAGTTAATTATAAGGAAGCCTAACTTACATTGTTATGGTTACCACAGGGAAGTGAATAAAACCTAGAATTTGCAGAAGTTAAACTGGTACTATTTTAGTGTACTTCCTAAGCGTCTTTTTTTTTGTGGTAGGGTCTACCTTCTGCTTCCCTGGAAAGGATGACTTTACATCATTTGATGAGCCTATTTCACATTTTTTGGTTGTTTGTTTGCTTATTTTTGTTTTTGCTGTCTAAAATAAAAATGTTAAATGCAATTTAAAAAAAGATTTTCTAGGAGTATTTTATTGCTGACCTTGTTTAGAATTGCCCACACAATGGCAATAACAAAGTGTGACTTTTAGCTAATTTTAGTATTATTTTTCTGGGGATCGAACTCGGGACCTTGCACTTATGAGGCAGGTGGCAGAACCATTGAGCTAAATCCCTGGCCCATTTTACTATTGTTTTAAAATTCACTACAGCAGGCATGGTAGCATATGCCTGTAATCCCAGCACTCGGGAGGCTGAGGCAGAAGAATTGCTGTGAATTTGATGCCAGCCTGGGCTGTATAGTGAGTTCATGGCCAGGCTGAACTACATAGCAAGACCCAACATAAAAAAAAAATTCACTACAGACAAAATACCCCCTTATTACAAAACCCAGAGTGGACTATCTCATGGTCTGCCCATGGGATCCTGCTGCTTTATTTCTATTTTTTTTTCCTTTTCTTTTTTTCCATTAACTTTATTGGTATATTTTAGGTATAAAATACAGTTACATCCATCATTGGGATCTTGTACCATTACATGAGTCTCTTGGCTCTTTTTTTTCCCCCTTCCCTTGCCCTCCCTTCATCCCCTCCACCCTTCCCTATTTGCAAAGAGTTTGTTTCCATTTTTTTCCTTTTCTCATATTTTTTCTTTTCCCTTTTTTCCATTCCCCTACCTCTCCCACTTCCCCTGCTCCTTTAGACCTTTTCTTCCTATTGCACAATATCAATTATACTTTTAAAAATTATAATATCAAGATCTAGGAGACATTACCACAGATTTTACAGAATTTAAAAGGATATAGAAAGCATATTACAAAAATCTTTTTTGAAATAAATTGGACAATTTCTAAGAAGTACCTTGGAAGACAAATTAATGAAACTAACTCTGGAGGAAATATAAAATTTGAATAGCACCTATTAAAGAAAGTGTATTCCTAGCTTGAAAACCTACCTACCTATATGACAACAGCAGGCTCGTATACATTTTAACTGATAAATTATATCAAACAATTGAAGCAGAAAAAAGAAGGAACACTTCTCCTCTCATTTGAGGAAATCAACATTGTGCTAATCCTAAAACTGGATAAAGATAATAGAAGAAAAAAGTATGAACATAGATAGAAATTTGTTTAACAAAACAAACTATTAGAAGTCAGATCTAGCAGTATGTAGAAAGTGGTTTTGTTATAGGGATGGCAGTGTTGGTTCAGCATTGGATCCACCCCCAAAAGTCATCATTTTAACAGAGGAAAGGAAAAAGCCATATGATCCTGTCACTAGTTGGAGAAAAAGTATTGGACTAAATTCTACACCTGTTCATGGTAAAAGCTATCAGGAGACTAGAAGTAGAACAGAACCTTCTCAACAGATTAAAGACATGTACTCCATACTTCCAGCAGGAACGCCTTATATGAATGGAGAAGATACAATGCTTTCTCCTTAAGGTGGGGGAACAAGAGCAGATATGCTTACTCTTTACGTGTCCATTAAACTTTGAAACCTAGGCCCCACCAAAATAGTTTGGCAATAAAATGACACAATTAGGATAGGATTGGCAAGGTAGAAGCAAAATCTTTATATGTAGATGAAATGATCATCTACAGAGAAAATACTAAGAAATCTCTAGGAGCCCCTAGAACTTGTATTTGAATTTAGCAGGATTAGAAAACACAAGGCATATATAAAAATTCAGGTCTGTGTATACTTGCTATAAATGAAGAATTGGATATTGAAATTTAAAAGTTATGTAGGAGTACAAAGGACCTAGAAAAGTTAAAAAAAACCACAAAAAACAAAAACAGTGTTGGAAGATGTTTAGTACCTAATTTTAAGACTTCCTCTAAAGCTCAGTAATCAAGGCAGTGTTGGTGTAAGGAAAGACATACAGATCATTTGAATAAAACAGAGACTCTAGAAATAGAACCA
Organism: Heterocephalus glaber; assembly: GCF_053883595.1. Lineage (NCBI taxonomy): Eukaryota > Metazoa > Chordata > Mammalia > Rodentia > Bathyergidae > Heterocephalus > Heterocephalus glaber. The sequence goes on from NW_028258185.1 coordinate 1,718,723, forward strand.
CACATATATGGTCCACTGAGTTTTGAAAGATTATTTAACATTAGCATTTTATAGAATATAAACTCAAGAGCCAAGGAAGAGATAGTGTTTTCAGCAAACGGCACTAGAACACCTGGTATCCGTATATAAAAAATTAACCTCAACCCTTTATTTCCATACATGATGATAACTTGAAGGGATCTATGAACCTAAATATGAAAGCCTAAAAGTATAAAACTTTAAGAAGAAATTATAAGGGAAAATGTTTACAAATTCAGGGTAGGCAAGAACTACCTAGGATAAAAAGACATGATGTATAAAAAAAAATTGATAAATGAGATTCCATCAAAATTTAGAACTTTAAATGACATCATTAAAATGAAAAGTAGACCATATTTACAATGCATATAACCTATGACCAGGATATATAAAGAATTCTTAGAGCTCATTAATAGACAACCCAGTTAAAAAGTAGACATAAGAAGATGATAAATAGCCAGTATAGCACAAGGAAAGATGTGCAACTCTAGAATCAGAAAAATACTAATCAGGGCAATAACAAGATTGAATTATACACTCATTAGGGAGATGAAGTTAAAAGTTTTAAAAGCCTTGTCATGACTTTTTCTTTTTGTTGGATTCTACCCCTTTGCACTTAATTTGTCACGCCCAATAGATTCATTCTGCTGGGTTTCCTGGGGTTGTGATTCTCATTGTCTTTTCCTAGGGTATTGTCTAAAATTTTTTGGAGTGCTGATTTGATATTCATGAAGTTCCTGAGGTGCTGTTTATGATGAAAGTATCTTATTTCTCCATCAATTTTGAAAGATAGTTTGGCAGGGTACATCAGTCTGGGTTGGAGGCTGTTTTCCTTTAGGGCTTGAAATACCTCACTCCAAGCTCTTCTTACCTTGAGGGTTTGCATTGAGAAGTCTGCTGTGATTCTGATGGGCTTTCCTTTGTACGTGATTTGTTTCTTTTCTCTCACTGCTTATAGAATTTTGTTCTTCTGTTGGATTTCTGGAATCCTAACTCTTATATGCCTATATGTAGATTTTTTTTGATCAAGGCTAGTTGGAGTCCTATATGCCTCACTTATCTGTATGTCAAGTTCTTTTCCCCTCCTTGGGAAGTTTTCTGCCATCACTTCTATGAATAGTCTTTTTTATGTCATCTGCACTCTCTCCTGTTTCTTCATTGACTTCAATCAGTCCGATGTTATTCTTCTTTGCATCGTCTAGCAGCTGCTGGATTGATTTCTTGTGTTCCTTTACAATTTTAAAGCAATTTTTCTTTTCCTGGTCACTAATTGCAATCTTTTCTTTTATATCTGAAATTCTATCCTCATATTGGTTCATTCTGCTGCGTAGACTTTCAATGGAGTTTTTAATCTCCTGGAAATCTGTTTGCATCTGTTTTATGGATTCCATTTGTTTCTTATGTTGGGATTCCATCATGTTCCTCAGATCCTCTATTTTTTTTATCTGTGTCCTCTCTAGATTTATTAATCATGTCTTGCACCATGAGCAAAATCTTTGCTGTTATCTGAGTAATTGTTTCTGATTTCATTTTTCCCAGATCCTCTTTTGTTGCCAGTTCAGAGAGTCCAGGTAGTTGAGTATCAGATTGTTCCATGTCGTTTCCCTTTAGGGTTCCTGTAGGTGATCCAGAAGTCTGTTTTTGAGGCTTGTTTACATGTCTTCTCATTTCCACGGGTGTGTGTGGGGGTGCTTCTGGCACTCATATGGCTCACCTTCTCTGCCCTAGGAGCTTGGGATGGTGGCGGGGGAGCTTCCTTCCAAGTGCTGGGTGCCTTGGTGTTCTTAAAAAATCAGATTTGGGGTCAGGGATTTAGCTCAGTGGTTCTGGCGCTTGCCTTGCAAGCGCAAGGTCCCAAGTTCAATCCCCGATAATGTTGCAGCTGCAACACAGGGCATGGAGAATCTCATGGAGGAGCTTTTAATGGCACATGTCACTCTTACTCACATTCCACCATGTAGAAGGCAGTAGTGTGGCCTGTCCGAACTGTATGTGAGGGTTGAAAGTGTGGGTCAGCCATGTGTCCTAATTTAGAAAGTGCAGGGATATATTGTTGGTCTCAGGCATAGCAGGCTCCAAGTTTTTTTGGTAATGTCATTAGGAATGTACCAGTCATCATTTGAGTGCTGCTTCCCTCTGTATTAAAACTTCATTCTTGGGTACCCATTCCTTCCTCCGGTAGCCTCAGGCTTACAGTCCCTGCTGCTTTCTTTATAAGTTTCTTGTTATAGATCAGTTGGGATAATACTTTCAAGGGTCTCAAGTTCAAATACTGGGGTTGAGTGCTTAGTGGTAAAGCACTTACCTAGCACATGTGAGGCCCTGTGTTGAATCCCCTGCGCGGGGTGGTGGATGGGGGAGTCAAGTTCAAATACTGTCAGGATTCAGGTAGGAAAGTGTATGATTTAAATCACGAAGAAGTGGCTGTGTACAGACTGTGGAAGACTTTGTTATATCCTGCCTAAGGGTGTAGATGTTGTTTTTCTGTCTGAGACTTATTCATGGGGTTGGCTGAAAGTTTGAGGCTCATAACAATTCAAACCTACGTCTGTTCTTTCTACCCTGGCATTTCATCTTGCGTGAAACTCCGACCGCCCCTTTCCTAACATAGGGCTCAGGGATAATTTATTTCAAGTCTCTAGCACTGTACCTGGTGCATGGTAAGGTGTAAAATAGTTGATAATCGTCAAAGCAGCATACACATATTATACTATTATTGGAAAAGATGTGAATATAAGGGTGAAAATCCCACCTTACTTTTAAACTAATGCATGGGTGGATCCTGATTTATGTTCTAAATGAGAAGAGAAAAGAAATGGGAGCCCTGAGAAGTTCAGCTGTGGTGGGTGGGTCTAAGTCCACTGTGCCTATGGGGAGGGAGGAGATGGGCTGACCAGAGTATTGACCCAAGTCTGCAAGTGTGGCTCTGGCTCTGCATGAGGGAAAAGAACGGCCAGAAGCCAGGACCTCATAGTGTCACCAGTAAGCACGCCATCTAGCAGAGCACTTACAGTGCAAAATTACTTGTAGTGTTGGCTCAAATCCAGGGCCTCATGCATGCTAGGTAAGTGCTTTGCCACTGATTCACACCCCCAGCCTGCAAAATTACTTTAAAAATGGCCAAAGGAGCCAAGTAAGGCGGTACAGGAGTCTGGGAAGCTGAGGTAGGAGTATGGCAAGTTCAAGTCTAGCCTGGGAAACTTGGCAACTTAGTGAGACCCTGTCTCAAAATAATAATAAAAGGTCTGAAGATGTTTGTTGCAGTTCAGTTTATGATAACAGAAAACTAAAAAGCAATGCAAACTTTCAAAACTAGGAAACTAGTTAAATAAATTGTGCTATATCCATTTATTGAGGGAGTAATATTTATTCTACAAATAATAATTTTAGGATCTCTGCAGATGAGTATTGATAGGAAAAGTTGTTCCCATTTTTTATATGTTCTATGTCAAGAGGGGTCTAGACTTATAATGCAATGGGTACAAGTCAATCTCACTTTTATGAAACAACAAAAAAGTGTATTTTAAAAGATCTTGAAGGATTCATATCAAGGTATTAACAGTGGATCTCTGGTAGTACTGTTCTGGAGGCTTTAAGAAGTTCTTATTTCTGGGCCAGGGATTTAGGTCCGTGGTTCTGCTGCCTGCCTCACAAGTGAAAGGTTCCAAGATCAATCCCTGGTACCAAAAAAAAAAAAAAAAGGTTCTTATTTCTGCTCATGTGTGTTTTAAAATTTTCTACACTAGACAAGCCTTTCTTTTGCAATAAGAAAAAATGAAAACTTAAAAAAAAAGGTGTGGTGACATATGCGCAGAGATCAAAGTGTGGCTTAACAGGAGCTGAGCTCATTCAGGACTGCAATGAAAGGAGGTGGTGGACCTTGCACCCAGTGTGAAGGAGGCTGGGAGGTGTCAGGAGAGAAGGCCTGGGGCAGGACCAGCACCAGTTTGGGGGCACACACATGGCCAGTTCTTTGATTCCTCAATATGGTCATCTGCCATTCTGTCCACACTTCCAGCAAGGTTCTCCAGAGTGAACATTAAGCATCGATGCAGGTCTGGAAGGGATTTATGTCCATTGATGTTGCTTGTACTTCAAGAGGCCCTGATTCTATAAACTCTACTGATCGAAGTTGAAAAGAAATTGGAAGAGATTGTGGTGGGAGCAGCTATTAGCAGATTTGGCCAAATGGTGGCACTGTATGCCAGAATATCAGAGCTCAGGTCACTGGCCCAAAGTTAGACTGGAGCAGTGACTCTGTACCAGGATGCCACCAGGGGGCAGCAGAAGGTAAGGGCCACTTCTGCACTTGTCAACAGAGTACACCTCCCTCCCCTGCTTCCCATACACCTCCTTGCTGCAAGCCTCAGCTCTCACCATGCCTTTTCCTCCCTCCTCTGTCCCCCTTGCATTCCCCACTGAGCACCTTTTGGGCACCAGAGTCTGGAAAGATAAGGGAGAGATCTTTGAGGATGAGGTGGGAGAGGGCTGAGGGAGGGGTGTGTGTGTGTGTGTGTGTGTGTGTGTGTGTGTGAGTAGTAGTAGTAGATGTGTGAAATGTAACTAGGAGAGAGGTCTTTGGGCTGGAAAAAGGTGTCTAGTAGCTGGGTATGGTGGCAAATGCCTGTAATCCGTACACTCTGGGAGACTGAGGCAAGAGTATTGCTAGTCCAAGCTCAGCCTGGACGCTTAGTGATTTGGCGAGAAGCTGTTTCAAAATTTTAAAAATGAGAGAGAAAGTTTGTGTGTGAGGGAAGTAAAAGGGCTGGGAAATGTAGCTTAGCACAAAGGCACTGGGTTCAATCCCCAGTACCTCAAAAAAAAAGTGGCAAGTTAGTATATGTGCTGCCGAAGCAAGCACAAAAAAGGGGCAAGAGGGCCAGGGATTTAGCTCAGTGGTTTCGCCGCCCGCTGCTCAAGCGCAAGGACCCAAGTTCGATCCCCAGTACCAAAAAAAAAGTGGCAAGTTAGAAAAGCCAAGTAATCCCAGGTGGCTCAAGCTTGATCAACAGGGAGAGTGAAAAGTTAAGGCGAGAGGGAGTTAGGGGACTAACTGAATATTTCCTAGACAACTGGAAGATTCTGAGCAGGTGAAGCAATAATGAGATTTATTTTTAAGGACGACCCCGCTGGCCAGTGTGTGGAGGAAGGCTGAGGGGTTGCTGGTGGTCAGGAGATCCTTTGTTAGGAAGGTGTTGCTGTAGTACAGAGGAGAAATAGCTGCAGGCCAGACATGGTGTGTAGATAGGAGGAGGAAATAGATTTGGACATACTTGGGAAGTAGACTTACTAATCCATTAGCTGCGCAAGGGTTAGGTAAGAGACAAGAAGGTATCAGTATGATTCCCAGATTTCCTGCATAAGCAATTTAATGGATGGTTTGTTCTTTTCTTTTCCTTTCTTTCTCCACTTCCTACCTCCTCCCTTATTTTCCTTCCTTTCTTGCACTGAGAGTTAAACCCAGGGCCTTGTACATGCTAAACAAATACTGCATCCCTAAGCTACACCTCAGCCTGATCTGTCCTTTTCTTTCTTCTTTTTTATTGTTGGCTTGTTTTTTGAGATAGGGTCTTGTTCCTTAATATTTATTTTTATTCTTTTTTTTTTTTTGGTACTGGGGATCAAACTCGGGTCCTTGTGCTTGCGCACCAGGCGGCAAAACCACTGAGCTACATCCCCGGCCCAAGACAGGGTCTTGTTGTAAAGCTCAGACTGTCCTGGAACTCACTATGTAGCCTAGACTGGCCTTTGGAGGACTGGGATTATAAATGTATGCCATCATGCCTGGGTTGATTTGTCATTTTCTCAGTGAGCAGTAATTAAGAAGGAGTTGGTGGGTCTAAGATAGTTTTGAACAGGTTAACTTTGAGTTGCTTAGAGACATTTAAAAAGAGGCATCAAACAGAAAGTTCTATAATCTGTTCTGAAGCTCAGAAGAAAGGTCAGAGTTGAACCTCTAAATTTGGAATCCATTGGTTCATAGAAGATGCAATGAAAACCATGGCAATGGCTGAGATGAGTCAGGGAAATAAGTGGTAAGGAGAAGGCCCAGAGGATGTCAACATTCATAGATCAAGTAAAAGAGAGTCAACTGAGGAGAGACTTGAGATGCTGTGTTGACCCCAGTGGAAAACTTGGCGCAAGGCATCAAAGAGTCCAGGGAAGGACAGTGTTTCTGATACAGAAAATAATACTGGAGATGAAATAAGAAATATTGTATCTCCCAACCTGTTAGATGTCTGATATGTCAAGCTCATGCTCTCTAAAAATTGAAGAATTTTAGGAACAAAGGAGGTTAAGAGTAGGAAGATATTTATTGATAGGATAGCTCCTCAGGGGTTGGAGAGGGACCTAAGTGGGTAGCCAGGGGACCCCACTCTACAGGGGAGTTTTATAAAGTAAAATCCATGTGGGTACAACATGGGCCACAGCCATGATCATCCAATAAGGTTACAAGTGTAGCCACTGAGGTAATAGTGGTCCAATTGGGAAACAAGTCACGTAACAAGCGTGGATGGAAAGAATACAGACTTCTCCTAGGAAATGGTGGGTCCAGACGTCTCTGGTCACCCTACAGGGTGGTTGATGTCCATCTAGACTTCATTAGGCCCAGTGTTTGTCCTCTGAGGAAGTATGCAGGTCTGGTCATCTTTGTCTTTATCTTGAGGCCGTCTCCACCAGAAGTGTCTCTGGCCACAGTTGTGATGTATTTCACCTTTGTCCTGGCTCTCTGGAGGACCTAGTCCTATCTGTCTATAATATTTTTATCTAACTCAGCTGTTTATAATATTTCCAGAAGAAGGGAGCACTCAGCGGCTGGAAGCTACGAGGTCAAGAAACATGAGAGATGTCAAGTGGTCATTAACACAGAGGGCCCTGGGAACTTGCCTAGTTTGGCTTCTGTGGAGCAATGGGAATGGAGGCCAGCTTCGAGTGGACTGAAGAGGGAGCAGGGGTGGGGAGGAGAGCCTGCATACAGACGTCTTTCCAGAGCCCTGTGAGCTGCTTATCTCTGAGAAGAAACAGCTGGGGAAGGAACTGGTGGGGGTTGCTGTCCTGGCATCATGTTTGAAGTGGGCAACAGCGGGACATGTTTGGATGCTAATGAGAAGGATATAGCAAGAAATTTGTGTGGGAGAGAGAGAAAGGTCTGGGTTTCCAATCTTTGCCCAAGCCTCTGCCTCAGGCTTGGATACTCTTCCCCACGTCACACCTGCTCATTTCCTATGGGTCCTTCAAGGACCAGCTCCAATGTTACTGTTCCTCTTGGACTTTGTCCCAGGACACCTTTGCCCCTCTCTGCTCATGACTTTTAGAGCTGGATCATAGCTGGTCTCATTGTCTACTACTGAGGGCAGAGACCATTGCAGCAGTGTCTGCACCTAGCATGGGATCTGCCATGCATTTTGTTGGACAACTGGGTGGATGAATGGGTGAAGGGTCAGCCCCCTTGACCTTACTGTGAAGGGTGAGATGAGGGGTTGCAGATTGACTGAGAGAATCGGTTATTTCTCTCAGTGTCTATTTGTGTGTGGGTTTTGTATTTTTTTCTTATAGTTTTAGACCCTTGTGTTTTCTTAAGAAATGCAGTTTAAGGGAAGGGCCCAATGTAGACCAAAAATTTAAAAAAATAAGAAATGCAGATAATCCTTGTTCCCATCAGTCCACCCACAGCTACCCAGCTAGTCAGGAGGTCAGAGGTGAGGGGAGCAGTCCGGGGGATGAAGGAGGCACCTGAATTCCTTTCTCCCTGCACCCTGCCAGAAGAGCACCCAGCAGGTGTTCTCTAAATAAGATAAGAAGCAGCAGAACCCTCTGGAATGTAAACATCAGCTAAGACCAGGCCCCCTCCTCTCCAGGAAGCTTCCATTTTCTTTCATGTACAATGGAGTCCACATTCTTTCTCAGGCCTTAGTTTTGGAGTGAGGGGGTAGGTGTGTGTATGTGTGTGGGGGGTGGATTTCAGCCTCTAAAATCTTTGACTTTTCAGTTTTATCTACCTTCCTAAGCCCTAGTCTCTGTCTCTGGATCTGTCTTTGCATTGTTATGGTTTCCTTCTCTTATACAGGGTTGGGCATTGGAACTTGGAGTGGAACTTTTCATTTTAATCGATATATGGAAATCTCTTAGGTTTAGGCTGGAAGTTTTTGACTCCTGCTATGAGATTCTCTTTCTTGTCCTTTCTAGGAAGGTAGAGCAGGCACATTGTATAACAATACAGTGTTCATTGAAATATATGATGCCTCACATGGCAAGCTAGAGGTCAGAGCCACATTGGTTCCCAGCCAACCATGGGGCAAGGCTTCTCAAATGCTAAAGGAACCATCTCAGTCTTGAGTTGACAGAGGAGGAGAGAGATCCTGCATGGCAGTTATGGGGATGGCTGCAGGGTGAAGAGAAAGCACACTAAGCCTTGAGTTCAGGAAGTGTGCAGTGCAGACAGGGAGAACTGGGGCAAACTCACAGGAAGCAGTTGGGGGATAGTAGCCAAGCCTTAGGTAAAAAGACTGGGGAGTTAAGGGAGGAGACAAAAATGGGAGTGGAGGAGATGGCAAACAGGGAGAAGATCAGATTTTGTATTTTTAACAGTGGGAAGCCATAAAGGTTGCGGAGTTGGAGAGGGAGTGGTAATGGAGGGGATGTGAATTTAAAGACAGATAACCCTGGAATTAAAGTGTGGATTGCTGAAATGCAGGGTAGAAAGGCAGGTCCTGTTCTTAACTCCTGATCCTCACTCCTAACTGCTGCTACTGTCCCAGAGAGCCCAGAAATATCTGAGTAAGGACCAGGATGGGTGGGATTGGGGGAGCCATGAGAGACACTCTCCTCCCATCCACCAGTCCTGGGATTGCCTAGCCCACGTGTCCATGCATGGCCATGGGTTCTGACTGCACCAGAGCTGGGACCCAAAGCCTTTCCTGCCGCCCAGGTAGCATGGGTCAGAATGAACTATTATGGGGCAGAGAGGACCTGGCACCATCCAAGGAAGCATTTTTCTTTTTCTTTCTTGTTTTTTTTTTTGGTACCGGGGATAGAACTCAGGACCTTGCACTTGCGAGGTAGGCGTGGTGCCACCGAGCTAAATCCCCAACCCTACACATCTTTAAATAAATGCCTCGACCTCCATAACTCCTGAGCCTATTCCAAAAATGCCCCCTACTTTAATTCTGGAAAGGGAGTTTTTCCCAGATCGAGACAGATGACTTTGCAAACCTTCACTCGTGGTGCTCCTATCACTATTTCCTGTCCCTTTGCCCACCTAAGTTCTACTCAACATTATTTGTGAAAATGTTGCCTTCTACCTTCCAGAAGTCTTTCCCCTGCTCCTTCTGCCTGACTACAGCAGAGCTGATCAGCTCTGTAATTCTTGGCCTGATCATTTTTGTCTGGTGACAAAACCAAGCAGACCGTGGTGGACTCAGTCCCTCAGGGTTCCCTGTGGGTGGTGTATGTTTATGCACTCACAGCAGGGGTTAGGTGGAGGGGGCTGTGTGAGGAATCAGGAGGAAAAAGAGTAGAACGTATGTGATGAGGGTGGGGGGGTGGGCAGATTACGGGTGCAGAAGTGCCCAGTTTGAATGGTCAGGGAAATGAAGACACAGGCTTCTCCTTAACTCCTGACGCCCTTGTTAGCACTATTCCCACATGGACACACTGACTATACTCTAGTCGGAGTATTACTTGTATTATTATTGTTATTGTCGTTATTATTATTATTATTATTATTTTGTGGTGCTGGGGATCAAATCCAAAGCTTGCACATGCTAGACAAGAGTTCTACCACTGAGCTTCTCCTCCAGCCAATTATTATTCCATTGGTACTGGGGATTGAATCTAGACCCTTGTGCATGCTCTACCACTGAGCTACACCCTCAGCCCTATAGTTTGTGTATTAGCTGTGCTATAAATTTCCCTCCCTTAATGTGTGACACATCACATCCAGCTGTCCTGGAGAGTGCTTCTTTCCCCACCCTGGCATCCTTTCCCCCTTGCCTCCTGAAGGCCTAAGATTTGAGTTGCTGCTTCTCTGTCTTCTAGACTTGCTGAAAGAATGATTAAAGAGATCCACTTGGTAAATTGGCAAATGCTGAGCTTATAGCCCCAGAGGCTAAGCTTATAGGATCCTGGAAGGAGGGAACTGTGTGACCACTCTGATTCCTTACACAAGGCACCGCACAAACCTCAGGCTGCCTCACTGGGAAGCGGAGAAGCAGACCACCCTCCTGACTGTAGGAGCAAATCTTAGAAAATCCTTCCTTTGAGCAAAACCTGCCCACTTGGTGTCCACACCTTGGTCTGGTTGTGGTCCTGGAAATTATAAAGACTGGATCTAATTTATCTTCTGTTAAGTAGCAATCCTGAAGATATTTCCATCAAACAGATATGAGGGGAACTTAGAGAAGACCTAAGGCAAAATCTGCGTTGTGTCAGACCCAGAGAGAAGAGCCTGGTTCCAGTTGCAGAGTGAGTCAGCCTGACACGGACCCAGGGAATCTTTCTTATCCCCAAGTGGCTTATTCTCCAGGCCAAGCTCTCCTCTGATATCCCAATTTAATCTGCTTATTCCAATTTTCTTTCAGTTGTGTGTGTGTGTGTGTGTGTGTGTGTGTGTAGTCTGTCTCTCCCTGAGTTCAGACTATAGTTTATGTGCTGTCTTGCCCACAGGGCCCAGGGCACAGTGTGGCCAAGAAGCACTCAGAGTAGCTGCTGCCCATTGGCTTCCTTACGCATACTCCATGCTTCAATCCTTTCAGTTCCACCCAGTACTCCTGGATGGGATCCTCGGAAGGATGAAGCAGCCCAGGCCTATCGGTGAGTGAGTTGCACAGGGTCTGGCTATAGGAAGAGATGGGCGCGGTCATGCCTGGTAAGCAGCAAATATGGCCCTAGGCTGCTGCCCAGTTGTGATGACCTTGAGACACTGCTTATGTATCAGCTGGAAAGTAGCCACCACCTGTGCTGTCCGAGCACCCCCCCCCCAACCATGTCATTTTCCTGGAATCCCTTCCACCCAGCAGCTCCTAGGCCCTATTTTCCCTGGCAGGGACTCCATCTCTGGGCAGAGGAGGAATTTAAGCTCCTAATCTCCTTGGTCTGAACTCAAACCTGGATTAAGGCTGCAAGTCCACCATCCCTTAACTGAACTCTTGGGTCCAGATGATTCTCAGCATTCAGAATCCTTTTGATTTTTGTCACTTCCTTATCACTGGGACAAAAATCCGACACCCACAACTTAAAGGACAGGTTTATTTTGGCTCATGGTTATAGTCTCTGGTCTGCTGGCCCCAAGGCAGAAATGGCACGGTGGAAAGGCCTGGGTAGAGGAAAGCTGCTAACATCATGATGGCCAAAAGCAGAGAGTGAAGGGAGGAGCCAGCGCAGGAGATACACCCTTCCAGGTCCTAGTGAGCCACCTCTCCACTTGACCCCACCCACTAACAGCATGTTAGCTTTAGTGCCCCCCTGGCCCCCCTCCAGGTGCAGTCACCTTCCAAGGACACCCAGATCTAAACTGTAACAGCTGCCTTTTAAAGATGATTTTGCATTGCTTGGTGGGAGCCTGAACAAGGCAGAGAACTTTCTGGGAAGGGCTGGGTTGGGGTTATAGAAGTTCGTAGGTGGTGCCAGATGACAGACAGTTCTTGGGAGACCCCTGGAAGGCTTTGATTGTCCAGCCAACGGGGATCTCAAACCCCTGAGAAGCACCATGTGGCTAGGCCTGGTGCTAGACAGGGCTCCAGGCAGTGCTGAGGTGGGTGGGAGGGATTTGAGAGCCTGGTGGGGGCAGAACCACATTCTTCAGGTAGGAAGTCATTTCCTTATCTAGATCTGAGGCCTTGGGGCAGCTGGAGGTTGGCATCCTTGATGATAGCTGTAGGGACAAGACCCTTTTGTTGGTGCTTTTGGCTCAGTTTAGGCCTACTGCAGGCTGCTCCTGCTAGCATAAGGTTATCTCCCTGATGATGTACTGTCTGAGGCTGGGCATTTGCCCACCTGCATGCTCTTGTCACTGCTGCAGCCAAGAAAAAAGATTTAAAGTCTCTGGGGCCTTAATCACACAACTCAAGAAAAGCCAGTGAGCTTATATGTATTGAGTACGTACTACGTGCTAGGCTTGCAGTTGAGTCTGAGGGACTCTGTTCTCATTATTGTCTCATATGGGATGTATGCCTCTCACTACACAAGTCCTAGCATCCCTCATGCTCCAGTTCTGCCACAAATCATCTCCCGACACATGTAACATTTACTGTCGTGCCATTACTTGGCTCTGATTGGCCTTGTGACTTCTCTTGTATCCTTGTCTTATGTTTTGTTGTTCAATTTTTTTTTTTTTTTTTTTGCTTGAATGCTCTGTATTTTGAATTAGGGCTGAAAACAAAAGTCTGGACCTAGATCCAAGCTGTCTCACTAGTAGGCACCTAACCCTTCTTTCTTGAACATGTGTAGAATGTAGTAGTAACCCCATAGAAGGATAGTAAAGGCCTTCTTCAAAGGAGAAGTAGTAAGTGGTGTTGCATCTTAAAGGATGTGCATTGAATATTCCTAAAGGAAAGCAAGATTTAATGATTTAGCAACTTCCAATTACAAAGACCATTTAGGCGACTGAGGAATGCTGTGTAATTTCTATGCCTGGGAAATGTGAAATATGGAAGCAGTCATATTTTACTTGAGTTTACTATTGCTTCCATATGCTTTAATTTTAATTCAGCAGCTTTTGTAACATATGGGATTTTCCTCTGGCTAGAGTCACTTTCCAGAAGACTCCTTGGGCTTCTGAAAGTTGGGGTATGTGTGAGGTAGGCCCACAGGTTGAGCACATTCAACCATTCTGTCATTAGGTTGTATTTCTTGGGACAAAGAGGAGCTACTAAGGTAAAAAGATACCTGTTGACATCTTGAAAAATCCCCCTGTGCTCCTCCTTTCCTTGGGATTCTACCTGCAGAGCTCCATCTTAGCAGGTTATTTGTTCATTCACTCATTTATGCAGAAGTTGATGGGAGCAGATTATTAAATTTGGGAAGCTTGCTTGCCAAAATCAAACCACTAGTACCTTAAAATTGACCGTGGCAGGTTGGGACATTTTTTGTCTTTATAAAAGAAAACATCGCACCGTTTACTGATGACTTAATATGTATTGGAATTTTTCTAGGAGCCAGGGTACAATATTGAGCAGAACAGCCCAATCTCTGCCCTCAGGGAGCTTGCAGCTTTGAGCTGCACTGTCAGGTCCAGTACAAACAGCCATTAAGTACTAGTCACTAATATGATTACTTAAACCTAAATTAAGTTAAATAAAATTTACAAAGCCTTTTCTCAGTTGTATTAGTCTTATTTTAAGTCATATGTGGTTCGTGAGTACCATACTGGACAGCACAGATAAAGTACCTTGCCTGCACTGTGGAAAGCTGGCTTGGAGGTACTGCCTGGAGTCAGGAGGATGAAGTGGCACAACAGGTGAGGCAGAAGGACCATTTATCCAAATCCAGACTAGAACTTCAAAACAGCAAGCCCAATGGCCCTAGAAAAATGGCTTTTAAACTTTTTAAATTTAGAACTGGGCCACAGATTTAGCTTAGTGGTTCCGGCGCCTGTCTTGCAAGCACAAGGTCCCTGGTACCAAAAACAAAACAAAAAAAACCAACCAAACAAACAAAAAAATTAGAGCTGGGTATGTGATGCACACCTGAATTCCAGCAGTCAGGAGGCTAAGGAAGGAGGATCGCCATGAGTTTGAGGCCAGACTGGGCTACACAGCAAGATCCTGTCTCAAAAAACAAACCAAAAACCACCACCACCACAACAGAAACACTTTAAAATTGAAATCCAAAGGGTTATATATATGGTTTCATGAAATAGAATAACAATATTCAACCCTATCATGTGGATGCATTCTGATCTAGTTAATCCTACCATAGTCTATTACTTTTATATATAATAATAAATATAAATATATGAATGTTTGTATACTGGTTGGCCAATTTTTCTGGTCACGTTCTTCTGAAAAATCCTGCTTTATCCATCAGTGGGGAGTGGGCAGGGTGAAGGGGTGAACAGTAGAAAAGTGATGCTGCTGAAAAAGGCATCCTGGGAAAGGAGACAGTGGCTCTTAGGAGGGGCCCAGCAGACGTAGCTCAAGGAGTGGAGGGCTGGGGCTGCAAACAAGGGGCTGAAAGTTCACTCCTCACTCTTCCGGTGGCCTCCAAGCCTCTGCCTTCCCCCTCTCTCACTCATCTTGGCTCCCGGCACCTTTAATCTGGCCTTGAGTGTAAATCATTAGCTGCAGGAGTGGACACAATGCAGGCCTCAAACACAGGCAGAGGTGGGAAGGGCCTGGAGGGAGCTCATCTGTGTAAACAAATGACTTCAGCTCTTCAGAAGGGGAGGAGGTGGGGAGAGGTCAGCCAACCTGGTGTGTGTGCAGGGGGCAGTAACCCTGCTGCTGTAGGTTACAGGGCAAGAAAGGAGCCTGTGTGTTTTAGGGTTAGAGCATTGTAATTCTCTGAGTCCCCCAGCATTTTGCCCTTTCCAGTTCCTCTGCTGTTCAGTGTAGAGGACTGTAGGGCTCACCCCCATGCAAGGGGTGTCCAGGGCAGTGGTGGAGCAGTGCTTGGGCCTCTTTCTATGCAAGCTAGGTGCAAAATCCATCATCCTTCACGTTTGAAATCTACGGGAGAGGGAGTTCTGTGTAACTCTAGGGGGCAGAGCCGGGTGTAGACATTTAGAAGGAGGTCGAATTCAGCCCAGTAGAAGGACCAATAATGTTTTCCTGGACTGATAATGCTCCAGTAACTAGAGTGTCCAAGGGAGGCTGCACTGTGGTAAAATCTTCACACAGAGGCCATGTTATAAAGAATCCACTTGTCAAAAACACAGGCTTGGGGCTGGGGATTTAGCTCAGTGGTTTCGCTGCCTGCTGTGAAAGCACAAGGACCCGAGTTCAATCCCCAGTACCAAAAAACCAAAAAAAAACCAGGCTCTTTGTTGTGAGAAAAAGGAAAGCTTATTCTAGTGAATAGGGACTAGAATCAGGGACTAAAATCAGGAGATTCTAGCAGCTAGCAGGGAAAGATTTCATCTGTGAGTGGATGGGCTAACCTTGGGAGAGAGTATAGCAGCCACCAGGGAGGGAAGACTATACTTATATAGATTTTGGGGAAGGAGCTAGGAATTTTTATGACTTGGATGCCCAGGGGTGATCTTCTCAGGTGGGTATGCAGTTACTGGACTTCTTGGAGCGAGGTGGGTTGTAAATCACATTTTGAGTCCATTTGCCCTATTTACTGGGAAGCTGCTGTTGTTTGCTGAAAGCAATTTGTTTGCTTTTTCCTTTTGGTTTATGGCAGGCCTGACAGACCAGATATCAGGAAGGCCACAAAGAAGATTCCTTCTTGGAGAGGCCAAATTCATTCATTCATTAATTCAACACATTTATTGACCACCTAGTATATGCCAGGTAATATACTAATACACAGATGCTGGAGTCCCTGCTAAAGACCAAGCAGAAAAAAATCCCTAACTACCTGGACTGACATGGGTGGTAAGTGAGGGGAGTAGGAAGACAGGCACAGGGAAATCTGGAATTCCAGGGTTGCAAAATGTGTGGAATTGTAAGGAACTTCATGACGTACTTCCACCTGCATTGTTTTAGCTGATGCTCATAACATTTCCAAACATAGTTGGGGTAGGCCGGCCATTGTCTTCTACTTACTTATGTACTCAAGAAAGAAGTATCAGCTAGACATGGTGGCATATGCCTCTAATCCCAACACTCGGAGTCTGAGGGCCCAGGTTGCAAGTTTAACACAAGTCCGGGCAATTTAGAAACTTGGTAAAATCCTTTCTCCAAGGGCTGCGGATGTACCTCCGGGCTAAGGCCCTGTGCTTAATCTCCCATTAGCCCTCTACCCTGCAAAGGAATTTCTTTCTTCTTTCTTCTTTCCTCTTTCTTCCTTCCTCTTCCTCTTCCTCTTCTTCTTCTTTTTTTCTGTTCTGGGGATTGAACCCAGGGCCTTACATATGCTGGTCAAGTGCTCTTCCACTGAGCTACCCCCTGCCCTTAAATAATTTTATTTCACTAGTGAAAAAAACTCAAGGCTCAGAGGGTGGCTGACTCAGGGCCACAGAGGCAGTGAGAGGGCTGGGACAAGGATTCAGACTGTAAAGCTACAGTTTCTTTTTTTACCTTGGTGGGTGACCCAGATCGGGTGGGACAGGAATATTCCTCTCCTTACCTCCTTTCACCATAGATAGCTAAGGCTTCCCTCAGGAGTTAGGAGTGGGGAGAGCCACTCTGCTGCCCTGGGTGAGGAACTTGGGTGGAATGAGTGGGTCTGTGCCCACCCTTTCCTCCCTAGTGTCTAGGGGCCTCAGATTGTGACAAGCTTTCCAGAGGAATGGGGCGGGACAACCATGGAACCTGGGGACAGTACATCTGAATTCTAGTGCTCAGCTGAGATTTAACATCAGACCTTAAACTGCGCATTGTGGCACACGCCCTGTAACCCCAGTGCTCTGGAAGGCTGAGACCAGAGGATTGCATGTTCAAGTCTAGCTTGGGCAACATAAACATAGCATAGGGCCGGGGATTTAGTTCAGTGGTTCTGCCGCCTGCCTCAAAAGTGCAAGGTTCCGAGTTCGATCCCTGGTACCAAAAAATAAATAAAAATAAAACATAAACATAGTATCCCTGTCTCTAAAAATAAAATGGACTGGGGATGTAGTTCAGTGTGAAGGGCCTGGGTTTAATATGAACGCTATACAGCACTTACTGTAAGCCTGAGTAATACCTATAAAAACGTTACATGTGCTAATTAATTTAATCTTCCCAACAGACCCAAGAATTCACTTTTTTTTTTTTTTCGGTACCGGGGATCAAACTCGGGTCCTTGCGCTTGCGCAGCAGGCGGCGAAACCACTGAGCTATATCCCCGGCCCAAGAATTCACTTTTTAATTTTGATTTTTATTAGGACATGTTTGGTGTACATAATGATTACACTCATTGTGGGGAGTTGGTACAGGTACATAACACATCTAAATTCTTTTTACATTCCCTTCTCCTCCCCTCCCGCTATCTCTTGATGCCCTTTCCATTTAGGAAAGCTCTACCTCCCTCGAATTCACTTTTTTTTAAAGCCTTAATTTAAGAACAAGCAGACCAAGGAACTAAGAGGTTAAGGCACTTGCTCAAGGTTCCCGAGCCAGTGACTGGCTCGCTGGGATTCGACCCTGGCAGACCGATTCTGGGTCAGCCTGGCAGCCACACCTGGGGGCAGGGCCCTCTGTGCTCTTGCTAGCCCTCAGCGGACACCCGGCCCGCCCTCCTCCGCCTGACCAGACGGAGGAGTCCTCCAGGCTGGCAGGGCGGAGGGGCAGGAGGAACTGGAAGTGAAAGCAGTATTGCCTTCCCCCTTAGCCCCTGCTAAGGTTAAGCCAGGCGGAGCGCAGAGCGAGCTGGGCAGCCCGGGAGCGAGGGAGGCCGCACGGGAAGGCGGGACCCCGAGGTGCAGGTGGGGGAGCAGTCCTGGATCCTCGCCCGGACACGCCGAGTAGGGAAGCCGCGTGCGTTTCCGCACCCTCCCTCTGTTGAGTCTTCAGATCCTGGCAACTCGCTGGACAGCGGTCTGGGAGGGCGCTCGGGTCCCCGCCCTGCGGCTGCCCCGCTCGCGTCAGCAGGTGGCGCTGTGGTGTCCCCTGCCCTTCGGGGGCGCGAAGGCCCAAGGTCTTCCCGCTAGTCAGCCGCCTCACAGAGCCCGGGGGGCCTCCCACCCTCCACCCGCAGCTGGAAGACTCCTGGTGTCCAGTTTGTCCTGGGAGCGCCCATGGCGAGTCCCCGGACACTGCAACCTCCCTCAGACTCCTAAGAGTCGGGAGCTCTTTTCTATCCTAATTTTTAAGAGGAAAAATTCCAGCCGTATGCGTGCATGCGTGTATGTGTGCGCGCGTGCGTGTGGGTGTGGTAAGAGATGAATATTAAAAAGCAATCTTAAACATTGTTTTTGGAGAAAATAAATGGAAAACATTTTATGTATCCATTTTTAAAAACTAAGCTTTCATGTTGAGATCCTTGTAGACTGCTGTAAGAAATCCCTCATACAGAAAGATTACATGCCTGGATCCTTTACCTAGTTTCCCCCGATCGTAACATCTTGCAAAACTACAGTACAGTATCAGATTCAGAATATTGGCGTTGATAAGATAGAGAGCATTCCCAGTACAGACAAGGACCCCATGTTGTCCTTTATAACCACCCCCCTTTCTTGCTGCCCTGTGCCCTCCTTGTCCTCTGGCAAACTGCTCTTCCTTTCTAACTTCATATCAACGGACACATACAGCGTGACACTTCTTTTTTTTCTTTTTGCTGGTATTAGAGATTGAACCCAAGGCTTTTGCACTAGGCTAAATCCCTGGCTCTTTTAAATTTATTTTCATTTTGAGCCAGGGTCTCCCTAAATTGCCCATGCAGGATTCCAACTTGGCTTGTTTCACTCAGCATAATTCTCTGGAGATTCAATCAGGTCGTTGTGTGTATCAAGAGTTCACTTCTTTTTATTGCCCAAGAGAATTCCATGGCACGGATGTATCCTGGTTTGTTTAACCATTCACCTATTGAAGAGCAACTGAATCATTCCCAGTTTTTAGTTAGTAAGAATAAAGCTGCTATTCTTAACAGAGTGTGTGTGTGTGTGTGTGTGTGTGTGTGTGTGTGTGAACAGTTTTTATTTTTCTAGGATAAATGCCCGGAAGTAGAACTACTGAGTTGTATGTTCAGCTTTTTCTTGGAAGGTAGAGGTGGTGTTGGGGACTGAGCCCAGGGCCTGAACTACATCCCTAGCCCATTTTATCTTTTTTTTTGTTTTTTCATTAAGTTTATTGGTACATTTTAGGTATACAATAGAGTTACATTCATCATTGGGAACTTGTACCTTTACATGATGTATCTTGGTTCTTATTTTTTCCCCATTCCCCTGCCCTCCCTTTATCTCCACCCCTCCCTATTTACAAAGCCTTTGTTTCCATTTTTTCCTTTTCTCATATTTTTTCCTTTCCCTTCTTTCCTTTCCCCTACCTCTCCCACTTCCCCTACCCCTTTAGACCTTTTCTTCCTATTTTACATTATCAATTATGTATTTTGTTTCTTTCTTTCTTTTTTGGTACCGAGGATCGAACACGGGTCCTTACACTTTTGAGGCAGGCGGTAGAACCACTGAACTAAATCCCCAGCCCTCAATTATACCTTTTGATCCTTATTTACACTTTTAGTTTCTCACACCAGAGAAACTATTTGGTATTTATACATGTGTGTCCTATTTATTTCACTTAAGAGTATTGCCTCAATGTGCATCCATTTAGCTATAAATGCCTGTAGTTTCTCATTCTTTATGGCTGAGTAGTACTCCATTAAAAAAAAACCCCACATCTTCTTTATCCAGTCTCCAGTTGATGGGCAATTGGGCTGTTTCTAAGATTTAGCTATTACAAACTGTGCTGCTATAAACATGGGTGTGCATATATTGCTGTGGTATAATTCTTTTAATTCTTTTGGGGAGATACCCAGCAGAGGAATAACTAGGTCAAATGGGACCTCTAATCCTAGTTTTTTATTTACTTATTTTGGTACCAGGGATTAAACTCGGGTCCTTGCTCTTGCGAGGCAGGTGCTCTAATCCTAGTTTTTTGAGGTATCTGCATATTGATTTCCACAGTGGTTGTACCAGTCTGTACTCCACCAACAATGGAGAAGATTTCCTTTCTTCCACAAGCCTGCCAGCATTTGTTATTGGTTGATTTCTTTCTTTCTTTTTTTTTTGTACTGGGGATCGAACTCTGGACCTTGTGCTTTCGAGGCAGGCGGTGGAACCACTGAGCTAAATCCCCAGACCATTGGTTGATTTCTTGAAAGCAGCCATTCCTTCTGGGGTAAGGTGGAATCTCAGTGTTGTTTTCATCTGCATCTCTCAAATGACCAGTGATGTTGAACATTTTTTCATATATTTATTTGCTGCTTTTACTTCTTTGTCTGAGAAATGTCTGTTCATTTCAGATGCCCATTTTTGAATTGGGTCTTTATATTTGGAGGGTCTGATTTTTAAAAGTTTTTTATATATTCTAGATAGTAGTCCTTTGTCTGAGGAACAGCTGATAAGATTTTTTCC
Organism: Heterocephalus glaber; assembly: GCF_053883595.1. Lineage (NCBI taxonomy): Eukaryota > Metazoa > Chordata > Mammalia > Rodentia > Bathyergidae > Heterocephalus > Heterocephalus glaber. The sequence continues at coordinate 1,738,896 of NW_028258185.1, forward strand.
TGCATTGTTGGTAGTCTCTTAGCTTTGTTGGTGGTTTCTCTCGCAGTGCAGAAGCTTTTTAATACGATGAGATCCCAGTTGTTGATTCTTTGTGCTAGCTCCCATGCTATTCAGGTTTTGTTCATAAAGTCTTTTCCTGTGCCACTGTCTTCAAGAGTTCTACCTAACTTATCTTCCAGCAAATTTAGTGTTTCTGTTTCAATATTTAGATTCTTAATCCACTTCAATTTTAGTTTAGTGCATGGTGAAAGATAGGGGTCTAGTTTTAATCTTTGGCAGGTTGAAATCCAGTTTTTCCAACACCATTTATTAAATAGGCTATCTTTCCTCCAGTGAGGGTGTTTGGCTCCTTTGTCAAAATGAAGTGGCTGAGTATGTCTGGAGTTGTGTCTGCATCTTCTAATCTGTTCCATTGATCCTCAGGTCTGTTTCTTTGCCAGTACCATGCTGTTTTTATCACAGTGGCTTTGTAATATAGTTTCAAGTTGGGGATTGTGATACCCCCTATCTTGTCTCTGTTGCCTAGAATTGGTTTTGCTATTCTAGGTCTCTTCTGGTTCTAAATGAATTTTTTATTTGTTTTCTCTAGTTCTGTGAAGTATACCATTGGGATTTCAATCAGAATTGCATTGAATCTATATAGCAGTTTTGGAAGTATGGTCATTTTCACTATATTGGTTTTTCCTACCCAGGAACAAGGGTTGTCTTTCCATTTTCTTATATCCTCTTTGATCTCTTTTTTTCATAGTGCTGTAGTTTTCAATGTAGAGGTCTTTTGCTTCCTTTGTTAGATTGACTCCTACTTTTTTTTTGGTACTGGGGATCAAACTCAGTACCTTGTGCTTGCAATGCAGGTGTGATGCCATTGCGCTAAATCCCCAGCCCGATATTTCGTTTTTTTGGATGCTATTGTGAAAGGAATTATTTCTCTAATTTCTCTCTCAGAGAGTCTGTTATTTGTGTACAAGAAGGCTATCGAGTGTTGACCTTGTACCCAGTTACTCTACTGAATCTGACAGTTAAGTCTAGGAGTCTTTTGGCAGAGTTTTTTTGGGTCTTCTATGTAGAGTATCATGTCATCTGCAAATGATGACAGTTTAACTTCTTCCTTTCCTATCTTTATTCCTTTTATTTCTTTCTCTTGTATAATTGCTGTGGCTAATGTTTCCAGAACTATATTGGACAGGAGTGGTGATAGTGGGCATCCTTGACTTTAGTTCCTGATTTTAGTGTGAAAGCTTTCAGTTTTTGACCATTTAGCATGATGTTGGCTGTTGGTTTTTCATAGATAGCCTGTATCAGGTTGAGATAAAGACCTTCTGTTCCAATTTTCTGTAGGGTTTTTATCATGAATGGGTATTGGATTTAGTTGAATGCCTTTCCTGCATCTATTGAGACGATCATATGGTATTTGTCATTGGCTCTGTTAATATAGTGTATTACATTTATTGATTTGTGTATGTTGAACCATCCTTGCATCCCTGGGATAAATCTGACTTGGTCAGGGTGTATGATCTTCTTGATAACCCTCTGTATTCTGTTTGCCAATATCTTATTGAGGATTTTTGTATCTATGTTCATTAGGGAGATTGGCCTGTAGTTCTCTTTTGGTTGGATCTTTCTCCGCTTTTGGAATCAAAGTAACACTTGCTTCCAGGAATGAATTTGGAAGTATTGCATCCCTTTCAATTTCATTGAAAAGTTTAAAGAGTAGTGGCAATAGTTCTCCTCTAAATGTCTTGTAGAATTCAGCAGTGAAGCCATGAGGACCTGGGCTTTTCTTAGTTGGTAAATTTTAAATTATGTTTTCAGTTTCACTGATTGAAATTGGGGTGTTTAGAATTTTTGTATCTTCTTCGTTCAACTTTCGCAATTCATATGTATCTAGGAATCTGTTCATTCCTCCTGTGTTTTCCATTTTATTAGAGTACAGGTCCTCAAAGTAGGTACTGATGATCTTCTGGATTTCTGCTGGGTTTGTTGTAATTTCACCCTTTTCATTCCTAATTGCATGGATTTGGGCCTTTTCTTTTTTGTTGATTTTTTTTGTATTGTTCTCTTAGTTTCCATGGCATTGATTTCTGCTCTGATCTTTTTTTTTTTGGTACCAGGGATTGAACTTGGGACCTTGCGCTTGCAAGGCAGGTGCCCAAACCACTGAGCTAAATCCCCGGCCCCTTACTCTGATCTTTATAATTTCCTCCCTTGTATGAGCTTTGGGTTTGTCTTGCTTTTCTTTTTCTAGGAGCTTGAGGTTCAGCATTAGGTTGTTTATTTGAGCTTGCTCTGTTTTCCTAGTATGGGCATTCACTGCTATGAATTTCCCTGGTAGGACTGCTTTCACTGTGTCCCATAGATTCCTGTATGTTGTATTGGCATTCTCATTTAATTGTAAAAACTGTCTAATTTCTTCTTTAATTTCCTCTGTGACCCATTGGTTGTTCAAGAGAGCGTTATTCAATTTCCATGTGTTTGTGGAGTTCTTGTGGTTTCTTATCCTATTGATCTCCAATTTAATTGTACTTTGATCTGATAATATACAGGGGGTAACTTGAATTCCTTTGCATTTACCTTAAACATGTTCCAAGAGCTAGTGTGTGGTCTATTTTGGAGAATGACCCATGTGCAGCTAAAAAGAATGTATATTCTGAGCCAGAGATTTAGCTCAGTGGTGCCACTGCCTTCCTCTCAAGTGCAAGGTCCTGAGTTCGATCCCCAGTAGCAAAAAAAAAAAAAAAGTGTATATTCTGATTTTGTGGGGTGGAACACTCTGCAGACATCTATTAAGTCCATTTGTTCAAAAGCTTGGTTTAGTTCTAGTATTTCATTGTTGATTTTTTGTCTAGATGATCTGTCTATTTGTGACAGTAGGGTATTGAGTCCCTCACTACACTTGTATTAGTGCTTATTTGGTTTTTCATGTCCATTAATATTTGTTTTGTATAGTTGGGGGCAAGGGGGCATTAGTATTTGGTGCATGTATATTTATGATTGTCATCTCTTCCTCTTGGATTGTTCCCTTTACAAGGATGTAGTGACTTTCTTTGTCTCTCTTAATTGGTTTTGGTTTGAAATCGGCTTTGTCTGTAAATAAGATTGTTACCCCTGCTTTTTTCCAGGTTCCTGTCACATGGGGTACTGTTTTCCATCCTTTTACTTTCAGTGTATGAATTTCTTTTTGAATTAAGTGTGTTTCTTGTATACAGCATATTGTTGGATTTTGTTTCTTAATCCATTCTGCCAGTCTGTTTCTTTTGATTGGTGAATTGAGGCCATTAACATTGATGGGTATAACTGATATGCACTGGCTTATCCTTGTCATGTTATTTTCCTGTTGTTGGCTCTTTTATTTTTTATCCCCCTCCCTTTTAATTTCTTGCCTTGCCTGATGGCTTTGCTCTGTTGGGCCTTATGGAGTTGTGACCTCATTGTCTTTTTCTAGGATATTGTTTAGAATTGTTTGGAGTGCTGGTTTGGTATTCATGAAGTTTCTCAGGTGTTCTTTGTTATGGAAATATCTTATTTCCCCATCAATTTTGAAAGATAGTTTTGCAGGATACATCAATCTAGGTTGGAGGTTGCTCTCTTTTAGGGCGTGAAATACCTCACTCCAGTCTCTCCTTGACTTGAAGGTTTGTGTTGAAAAGGCTGCTGTGATTCTGATGGGCTTTCCTTTGTATGTGATTTGTTTCTTTTCTCTAGCTGCTTGTAGTATTTTGTTCTTCTGCTGGGTTTCTGGGATCTTGACTATTATATGTCTAGGTATAGATTTTTTTTTGATTATGGCTAGTTGGAGTCCTATATGCCTCACTTATCTCTATATCAAATTCTTTTGCTCTGTTTGGGAAGTTTTCTGTCATTAATTCTGTGAACAGTTTTTTAAAAATGTTATTTGTACTTTCTTCAGCTTTTTTGTGGACTCCTATCAGTCTTATGTTATTTTTCTTTGCATCATCTAGGAGCTGCTGGATCAATTTCTCATGGTCCCTTACTATTTTTATGTGGTTTTTTTTTTTTTTTTCAGTACCAGGGATCAAACTCAGAACCTTGCACTTGCAAGGTAGGCATGGTGCCACTGAGCTAAATCCCTGGCCCGGTCCCTTATTATTTTTTAAATTTTTTTCCCCTTTACTATGTTTAAGAGATCTACTCCCATCAGTCTTATGTTATTCTTCTTTGCATCGTCTAGCAGCTGCTGAATTGATTTCTTATGATCCCTTATTATTATTATTATTATTATTAATTAAAAAAAATTTTTTGGTACTGGGGATCAAACTCAGGTCCTTGTGCTTGCACAGCAGGTGGCAAAACCACTGAGCTAAATCCCCAGCCCCAGTCCCTTATTATTTTAAGAAATTTTCTTTTCCTGGTCACTAATTGCAATCCTGTCTTCTATATCTGATAGTCTGTCCTCACATTGGCTCATTCTGCTGTGTAAACTTTCAATGGAATTTTTAATCTCCTGGATATCTGTTTGAATCTGTTTTATGTATTCCATTTGTTTCCTATCCTGGGATTCCATCATGTTCCTCAGCTCCTCTATTTTTTTTTTTATCTGTGTCTGCTCTAGAGTTATTAATCATGTCTTGCACTATGGACACAACCTTTGTTGTTATCTGAGAAATTATTTCTGATTTCAGTTTTTCCAGATCCTCTTTTGTTGTCAGTTCAGGGAGTCCAGGTGGTTGAGTATCAGATTGTTCCATCTCATTGCCCTTTGGGGGTTGCCTTAGGTGGTCTGGAAATCTGGTTTTGAGATTTGTTTACATGTCTTCTTATTTCAACAGATGCAGCCTGCTGTGCCTTCCTTGAGGTGACTTTTTGTTCACCCAGTGGTCTTCAGTTCTCAGCAAGCCACTGAGAGGCCTTTTCTGCACTGCTTACCACTGTGCCAATTCCTGCGTTCAGAATGGTGGCCTTCTGGATCCCTGTGCTGCCCTGTTGTCTAGGCAGGGTTCTAGCTGGGGCCTGTGCACACTTGGGATGGTATCTGGGAGTGCCTGGCTGGGGCTGGCCCCCCTGCATAGCTGTTGTCTGGGGAAGCCTTTGGCTGGGGGGACTCGAGGTGCTGGTGTCTGAGCAGGCTTCTGGCTGGGTTCTGCGTGCACTTATCGATGGAATCCCCCATTTTATCTTTTATTGTGAGGCAGGGTCTAAGTTGCTAAATTGCCCAGGCTGGGCTGAAGTTTGCCATCTTCCTGCCTTAACCTCTCAGAGTGCTGGGACTACAGGCGTGTGGCAATATGCCCAGATTTTCCTCATTGTGATTTTAATATGCGTTTCCTTAAGGACTAACAATGTGGTATCTTTTCATGTGCTTATGTGCCATCTATATGTCTTCTTCTGGAAAACATCTCTGTGTTCTTTGACCATTTTCTCTTTTTGCTTGCTTGTTTATTTGTTTTGAGACACGGTCTTCCTACATAGCCCATAGCCTTGACCTTAAGGAATTGCTGAGGCATTGTCAAACTCACAATCCTCCAACCTCACCCTTCGGAGTGCTGGGATTACAGGCCTGTTCCCCTGTACCTGGCTTCTGCATCCATTTTCTAATTGGAGTGTTTGTTTTACTGGTGAATTTTGAAAGTTCTTTATGTATTTTAGATATTGGGCCTTGTTGGATGTGTGGTTTGCAAATACTTCCTCCCAGTCTATTGCTTGTCTTTCTATCCTTTTAACAGCTTTGTTCACATAGCACATTTAAAATTTTGAAGTCCAATTTGTTTTGATGGATCATGCTGTTGGTGTTCAGTCTAAGAATTCTGCCTAGCCCTAGATCCCAATGACTTTTCCTTTTTGGTTTTCTAAAAGTTTTACTGCTTTGAACCAAGCATGTGCCTGTAATCCCAGCATTCAAGAGCCTGAGGCAGGAGGTTCTTGAGTTTGAGACCACCCTGGGATCCATAACAAGACCATGTCTCAAAAAATCAAAACCAAAACTAAACACACACACACACACAACTTTTATTTTAGCTTTATATACATATATTTTTTAAAGTTGAATTTGTGATCTAATTTGAATTAATTTTTGTATAAGATATGAGATGATCAAGATGGTTGCTGTTCTTTGTCTATGGATGTTCAGTTTTCTAGCACTGTTTGTTGAAAAGGCTGTGTTCTCCACTGAATTGCTGTTACACCTTTGTCAAATATCATTTAAGAGCTGGGAATTTAGCTCAGTGGTGCCTGCCTCGCAAGTGCAAGGTCCTGAGTTTGATCCCTGATACAAAAGAAAAAAATTAGGTCTGTTTGTGTGGGTCAGTTTCTGGATTCTTCATGGTGTTCCCTTGATCTATGCACTACTCTCCACCAATATCACACAATCTCAATTGCTATACTGTACAAGTCTTCAAATCATTTAGAGTAATTCTTCCCATTTTTCATAATTGTTTCAGCTATTCTAGCTCCTCTGTAGTTCCATATATGGGGAGGGGCAAAAATGTATACATATTTCAGGGAAAAAGAACTTGTATAAATATTTTAATACTAAATTTTTTAACATATCATGAGATTAATATAAGTTACCTTTGGGCTCTACAATTCCAAGAGGTGCTCAAAGTGGGTGGCCAGAAGCTTCCAGACGTTAGTATAGTGAACCACTGCTTGGGTAACCTTGGTCATTGAGATTGCTGCACATGCATTTTCAATTTCTTCTCTACGGGCTGGCAGGGTAGTACTCTTTTTCCTTTCCTGAAGCATGGTTACATTTTTTTAGCATCTGTTCAAACCAAGTTGGAAGAGAACTGAATCAAATTTAGTGGTTTAGGTTCAATGTTGACCTTATAGGGAAATTTGATTTGGTTCTCATCCAGTTCAGTTTATGACCAGAATCATGGAGAGAATTGAGTTTGTGAACTGAGGCACCTATATCTATATCTATATCTTTTTGTTGTTGTTGTTTTTTGATGCAGGGTCTCATTATATAGTTCAGGCTGGCTTTGGGCTCATTATGTAGCTCAGACTGGCCTTAAACTCTCAGTTATCCTCCTGCTTCAGCCTCTCGTGTGCTGGGATTACAGTTCTACACAAACACACTTGGTTTCCACATATATTTTAGAATGTTTATATCTACAGAAGCATTCCATTTACCAGTATTAGTAATAAAACATCCCACTTAATTGATAATATTGGTAATTTGTGTCTTCTCTTTTAAGGTTTGTCAGTGTTGGTGAAGGTTTCATTAGTCTTTTTGAAGTAGTTTTTTGTTTCACTGATTTTTTTTTTCTGTTTTCAACTTCACTGATTTTTGGTCTTTAGTTTTTATTTTGCTTCCTTAGGGTTTATTTGCTCTTCTTTTTCTAGGTTTTTTTTTTTTTTTTTTGGTACTGGAGATCGAACTCGGGTCCTTGTGCTTGCGAGGCAGGTGGTGGCACCACTGAGCTAAATCCCTGGCCCAAATTCAATATATTTTAAATTTTTCTTTGAAACTTCTTTGACACATGTGTTACTTGGCCAGGTATTATTTAGTTCCCAGGTGTTTGGAGATTTTCCTGTTATCTTTCTGTTGTTGACTTCTTTTTTGTTTGTTTTGTTTTTATGAGATGCCGGTCTTGCTATGTAGTTCAGGCTGGCCTGAACTCACTATGTACTATAGTCTAGGCTGGCCTTGAACTCATGGTGATCCTCCTGCCTCAGCCTCCCAACTACTGGGGTTACAGGTATATACCACCATGCCTGGCATGTTGATTTCTAGATTGGTTCCACTGTAGTGCGAGAACACATTCTATGTGATTTAAATTATTTTTAATTTTTTGAGGTTTTTTCTTGGCCCAGGATGTATTTGTTCACTGGACACACAATATGTGTTTTGCAATTGATGGGGCATTTTACAAATGTCAAGTAGATCCTATTGATTGATATGTTATTATTGTTTTTTCTTTTGGGTTTTTTTTTTTTGTTTTTTTTTGAGACAGGGTCTCACTATGTAGCCTAGGCTGGCCTCAAACTCTCTGCAGTCTTCTGCCTTAGCCTCCCAAGAGCTGGGATTACAGGTGTGGGCCAGCATGGCCAGCCTTGATTGGTGTTTTTTAAGAAAGATTCTGATAGCTTTTATTACCATGCTGCAGTAGTATTCCATCTGATATCCCCACATTACATCGTCTTCCTTGAGGCACTCCCAGAAAGCTCACACAGAAGGACTCAGCCACACTGTGTGCAGCAATTCTCATACAGCACTGGTTGGTGTTCGGACTTCAGGTCGCCCTAATAAAGTGTACTCATTTTCCTTTTTTTTTTTTTTTTTTTGGTACCGGGGTTCGAACTCGGGTCTTTGCGCTTGCGCAGCAGGCGGCGAAACCACTGAGCTAAATCCCTGGCCCAAGTGTACTCATTTTTGAGCAAATGTGGAAAAAAATTTGCTATGTTACTGTTTGCTTATAAACATATCATAACACGCCTCACAATTTAAAAACTTTGTTACAGCACTTCATGACATCAATATCTATTTGTGCTTAGTATCAGCCAGTTGTACCAAGCAGCATAAAATGCAAAATGATAGGAAATATAAACATTGATTTGTATTTCAAGTTTATAACATTTTATTTACAAAAATAAGATGGGAGGGCCGGGGATTTAGCTCAGTAGTTCCACTGCCTGCCCTGTAAGCACAAGGACCCGAGTTTGATTCCTGGTACCAAAACAAAAAAAAAAAGCTGGGAGGACCAGGGATTACACCCCTACATTCTTTCCTGGGGGGATGATGCTGTGTTTCTTTTCTCTAATATTTCAGGTTGTGTTTGAATTCCTTCGGAGCTGTATTTGTGGATGAGAAGCTCAGACAGAGACGAGGCAGACAAGAGGCAAGAGGAGAGGACTGGGCTGGAACAGTCCCACATAAACAGATGGCTTGGGCCGGGGATTCAGCTCAGTGGTTTCACTGCCTGCCTCGCAAGCACAAGGTCCTGAGTTCGATCCCAGGTACAAAAAAAAAAAAAAAATTAGATGGCTTTGACCGGGAGGACTGCACAGAGCCTCGTGCACTTGGCAATGCATGCACAGCACCCGGACGCCTCACCACTGTCCCCACGCTCACAGGACCACTCTGCTCGGGCTCTGCGGGATGCCATCAAGTGACGGTTCCACGGCAGACACTAAGACATGACTCCGGAGACGGGGTTGTGGTGGCAGATGCTGGGGTTGTACTCTTCATAGTCCTTCTTGGTATAAAAGACCTGAAAGAACTCCGGGGTTGAGGCCAGCATGGAGCCTCCAAACTACATGGTGTAGCGCTGCATGTGATGCGTTTTCACCTGCATCTCCACGGGCCTAGGCTTTATTCTGCCGCCGCTGAGTTCTTCACTGAGTTTTAATCTGGCGTCCACCACTCTCTTTAAATCTCTCTGGAGTCAGCGTCCGAAATTCCTGAACATTGTGGAGCCTCCTGAAAGAACGACATTCTTTTATGGGGGTGATGAACAATCAATAGGACAGTTCTGGATCACTTCATCAACCACATCCAAAATGGATTCCATAAAGTCCAGATTGGCAAACTCTGGGTGAAAGAATATTTCAGGTCCCAGGAAACTTTCGTATCCAACATCTATAATGAACTTCTTCTGGTTGATCACGTGGATGCTTGTGTACTGTTTGATCCACTTCTGGGGGTCCACATCATACTGAGCAAACTCCTTGACAGTATCAGGGCAAATGTAACAGTATTTCTCCTTAATGGCTTTTGCAGTCTCCAGTGACTGCTCAGGAGGGATTCCCACCTCCCTCTCCCTTAGCAGCTGTTGAATGAAATACATAATATCTGTACCTGCAATTGGGATGTGTTTGATGCAGCTTCCAATTATGTAACCTTGTGCCACTGGGGTGATGTGGGTGACTCCACCTCCCCTGACAATGACGATCACTGTGATTGTGCACTCGCCGACTTGTTGGGAGGTCCAGGAGGCTGCTAGCATCAGCACTGCCTGAACTGCAATGTAGAGTCCTGGCACATTAAATGATTCAAACATAATTTCTGCAAGATATTCTCTATTTTCTGGTGTATTCAGGGGAGGCTCTGTACACTGTCAGTTCTTGGCTCCACTTATTTTATATAAACTGCTGCACATGTACAGGAGAGAAAATATGCAGAGTGGCCATTAAAAAATAATGATTCTAGCTGGGGATTTAGCTCAGTGGTTCTGACACCTGCCTCACAAGTGCAAGGACCAGAGTTCAATCCCTGGCACCAAAAAAAAAAAAAAAGATCCTCAGGCTTAGCTCGAAGATATTTAAAAACCACGTGTTCCATGAAACTTTCATTAAGACCCCAGGCTTCAGTGATTCCATGCCGTATGGGCTACTTTGTAGCATAAGTAGGTTTGTCGATGGCTTCATCCCCTATGAAAAAGTCAAGGTCGTCACCTCCCCTCAGCACTCTCTTCTGGGCCTGGTCAACCACCTTTGCTGACTCTCTGATGTCTGACGTGTACTTTATCTAATTCTATTATAGCTACTCCTGCTTTCTCTTTATGGATGTTTTCATGATAGCTTTTCTTTTCTACTCTTTTCTTTTTTTAAATTTTGGTTCTAGGGTTCAATTCCAGGGCCTTGCACATGCTAGGTTAAACACAATTACTGAGCTACATTCTCAGCCCTATTCTTTTATTTGCAACTTGTTTATATCATTGTGTTTTCTTCCTTTCTTGGGCCAGGGATTTAGCTCAGTGGTTCCGGCACCTGCCTTGCAAGCGCAAGGTCCTGAGTTTGATCCCCGGTAAAAAAAAAAAAAAAATTTCTTTCTTTCTTTTTTTTGTTTTTTTGAGTCAGGGTCTCACTATGCAGTTCAGACTTCCCTTGAACTCACTATGTATCCCAGGCTCACCTCAAACTCACAGCAATCCTCCTGGCTCAGCCTCCTGAGTGCTGGGATTATAGGACTGCACCACAATGCCTGGCCTTTTTTTTTTTTTTTTTTCGAGACAGGGTCTCCCTATGTAGTTCAGGCTGTTCTTGACATGTAGCCCTGGCTGGCCTAGAAGTCATGGAGATCTTACTGCCTCAACCTTCCAAGTGCTGGGATTACAGGCATGTACCACCTTGCCTGGCTATATCATTGTATTTAAAGCAAGTTTTTGGTAAACAAATTTGCTTGGGTCATGTTCTTTAATCTACTCTGCCAATCTCTGCCTAATTGGTATATACTATATGTGCCATTCAATGTAATTTTTGATATGTTAGGACATCTTGTGGGTTGTTTAAACCTTTTTAGAATTCCATTTTGATATATCTGTAGTGTTTTTAAGTGTACTTCTTTGTATAGCTTTTTTTTTTTTTTTTTTTTGAGACAGTGTCTTGCTTTGTAGTGCAGGCTGGCCTTGAACTCACTGTGTTGCCCAGGCTGGCCTCGAACTCACTGTGTTGCCCAGGCTGGCCTCAGACCTGTGGCAATCCTCCTACCTCACCCTCCTGAGTGCTGGGATTACTGATGTGTGCCACCTTGCTCCCAGCTTGGGGGACATTCTTGATCTAAACCATAACAGATCCCTGCTTGAGGGTCTCTCCTCCACAGCCTTCTGACCTGCGCTGGTCTGTTCTATCACGCAGATCTCAGTTTGTACTCTGTCCCTTTAGCTACAAACATATTACGTGGGTAAACTGGAAATGAAGAGGACAAGTTATTCTCTGATAGTGTCTTAGTTTGTATTCTGCTTTGACAAATCATCACAACCTTAGTGACTTAAAACACATACTTTTAAATCTTATAGTTCTGTAGGTTTAAAGTCTGATACTAGTCTCACTGGGCTAAACTCAAGAGCTGGATTTGCTTGTGAGAGTGTGGGGCAGTGCTGTATAGGGTGCTGTGATGGTGTATAGGATATTCAGTAAGTCCTTAGATGTGATGCTGTCAGAGAAGGGAATTCCATGTCCAGAGTATATCTTTGGAGAGGAAAAATTATTGTATCCTCAATGATAAAAGGCTTCCAATGTAACTAGCCCGTCTCAAGTGACTGATTCCATGCCTGGCATGGTAGCACATGGCTGTTTTTCCAGCAATCCAGAGGCTGAAACAGGAAGATTGCTGCGAGTTTGAGGCCAGTCTGGACTACATAGTGCGTTCAAAACCAGCCTGAATTATGCAGTGAGACCATGTCTCAAAAACAAATAGGGCCAGGGATTTAGCTCAGTGATTCCGCTGCCTGCCTGGCAAGCGCAAGGTCCCAAGTTTGATCCCCGGTACCAAAAACCAAACAAACAAAACAAAGAATGAAGTGACTGATTCCTTTCCCAAAGATTGGCTCCATCAAGGGCTCAGTGTTGGCTCAGCAGGCTGGGCATTCACCAGTGGCAATAGTATGATACTAAGTGAGAAAAGCCATCCTTGAAAGGCCACATGTTCTAGGATCCCATTTCTGTGACATTCTGGAAAATACAAAACTATAGAGTCATAGAAAAGATCAGTGGTTGTTAAGGGATAAGAGTGGAAGGAGGACTAGGTGTGGTGGTGCACACCTGTGATCCCAGTATTCTGGGAGCCTGAGGCAGGAGGATCATACATTTTTACTAGAAATGTTTTTTTCTAACTCATATTTATAAGAAAAAAAGAAATACAGTGGAATCTTGGTTTACGAACTTAATTTATTTTATGATTTTGGGGAAGATGGCTGCATTTGTGTTTGTGTGGGGAAGAGGGCCATGGTTGTGTTTGTCTCCCAATCTGGAGTTTGCCAAAGGAAGCAAAATTTTGCCAAACATTTTTGTTTGTGAACTGAGGTATTACTGTAGATGACTGTTTTTATTTATTTATTTTTGGGGCTTGTGATCCTTTATACATGCCAAGATGTGCCCTACTACTGAGCTACATGTCCAGCTCCAAAATATTACTTGAATAGACCACCTATTTATTGCAAATTAGGCCTTAAGATTAAGTAATTCCTACCAAAAATTCCATTTGGTCAGACCATTCTTTTTATGTGGTACTGGGGATTGAACTCAGAGATTTTGCATTGAGCTATGTCCCTAGCCACCCTTTAATTTTTTTTTTTAATTTTGAGACAGGTTCTTGCTAAGTTGCTAAATTGCTTAGGCTAGACTGGAATTTGGGATCCTCCTGCCTCAGCCTCTCAGAATGCTGAGATCACAGGCATGTGCCACCACTCTGGCTTTAGTCAGATCTTTCTGGTCAGTACTTTGATCCTGTTTTTTGTTTTGTTTTGTTTTTTTTACAGTGTCTTGCTATGTATTCCAGGATTGCTTTGAACTTACTATGTAGCCCAGGGTGGCCATGAACTCATAGCTATGCTCCTGCCTCAGCCTCCCAAGTGCCACCACGCCTGACTGTATTGCTCTTCATGGCAACCAGATCCATTTTGCCTCTAGTGGTCAATTGTTGCCACATGTCCTCCTTAATGCTGGAATCCCGTCTGTGCTATTGAAACCAGGGAACTCATTTCTATGGTAGCAGAGAAAAAGTCATCTTCACCTCCAAGCATGCAGAAAAAAAACCTGGCATAACACTTTTTAAGAATGTTATGCTGGGGTGGGGGGATGCAGCTCAGGGGCACTGTGCCTACCTGGCAAGCATAAATTCCTGAGTTCAATCCCCGGTTCTGCAAAAAACCCCAAAAACCAAAACAAAGAATGGTATGCTGAGGATGGGGCTGGGAGGGAGGGGTGGCTCACTGATAGACTGCTTGCCTTGCTTGAAGCCCTGGGTTTGCTCCCCAGTGCCGCCAGGGAGGTAAATAAGAACATACCATGCCAGGTGTGGTGTCACACACCTGTAATCCCTGCACTTGAGAGGCTAAGGCAGGAGGATTGCTGTGAATTCAAGGCCAGTCTGAACTACATAGGGAGACCCTGTCTTAAAAAAAAAAGAACATAGGGCCAGGGATTTAGCTCAGTGGTTCCGCCGCCTGCTTTGCAAGCACAAGGTCCCGAGTTCAATCCCCGGTACCAAAAAAACAAAACGAAACAAAACAAACAAAAAAGAACATGTCAGCGTGCCCAAGGGTGGTGCCCCCCAACTCTATGGAGACAGAAGCTCCTGAGCTCCTGCACTTGGAATTCTCTCAGACCTTGCTCTCTGTATCTTTTCATCTAGCTGTTTGTGTACTTTAAAACATCCATCCTCAGAATTGGGGATATAGCTGTGCTTCTCTCACTGGTGTATTTCTCAATGCCTCAGTGAAGAAAATGTCCTCTAGGCTCTTGGGGAAATTACTTAGAGGTGCGAGTGAATTATATATGATTGATCTGCTCCATTTTTCTCTCTTTATGTCTTGGATTCCTTCCTCTGTCTTGTGTAAAAGGGTTCCCACTTTCTCAGCTTCATCTATTGTAAGATATTACTGAGTCTAGGTTTTAGCCAATTAGCTGACAAAAGAGATCAAATGATTCCTAGTTGTTGGTGCCAGCACATGGAGTTTGGAATCTCTGAATCCATATACATAAAATCAGGTCAATCTAAAAGTGTGTTTCTTCCTCTCTAGTTTAGCACGCTTAGGATGTGACCCCACACATAGTCTCAAGGTTATATCCATATAAACCAGCAAAATCTTTACAGTTAGATTTTGCAATTGTGCCCTTCATTTTATATCTGAGGAGCCATTGCACATTAACCACCTCAGGTAAAGGCCTTACAGAATCTCCAAGCAAGGCAGGATCAGCCCATTCAGTAGACAGAAGAATGGGTCGCCTCTGCTAGCAGGGGAGATGCAGCAGGGTCTGGTCAGAGAGCATCCTTGAGTATATCCCCAAACCTTTCTTCTTATTGATGGGATGCCTGTCCTTAATCAGTGCCTCAGGATTTCACCGAGATCTGGCAAGGTTGTGATTTTAACTTAGGGCACAATTTATAACCTGTAATTCAGGTTTCATCGATATCAGCCCATGGCCATGACTGTGATTTTCCCTTGGAAAGTCTTAGAAGCACCCAGTCTTCTTGGGCCAAGAATTTAGAACTTCCAGCTTGCCACGTTCTTTCTGTAAGTGTACCAGAGCAGCCAAAGCAGCCAGATCACCCCATAGACTTTTATCTCCTTTGTCCCACCAGAATGGCTAATTACAACAGCTGTGTAGTCTTCCAGAGCCTTCCTTTAGATTACTGGTTTTGCCAGATATTACTAGAATGTAACTACGACTTTCTGTTTTTAAACCATGTTAAGTCAGATACCACTGCCAGATCAGTCTCATGCTTGATGCTAGTTGTATTTTAATTTTTTACAAGTGTTACTACCTGGTATATGCTGCTTCATGCCTTCTAGTACCACTTATTAATTAATCATCTGGGCTGGGCAGTGGATGGATGATATGGGACAGATAAAATATGGGCAGTGAGTCTATATTCTAACCTTGGGATAGTTCATTTTTCCCTTTGATACTTGGAAGAATAAGAATTTCCCCTAGGGGCCTTGGGCTTTTCCAGTAGGGCTGTTCTAAAACGGGCATAGCCTGCCCTACATCAAGAAGGAGTGCCATGGTGCTGACTCTAGGGAGAGCATGGGTCTGGCTCTCAAACTTGACTGCCTGTTGGAATCACCCAGGGAGCTTTTCAGACATTTCCCCTGAGTCCTGGGGCCCTAACCCAAAAGAGTCAGAATCTCTGAGCATTGTTTGTAAGGCTCCCCAGGTGATCCGAAGGAAGGAGCAGCAGCAGTTGTGTTATAGCACACAGAGGAAGGAGCCTGGGACTGGATACCTGCAGGCGTGGTTTCTTGCTTTAAACTACCACCTCTGCGACCTTGGACAGGTCACATGATCTCTGTGGACCTCAGTGTCCAACTCTCTGAGCCAGAGCCAGTAATACCCACTGCCTTGCATGCTTTGCCGGATTGTAATGAGGATCAAATACATAAGCATCCTGGGAACTGTGAGATATTGTCTAATGGGAGGGATAATCATATCAAGTGCATCATCTCGGGTTTCTCTGATCAGCTTGACTTAGCTGCAAGTACTGCTGAGGCTATGCCAGGGACTTTCTGTTTTACCTTCAGGCAGGTCGACCTCCTGTAGCATTGCTGGGCTTAGTCTTTCTTGTGCCTGTCTGTCCCCTACCCCACCTGGAGGCTGGGTCATCTTTCATCTTTCAAGACAGCCAGGAAGCTGGATTCCTTGGGAGGAGAAATTACAGTGATTGTCAGCCAGGGCGGCACAGACCTTTAGGGCGACTCATTAGAGCTGCAGGGGGCCCTGTGTGGTTCGAGAACAAAGATTCAGTGTTATACTTCTGTATTTGGACTGTGGTAGTGAGGAATGAGGGAAGAAAACCACCCAAGTGCTTACCTAACACAAATCTTAGAAAGTAAAGCTCAACCATCTTTCCCCAAAGATTTGTCTCCTGTGGACCCCTGAAGAGGTGGGGTGGGGGCAGAAACTAGAAAGGAAGAAGTGGAGCAAATAATTGCTATGTTTATCTAGGGCAGGTAAGTTTAAAAGGGAGAGAAGCACCTCACCCTTGCTCTTGGGTAGGATGTTTGTAGTTCAGGCTGGCTTTAAACTCACTTTGTAGCCCAGGCTGGCCTCGAACTTGTCATCCTCTTCCCTTAGCCTCCTAAGTGCTGGGGTTATAAGTGTATGCCACACCAGGCCAGGTGGTGAATTCTAAAACCCAGACAGCAACTCCCCCTGACCACCTCTGTCAGCAGAAGCTTCTAGTTAACCTCGTGTGCAAATCACATTTACACTTGGCTCACCTTGCTCAGGAAAGGCGGCCCTTGCTCTGGTCTCCTGACCCTCGCGCTGATGAAGATTTCTATTCTGTCCCTCTGGGGTCTTCCTGTACCCACAGGGGCTGCCTGACCTGGTGCTGTCCTTTGGGTCTCTTCGGGGGGAAAAGGACTCTAATGGTGCTGCCCATAGCTTTTCTCCACTAAGGACACCCAGATTTTTAGTTTGCAGAGTAAGCACACTGTATTTCTTAGGTAAAACTGTTTCCGCCAGAGCTGAAGATTTGGAGAATCATCATACATCACTGTGGCTCTTCCTGAATATCCCCCCTGCCAACCCCCTTGCCTGTTTCATCCCAGACCATGGAGCTTATCACCTTCTAATGTGTCGTGTAATTTACTTATTGTCTTTGTTTATCTGTCTCCTGTCACCAAAATATAAGTTTCAAGAGGACAAGGGTTTTGTCTGTTGTATCCCCAGTGCCCAGCAGACTGGCTGGTACATAGCTGGTGCTCAGTATTTGTTGAAAGAATTAATAGAAAGATACATGGCTTTGGCCTTTGTGAGCTTCATAAGGCAGGAGGAGCATCCATTTCATTCACTATGTATACACTCAGTGTCTAGCACAGGGCCTTGTTCAAAATAATCACTCTATAAATGTTAATATGGTAGTCAGCATACCATTTCCAGGGACTTATCCTGCAGATATTCTCACAGTGCAAATATGCACATGGATATTAGTTGCAGAATTTTTGCAAAAACAAACAAAAAATGAATTTATCTGGAGACCAAGATATCCATCACTGAAAGATTTGGGTGAAATTTGTGGTGTAGTATTAAACACAGGCAAATGTTTACACCAGTGAAGTAGGTAGCTCCTGGGGAACACATGTGCGGGGTGGGTTGGGGGATCCTTGGGTGAGGAGCCCTGGGCAGTGGGCCATGGATGCAGTGGCAGAAGAGGGCCAGTCTCAGTCATGTGCTCTGGGCCTGCCTGTTCCTCTCTCCTCTGCTAATGAGAAGCTATCAGACAGGGGCTTATGTTCACCAGGTCTCTTTAGGGTAAGAATTCCACAATTCTATTTTAATTTCCCCACTATGGTGGTGGGGTGAGATATGCCATGTCTACCACTCTTTCTCTGAGAACCTAGACTCCTCTTCCACCCACTCCTCTACCCATATGAACCCCTGATGTCAGAGGGGATTTCTCCCTGGTCAAAGATGAGACTACAGTGATGGGGGTGTTTGTACACAATACGAAAAGCCAAGGAAGACACATGGTTTTGTCCAGTGACCTCTGAATTTTTATTGGCCTGCTATTTCCCCAAGGGCACCCCACTCCTGCTGCTTCAGTGTCTCAGCACTTTGGTGTCATTGGTCTCAGACACTAATTTTCCATCCACGATTTTTCGAGTGGTGGTTCTTTGGATGGTTTGCACAGAGGTGCTGCTGTCCAGGGCATCACCGAGACTGTAACAGAAGAAGCACCAGTTATGAACAGCTCCTCAGAGTAGAAGGGAAACAAGGAAGGAAGAGGAGAGTTGCTGGACCCCTACCCTTTTATCTCCAAATTCCCCTTAGCCACTTCCTCCAGAAAAGGGAAAACCCAAACTTCACTAGTGCCCTAAGGACTTCCAGGGCCAATACCACCAGCCATGTGCTCAGTGAACACCAATGAACAGATCCATGGCAGCACCTCTGGCTTTGGGGAGAAGACTCCCCACTTAGGCTGGTAGGAGAGACCACTCACTTGAAATCCTCCCCGTCTTCCAGCAGGCGGCGGTACGTGGCGATCTCAGCCTCCAGCTTCACCTTGATGTTCAGCAGGGCCTCATACTCCTGGGCCTGGCGTTGCCCCTCTGTTCGGGTTTGTGCCAGCTCTGACTCCAGGTGCAGCAGGACCCCATTGAGTTGCTCCATCTGCATGGCGTAGCGGGCCTCCAGGTCTCTCAGGCTGTTCTCCAGGCTGATCTTCTGCAGGGGACAGAAAAGAGTGCCAGGGTGAGTCCTCAGAACCAGACCGCTCATCTCTTCACTCTCTGAAACTCTGCCACCAACCCATAATGGGGATTGAACCCAGGGCTAGCTGAGGCACATCACTGGCCTTTTGAAAAATTATTATTATTTTGAGACAGGGTCCAGCTAAGTTGCTCAGTCTAGCTTTGAACTTGCTATCTTCCTGCCTCTGCCTTCCTGAGTTGCTGGGGTGGCTGAGATTGCAGACATGCCTGTGCGCTACTGCACCTGGCTCACTCTCAAGCTGCTTTTGAGTGCCAAGTGTTGGGGTAGGGGGACTTGTGATGGAGAGGGTAGGATTGGGCTGAGAGATTTGGGCCTGAGGTCCACTGACAGAGGTCATTAAGTTCACAGGAGCTGGGGAGGTGACGAGAGGGGCCTCACCAGGTTTCTCATGGACTCCAGGTCAATCTCCAAGGACTGGGCTGTGCGCTTCAGTTCCATGAGTGTCGACTCAGCAGCTCCAACCTCAGCAGACTGTGAGGTGATTACTGTGGTGGTCTCCTCAATCTACAGGGTAGGGAAGGATCCATCAGGCCCCTCTGTCCCTATAGGGCTGCCTCCCCTCACATTCCCTGGCAGCCAGCCTGGCCTGCATACCTGCTGGGACCAGTACTTGTCTAGTTCCTCTCGGTTCTTCTGAGCCAGTGCGTCATACTGGGCCCGGATATCCCCCATGATCTTGCTGAGGTCCTGAGATTTGGGCGCATCCACCTCCACGGTCAACCCAGAGCTGGCAATTTGGGCTTGAAGACCTCTGACTTCCTAAAGGAGACAGGGGCAAAGGTGAAGAGGGGTCAGGTCAGAGCACCAACTAGGTCCTTCATCAGTGACTGCCTCTCCCTGGAGGCCTGCAAGAGCAGATAAGAGGAGAGATCACAGGGAACTTTGGGCTTGTCCTCTGGGCAATACCAGTTCTAGGCTTCTGTTCCAGATGGTAGGAATGCCACCCACTCAAAGCCTGAGGGTGTCACTCACAGGTGGCTTCTCTCTCTTCACCTGTGTCCATCTACCCTCCTTCTACAAGCCTGCTCCATAGACCTCTTCCGGGAAGCCCTGGTGGCTCTACTAGCTCTAGCTTCTGGTATTGGCTGCTTATATCTTTGTCCTCATCTCTTCTCACCCACATCATCTTGACCCCATCACACTGCAATTCAGGTAAGCCACAAAGTGCATGTGTGACTCCCTGGTATGCTCTTCATCAGGATGGGCTGACTGGGAAGAGCCAAGGCTGGTAGTTCTAAACTTCCCTGCAAAACTTGCTGGTGGCCTGCCTATCTATTTCGGCACTACTTGTCTTGGCCCCCTGGGTCCCTGGCCTGGCCAGCAGCCTTGCTTGCCTCCTCATGGTTCTTCTTCATGAACATCAGCTCCTCCTTGAGAGTCTCGATTTCCGTCTCCAGCTGCAGCCGAGTGATACTGGTGTCATCAATGACCTTGCGAAGCCCATGGATGTCATTCTCCACAGACTGACGCATGGCCAGCTCTGTCTCATACCTACAGGAGTGGAGATGATCACAGGAGATGATCCAGAACCTTCTCAACCCATGTCACCTCCTATGAACATCCCTGTTTCCATCCTAATGAGCAACTGAGTCAGAAATAAGGTAGTAAATCCCTCAGCACCCTTCTTGGCACTTGGCACCTGGGTTATACAAATGAACAGTTAAATGAAAAAACTGATAGACTCTAACTCTTACCCACCAGCTCCACCCACTACCTGAATAAGAGCCCTTGGGGTCGCTAACCCAACCTCAGGAGCAGACCTTAGCTCCAACCCCACTCACCCCACACTTACTTGACTCTAAAGTCATCAGCAGCAAGACGAGCATTGTCAATCTGCAGGACGATGCGGGCATTGTCCACAGAATTTGCAAAGATCTGGGGAAGATTGTAGAGAGTCAGTATTGGGTAGGCTGAGCGTGTGGATGATGTTAGGTGTTTCAGTGAAACGTTCTCGGTCCCAGGAATGACCAGAGGCTCTCCCTGTGCACCTATTCCTCTTCATCTGTGCTCCCCAATTCTCTCCTTTCCTGGATTCCCCCATCCTCTCATTCTGCCCCTCTTGCTGGGCCTGTCCAGAAGGGAACAGTTACTCTCCCCCTAGCCCTTTCCTAGGGTTTTCCCCAGCACATCTGCTGATCCCCTGCTCTGGGCCCCTCAGGTCCTGGATTGGCCCCTCCCACAGGTAGGCTGCATGTTTACTCCTAGGTGACTCAGCCTTAGCCACGTTTAAGGCTCCAACTGTCCCCAGGCAGCCAGAAGTGACCTATCCAGGTCTGCGTTATGACCCTTTTTTGATTTTCTTCCTTGCTGACACTTTTGCAAAGCCGTCCTCCCTATCTCCTCCCTCCTATGCATAGTTACTATAATTCGAGTCTGACCCCCTCTTCCTGTCCCCTTACCTGAGCCTTCAGCTCCTCGATGGTCTTGAAGTAATGGCCCCAGTCTCTGACCTGGGGCCCCTTCTTCTCCAGATGTTCCCGGATCTTGCCCTCCAGCCTCCGATTTTCCGTCTCCAGGCTCCTCACTCTCTCCAGGTAGGAGGCCAGACGGTCATTCAGGTCCTGCATGGTCTCCTTCTCGGTCTGGATGCTGCCCATTCCACTCAGACCCCCGGCCATTCCTGAGGCCAGGCCCGCAGACGCCATATCGCCCCGGAGGATGGTGGAGCGGGACACTGAGACCCGGGAGCCCGAGCCCCCAGCGCCTGCATAGACGCTGGCCGCGCTGCTGGCCCGCCCGACCCGGTGGCTGGGGGGCCGGACTGAGCCCAGAGACCGGTAGTTGGTGGAGAAGGTGGTGGAGCGGGTGGTGACACTCATGCTGTCTGGAAAGGAGTGCAAAAGACCAGGACTCAGGTTTGGATCTCTAAGAGTGGCGGTCTGCAATCCCAGTTATATCGCCGCCGAGAGAGGAGGTGGAGACCTTCGCGAGCCGGTCCCGCCCCCGCCATCCGGCGGTCTAGCAGGCTCGGGCCACAGGCGGAGTTCTCAGTTCCGGCCCCTCTGCCCCACCCCCACCCCCACCCCGGGCGCTCTCTGCACAGCCCTGCCAAGGACGACCCCTCTCCCCCAAACGGGGTGACTAATCATGGACGCCACGGGCAGCAGGTGTTGTTGGTCTTTGAGGCTGTTGTTTTAGGGCAAGAAATGACGTTTCTGGACCCCCTCCTTCCCCCAGGTAGAAATTTGGGGGTTCTAGTGGGGTGTAGTGGAATGGGATGTGGGTCTCTAGTTGTCCTCAATCTACACCCCCAGTTCCTCACCTGCAGGGGCTGTTTTAGGGGGTCCTGGAGCCTCAGGAGTTTTGGGGAAGAAAAGTTGGGAGCTGGAGAAGAGGGAGAGAAACTCAATCCTGAGCCTCAAATCTCCTGGCTTACACACTCACATTTTGCACTGTTTCAAAACACTGGTGTCTGCACTTGGCCACTTGCACATGCACACGCACGCAGAACCATGCAATTGTGTATTCTCAAACCACAAGAACACCAAGTTGAGGGCCAGGGATTTGCAGGGATTTAGCTCAGTGGTTTTGCCGCCTGCTGCGCAAGAGCAAGGACTCGAGTTCAATCCCCGGTACCAAAAAAAAAAAAAAAGAACACCAAGTTGATTCAGACAGGGGAAAAGAAACAGTCTCTGAGGACCCTTGCCCCGTTTCCTTCCCCAGCTCACTTATGGGAGGCTTGACCTCAGAGGGACACTGTGATCTGGACAGGGGACACACATCCCTGCCTCTGTATATCAGCCTTCCCTACACCCTTGGATAAACAAATACTGTACTTCCAGAGCACTTAAAATTCAACAAGTATTTATTGGGCACCTACTGTGTGCCAGGTCCTGTTTCAGGAGAGAACAGCAAAGAACAAGAGACTAAAATCCCTCCTGGGGATTGTAATGTGTCTCCCTCTCCCCAGGCTGGATGACAATCCCCTGCCGAATGAACTGGGAGAACCACAGAGGTTCCAGTTGGTCAGTGCCAGCAGCTTGTTTTTCGGGCAGGGCCTGGTTATACTGGGCTGTGCTCTTTGCTCTAGAGCAGACTTATTGATTCTTACCCAGCTGCCAGCTGAACTAGGCTAAGGCGGGGCAGACTGGAGGTTAAGGGGTCTGGGAGTGAAGGAGCTCTGGAGGAGCCTGGCTGGGGGACAGGTAAATGGGAAGTGCAGCACTGATGCAGAGCATGTCTCTGGATTGTCCCAGACCTGCTCCCTTCTGGTGGAGAGAGCCCCACAGTACTCAGGAGGAGCCAGTTGGGGGAGGGCCAGGGCCTGCCTAGGGCTGGCAGGCAAATGGGATGCAAAATGACAAGTAGTACCCAGTGGTTTTGCATGAAGCCTTCTGGGAGGGACATTAGAGTTTCAAGCTAATTTAAGGGATTTCTTCTGCTTTCTGACCTTCACATTCTTCCCTGGTTTTGAGAATTGTTGTGTAGAACTGTATAATAAGGTATATGGGTTAAGTGTGCCATGGGCTATCTTTTGCTATTTTTAAGCTTCATTATTATTGGGGGGTGGGGTACTAGGGAGTGAATCCAGGGCAGGGCCTTTGAACAGAACAACATCCTGGACCCTTTTTATTTTTGAGATACAGTCTCCCTAAATTGCCCAGGCTGGGCTGGAACTTTCAATACCCCTACCTCAGCCTCCCAGGATGCTGGGATTATAGATACACGCACCGCTACACCTGGCTCTGCTGTTTTTAATCTTGAAATCAGCCAATTCAGGTATTTGATGGGCTGTGTGACTTTAGGGAAGTCACTTAACTCCAAACTTCAGTGGCTTCACTCATCTAGGGAGAATATAAAGCCTGTCTACTCAGTCTCCTTGGGTGGCAATGGATGTGGAATTTAATGATTATGCATTCATTCCCAGAAGATATAGGAATTACTTAACTGCAGAGTGAGGCTCAGGCACACCCAGGAAAGCAGAGGTAGGAGGTCAATTTAATCCTAAAGATGGCTCAAGGGATATGAAGTCTCTTGAGTCCTGTCAGACCCCTGGAGGATTTAAAATTCAAGGGTCAATGAGACCCATACCTCACATTTCTGCTCCTAGGCCCTATTCAGATCCTCCTCTGATCCCTGCCCTACTTCCCTTGCTCACTTCTGCAGCTCGACCTTCTGGGGCCTGTGTAGGCTGGCCTGGGACCTGGGAGTGGAGCTTCAGTTACACCTTATCTCCCATAGCTAAAGTCCCTGGTCACATTCCTGACCTCTTGCTGCATCCGGGCAAATACCGATCTCAGGCATCCTCTGCCAGCCTGCCCTTTTCCACCACTTCCAGATTCTTCTGTGCTCCAGGCCTTCCCCTCAGTCTGACAGTCTCTGGAAGAGATGAGGAGAGGGGTGCGAGGGAGTTTTGCCCCAGATTGCCAGCACTGGGGCTCGAGGTGGTGGTGGAGGAGGAGCATGGAGTGGTTGTGAAGCCAGGGCTGGGAGAGGTTGGAGGGGGAGGGCACCTGGTGAAAAGGGGAAGTGGGTCCCCTCCCTCACCAGCCTGCCTTCTGGAGCCCTGCTGAGGAGGAGGGGAAGCTGCTAGGCAGGTTTAACTCCAGAGTAAGTTTGGAGATGAGTCTGATAGGGCTGGTCACTGCTGCTGCCCCTCCATCTTCTCCCAGTAGCTCTGTGGAAACTAGATTGTGAGTGGGAGAGCAGAGGACTACGGTGGATGAAGAGGGTCTGAAGTTCTTCAGCTCTGTTTTATCATTTAGTTTCCTGCCCAGTCCTGAGTAAGCATAGCAACCAGGGAACAAGGGTGGGGGTCACCAGATGAATTAGGGACAGGGTGATTTCTGTCCTCTTCTTTTTTTTCTTTTGGTACCGGGGATTGAACTTGGGTCCTTGCGCTTGCACAGCAGGTGGCCAAACCACTGAGCTAAATCCCCAGCCTTCCGTCCTCTTATTGAAGGACTGAGTGACTCCTCTGTGTTGGAATAAACAAGGGTCCCTGTGGGTGCAGGGTCACCTGGAAGGCCTTAGCAGAGGTGCTGCCCAAGCGCCAGTGAGCCTTAAGCTGGAGGAACCCAGGGGCTTCAGAGTTGAGAAGGAGGCACAACAATGGGGTGATATACAAAGGCACAGTGGACTTGCAGGGAGAAGTCTGCAAATAGGTTAGGCTTAATAATTAATGGGCAAGGGGCCGGGGATTTAGCTCAGTGGTTCTACCGCTTGCCTCAAAAGCACAAGGACCGGAGTTCGATCCCCAGTAGCCCCCCCCAAAAAAATATTAATGGGGGCTAGGTGAGGTGGGGGTGGGTACCAAAAAGTGTGGTTGGGTGGACTGGGGAGAGACGGGGGTGGGGTGGGGTGGGGTGGGGTGGGGGGTGGGGGGGTGGGGGGTGGGGGGTGGGGGGGGTGGGGGGGAGGGAAGTGGTGCAGCCTTAGATGCAACTGTGCAGCAGGGGTGAGGGGCAACAGCTGGCTTGGTTCGACTTGGGGAATTTCTCTGGAGGCACAGGCACCCTGCCCACTTAGAGACCCTGGCTGGCTGCCACCCCAGGGTGGAGTTGGGGTGTCGTTCTGAGGGCTTAGGCCAGGCCCTCTTCCACAAAAATGGGATGGTCAAAATCTGTGCCTTTAGGGTTATTGCTTCACTTGGGTTTGTCACCAAAGGCTTTTTCCTAGGGACATAGGAAAAGAGAAAATTAGTGCCCAGAAGCCTGCAGCTGCCCAGGATTCTCCATGTTAGAGAGAACATCCCCACCCCCACCCCTGGGAACCACTCCGGTCTCTTCTGGCAAAACCAGCTCTCCCCCACCAGGGATGGCCTCACCTTTTTTTGTGTGCTGCTCCCCTCTTTACCCTGAGAAATGAGTGATCCTGGTCTCAGGTGCAATCCCAATACCCCAGTGCTATGCCACCATCCAGTTACCTCACTGGCTTCTGCACAGAGAAGGATGAGGCCCAGGAATGAACATGACACTCAGTGTCAAAAGACATAGATTCAAGGCTGTGTGATCTTCAGCAATGAAAACACCAGCTTTATGGTCCTTGGCCTTAGAATAAGGATAATGTCAGTTTCTGTCACCAGAGTTTCAGGAGCATCAAATGAGACATCTGCCAGAAGAGCTCTGACATTAAGAAGCCAGCAAGTTTACCTTCTTGTCTGGTTTGCCCCCATTTACTGCCCTTCTTCCTAGAGTCCTGATTTCTTTTGCCCTCACTTCCCTCTAGCCTTCTGCTCCCTGTGCATGCCTATTTCCTTCCTTTTCCACCTGGGCACAGGGTACAGTGTGTAAGACTGAGTCTAAGGAAAATGGGGTGAAATGGAACAGTTCAGTGGCTGAGAACCTATCTCAAACTCTTTCAGTTAATGGTCTCAGTCAGTGTCTCCTGGGCTTTAGATCAGACAGATCTACCAGCAGTGTGTGCTGGGTCTGTCCTGTGAGCAGCTGGAAAATCAAGGCTAAATTTAGGAGAGTAATGTGGCAGCAGGCACAGCCTGCTGGTGAGGTGTGGGGCAAACTGGAGAGAGGCAGCCCTCCACCTTGTCCCCTAGGGCAGGGGTCCTGGCTCCCTGAAGACCCTGCACAGCCCCAAGCCGAGTCCCCTCCGAGAGGGGTACCCGCTGAGAGGACTTGGGTGAAACTCAAGTATGTGTGGGAAGGCTGAGGATCAGAAAAATATGAGTGGCAGTCTGGGAACTCAAGGGAGGAAGGTGAGGGAGAGACAGAAGGAAAAGAGAGAAGGGGCCGGGGATTTAGCTCAATGGTGCGGTGCCTGCCTGGCAAGCACAAGGTCCTGAGTTTGCTTCTCAGTAAAAAGAGAGAGAGAGAGAGAGAGAGAGAGAGAGAGAGAGAGAGAGAGAGAGAGACAAGGAGGGTGCCTAGACCCTAGTCAGCTCCCAGGAAGCAACCAGGAGTGAGACGTGTCACAAAAGCTGAGGAGGATGTGCTTCCCAGAGGGGCAGTGCAGGGAAGAGTCTCTTGCAAGTTGGCAGCAGAGGGATGGAGCCCGGAGCCTGGTGCTTCGGAGGGCAGAGAGTGACCCTGTAGAGGCACAGTGTGCACCTGTCCTTGGAGAAGAGAATCATGAAGGAAAGAAGAAAACAGGAGGACACCTGGTTGTAGGTGGCAGGGTGGGTGGAGTCTTCCCTAGTTAGGATGGGGTAGTACAGTGAGGCTGACCAGCAGTTACGCAAGCGAGGACGATGCCCGTGGGCCAGTTCAGGGAACAATGGAAGCTGGCAGCAGCAACCGCTAATCTAACCAGAGTCTTGAGGAAGTGACATTTAAGCTGAAACCTGCAAAGTGATACTAGCAGAGGGTGGCAGAGGTGGGACTTGACCTAGGCAGACTCTGCGTGCTCCTGTCCCTCCTCCAGTCAAAAGAGTTGGAAACACTGGAGCTCTGTCCACAGCCCACCCATGATGCACAGAAGATGTGTGGAGGATTTTGAGATCCTATTGGAGGGTACACAGCTCTGTTTTATGATGAGACCAGCCACACAAGAAACTCTGTGTCCTGGGGATATGAGAGGAAAGATAGTGGGCTTTCCTGAGATGGGAGGGCAGAAGAATCTGGGTTTAAGACATTGCTGACCTTTGGGGCATGGTGGATAAGGAAGTAAAGGCAACCAGAAGACCTCAGGGGAAGAGAAGCAGTTCAGCCATGAGGGATGACGTGGTGGAAGTTATGTAGAAAACAAAAGGAAGCTTGGTAGAGTGGCATGCACTTGTAGTCCCAGCTACTTGGGAGGCTGAGGCAGGAGGACTGCTGGAGCCCAGGAGGTCAAGACCAGTCTGGACAACATAGTAAGTCCCTGACTCACACATAACAAGAACCAAAAATGGTTGTGGAATGTTAGAGGGAGATTGTATTATCAGCGGAATCTGGGATCAGAGCAGTAAATGATGTTATTCACGGATGACCAAAGGCATTGAAAATCATGGAAGGATTTTAAGGATTTTAAGGGAAGGGAAAGATGGAGAAAAGAACATAGATCTGGAGCCAGGCAGATCTGATTTGAACCCTAGCTCTGTTTTTTTGTTTGCTGAGTGACTTGGTGAAGTTGGGTGGCCACATTGGTGAGGTTCTCCTCGTGTCAAGTTCCTCATCTATTGTGGCAGCGGTTGAATGTGCACCTCATGGCCTTGCCAGAGCAGTGCTTCCCAACAATGCTCCCTGACCCCTTCTCCTGGAAGAATCATCAGCCTGGAGATTCAGGTCTTTCACTTTGGTTCAGTTCTACCAGCCATGAGCTGGGAACAAACGATAATTAAGAATTGATATCAGGGCTGGGGATTTAGCTCAGTGGTTCCACCGCCTGCCTCACAAGCAGAAGGACCCGAGTTCAATCCCCAGTACCAAAAACAAAACAAAACAAAACAAGAATTGATACTAATGCTCAGAAAGATTATTATTATTATTATTTTTTTGGTACCGGGGATCAAACTCGGAACCTTGAGCTTTTGAGGCAGGCGGCAGAACCACTGAGCTAAATCCCCAGCCCTCAGAAAGATTATTAGTAGAAGGGACAAATGAACAGGTAAACCAAGCACAGTATGACCAGTGCTAGGAAAGGATTCAGGGGAATATCTAATTTGTCTCTTAGCACAGTGCTTTTAGTGTTTATTCGTGTTGTTGCATGTGTCAGTAGCTTTCCTGCTTTCTTAAGGTGATACAGTATCCCATGGAACAAATTCATTTACTACGTACAAGGCACCTGCTATAATGGGAGAGGTGTTCTAGGCTCTGGGGACACAGCAAAAAGGAGCAAGGACGAGCTGGGGCTCTAATGGAGCCTCCATTTCAGGGGCTGGAGGACAGGGTCATGGAGAACCTCATGGAAGAGGAATGCTCGGCAGGACTTCAAAAAATGAGTAAAAACTTGCCAGGGAGACACAAGGGTCAAAGCAGATAGAACCATTGATACTGTAACTTGTGACAGCACCCAGAGGCCTCTGAGTTTCGAATCTGTGTGTACTGCTCATCACTGGATATTAACCCCAACTGGAGGTTCAAAAAACCTTAAACATCACATATAACTCTGAATCTATGATCTTCCCACATCTGTGTGTCTGTGTATTTTTCTCCTTGCTTAGATTTAGCTGTGCACTGTGGCATATGCCTGTAATCCCCATTACTCAGGAGGCTGAAGCAGGTGTATCTCAAGCTTGAGGCTAGCCCGGGGAATTTAGGAAGACCCTATCTCAAACTAACACAGGCTATAAGTGTAGCTTGGTGGTAGAATACCCCTGGGTTTGATTCTTCAGCATTGCAAAAAACAAAACAAAACAAAGCAAAAAAACCAAAAAGATTTACTGAGGTACAATTGTATACAGTAAACAGCCACTTTTTAAAAATTTTTTTATTTTATTGGTACATTTTAGGTACACAATATAATGGCATTCATCATTGGAAATTTGCACCTTTATGTAATCTCTCTTGGTTCTTATTTTCCCCCCTTCCCCTGCCCTTCCTTCAACCCCTCCATCCCTCCCTAATTTACAAAGACTTTGTTTCCATTTTTTCATTTTCTCATATTAATCCCATTCCCTTCTATCCTTTCCCCTACCCCTCCCACTTCCCCTTCCCCTTTGCCCCTTTTCTTCCTATTTCACATTATCTATCATACTCTTTAGTCCTTATTTACACTTTCAGTTTCTCACACCAGAGAAACTATTTGGTATTTACACATGTGTGTCCTATTTATTTCACTTAAGAGTATCGCCTCAGTGTGCATCCATTTAGGTATAAATGTCTCTAATTTCTCATTTTTGATGACTGAGTAGTACTCCATTTTATTAAAAAACCTACATTTTCTTTATCCAGTCTCCAGTTGATGGGCAGTTGGGCTGTTTCCAAGTTTTAGCTATTACAAACTGTGCTGCTATGAAGATGGGTACACATATATCACTGTGGTATGATTCTTTTAATTCTTTGGGGAAGATACCCATCAGGGGAATAGCTGGGTCAAATGGGACTTCCAGTCCTTGTTCTTTGAGGTATCTCCGTACTGATTTCCACAGTGGTTGCACCAGTTTGCACTCCCACCAACAATGGAGAAGGATTCCTCTTTCCCCACAGCCCCACCAGCATTTGTTATTGGCTGATTTCTTGATAGCAGTCATTCTTTCCGGGATGGGGTGAGGTGGAATTTCAGTGTTGTTTTCATTTGCATCTCTCGAATGACCAGTGGTGTTGAACATTTTTTCCATATGTTTATTTGCTATTTCTACTTTTGTCTGAGAAATGTCTGTTCATTTCTGATGCCCATTTTCAGATTGGGTCTTTAAATTTGGAAGGTCTGATTTTTTTTAAGTTCTTTGTAGATTCGAGATAGTAGACCTTTGTCTGAGGGACAGCTGGTGAAAATTTTTTCCCACATTGTGGGTTGTCTCTTCACACTGTTGGTGGTTTCTCTTGCTGTGCAGAAGCTTTTCAGTAAGAAGAGATTCCACTTGTTGATTGTTTGTGCTAGTTCACGGGCAACTGAGGTTTTGTTCATAAAATCTTTTCCTACAGCAATGTCTTCAAGAGTCCTTCCTAAACTCTCTTCCAGCCGGTTTTGTGTTTCTGTTTAAATATTGAGATCTTTAATCCATTTCGATTTTAGTTTAGTGCATGGTGAGAGATATAGGTCTAGTTTTAGTCTTTGGCAAGTTGAAACCCAATTTTTCCAGCACCATTTATTAAAGAGGCTCTTTTTCCTCCAGTGAGGGTGTTTGGCTCCTTTATTGAAGATGAGGTGAACAGCCACCTTTGTGTGTGGGGGGGGGGCGGTTACCAGAGATCAAACTCAGGTCCTTGTGCTTGTGAAGCAGGCATGGTGCCACTGAGCTAAATGTCTGTGCCCCCCCACCCACTTTTGGTACCTGGGGTTGAACTCAGGGGCTTGCACTTGTAAGGCAGGCGGCGGCACCACTGAGCTAAATCCTGGGCCCAAGGGGGAGTATTTGTGTGTGTGTGTGTGTTTTGGTCGGGGGATCAAACTCAGGTCCCTGCACTTGCAAGGCAGGCGGTGGAACCACTGAGCTAAATCCCCGTCCCTGTGTGTGGTTTTTTGAGACAGGGTCTCCCTGTGTAGTTCAGGCTGGTCTTGAACTCATTATGTAACCCGAGCTGACCTCGAACTCATGGTGATCCTCCTGCCTCAGTCTCCCAAGTGATGGGGTTACAGGTGTGCCCTACCACACCAGGCTTTATGTCATTTTCTGAAGCAGCTCTGGAAGTCTCCTTACGTGAATCCTCTTTAGTTATGCTGTCATGGGCTGTGATGTCCTGAACAGAATGTTTGTCTTTCACAGTCATTTTGATTTTGAGAAAGAGCCAGAAGTCACACGGAGTCACAACTGGTGAATAAGGTGGGTGAGGACTGACCATATGTTTCTTAGAGCCCTGCCTTTCTGTTGGATGCCACTCAGCAGCAGCATTCACTGCATTTTTCATCACACCTTGTAAAGAAAGACACAAAAGGACTTCCAGAACTGCTTCAGAAAGTAGTAAAAATGATGAGGCAAGTATATTCTAGACAAAGGGAAGCATTTTTCAGTTCTTTTTCATTAAGGGGAAGTATTTTGAGGGAGATTACTGGTAATATATTTTACTGTAATAAATTTTTTTTTAATTTAAAGACTCACTTTATTTTTCATTAAGTGATATCTCTTTATGGTTTTTTTTTTAATACTGGGGATCGAACTCGGGACCTTGTGCTTGCCCGGCAGGCACTGGAACCACTGAGCTAAATCCCTGGCAAAATTATTATTTTTTTCTTTTTGGTACCGGGGATCAAACTCAGGACCTTGCGCTTGTGAGGCAGGCACCGGAACCACTGATAGGATTTTGATTCTTTTTTTTTTTTTTTTTTGGTACTGGGGATTAAACTTGGGTCCTTGCGCTTGCGCAGCAGGTGGTGAAACCACTGAGCTAAATCCCCGGCCCTTCTGTTTGTTTTCTTAACAATTCATAAATTGAACATTTTTGGGGGTTTTTGGGGTTTTTTTTGGTACTGGGGATTGAACTTGGAACCTTGCACTTATGAGGCAGGCACCAGAACCACTGAGATAAATCTCTGGCCCCTTTTTGTTTTTTTGCAACAGTCTTGCTAAGTAATTCAGACTGGCCAACTTGAACTGCATTGGCAGACTCTGTCTCAAAAAAGCAAAAAAAATGGGCCAGGGATTTAGCTGAGTGGCACCATGCCTGCCTGGCAAGCAGAAGGTCCTGAGTTCGATCCCCAGTACCCAAAACAAAAATGCTTTCACATTCAGGGATCTTCTTCTCATTTTCCCTTTAAGGCACAGGCACATACTCAGAGAATAGCATCACCATCCACTTAGCAATGACGTAAGCAGGGCAGAAACTTAGGAGTCCACCTTGTCTCATCCTCCATCACCATAGCAACCCACAGCAAATCAGGCCCATTTTATCTCCTAAGTGACTCGAGTCTTTCCGTTCCCCTCTGTCTCCACAGCCTTTGGCCCAAGTTATCATTGTATTATCTCTTGCTTGACTGACTGTTGTAGCTCACTGACTTATCTCCTTGGATCTACTCTCATCCGATCTCTCCAGGCAACACACAGGCTGCGTGGAAAACAGAAAAGTCACCCCTCCTAAATGTGATTAGGGCTATTTAGGCCCTATTATTATTGCTAGGGTGAAGACCCAGAGCCTTAAGGTGACCTTCAAGATCCCATATGGTCCGGCCCTCCCTGCCTCTTCATTCTCACCCAGTGCCGCTCTCCCTTCTGGTCCCACTCACCCCCCCCCCCCCCGTACTGGGGAGCAAACTCGGGACCTTGTGCTTGCGAGGCAGGCATGGCACCACTGAGCTACATCCCCGGCCCTCTTTTTTTCCTTTCCTTTCCTTCCCTTCCCTTCCCTAACCCCTCCCCTCCCCTCCCCTCCTTTCCTTTCCCGTTTTCCTCCTCCTCTTTCTTCTTCCTGTTGCCCCTCTTCCCCTTCTCTTCCTCCTCCTCCTCCTTCTTCCTCTCTCTCTCTCCCTCCCTCTCTCTCTCTACCCCCTGGATGCTCTGCCACTAAGTTACATCTCTAGCCCTAGCCCTTTTTTACTTTTTATTTTGAGACAGGATCCTACTGTTGCCAGGTGGAGTTTGATTTTTGATCCTTCTGCCTCAGTTTTGGGTAGCTGTGGTTACAGGTGTGCCCTAATGTGCTGATTTCTGGTATGTGCTTACTGGCATGTGCTAATGTGCCTGGTTGCAGTGGTCTTTCTGTTTCTGGGATTTGTTATACTCCTGTTTACCCAGGGCCTTTGCACATGGCATTCCCTACACTGGATCACTCTCTTCCACCTACTGGAGCCTTTTTTATGTACTTATCCTTTATATATTTGTCCAAGTACTGCTTCTCCAGTGCACTTTTCCTAATTCCTTCAAATGAGGCCAAGTTCTTTTGTAATGTTCTCTCCTAGGCTCAGGTTTCTCTTATTAAAATAGTGTAAAACAGTTTATATTTTCATCAGTGTTGTTATTTGGTTACTGTCTCTTTTCCCACTACTTCGTGAGCCGTGCCCATTTTGCTCACCCATGTGTTCTTAGGGCTGTGCTTGAGTACTCAATAAATATTTGTGGAATATATGAGGAACCAAGATACAGTGGAGAACGGAAGGAGCAGTAGAGGAAGTGGGACAGGCTGTGAGGACGAGGTCAGGAAGGGCCTTGTGGACCATGACGAGTTTGTACTTCCCTGGTTCTCAGGGAACTTTATGTACTGGGGAGTGAGTTATGAATGCAGGTGCCCCAGACCTGCAGAATAATTCTCCCTAGGTGGAGTCTGAGCCTCTACTTGTCACAAATTCTGCAGGGATTCACCAAAGGCTGAAGCCTGAAGTAAAGAAGCCTCATGATTGAGTTGGGTGTGGTGGCAGACACCTGTTATCCCAGCATTCTGGGAGGCTGAGGCAGGAGGATTGAAAGTTTGAGTGCAGCTTGAGCAACTTTGTGAGAATCCTCTCTTAAAATAAAAAATAAAAAAGGGCTGGGGGATGTTGCTCAGTGCAAAGGCCTTGGGTTCAATCCCCAGTACCAGAAAAAAAGTCATAATCAGAATTGCATTTTGGCAAGACTGTTTTAGCTGGATGTCTTAAAAGGATAAGAGTGGAACTTACTGGGGTCATTAAGGCAGTGATAAGGAATGTTCAGACTAAGAAGCAATGCAAAGCAAGATAGAGAAGAAAGAAAACTGAAGGGAAATTAAAAGGATGGAATTGGCAAGAGTTAGTGTCTAACTGAGTTTCAGGGAAAGAACAATATAACAGTAATGGGCTGGGGATTTAGCCCAGTGGTTCCGTCGCCTGCCTCGCAAGCGCAAGGACCCGAGTTCGATCCCCGGTACCAAAAAAAACCCACCAAAAAACAAACAAACAAAAAGTAACAACACTAGTGATCTGTATGTGTCAGGTTACATAACTACTGTGTATCCTGGTGAGGCCGTCTCTGCTCCATCCCAACTTCAGGTGTCCCCAGGCCTCTCACTTGGGAGGAAGTGTGATGTTGTCCACCAGAGGCCTGGACAGTGGTGTTAGAGAATAACTTCAGTTTGGAACCCATAAGTATGAGGCCTGTGTGGGACGTCCAGGTGACAATTGAAATATAGGTCTGTGGCTCCCTTGGGAGTCTGGTTGTGTTGATCTGGAAGCCATTGTCCCTGAGAGTGGATTCCGGGATGGCCCAGAAGAAAAGAGGAGGAGGCAGGTCCTAATCTGGGCTCTGTGGGTGGGTTTCTGAGTCCACGGGCCTTTTGAGTATATGGGAGATGCAACCGAATGACTGCATTAGGGCCCAGAGGGGTGCATCACCCTCCGAAGTGATTAAGGGCTCTGGATGTAAACGTGGGTACATAAAGAGGATTGAGGGGAGAAGACTGAAAAGGAGCTATCAGAGAGATGGTAAGAAAAGTAAGAGATTTCTGGGCATGGGGGGCATGCCTGTAATCTCAGCACTCAGGAGGCTGAGGCAGGAGAATTGCTGCTAGTTTGAGGCCAGCCCAGGCTACGTAGCGAGTTGAAGGCCAACCTGAACTGCATAGCGAGACCCTGTCTCAAAAAACAAAACAAAACCAAACCAAACCCCAAAAGCAGGAGGTGTCAGGAGGCCAAGAAGACAGATTTCAAGAAAGAAGGTGCAGTTGATAGTGTCCAACATCCCAGGGAGGAAGGGAAGGGAAGGCTTGGACAGAGCCCACCAGATTTGGCTGTTGGTGGGTCATTGGTAGTTTAGTCTTTACCAAGGATGGTGGCTGGGAGGGGAGGTGAGAATTGAGAACAAGTATGGTGTTTTCTTTGGGGGCTTGGAGGTGGAGGCAAGGTGAGAGAGAGAGAGAGAGAGAGAGAGAAGGAGAGAGAGATGACCCTGTCCCTCCCCCATCCTCCCTCCCTCCTTGCCTCCTTTCCTTCCTTCTTTCCAAACTAGAGATAATGTGAGCATGGCTATGGGCAGGTGGGAGATCTAGCCTGGGACAGGGTGGGAGGAGCGGGAGGAGGGAGGAGCCATAGATGGAACAGGCTGTGAGCAGGGGTGGGATCCGGGCGCAGGTGGAAGGCCTGGCCCTGGGCACAGGGCGTGCCACCTCCACCTAACAGGAGGCAGGGCTGGGAGAGGATATACATGGCAGGTGGAGGGCATTGTTAAGGGTGGTGGTGGCAGCAGCTGGGCCCCTTCAGGCACAGAGAGTTTATGGTTCTGGTGACCAGGGGAGGGGAAGGAGTGAGGGTGTCCTGTGACTCCACCCTGTTGCTCTGATCTCTCTCACTAGTGAAGGATCCACCTTTTCTACCCCTGAAGCCCTCACTATCTCTTCCTTAGTCTGACCGATGCCCCAACTTACACTCTTCCCAGCAGCTGGCTGAGTTCTTCATTCCTTCTTTCCTCCAGTCCAGGGGCCAAGAGCTCTCCCTGTTTTAGTGTCTGCCTGTCTCTGGTCTCACTGGAGAAGGCCCAGGGAAGGGGTTGGGAGAGGATCCGAACATATATTGTCTGTTAAATGGGCGGTTTCTCCCTCAGGACCGGCCCTCCCCAGCTCTCAGGTCTTGCTCTGCCCACAAGGGGGTGCTGGGTCAGAGTAGGCCTTGTTGGCATGGTTTGCAGGTGACAGACTGGCAGCCTGGCCCTCTGGATCGGGCACTCAAGCTCCACCCATGGCCAGGACCTTTGCTCCCAGCCTAATGGCATTGGCCTCGTTGCCATGGTTGTCTCTTTGTTTGGAATAAACAGAACTCTTTAGCCTCCTGTCCAGCTTATTGACACCCAAGTGTCTCCCCAGGGATGGGGTGGAATTTCATATGTTCTGGGGCCCCCAGGGGAGGCCCAAGGATGATGAGTCACTGAATTTTGGCCCCTTTCCACCCTCTCACTGTTCTCTGTCTTGCTCTGCTACTCCTTCCTGCCCCACCTGTGTCCTGTTGGAGCTGGGGCGGGTAGAGAGGTTGGGACTCACCTGAGTCCAGCAGAGGGAGGGGTGGGGAGGCCCCTTCTGGCCAGTTTTCCCGAAACCTAGCTGTAATTCCTGTCACAGGTGGCTTCTTCCCTTATCATCTGTATCCCCAGGGTCCAGGATGAGGCAGAGGAGATGAGAAAGAAGGAATTCGTGGGAGAGGAGATAGGGATCAGAGTGGGGAATGGATCTGGCTGGGACAGAATCATATGGATCTGGATGGGACAGAATTCATTCATTCATTCACTCAGTGAAGCAAGGAAGTTCCCATGCTGGGTATTAAGGGAATCAGAACTGCTGTAAGACTTGACCTTGCCTTTGAGGAAGGTACCTTAGAGCTGGTATGAAGGCTTTGACGTGAATCCAGGGACTGCATTGAGCCCTGACCATTGCTTGGTACAAAATTGCTTCTTTTTTCAGGTTCTTCATCTGCAGATAATATACTCAACTCTTAAGGTCTCTGTGAAGACCAAGTGAGACACATATACAAGAATGCTCCATTAACAGTCTACATTCAAGGCATTCGTGAGTTTACAGTCCCGGAGGGGAGCTCATATCTGCTCACAGGCAAGTGTAACCCAGCCCAGGGGTGTGACAAAGGTCCATTCTTAGGGTCTCCCTGGGAGCAGCCATTCTGAGCATAGGTGACTAGGGCTGGCTTCGTGGGGGAGGTGTGGTGTGTGATTTTCATTCGGTAAATGTTTGCAGAATGAATGAAGTCTGCTAGAGCCGGGGGTTGCAGGAAGAGTAAGGTGTCAGCAGGTGCAGTGGCAGTGAAGGGCTGCAGGAGGAGGAGCACAGCCCTGGGGAGGCTTGGGGAGGGCAGCCCGTGCCAGTGGGGAAGACTCAGCCTCTGTGACAGATGAGAAATTGGATCTTTAGTGAGAAGGCTATGGGAAGCTGGGAGTTGGGCAGAAGTGAGATCAAAGCAGTATTTGCGGCAGACATTTTGGGAAGGCAGAGGGGACAGGGACTTTCCCACAGTAAGCAGGAGAGTGTGTACGTGTCCTGGAGGCACAGGGCAGGTGGTGATCTCATCCCCACCCCTTGCAGAGGGGCTGCCTCACCTCAGCGTCTCCAGGGCAGATCTCACCTGCCTGCTAGGAGGGGGGTGGTTGGCAGGGGCCAGGGGAATTTCTCAGGGACACAGAGAACAAGGGAACAGTGCCTCCTTTCTCTCCTTCCTGCCCACCAGGCCCAGCTCAGAGCAAATCTTGGGGAGGGTATGAGAAAGACAGTACTGGAACAGCACCCCCCTTGTTTCCTAATGCTTGCTCCTGTCCTCTGAGAGAGAAAGCAAGTCAGCCACAGCATTTTTTTTTTTTTTTTGTACCACGGATCGAACTCCGGACCTTGCGCTTTCGAGGCAGGAGGCGGAACCACTGAGTTAAATCTCCGGCCCCTCAGCCGCAGCTTTTAGAGCTGGACAGGTATTTAATTGTGGAAGAGAGTGAGAGAGAGAGAAAGCATTAGGCCTTCTGAAGAACTGTGCAGAAACCCTGGAGCTCAGTCACAGAGGGATAATTGAGGTGACAGTGTTGCCCAGATCCTGCACCCAGCTTTGCTGGGAGGGAATATTTCTGGCCTGGAGCTGGCTGGTAGGAATCTGCGGCCCTAAGCCTTTGTGAGGATCAATCGTCCTCATATACCTCTTTGCCCCCACCTCTGCTAAAGACATCCCCTTTGCTCCTGTTTCCTTTCTGGACAGACCACACATCCAGAGTGACTCAGGAATGCTGCAGGGCCACAGTGCCCCAAGCCCCAGCTCTGACTCAGCCTGAGACCGGGAGTAGCTATCTCGGCTCTCTGAAGGTGAGGGGGTGGCAGATAAGGTTTATGGCCCTGGACAGCTGCTCATTCTCTGAAGGTTCTACACAGATCCCATCCAGCAGCATTCCTTCCAGGCCTGCCTGGCTTACTCAGGCTTTCCTAGGAATTCAGGCTGTCTGATCTCCTTCTCACCTCCTCCATTGGCACCTCCTCCTCTGGAGGTTATCTTTCCATCATCTGTCCTTGCTCACTGGAGGCCTGCTGCCCCAGCCTCATCTGTTCTAGGCTTCTGAACAAGCCTAGCCTGGCCTCCCTCCCTTCCCTGATACATATTTCTGCTTCCGGTACTCCTTGGGGCAGTAAGTCCTTCCTGTAGTCTAGCCTTTTGCTCTTTGGTGCTTAGTGAAAGAGCTGCTGCTGCTGCTGCAGTTGTGGTCACTGGCCGTTACTGCAGCAGGTGGAAACTAGGCAGTCCCCAGGCCCTAGGAGCCCTATTAGCTGAGGGAAAGGTGAGGAAGGCAAAAGAAGAAAGAGAGTTCATGGTAATTTGCTGTATTTATGAGAGAATGCAATCTGAAAACCCAAATCAAGTACAGTTCCAAGTTTAATGTTTCCCACACTGCATTGCTATCACTCTGGGTGAGTCAAAGTTCTAAAACCAAATAAATTTCAATGTATATTTAAAATATCATTTCAGGAATTTAAAAAAATGTGTTTTAAAAAATTTTTAAGTTGTTATTAGTTCATGTTTGCAGTACATAATGATTACATTTGTTGTGGGGAATTGGTACTTGTACATAACACATCAATAATTTCAAACATTGGGCCGGGGATTTAGTTCAGTGGTGCCACTGCCTACCTTGCAAGCACAAGGTCCTGAGTTCGATCCCCAGTACCAAAACAAAACAAAACAAAACAAAAAACTTCAAACATAATTAATAGTAATGAATAATTTTAGAAACAAGCTGTCCCACTCCTTCATGCAAAAGAGTGTAGCTCAGAGAAGGGACTTGTCTATTGTCACCCAGAAGGTTAGAGACTGAAAAACAGGTTCTTTGAATCACAAGTGTGTATTTTTCTGCTACTCTACATTGTTCCAGGAATTAAGACAATTCTCAATGCAAAAATTTGTCTTTTAATTTTGCTTAATTTGGATCATAAATCTTAGAGAACATTTTGATTTTAATCACAAATTGATTTTAATCACAAATCCTAGAACACCTTGGAGGTACTTGCAAAGTGAAAGAGGATGTGTCAGCTCCCCAGGGAGGGAGGGGATGTGCTGAGAGCCTGCTCACCTGTCCTGGGGCTCCTTTGCCTCCCCAGATCAGCCAGACCCTTCTGCAGGTAACCCCCCTGCATCAGAGGTGCTGGCTGACCAGTCAAAGCCTGCATGCTGGGCCGCTGGGCCAGAGGAGCTGCATTCCTGACCCCTGACTCAAAGGCTCAGCTGCTCTCTGGCTAGACCCAGGGCAGTGGGACACTTGGGAGTGTTGCAGCCAGAAGAGCTGGGTTGAATTCTGACTGTGGAACTTATGCTGCCTGTGACCTTGGGAAATGCATGGAGAGTTTCCGAGCTTCTGTCTCCTCATCTATAAAATGAGGCTATTTGTACTTTCCTTATAGCTTTAATTGGGAGGTTTTGATGGTGTTATAAAAAGTCAACAGTGCAGGGAGTGCCGAGCCTAAGGTGTTATCTCCAAAGGGCAGGGATCGGGGAGGCGTCTGCAGGGCAGAGAGCCAGGGCTGTGGGGGAAGGCAGGGTTCAGCTCTGGTGCTCCTTTCCTACAGCTCTACAAGCTGCTTTTAACCATCAGGCTCAGTTTCCCAGCTCCAAAATGCAGATAATGCTCAATTCATAGTCTCTGGGAGGATGAGAAGCCATAATTACCACCTTAAGGGAACTTCCAGGCCATGTGGGTGCTGGGACCCACATCCAGCTCTGTGAGACCAGGGCAGAGCAGGGATGTCCAATCAGAGGCTCCAGCCTAGAGAGCTGGAGGGAGAAGGCTGGAAGGGAAGTGTCTGTTGGGAGGCTTGAGCCTAGCTTGAGGGGCAACGGAGGAGGGTCCTTGGGCTGTGACCTGCTTGGGTGGAGAAAGTTTGTGGTGGGGCTGGCAGCCAAATGCAAGAAGGTCAGGACATGGGGTGGGGGCAGGGAGTGGGGGTTATTGTGGCTGGATGTGGGAGCTTCGAGTGTCATAGGCTGGTGGGTCTAGGAAGCCCAGAGACTTGACTCTTCTCCCTTCTCGGCCTCTCAGGTTCTGGAAGCTAATTATGCTGCTACAGCTTCTGAGTGTTACCTGGATGGTCACCTGGGAAACGTGGGGAAACAGCAAGGGAGGGGGCATGGTGTGGCCTTGGGGAATGGATGGCCTCAGCCTGAAGTTCTGCAGGGAATGCTGAAACTATCACAGTGAGTGGTGTTGCCAAGGCGGTGCCTAATAGCCCAGGGGCTAAACTGGCCTGGGCTGGCCCAGGCCCAGTCCAATCCTACTGTCCAGGTCAACAGTTTTTCCACAAGACCTATGAATAGGTCAGTGTCTGGGTTTAGGGTTATCTTAGCCTTTGGAGACCAGGGAATCCGGCATGTAGGTTGGTTAATGAGTGGCAGGTATCAGGCCTTTCTTTAGCTGAGCTGTGCTCTCTGTTTCTGCCTCCCTTTTGTTTTGTGGTACTGGGGATCAGACCCAGGGCCTTGTGTATGCTGGGCAAGCACTTTACCACTGGGGCACACCTAGGGCTTTGTCTCATTTTCTCTCTTATAAACATACACAGACACCACAATGGAGCAGGCCAAGTCAGCCATTGTGAATTCATTCACTATATGTCCATGGAGGGCTGCAAGAAGCTTTCCTAATGCTGTACCTAAGCAGTCAATAAGAAAGGCAAACTGGGCTTGGTGGCGCACACCTGTAGTCCCAGCACTCCACAGGGTGAAGCA
Source organism: Heterocephalus glaber (assembly GCF_053883595.1). NCBI lineage: Eukaryota > Metazoa > Chordata > Mammalia > Rodentia > Bathyergidae > Heterocephalus > Heterocephalus glaber. Next base: position 1,779,615 of record NW_028258185.1, read on the forward strand.
GGAGGATCACCTGAATTCCAGGCCAGCATGGGCTACTTAGTGAGTTTAAGGCCAGCCTAAACTGCGTAGGGAGACCTTGTTTCAAAATAAACAAACAAACAACAGCAAAAACAACAACAAAAGAAGCAGCCAAAATACCCCCAAGAAAATCCGTCTCTGCCCTCAGGGAGCTTTTCTATTAGTTGCCAGAAGTCCCCTAAATCTGCCAGAATTCCTAAAGTAGGAGGGGTAATTTAGGTGCTCAACAGATATTAACTGAATGAATAAATGTAATATGCATTTTTGTATTATTTTGTAATTTTTTGATTGCTAAATAAAATAAGAAAAATGTTTTTGGATCACTTCTTTTGGCTTATTGGCAATATTACTGCTTTTGTGGAGGAGGGGGTACTTGGGATTGAACCCAGGGGCTTTGTGCTGAACCACATCTTCAGCCCTTTTTTATTTTGAGACAGGATCTTGCTAAGTCACCCAGACTGGCTTGAGTCTGATTCTCTTGCCTCTGCCTACCAGAGAGCTGGGATTACAGGCATGTACCACCATGCCTGGATTGCTTCTATTAATGAACGTAAGTAGACACTGAGTCTACAAAACAACATACTTTTGAAAAGAGCATGCATGGGCTTTGAGATTACCTTGGAATTGAGTTCAAGTCCTGACACTCAAGTCAGGCTCAAACCGTCATGATCACTATCATTCCCTCTTTACTATCCCCACCGGCAGCACTGACAGGGAAAGGAGACTTCGATGACAAAAGGGAAGGGAACCAGTGTCACTAGGCAAGGCATTGTTTTTGCATGACTAGCTCCCTTGGAAATGGATTTGCAAGTATCTGTTTTGCATAGTGGAAGATTCTTTTGCATTCTATCTCTTTATTATTATCTTAGTGACTCCTCCTTATAGTATGGTTCCAATTTTAGTATATGTGCTGCCAAATCGAGCACAGCTCCTCCTTGTAGTCTCATCCTTTCTAGTTACCCTCAACCCTCTGAGCCAGTACTCTCTCCCACCTGATCACTTACTCAAAGCTTTAAATTCATCTGGGGATTGTGGCCCACATTTATAATCCCAGCCTTTGGGAAGCTGAGACAGAAGGATTACCCCAAGTTTGAGGTCAGTCTGGGATATATAATAAGACCTTGTCTCAAAAACCAAAACCAAACCAAACCAGGCCCAGATTTAGCTCAGTGGCACTGCACCTGCCTCACAAGCACAAGGTCCTGAGTTTGATCCCCAGTACCAAAACAAAACAAAACAAAACAAACCAGCAACCCAAACCAAAATAAAATAAATCTCCAGCAAGCAAGCAAGCAAACCTATCTAAAACCAAAAGCTGGGCATGATGGGGCATGGCTGTAATCCCAGCATTCTGGGAGGCTGACGCAGGAGGATTGCAAATTTGAGCCCAGTTCAGACTAAGTGACTTAGCAAGATCTTGTCTCATATATAAAAAAGTTCTGGGGAGGGCCGGGGATTTAGCTCAGTGGCACTGCGCCTACCTTGCAAGCACAAGGTCCTGAATTCAATCCCTGGTACCCCCCCCCCCCAAAAAAGTTCTGGGGATATAGCTCAGCGTGAAGGCTTTGGGTTCAATCTCCAGTATCAAAAACAAACCAAAAAAAAAAAAAGCTTTAAATTCTCACAAGGCAGGCGTATCAGAGCAGGAGTGAACGCAGGCTCCGTGCAGGTGGTCCTGATGATGGCTGGGGACCAGAGAAGCTGCTCAGAGTGGAGCTTTAGGCAAGGAGAGGACAGCCAGGGAGCAGTGGTGAGAGTCATGATGGTGTGGTTGAATGGCAGCAGGCACTGGTCCTTCATTGAATGGTCCTATCAGTTCTAGGGAGACATTATTCACATTTCAGCCATGAAAAGAATCTCAGAGAGGGTAAGTAGCTTGCTTGACGTCACGAAGTTCTTGGGAAGTGGCTCCATACCCACTGTGCTTAGGTATTAGACCCACATGGGCATGGAGCAGAATATGCGAGAACAGGCTCGGGCAACTTTCCGGTGAGGGTCAGGAAGGTCACCCTTCAGTCCTTGCTGCCTTAGTGCTGTGAGCCTGGGCTCTTCCTCATCTGCACCTGGCAGGGTCTTAGGCATTTAAATGAGTAGAGTGCGAAGTGCACGTAGTAGGCCCTTAGGACATGGCTCTGACAGCCAGTCTGTGCTCAAGTTGCCTTGACACTCTGCTTGAACTCCTCCTCATGAGCCTTCCAGCCCATGCACACCCCATTGTCAGGAGTTCCAACCTTTGGAATGTTCTCACTGGCAACGAGCGGAAGCCTCTCTTGGTCAGAGGGCTTCCCTTTGGTTCTAGTTGAATCCCTTGGGCCATGCAGATGGAGGTCCCTTCCTCCTTGCAGTCCTCAGCTCCACACACGTCAGGAACCTCATCTCCAGGGCTCAAGTTCCCAGCTTCTGAAGCTGAGTCTAGGTGGAACATGGTTCCCATTCTCCCCTGTGTCCTAGACAGCTCCTTGAATCAGCTCCATTGGTCCAGGTTAGACAAGACCTGAGAGGCTGGAATATAGCTTGGTGGTCAGAGCACATGCTCATCATGCAGGAGGCCCTGCCTCACAAAGGAACAGACACAGTCCGTGGAGGAACTGTCTTTAAGGAGTTATAGTTGTTGGAAACTGCTGGGATGAGCGCCACAGTGGGGTGAGCCCAGTGTCTCATGGTGAGTTTGTGCACCAGCCTTGCTGGAAAGAAGGGTCCTGGTGTTCAGCAGGGAGCTGCCAGAAGTTCCTCCAAGTTACTCTGGACTCACAGCCACACAGTCGCCTGCCACACCTGTTGGCTGTAGCTCGGTCCCCTCCCAATCTTTCTAGCCCATTGTTCCTACCACACCATAGGCTTCCTCACCTACCTGCTGCTATTGTTCCCTTTCTAGTCTCTTGCCTCTAGTTTCTGCTCTTGCCATCTAACTGATGTACCTCAGCCAGCAGACCCTATGGCATGGCTTTACCTTTCTACTTCCCCCTTCCACTGGCCCCTCTGACCTACAGAAAGAGCTAAACTCTCTCCCACCATCCAGCCCTTCCACTCTTCCCTAGGAATCCTGTGCCTTTCTGCTCATCACATTCCCAGGTCTGTCTGTCTGTCTATCTGTCTGCCTATCTCCTATCTCTCCATCTACCTAAACTTAAAGCCTCTCCCCCAAAACATGGACAACATCCCCAGTGTTCTTTTTTATTTATTTTTGGTCCTGAGGATAGAACACAAAGCCTAGGCATTCTCTGTACTGCTGACCTATATCCTCAGCCCCTACCCCGTGTTTCTTTTTCTCTTTTCCCTTCCTCCTTCCCCTCCCCTCTCTCTTATTTCCTCCCTCCCTTCCTTCCTTTGTTTTTGAGATGGGGGTCTCACTGTGATGCCCCAACTATCTTTGAACTCATAATCCTTTTTCCTCAGTCTCCCAAAAAACATTTCTAGATTTTCCCATCCACATCCTGCTCTTCTGAGCTGGGCTTGCTCAAGGGCTCTCCTCTTCCTCCAAAGTCCTTTCCTGTAGGTCTTAATCCCCCACCCCTTAATCTGAAACCAGTATTGTGTTGGTAAGGCACAGAAGGTGGACTTCAGCCAGGTAGGATTTGTATTTATACAAGGGCTTGATGTGTGCAGTGATATCTTTATGCCCCTGCAGCTCTCTGGGCTTCCATGCCTTTATTTGTGTACATTTGGATAAGTGTAAGTAGTGAACATCTGTTGTTTTTGCTTGTTCATCATGTGTCCTCCCCCTCTCTTGGTGCATTGCTTCTTTTTGCCCCCCTTCTATGTGGTTTGGTTGGGGCTGATGGCCCCTCCTGAGGGCTGCAGTGCAGGTCTGGTGCAGTCAAAATGACAATGTCTACCTTTATTCCCTTGGCTGCAGAGTTGGTTCAGAGACAAGCACGTGACCTGACAGCTCAAGGGGAGCTGACCTTGGAACTTTAGCTAGAAGGATCTGGAAAAAGGCACCCCCCAGATGGTTGTTCTTGTTGAAGCAAGGAGATGTCCTGCCTGGCAAGAAAGCCAATGTGGAGGGAAACATAGCCAAGAGGTGCTGTGAAAGACAGAGTCATGGTGGTGTCACCAAGCCAGGGGTCTTAAGCCGAGAACACTCTTGAACTTCTGGGTTGTAACAGTAAATACAGTCAGAACTTTGTACTCCACTGCTTTGAAACTCATCAAATTGGCATCAACTACCAACTTGACGTGTTTTGAAGGGAAAATTCTGTTCTGGTATTTGTCATTTGTTGGTACTCAATATGCAAGCTAGAACTTGCTGGTGTTGACTGCCTTGTGACTCGATACCATAGCCAGCCCAAATAATTTGTTTGGTACTTGTTGCTCCTCCTGGAACCAATTAATGATGAGTACCTGGGTACCACTGTAAATGACCTGAAGCCTGGTTGATTGGGTGTCAGTCACTGGCAAGCCAGAGACTAGAGCCACAGTGTGTATCTGCATGTTTGGAGATGAGTATTATGCATGGCTGTGTCTGGGGCCATTGTGATGGGAGTGGGGAGAAAGTGTGTACAAGGCTGTGAGAGGCAGGGGAGGGAGGGCCTGTACTTTCTAGTGCTCTTGTGTGTCGGGGATGTAAAGGAGCTTTGGAGTATGTGTGTGAGAGGAGAAGCTAATGAGGGCTGTGTGTTCCTATGTGAGTGTGAAGAGCCGAGCAGGGATGTGTGGCGTGGGCAGAAGCTGCACGACACACTCGAGGTGGGGGCAGGTGGGGGGCTGCTCTTTGTTCAGGGGGAGAAACTGTCTCCTCCCCACCCTTGCATTCATATAATATGCATGTACAAAAACACCTGCTTAGAAAACACCTGCTTGCGGCTGGGGATTTAGCTCAGTGGTTTTGATGCCTGCTGTGAAAGTGCAAGGACCTGAGTTTGATCCCCAGTACCAAAAAAACGCCCCCAAAACAAAACAAAAACAAAAAACCCTCAAAAACACCTACTTATCACCAACAGCCCCCACCCTTGGGAAAATCATCATTGCTTTCAGATGACTGAAGTCAAATTCCACAGATCTCTGAATGCTAACCAGAATCATAAAACTTGTGTCGATATTGATGAAACGGGAACGATCAGAGGCTGCTCAGACCCACCCTAAATATCAAAGGAGGAAACTGGCAGGTGGGACTGGCTGGTGTGTAGCCAGATCCAGTCAGCCATGGACTCACCCTTCCCAGTACTCCCACAGGTGCGACAGGTGGGCAGGGCTGGCCTTGGGGCAGCTCCCTTCTGAGGTTCCCTCTGCCCCTCCTCTGCCTCTGGTTGTGGTTGCTTTTATGGCAGCTAATTAATCTGGACGGAGCCTCCTCTGATACCCAGGTATTCATGGCCTCCAGCTTCAATGGGTGCCCTTGGTTCCTGACCTGCTCGGCACAGCATGCTGGGCTGTAGCTGTTTGTCTGCTCCTGGTTCCAGCTGTTCCTCCCTCCACTCCTCATTTTACAGAGCTGGACTGGTCTCCTCGAGTGGGAGCTTCCCACCTGCTCATGTGGTGGTGAGGAGTGGGCTTTGCCCATGTATCACACTGGCCAGGAGCCTTGAGTGTCCACAGCCGCTGGCCTGATCACCTCTGGCCTCAGACCCTTCTTGCCCCTCAGCCTGCCATACACTAGTGACCATTTCATATAGGCCAGGACTGTGGGCAAGGTTGGCAGGGACCTCAGTTGTGGTAAGGTGTCATGGAGGCCAGAACATCTCTTAGAAGGCCACCCCTTGCCCATGTCTCTTCACTGTGCTCTGTGGGACTCGCCTTTGTTCCAGATGTGGAGAGCTCACAGGTCTCATGGATTAGGAAAGCAAGAAAAGGGCCCTTCCCTTCACCTGGGCCAGGGCAGGGCAGATCAATGGGCCCTACTTGGGATAGTCTGGTGAGTCATGGGGATTGAAGTGCATTCAAAGGTTCTTTTTTGTTTGTTTTTTTGTTTTTTGAGACAGCGTCTCACTATGTAGTTCACACTGAACTCACTACGTAGCCCAGGCTGGCCTTGAACTTTCAGAGATCCTCCTGCCTCAGCCTCCCAAGTGCTGGGATTACAGGCATGCACCACCACACTAGGCTCCATTCAAAGGTTCTTGACCACTCCCATGAGTTATGGGATTTTATAGAGACAATTGGAGGATGTTTTTTAAATCTCACTAGATTCTTCTTTAAAAGCACAGCCCTAGATGTCTCTGAGGGGTTGAAACTGGGAAGGGTGGGCTGGACAATGGGATCTTGGAAGTTTTTGCCATAGAACAGGCTCAGCTAAGCACTGCATGAGTGCAGATGCTCCCTTGGGCACCACTCCCAGCCCAGGGGTCCTGCTGCCTCCTTTCGGGACCCTTGGGCTCGCTGCTAGGACTCTGCTTCTTTTCCCATCAAACTCACCTGTCCTCAGTCTCCTCTCAGACCCTGCCCTTGCTGGGCATCAGTTTGCCAATCTCAACATGGTCTCTTGGCTGTTACACTACCAGCCTGCTCTCCACTATTATGTGGGGAATACGGTATAGTGGTTAGGAGCATGGCGAAGAAACCACACTACTGTGTGATGTGGGTATGTTTCTTAATAGTCTTTATTTTTTGTGTGGTAAAAATGGTGATTATCTATGTGCTTTATAGAGTTTTTTTCCTTGCTTTTAAAGACAGGGTCTTGCTAGATAGTCCAGGTTGGCCTTGAAGTGGTGGTTCTCCTGCCTCAGCCTTCTGAATGTGGGATGACTGGTGTGCACCACCACTCCTGGTTTTGATAAAATCTTATGAAGATTTAGTGAATTAGTATTTATACATCACTTTTTGTACCATATAAGTGTCATTATTATAATATTGGATATTGTGTCTGTCTGTCTCCTCCTAGCCTACAGTGAAGACCTTAGGGGCTGATTCCTTCTCAGCACTTGTCAGCCTACAGGCAGCCATGCACTGAATCAATGACCAAACACCATGGCAGTCACCTCCAACAGGGACTCTGGGCAAAGGAGGCTCCCACCTGCACCTCAGTGGCTGACAGGAGCCAGAAAACTCATCTCCCCCAACTTTTTGGCTCCTGCCCGATAAGCATGTGAGTGGAAAAATGATGAATGGATGCAACAGAGGAAGGAAGGAATAAAGGCCTCTGGCCCCTGTCTCCCTCCTACATTGGCCTTCAGGAAACTCAGAACAATAAGCCTCTGGACAGCAGCCCCATTGCCAAGCTGTCCCCACTGCCATGATGGAATTGTCCCAGTGTCTCTGCACCAGGTCGTGGGAGCTGAACCAATGTCCCAGCTCCCTGGGGTAGGGCAGGAGGTAGCCATCCTCCCTTCTCTGCAGGAACTCTGAGGGGCTCTGGCCCTTGGCTCTGGTCTGTTTCTTCTAGGGCCAACAAATGTGCTCCTGGAGGGTTCCTAGAGGTCATGGTGGTGGGAGCCAAGGAGGGGAATGGGTATGTGTGGGCCTGCTCCCCGCAGGCCATTTTGATGTCCAGGCTGCAGAAGAGGGCTGGAGTTCAGGGAGGGCCTCAGGAATGGAACTGTACAGGGCAGCTCCCACCTGGGGCTCACTGCCTGCTGTCTGGCAGTGGCCTCTCTGGGCTTGGCTTGGATGGAGAGAGGGGGTTGAAAGTATAGGAAACATCATCTTGGGACTGTTGGGCTGTGTCTTCTGCCTCCACAGTAAGGTTTTACCTGTCTGTCTTCCCCTTGTACTTGTTCTAATAAATTCTAATATCTTTTACCAATTCAGAATTTCAGTGGAGAGAATCCTCGAAGCTACTCACCTCCTATGTGTGAACCTCAGGCATCAAAGGCTCTCAGAGTTGGGATGAACTGGAAGTTCTCATTCAAACTCCTCCCTGGAGTCAAAATGCCCCTCCCTGAGCACAAGGGACAGCTGGTAAGCAAGCCTCCATCTCAGTACTTCCAGGGACTGAGCTTCCAGCCTCTCTGGGCAATCAGTTCATACCCACTGGCTGGCTTTGATCATCAAAGCCACTACTGAGGAAGAAAAGAGCCACCATTTGCTAAGCATTGACTAGGAATAATTTTTGGCTAAGGGAGAGTCAGCTCTATTATTCATGATTTAGCTAACTGAGGGGTGTGCCCACCAGCTGTGGCTTTCTGGTTAACCTAATTGCTCTGCTGCTTCTGTGCAGCTAATTCTAGGCCAATAACATTTAAAACTGCCACATCTTTTAAAGGGATTTTTGATATTTTGGTGGCATCACCCTAACCCAGAGGCAGGGATCCTCTTTGCCTTCAGCTTGGAAACAGCCTCTTTCTTCCCCCCTCTCCTCGACCATGTGCTGGCCAACAAAGTCTGCTTTAATATGTGGCTCATGTATGCTTTTGTGATATATATTTTTTATAACAGCTTTATTGAGCTGTAATTCAGATCCCACACAATTCAGCCATTTAAAGTGTATATTTGCATGGTTTTTAGCATGTTCATACACTCAGGCAACTTCACTACCACCAAATGTAGAAACCCTGTACCTTTAGTACCCAGCTCTATCACCCCGGGCCTGGGTGATCTCTCCTGAATATTCTGCTCTAAGCATTTGCTGGCTTTAGGCAAATTTCCTATAAATGGACTCACATAATATGTGGCCTTCTGTGATTGGCTCCCTTCACTTAGCATACTGTTCTCATCACTGCTTCAACCTCCGCTCCCCTTTTTGTGGTACTGGGAATTGAACCCAGAGCCTTCAGACTGAGCTATGCACCCAGCACTTTTTATTTTGAGATAGGATCTTGTTAGATTGCCCAGGAAGAACTCAAAACCTGGAATCCTCGTGCCTCAGCCTACCAAATGTTGGTATAAGTGTGTGTCACCATGCCTGGCTTCATTCCTTATTCTTTTTTTTTTTTTTTGTGGAACCAGGGACTGAACTTGGGACTTTGCGCTTGCCAGGTGGGCGCTGGCACTACTGAGCTAAACCTCTGACCCGCGTTCCTTATTCTTTAAAAAATAAAAAAAATAAAAAATTTTTTTTTGAGACAGGGTCTTACTATATAGCCCAGGCTGGCCTTGAACTATGTAGCCCAGGCTGTTCCTGAACTCGAGGTAATCCTCCTGCCTCAGCCTTCCAAGTGCTGAGATTACAGACATGTGCTGACATGCCAGTTTTTTAAAAAAAAATAAAAATTTTTTTTAGCACTATTATGAATGGCACATGTGAAACCACTGGCTTGGAGACAGGCTTTTGTAGGTTTTTTTTTTTCTTTCTTTTTTTTTGGTACCAGGATCAAACTCAGGACATTGCAAACTCAGGCATTGCACCAGTGAGCTACACACCTGGCCCTTCAGAGACAGGCTTTTGTGAAGAAAAAGAAAATTTTACTCCAGTGAACAAAGACTAAAATCAGGGACTAAAATTGGGCATAGATTTTAGCAGCTAGCTGGGAAAAGCTGAGTTTATTACATCCGCATGTGTGAGAGAAACAGCAGCAGCTGGACGGGAGAGATTTCATTCATAGTTGGATGGGCTAACAGCAAGAGAAAGATATTAACAGCTAACTGGGAAAGGAATTAGACTTATATAGGTATTGAAAAAAGGAGGTTACAATCTGAGAAATATTTATGACCAGTCTCTAAGGACAGTCAGCACAGGTGTGCAGACAATTGCTGGACCTTTTGGCACCAGGGAGATTGTCTTATGTCTCTGTCCTGTTTAGTGAGAAACAGCCTGTTGTTTGCTGAGAGCGGCCTGTTTGTGTTGCCTGTTTACTTGTGAAGATCTACTGAGGCCAGGTGTGACAGTATTATAGATAGGTAAGTTAATTAGGTATCTTGTTGGCAGGTAGACAGGGCCTCCCTTAAGGTGCCAGCCCTCCAGGAGCCGACACAGCAAGGAACCAACATGAAGAACAATTGAGGCATATTCACTGGTTAGCATTATAAAAAGGAAAAGAAGTACTACTTCCCCTAGAGACAGATAGCAGTGATTGATATTCTAAATGGGAAATTCCTTGTATGTGACTTGTCTTTCCATTTGATCCCCATTTAATTAATATTACCAGGGTGACTGTACTTGTAATCTCATTGATTGGTCATGGTTTTGTCCCACCTCATGCCCACCTTGTCAGTTTCCATTGGGTCTTATAGTTTTGTCCTACTTTGTACCCGCCTCAGCACATGGCTTTGCTGTATAGAACATCTTTGAAAAGTGGGGTGGGCGGGCAACCCATTTTCCTGTCCCCCTCCTGTCTCTCTTAGGCAGAAGCTTTCTTTCTCCCAATAAATTTTTGCTGCTCTTAACCTCCATTGTTCCTAGAATTCATTCTTCAATTTTAGAGGACACGAACTCATGTTTTGGCTGTCTAGCAGGTTTGGGAGTTACATCTTTGTCCCCTATATCAGCAGTACGTTTAGCAGTATGTAATGACTACATCTATTGTGGAGAGTTGGTACTTGCATGTAATGTACCTTAATATTTTTACTTCCGTTTCTTCTTGTCCCCCTTCTTCATTCCTTCTGCTTGTGAACAGCACTCCATGATGTGCTTCTCTCACAGTGACCCTGTCTGCTCCTCAGCTGGGGGATATTTGGCTTGTGCCCACCCTGTCCATTATGAACATGCTGCTGTGATGTTCAATCATAGAGTCAGCCCTAATTCTTACCAGAGTTTTAGGGCAAAAGCTCCAGCTCTGGGGGTCCCAACAGACTAGGGTTGGCCTCCTTCCCATAACACTGATCAAGGAGACAAAGCACAGGTAAAGGGCAAAAAATCAGCTTTAATCAGCATGGCTGTGCTGAGAAGTGCAGAGAGGTCCAAGATCTGTCTTCCAGGGGAAGACAGGAGCTTTATGGCTTTATAGAAAAGGGGCACAAAGGCAAGGGTTGGGGTTTGCCTAGGTGGGGGGTTTGCCTAGGTGGGGGATTTGCAGAGCTGGCAGCACAGGTAATCCCGGTTGATTGGCATCTCAGGACTGGTTCTACAGGGTTTTGGGAGAGCCACTGAGGGTGCCAAGATGACAGCTCCTGGTTAGAGACCTCATCATGGGTTGTTCTGGGAAGCTCTCCTGGCATCCAAGGTGCCTGTAGAACTAGGACAATAGCTACAGAATTCTAGGCATTGCCCCAAGTTGTAAAATGCTGGCAATTGGATGCCCCTTCAAATCTTGAAAATTACTTTAGTTACTCTTCTCTTGGTGTCCTCAGTCTTGAAGGGGATGAGATAGGCTAGGTAAATTTAGGGCAATAAACCTTGTAGTACAGGCACTCCTTAAGTGATTAACATGCCTACGTGCAAAGCCGAGTGGGGATCTCACCCACAGTTTTAAAGTAATAAAGGACGTGTATACAAAATGAAGGCAGAACTACGGAGCTTTATCCTGGTTTTAGTTATCCACTGGGTAACGGCCCAGCCTCCGGGTTTCAGTTACATGATCACTGGGAAGAATTTATTGATTGTGAGTGAAGATAACAACAGCCTGCCCACTGACCTCGGGTCCCCCCCCCCCGCCAGCCCTGACTCATCTGCCTAGGGTCTTGGGTCCTCCATGGAGTCATCCTGTGCAATCAGGTGTAGGGAGCTGGTGTTTACCAGACAGCACATGTCTTCTCCGTCCCCTACAGCTCTCCAGGAAAGGCTGTTTGAGGCAGAGCAGTCCAGGGAGGGCATGGTCACCTCACCACAAACACAGTCTCTTTTGTTGAGCAAGCAGCAGTATGCAGACCGCAATGGCCAGAGACAGCCTTACAAGGAGTTGTACCTGCGGCTGCCCTAGGCCGGTTCTCTCTACTCTCACTGCTTGGCCCTACTCCAGGGCCCTCTCTTTTTTGCCTCTGCTCCCAAGTCCTAGGCAGGGGCCACCACAGGTGGCTGCTCTGGTATCTTCTGCACAAACTTGGGCGTGGGGTATCTGGGGTCTCTGGGGAACAGGGAGCTGACAAGTAAGATGCAAATGTCTCTGGCCTTGGATTGTTCTGGGCAGTCCAAAGAAAGAGGGTTCCCCCCTGGGTGAGTTGGGCAAGCACTCTAGCCTGGACACTTCTTGCAGTCCCCTTTGTCCTCACCTTCAGTAAGGTACTCCTAGAGCCAGAGAACCAGGTAGTGGCAGGAGGGGCTGAGGTGTCAGGAAGGGGTCTGGGTGGGTGGCTATTCTGTGGTCCTTGCTCTGCCTACATCAGGACATAGGGTATAATCAGCCCCTGTACCCCAGCCAACAACAGTATAGGGGAGGGAGAAGAAAGGGAGAGCCGGTTGTTGGCCCTCTCCAGAGCTACCATACCTGTCTGATCAGCCCCGCCCTCCCTGCTTCCGCCTTCTCAGTCCCAGGTTTGGCCTGGGGCCCATCCTGCCTCCCTCCCTCCCTCTGGTTTTAGGAAAGTCTCTCACTCCTGCTAGGCGTGGGTGTTTGCTGGAGTGGGGGTGGCATGCATTCAAATCAGCCTTCCAAAAATGAAGCATTGTTTAAAGGGTCTGGAAGAGGGCCTGGTATAAACAGGAAGTGAGTGAATTTCTCTCGGCCCAGAAGTCTGGAGGCCAGGCCCTGGGGAGGAGGGGTAAACTGGGGAGAGGAGGAAGGGATGTGACCATTGTGTCCTCAGGGAATCTCTGGATTTGTACAGCTGGGTCTGTGTGCCTTCCTGGACTTGTATTTGCCTCTAGAAGGGTGTTTGGGTTTCTCTATGCCTCTGGGTAGGGATCCTGGCTGTCACTTCTGGAGAAGAATGGGAGGAATCCACATATTGTATCTGCCCTCCCAGTAAGGTGGTCACCGCCTCCTGGGCTGGGGGCTTGTGCCACCTGCCCTTCTCCCCCAGGGATCTGACAACTGTCATCTGTTGGTCTCCCTAGTTAAGATCCATCCATTCCCCACATCATGCCCTGCAGTACCTTCCAGAGAACCAGCCCCACCCACCAGGTAATTGCAGGTGGAATCTCTGCCTTGGGGACCCAAACCTCCTGCCTTCCACCCACACACTGCCCTGCGGGCCCCACCCAGCCTGGGAGTGCCCTGCTCTGCTCCCCATTCTCCAGCCTCCTGCAGGTGCCTTCGTTGCCCCAACCTGCTCTCCTGACTCACTGGGATAATGGGCTCAGGAGACAGGTGCAGGGATGCTTTTCCCACCTCCTTTGGCCAGTTGGGGGCCTGGAAAGAGACAGAGGGTCCAGGTGACTTCAAATGACTCACCTGTGCCATCCCATGCTACTCCTCCTCAATCACCCTGTCTTACCTCTTGAGATTTTTTTTTTTTTTTTGTACCGGAGATGGAGCTCGGGACCTTGCGCTTGTCAGGCAGGCGGCAGAACCACTGAGCTAAATCCCAGGCCCTCTCGAGATTCGTTATAATAATGACTGCCCCCAAGGAACTAGGAAAACAGTGAAGACCCCCAATACTTCACCCCTGTTTCTTCTCTGTGCCCCTCAGCAAAGCCTATGGTGTCAACCTGGCATGGGGAATCCTGGGATATTGGGAAGAAAAGAGGTCACTGAGTTGTGTCTAGGAAAAGTGCTGGGTTGAATCTCTATCTCCCACCCACAGACCCAAAGGGAAGACAGCAAGTGTGTGTGTATTTGTTCATTCATTCTACAAATATTTACCCAGCCCCTCTGAGCACTACACCAGGTGCTGGGACACAGCAATAACCTGGGGAGAGTTGAGAAACTGCAGAGATCATACCCAATGCTTAGGAATCAGGCCTGCTGTCCAGCCTGGGCAGATCCTTATACAAGTGTCTTTGGGACATTGGCTGCTTAGAAAAGACCCAAATGCCTAGGGATCTTTTCCTGCCAGGGTTCCCAAACCTTTAGGTTATTGCTCAGCGTAGGGACAGAGACAAGACCGAGCAGTCAGAGTTTCGGTGGCTGAGTGACCCCAGGTATGTGTCCTTTTTACTTTAAGGGGCTTGGCAAGGCCAGGCACATTCCTTCCTTCCAATTTCCTGGGTTTCTGGGGTGGTGCTGGAGTGGGCTCCTAGGAGGGAGAAGCTCTCTGCTGCCCTCGCCTGAGCCCTGCTTGCAGGTGGCTGGTGTCGGGTTAGGCCCGGCCCCCTTGGGGCCCAACCACTCAGGTACATGGCCTTCCTCCCTCCCCTGCGGCCAGGCTCTCTTTTATAAGGGGCCTTTCCTGGGTGCAGTCCCACCGTCCAGAAGCAGCTGCCTGGCTTCTTTCGATTATCCTACTTGTCTGCAGCTCTCCTGCCTTCACCCCAGCCTCCACCATGTCCATGAGGGTGACTCAGAAGACCTACAAGGTGTCCACCTCCGGCCCCCGGGGCTTCAGCAGCCTCTCCTACAGCAGTGGCCCGAGCTCCCGAATCAGCTCCTCCAGCTTCTCCCGAATGGGCAGCAGCAGCAGTTTCCGGGGTGGCCTGGGTCTAGGCGGCTATGGCGGGGCTGCTGGTGTGGGGGGCATCACAGCTGTCCAGGTGAACCAGAGCCTACTGAACCCCCTGAATCTGGAGGTGGACCCCAACATCCAGGCGGTACGCATTCAGGAGAAGGAGCAGATCAAGACCCTCAACAACAAGTTCGCCTCCTTCATCGACAAGGTGAGGGCCTGTCCTTTCTCTTGCTTGCCCCAGGCAGTGGGAGCCCCTCCAGCGCCCCTCTGGCTCCCCTGGACCACACCATCATGGCAACACACCTTCCAGCCCAGGGCTGCTGCTTGTCATGTACTTTGGTTTGGGGTAGGGGGAGGATGGGAAAAGAGTCTTTGATGGCTTGTGACCCTAAATCCTGGGGTCTCCTCCCTTTCCACCCTCACCCCCGAGCCTGACTCTGAGCCTGATTCGGAGGGGTCTGTAAAGCGTTCAGCCTGGAGTTCTCTAGGCTGCTCAGCTGGTGAGGGGTGGGGAGGGGAGCTCCCTGCAGGTTCACCCTTCTCTCCCCCGGCACCGTCCCAGGGAATCCCCAATGGTGACTTCATGCTTTTTCTAATTTTTTGGTTTAAAAGTGGAGGTTTGATAGGATTGTAAGAGAAAGAGGTAGGAACTGATTCAAACAGCAAATATTGATCGAAACCTTTGGTGCCCCAGGGCCTGAGTGTGGGGGCACCGGGCTGAGTCACCATGTGGCTCCTGGCCAGCTGGCCTCGGTGTGGGCTGGGTCGCCGTCCCCGGGATGCACCCCACCCGGGCATGCTCAGGGTGTCCTGCCGGGCCTGGCTTTGGGGAAAGCCCATGCAGGATTCAAAGTCTTCGGGCGTTGCACGCCCCGCCCGAGTTCACATCCTGTTCAACCCAGAGTTATGGCTTCAGATAAGGCGCTGCTTCACCAACACCCCCTTGCCCACTTGGCCCTTGTCCCCTTTCACGATTCCTACCCCGGCTCCGCCCTAGGGCCCCATTCCACTTCTAGGAGGTGGGCAGGAGCTAGGCCGGGTTTTGCAGCCCTGTGGCCCTAGGGGCCCGGAGATTGGCCCTGGTCTGCTGACTGGCTCCTGGGAGGCATTGTGGGAAGGGAGGAGGGAAATTCTGGCGCAGATGCCCTTAGGTTTGGAACTCCCAGGAGCAGCTCCTTGTGGAGGGCTTGCTGATTGCTCTCCCAGAGCCAGTGACTCCACTTCTCCCCTGTGTTTTGCTAGCTCTGGGGTTCTTACTGGGCAGTTAAGCATATGCTTTGGGGTGTAAAGTCTGGTTCACAAGTTCCAGTGGTTTCCTTTGAGGGGCCAGTTTAAGAGTCCGACTTCCTCACCTGTAAAATGCGTGTGGTAGTTCCTAAATCAAAAAATTTTTGTCTATTCAACCCATATAGCGATGGGAAAGAGTTTAGCAGTGCCTGGCCCTCATTACACATTCCAATAGTATTCAGTGTTATAGTTACTTGTGTTTTTTATAATCTTGGCAGAATGACCTAAGAAAGATTTATAGAGAAGGTTGTGGGGAAATAACTAGATTTATACCCTTAGGACGTCCTTCTCTCCCAAGTCCCCACAATTTAAAGAGAGTAATAATTTTGAATTGATTTAAAGGAATGCATTTTTCCTTTTTGGAACAATTTTTTTTAATTGATCCTGCTGGAGGATGAACCCAGGGCTTCGAACTTGGTAGGTAAGGGATCTTTCACTGAGCTACATCTTAGTATCTTAGCTTCTCCCTGTTCCTCCCTCCTGTTTTGGGGATTGAACCCAGGCACTTGCACTGAGCTACATTCCCAGCCCTTTCATTAAGTTTTTATTCTGAGACAGGGTTTCACTAAGTTGCTTAATTGCCCAGGCTGGGCTTCAATTTGCAATCTGCCTTCTTCAGCCTCTCAAGAAGCTTGGATTACAAGTGTGTACCACTACACCTGGCTTATTTCTTTTGAAGTTTTCCCTCTAGCTGGGCGTGGTGGTGGAGGCCTGTATTCCCAGCACTTAGGAGACTGAGGCAGGATGATCACTCTGAGTTGGAGGCCAGCCTGGGCTACACAGTGAGACACTGTCTCCCCCCCCGAAAAAAATCCCCCCCCCAATATGCCTTGATTTTATTCTAAGATGTGGATTCTTTGAGCTCCAGGAATTCAGGGGGCTCTGTTTGAGGCAAGAGAGAGGATTGTGGGTATAGGAACAAGTGTAGAGTTGGGGGGAGTCTTCCTGATGCCAAAGAATCTCAAAGAGAGTGGGTGAGAGGGCTGGGGATTTAGCTCAGTGGTTTCGCTGCCTACTGTGCAATCTCAAGAACCTGAGTTCGATCCCCGGTACCAAAAAAACACAAAAAACCAAAAAAACTGAGTGAGAGTTAGGGAGGAACCTCCAGTTTGCAGATAGACCTACCTCTCTTACCTCTTCCCTAGCTCAAAGTGAGAAAGTTCTGTCTAGTGGGGCTCCTGGAAGGGCTGACTTGGGTTTCTGGGGTCCTTGCAGGTTAGGGAGAATCTAGGCTCTGAGAGGGGCAGTAAGTCTAGTTACTCAGCACAGGTTCATAACAGTGTTCGCTAGAATTTAGTAAGTCTCTTGGCCAGTGCTTTCTGGGTGTTTGGGCTAAAGTTTCCCAAAGATCTGCATGGATTCTTTCTTCAAACTCACTCCAAATAATGATGATGGTGATATTATTTGATAGGAACAATCTTTATTTTCTTTTTCAATCTTATGTAAAATGTAAATCAGAGTCTTTAGGAAGCTTGGCTGTATTTATTGATTTGTGACATACATACAGTCTATGTAAACAAGATCAATTCTGCAGATGCAGCTTCAACCTAACGCCCCTAGCTGTCCCCTTTCAATCATGCCCCTCCCACCCCCAGTGCTAGAGGATTATGGCTCCCAACTGTACCTCACCATGCTGTTGCCAGTCACAGGTATCCTTCCAGAATAGCTAAGCAAGTCCTAGGACCTCATTGCTTAGGAAGTGGGCTGGGGGAAGGCACAGGGCTTGTTGCCCTCCAGGCCCTGACCTTGGTGTGATGCAGAGCTTTTTGTTTTCTCCTCCCCATACAGGTGCGGTTCTTGGAGCAGCAAAACAAGATGCTGGAGACCAAGTGGAGCCTCCTGCAGCAGCAGAAGACATCCCGGAGCAACATGGACAATATGTTTGAAAGCTACATCAACAACCTCCGGCGGCAGCTGGACACACTGGGGCAGGAGAAGTTGAAGCTGGAGGCGGAGCTTGGCAACATGCAGGGGCTGGTGGAGGACTTCAAGAATAAGTGAGCCCCTCCCCAGAAGGCATCCTGCCCTTCCCTATTCCTTGAGACCAGAAGCCTAAGTCCCCATTGCCCCCTGCTTATGGGCAGTGTAGTCCTGTAGCGTTTTGAGTGACCATCTGATCCGGCTTGCTTGGGATAGTCCATTTTTATGCCCATTGTCCCAGCACAATTGTTCATGGCATCCATTCCTTCAATCTCAGGACTGTCCAAATTTGGACAAGTTATATGTAATGTTTACGTAGTACATCCAAGATGGGAGAGATAGGCAGCCAACAGGTCTCATGTTCACACTTGCAGCCCAGCCCCATTCATTCCTGACCCCTGGCCTCTGGAAAACTCCAGAGAGTTCTGAGGTCAGACCCTGCTGCTAACCCTTCCAATAGGCCCAATCCAATAGAAATTCATTGATTGTGGTAGAGATTTCCTGCTCTGGGCCTCCTCACTGGCTGAGGATGGGGTGGTAGGGGAAAGGGTAGTGAAGGCAGAAGGACTGTCGTTCTCATATCCTACATCTCTATGAACTGAATTTTCTAGATATTCATGACTTCCTCAAAAAGACCCTGGTAAGCTGGGTGTGGTGGCATATACTTGTATATCCCAGCACTCAAGAGGCTGAGGCAGGAGGATCGTCAAAGGTTCCAGGCCAGCCTGGGCTACATAGTGAGTTCAAGACCAGCATAGCAAGACCCTGTTTCAAAAAACTAAAACAAAACAAAAAACAAAACCCAAACAGAAGACCCGTGGTAGGGCTGGGGGTGTAGCTCAGTGGTAGAGTTTGTGCTTAGCATCTGCAAGGCTCAGTTGATCCCCAGCACTGCCACCATCAGTGATGAAAGACCCAGGGCTAACCTCACCTTTGCCTTCACCCTCTGATTCCAAGTCTTTCTTTACTAGGTACGAGGATGAGATAAACAAGCGTACAGAGATGGAGAATGAATTTGTCCTCATCAAGAAGGTGAGGGAGACTTCCTGCCCCTGTCCAGAAACTGGAGGCTGGGACGTAGAGATTTGGACTAGGCCTTTGTAGATTCTGCCTCTCGACATTTCTAAGTAATGGGACAAATTCATTTATTTCAATATTTGATGTCTTCTAGATATGTAATATAGAAAGGTAGACAAAGACAGGTAGTTAGGTGCTGTTGGACAGAATTCTGGATATCAGGGTTAGAATATGGTTAAGAAAATGAAGCAGGATCTGGGGATTTAGCTCAGGTGTAGAGGGCTTGCCTAGGATCCTGAGGCCCTAGGTTCAATCTTTAGCACTGAAAGAAGAAGAAAGAAAGAAAGTGAAGCAGAATTGGAGGTCTGGTCTGGAAGGCTTCCTCGAGGAGGAGTAGGAGGAGGGGATTCTGCAAGAAGCAGAGGTTAGGAGTGTGGGCAAGGATGTAGGTGGGATGGGCAGAGGCTAAGCTAAGGCATCAGCTACAAAGTCTGGTGTTATGGGCCTCCAAGTCCAGGCTACTGGGTGGATGTTGGGAGCCTCTGGGTTGGGGTTGAGTGTGGGTCCCAGCTCAGGGCTCTCATCTCTCCTGTGCCAGGATGTGGATGAAGCTTACATGAACAAGGTGGAGCTCGAGTCTCGCCTGGAGGGCCTGACTGATGAGATCAACTTCCTCAGGCAGCTGTATGAAGAGGTATGTTGGTGGGGGCTGGATAGGGAGGGTCCCCAGCCTGTCAGGGCCTCCACCCTCTGCGACCCAGGCAGAGGCTCCCCCCAGCCCCCAGTGCTGACAGACAAGGGCCCACTACTTGATAACAATGGCTACAAATACTGGCCTAGTTAATGTTGTCCTGGGGGCTCTGTCCCCCTGCATGTATGCGGCAGGGCTTATTACCCCATTTCACAGATGGGAAGTGGGCTCAGAGAAGTGAAGTAACCTGTCCGAAGTTGTCATATAGAGAGTGGTCACATAGCTGCACTCAGGGCCACTCTGTCCCAAAACTCGTGTTCCTGATCTTCGGGCTGAATAGAGACCTCTGTGGGCTTGGTACTGGTGGCTGGGAGCAGGGAGGGGGTTTCCCCCATGGTTATTCACTCAGAGCAGGTTAGGTTTCCTTTCATCCTTCCATGTTCCAGGGCTTTGGC
Organism: Heterocephalus glaber; assembly: GCF_053883595.1. Lineage (NCBI taxonomy): Eukaryota > Metazoa > Chordata > Mammalia > Rodentia > Bathyergidae > Heterocephalus > Heterocephalus glaber. The sequence goes on from NW_028258185.1 coordinate 1,799,238, forward strand.
TCATCTTCCTTCTTCAGGAACTTTGCCCTCTCCTCAGCCCTCCCCTTTCTCCCTCCCACCCCCAAAGGAAGCTCTTCAGCAAGGAAGGCTCCCTGTGTGTAGGGACAGAGCCTCACACTCATACCTCTGACCCCCCAGGAGATCCGTGAGCTGCAGTCTCAGATCTCAGACACATCTGTGGTGCTGTCCATGGACAACAGCCGCTCCTTGGACCTGGACGGTATCATCGCTGAGGTCAAGGCCCAGTACGAGGAGATTGCCAACCGCAGCCGGGCCGAGGCTGAGAGCATGTACCAGATTAAGGTGAAGAGCAGGGTCACTAGACTGGCCCTCCTTTTCTGTGCCCTTGCAGATGGGGAGGGAGCAGGATTTCAAACTCTACTCTGCTTGCTGTGAGCTGGGCCTGCAGAGCGGGTGCCTGGGGGTCTGGAAAGGGGCTTTCAGCAGAATGTGTATGTAGGACTTGGGGACGAGATGACCCTGGCTCTGGTGACCTGGCCAGGAGGATACTCCCTCAGTGGTGGCCATTGGGGGTCCAGGAGTCCCCTCTGGAGCTTCACGTCCTGTTTTGCACCTGCAGTATGAAGAGTTGCAGACTCTGGCTGGGAAGCATGGGGATGACCTCCGCCGCACAAAGTCCGAGATCTCTGAGATGAACCGCAGCATCAGCCGCCTCCAGGCGGAGATCGAGGCCCTCAAAGGCCAGGTACCTGCTGGGCTGGGGGCTGGATAGGATCCTAACTTCTCTGGTTAAGAGGAGATCATGCCAGAAGGAGGGAAAGGTCTGGAACCGGGGCCAGTGAGCTGTAGGGGCAGCTTTAGTCCAGCTTTCTTAGTTGCTCCTGGGAAGATGAGAGACAGTGAGCCATTTCTAGGGTCAGGACAAGGGTGAAAGGAGCTGGACAGGTAGGTCGGGGTCCAGGATGTGTCCCTCAAGCCTGCTTTATTTAATGTCTTAGATATGAGGGTAAAGCTGGGTTTTGCTGCTTTATAGAAAGTCTAGAACCTGGTGATCTGGTCAAGTTCAGGTTGGGGGACTTACAGTGTCACAGGTGGGCAGCATGAGGGGAAATGTCTGGAAACTGCTGCTGATTCCTCATTCTGCTTCCCCAGTCTTACTGGTAGCATTTTCTTGAGCTGGGTGGAGTCTGTCCAGGTCAGGGAGGGGTGACCCTAAAAGAGGAACAAGGGGTTGGGTACACCAGGTCCTGCCTGCTTATCTGTCCCCCTCCCGCACAGAGAGCATCCCTGGAGGCCGCCATTGCTGATGCCGAGCAGCGTGGGGAGCTGGCCATTAAGGATGCCAACGCCAAGCTGGCCCAGCTGGAGAGTGCCTTGCAGAAAGCCAAGCAGGACATGGCACGGCAGCTGCGTGAGTACCAGGAGCTCATGAACGTCAAGCTGGCACTGGACATAGAGATCGCCACCTACCGCAAGCTGCTGGAGGGCGAGGAGAACAGGTGGGTGTGGGGGGGTCTCACTGGACTGGGAGCACAACCCTGAGGTCTGCCATGGGGAGAAGTGGGTGCTGTGTGGAGCCCCCTTGGGACTTGGGTCGAGTTCCTCTGGGTCAAGATGCTGGGTTGGTCCTGACATCCCATGTGTCTGGGTACAGGCTGGAGGCTGGGATGCAGAACATGAGCATCCACACGAAGACCACCAGTGGCTACTCAGGTGCGTTCCTGGGCCCTGGGGGTGGAGTGCAGGGGTCCAGGAGGGGCTATGCTATGCTCAGCAGCAACTAAGGGGGACAAAGAGAAGGAGCAGGAGAATCCCAGAGCAATGGGACAGACCCAGGATCCAAATAATACAGTTGCTGATAGGAGGCCCCCAGATAAATGGTAGCCATGTGCCAGGCACTGTTCTTTACATGCTTTATTTTATTTACTTTTTGTACAACTCCTGTACATTTCCCTGTGCTACCACTGAGGGAGCTGAGGCCCATTTACATGGCTTCATCCAGGGATGTGCAGCGGTGTAGTCACTGGTCAGGCGGACCTGGTTCAGACTCCATCCCAGGGGCTGAGAGACAGCGGGAAGTGGGGGCCTGGAGCCTGAGGTGGAGGTGGCTCAAGTGCTCATGTGGCTGCCTCTGTCCCTTACTAGGAATGGTCAGCTCACCCTACGGGGGCCTCCCAAGCCCTGGCTTTGGCAGCCTCCAAAGTCCTGGCTTCACCCGCACCAAGTCTGCCGTGGTTGTGAAGAAAATCGAGACCCGTGATGGGAAGCTGGTGTCTGAGACCTCTGATGTCCTGCCCAAGTGAATGGGCCACAGCAGCCTCTCCCAGCCCACACCCCTCCCACAGCTGCCCCAGAGCCTGTGTAGCTGTTAATGGAAGCATTGGGAACAAGAGACCCACCTGAGGCTCAGCCCTAGCCCTCAGCCCACCCTTGGGGGGAAATACTGCCTGGGGTACCCCTTCTTGCCCATGCCCTTCACCAAAACCAATTCAAGTGTCTTTTCCAAAATAAAGCCCAAGGTGGTTCTGCCGCCTGACCTTGTGTTCGAGTATTTCCTGTCCCCAGGGGTGGGAGGAAGTGGGCAGGAGGCCTCTTCCTAGACTTAGAAGCTGAGAAAGGCCTAGGAAGCAGGAGGCACTGGGCAGGAAGTCTGGCAGTTGCCAAAGGGATTCCTTTGTGGAAAGCAGTTGGCGCCCTGGTTGTGGCTGTCTACACCTGTGTAATGGTCTGTCTCCCATGCAGGGCACCTCAGGGTTTACAGTGAGCTCTCAGATACCCCTGTCATTTGAGCTGTGCATAAACCTGGTGACATAGGCAGAGCAGGTCTTGGCCTTATCCGGAAGAATTTAGTTCACTTCCCTAAACACCTCAGCACTAGGACTGCTTGCAGATAAGGAGATCCTGGCTGGGAGAGGCCAAGTCATTGGCTCACCTAGAAATTGGCTAATCTGGGACAGAAGCCAGACTGTCCAGTTCTCAGAGCTATACTCCTTGGCTAGGCACATGGCCTCTTATAGCCAGAGGTGTCTATTTACCACCTTTGTTCCTCAGTGGTAGAGGAGTCCTGGTTTTTGCATCCTTTCGGAGATTCAGTGGCCTTTTCTCAGTAATCAAGCGTGCTATGCCTGAGATTTCTGGAAGCCAAATAGTGCTGTGCTGTGCACCGCTGCCTGTGTTCTTCCTGCCCCACTCAATTTTATCTACCCTGATTACTTCTCCCCATCCTTTCCCAGCCTTCTCCATGCTATTTATGACATATGGGGTGTGTGCACCCCATGTTTGCATGTGGAGGGTGGACTGTGTTCATATGGGTGTGTAGGGTTCTGTGAAACATGCAGAGGGTTTTGTATCTGTTGAAACAATCTCCAAGGTGTAGAGCAGGAGGGGGTTTCAGACACAGCTGGATGGAGCAGTGCTCCCCAATACTCCTGTGCCTCCAACACTGAGGGCACAATGACTGGGGTGAGGCTGGCACAGGAGGCTTGTGCCTGCCCTGCTCTGGGTTTCTGCTGGGCTGTCCTGCCACCTCCTCACCAGGCAGCTCCATGAAGCTGGGCTTCCACACAGGCAGGGCATGCCCCCTCCCCACCCAGTCCTAGGTTCTGCACACTGTCTCAATAAAGGTCTTCACTCAGCAGTGACAAAGCACCAATATCCAGAGCTGTGGTTCTTAACTATTTTGGCAATGGCCCATGGTAAATTCATTGGTAGCACAACCTATAATACACATATGACACAAAAGCTCCATACAACAACACCAACCTCCTGTCCTCTGCATGGGATCTGGCCCTCAGTGGATCCCAGGGGTCAGGAGGGTGGTGTCAGAGCCAAGGCAGTCACTGCACCAGTGAGAGGACCTCTGGCTCACTGGGACCAGAGTCAGTATTCTGAGTTGTGCCTCACCCCGTCCTGTCTTATCAGACTCCACCCTGGGCAGTGGGTGGCAGGAGGCAGTTGAGGGACCCCCAGATAGTCCCCTGGGCAGTCCTCACCCTGATGTTTGCTGAGGGAGAGGCTGGGTGGCCCTTGGGGAGAATTTCTTTTCCCTTTCCCTGTTCACTTTCTTCAGATTCTTGTGCACACTCCAGGGGACCAAGGTCACCCAGCTCTCAGCAGTCATCATCTGGAGAGCTGGAGATCCAGCTACTGGGCAGAATAGAAGCTCTTCTTCTTCCTCCCTCCCTTCCTCCCTTCCTTCCTTCTTCCTCTCTCCTCTCCTCTCCTCTCCTCTCCCTCCTCCTCCTCCTTCTACCCCCCTCCCCCCTTCCCTCCTGGTACTGGGGATTGAACCCAGGCTCCTCTCACTGAAGTAAACCCTCACCACTTTCTAATTTTTATTTTGAGGCTGGGTCTCACTAAATTGCCCAAGCTAGGTTTGAACTTGTGATCTCCCTGCCTCAGCTTTGCAGAGTGCTGGGATTACAGGTGTGTGCCATCATGCCTGGCCCATTTCTTAAATATAGTTGGTCTTGAATATTTGTGGCTTCTGCATCTGAGGATTCAAGCAACCATGGGTGGAAAATATTCCAGAAAAGAATTGCTCTGTATTGAACATATACTTTTTTTCTTGTCATTATTCCTTTAACAGTACAGTCTAACATTATTATCCTAGCATTTACATAGGTATTCTAAGTAAACTAGAGATTTAAAAAAAATTTTTTTTTCAGATAGGGCCCCACTATGTAGTTTTTGAATTCACTATGTAGCCCAGGCTGGCCTCAAACTCATGGTGATCCTCCTGGCTCAGCCTCCTGAGTGGGGATTGTAGGCATGTGCTACACCACGCTTGACTTACTAGAGATGATTTAAATCATAGGTTTCCAACTGTTTGGCTTGTTTGTGCCACACTGAGAAATTGTCTTGGGATGCACATAAGATACGTAATATAGCTAATGTATGTAAGTAACAAAGCTTTTATTTTTTTAATTTTTTAATTTTTTTGGTACCGAGGATAGGACTCATTTCCTTGCACTTGTGAGGCAGGTGGCGGAACCACTGAGATAAATCTCTGGTCCTATTTTTAATGTTTTTATCATAACATTAAAGAAGAGCAAACATAAATATATAAAACTATTGGGTTATTTGACCTTGTTCTTGTGAAGCATGCGTCAACATCTGGTTGATGGAAGTGGTTGCCATTTGCTTTGAAAAACATAAGCCGGGTCAGTTACTCCCCCTTGAAACCCTCCGATGTTCATGTCCAGGATGAATCCCCAGTCCTGGCTCAGCCCTGGGCTCTCAGCTGCGCTCTCTGCCTCCACCTGCCTCAGCCTTCTGTCATCCAGTCTTTGGCTCTGACTGGGCGCTGCTGGCGCTTCAGCACTGAGCTCACTGCAGCTCCCTTCTGTTCAGGGCCTTGCTCATCCTGGGCCTGAGCCATATCATTCCCAAGGTTCAGTGCCAGGAAGGTCTTGGGGAAGTCACAGGATGAGGGGGACATTTCTGTCACAGCCCTCAAGATGGTGCCCTGGGCTTTCTCATTGTAGATAGCCAGATAGACATTCATTCATCTGTAGTGGTATTTCCTTTTTTTTTTTTTGGTACCAGGGATCGAACTCATGTCCTTGCGCTTGCGCAGCAGGTGGTGAAACCGCTGAGCTAAATCCCCAGCCCGGTATTTCCTTTTTGTTTTGTTTTGTTTTTGAGACAGAGTCTTGCTATGTAGTCCTGGCTGGACTTGAACTCAAGGTAATCCTCCTGCCTCAGCCCCCTAAGTGCTGGGATTACAAGTGTGCACCACCACACCTGGTGCTGGTATTTCCTTAGTGTCAGTCAGCCTATCCCATAGACATAAAGCATCACGGGGACAGGGATCCTCTATCAGGCCTGGTTCTCCCCTAGTTCTTCAGTACCTAGCAGAGTTCTGGGCACACAGGAGGGGAGCAATAAAAATTATTAAATAAAAGAGGACGAAGTATTTCCATGTGGTGGTTATTTATCTTGCTTGTGCCAAAAGCAAATGTATTCTACATTTTAATCCTTTTAACCTTTTTCTGTTGGGGAAGATGGATTAATCTGCTCAGGCCTAGTCCAGAAACAGCTGGTATATTGATCTATAAAGTAATGAGGATCCTATTCTGGATCAACTTACAATTTTTCCACTTAAGGATGCAAACTGACTCAGAAATGCTGGTTCAAGTTCTTCCTGGGCAAATTAGTGAGACCTTGTCTCAAAGTAAAAAACAAACAGAGCTGGGGATATAGATCAGTGGCAGAGTAGCCTTGGATTCAGCCCCCAGTACTAAAAAAAAAAAAAAAAAAAAAGGATGGAACTCAATACACATTCAGTAGAAATTACACTGAGTGCTGGGTGTGGCAGTGAGTTTCAGCTGAGTGACTGAGACAGGCAGCCAACACTCAACCCAGACGCTGTGCTGCTAAGCTAAAATGCTCAATACTAAGTCAGTCAATCAGCCTCTCTCTCTCTCTCTCTCTCTCTCTCTCTCCTAGGGAATGAACCCAGGCCTTTGCACTGACCTACATCTCTGGCTCTTTACTTTTTATTTTCAGACTGGTTTCCTATGAATTGCCCAGTTTGGGCTTGATCTTGCTAGCCTCCTTCATCAGCCTCCCAGTGTGCTGGGATTACAGACTTGCACCACCAGGTCTGAAATAGATTCCTTTTTCCTTTTTATTTTGTGAGACAGGATCTTGCTATGTAGTTTAGCCTGCCCTTAAACTCACTATGTAGCCCAGGCTGGCCTAGAACTCACGGCAATCCACCTGCCTCATCCTCTCAAGTGCTAGAATTACAGGCTTGCACTGCCATGCCCAGCTGAAATGGATTCTTGACTTAAGGATATTTTAAATTATGATGAGTTTATCAGGATGTATCCCCATCATAAGCCAAGAAGCATCTGCAGCTCCCTGTGAAATGGCCTTAAGGAGATCAGGGCCACCTGGGTCCTGCGACAGCTCCAGGCAGGCCTTTCAGTGACTGAGGAAGGGTGGAAGAGACAGGGTAGGGTGAGCCTGGTGGGCTATGGCCCCACAGAGTGTGCCTGGTGCCAGATGGTGGGGAGGAGGGTGGCTCAGGGGCACAGAAAGACACCTAAGACAGAGTCCTTGACCTCAAAGTCTTTCCAGAGTGCCGGAGAAACAACACAGATCCCAGAGAAGCCAGCGGCACCTGTTCAGTTGTGCAACACAAATTCTAGGGGCATCTGGGGTGAACCAGACCCTCTTGGCCACAGCATGGAGGATGTTCCTGCACATGAGATGGTGAGCAGTTGGTGTGTATTGGACGCCGGTGATTCAGCATGATGCTGACTGCTCATGGTTGACCAACACCTGCCATCCTTTCTCTCGGTGGTTAGGACCTCACTGTATAGCTGGACACACGGTCTCCTAGAATAATGACTACATTTTCCTGCTTTTTTTGGTAATCAAGTGTGGTCATGTGTCAGAGATAGAAGTGGAAGTAAAAGAGCAACTCCTAGGAAGTGTCTTTAGAGGGAGGGCTTGTGAGCTGCTTCTCTTATGAGGCCTCTTTGCTGGCAGGAATGCACACCAATGGTGATGGTTCAGCAGCCATCTTGGATCATGAAGTGGCCTGGGAATGCAAACTACTTTTTGCAGAGCACAGCAGTGATGGGATCTGGGTTGTCCCTGCCATCACAGGGTACACACTGGTTTTGGGCAGATATTTCCTGGGAAATTTCCTGTTTGAATTAAGTCACTGTTTTGGGGGATTTCTGTTACTCTTTACCTAAAGCTATCACATAATGAGTATATTGACCTCCTCGAGAGGGTGACTGCTGAGACGCTTGACAGCTGAGTGGAAGAGCTCCGGCAGGGGCCAGCAAGCAGGCTCCCAAATCTTTGGCTTGCTCTGGGGCATTTGGGAGATTCCTCTCCTCTTTGGGTTTAGTCCTCTTTCTTTGAACAAAGAGGGGCTGGTCTTTTTTTGTTTTTTGTAGTACTAAAGATTGAACCCAGGGTTTCCCATATGCCAGGCAAGTGGTCTACCACTGAGCTACATCCCTAGCTCTTTTTATTTTAACAGTGGGAGTTTTACATTTATTAAAGTTAGGATAAAAACAGGCTCTGTAGAGAGGGTGTGGGCCAAGTAAAAGTAGGAAAAAGAGAGAAAAGAATACACCCCACAGCATAAGGTAGGCTACTGTGAAGGGACAGGATAACCTTATTTTATTTTATTTTTTTAGTACCAGGGATTGAACTTGGGACTTTCCACTTTCGAGACAGGTGTCGGCACCACTGAGCTAAATCTCTGGCCCAGCCTTATTTTATTTTATTTTATTTATTTATTTTTTTGGTACTGGGGATTGAACTCGGGACCTTGCACTTGTGAGGCAGGCGCCGGAACCACTGAGCTAAACCCCAGCCCCTTATTTTATCTTTGAGACAAGTTTTCACCAAGTTGCCCAGGATGGGTTCAAACTTGTGATCCTCCTGCTTCAGCCTCCTGAGAAGCTGGGATTACAAGTGTGTGGGCTGATTTAAAAAAAATAATCTCATTCATATTCTTGTGACATTTTGGTGAGTCTCTGAGGCCCAGAATGTGGAACTGAGAAATCTGTAGTTGATCCTAGGAGCAGTGGGTATCAGTGGAGATGTTTTCTGATGAGGAGCAGAGAAGAAAGCCAACGGATGCAATGTCTCAGGAAGGTGAGTCCTGGCATCTTCTGATGGGGACACCTGACTCAGGTTAGCACGGTGGGATGGGCCCTGGGCCAGGAGGCAGAAGATCTGAGAGACTCCTGGCTCTGCCACCTTTGGGGTCTGTGACTTGGTTGCTGTCTCTCCTCTCTGTGCTTCAGTTTGCAGCCAGTGACATGTGGCCAGGAAACAATGGCAGGGAGGGTGAGGGTGAACCGGGGTCAGGGATGCGAATGCATTTTGTGAACTCAAAATGCAGACACTTGGGCCTGGTATTGCTCAGTGGCAAGCGCTGGCCTAGCATGGGTGAGATCCTGCCTCAAGTCCCAGCACTGGAGTGTGGGGGAGTGGGGATGCATTCTCTTTCCCTCTGAGTCCCTTCCAGAGTGATTTCCCCTCTCCTGTCTTCCCTTCTGTGTTGCACCCACCCAGAGCATCACAGTCACTTGCCATGACACTGGTGTCTCAAAGCACTCTGGGTGGGAAGAAGGCAGAGAGGCCTGAGAAGGCCTGTTCCCCAATCCCCTCCCCTGATGAGGGTTTTTCTCCTCCCTCCTGCCTGGCTTCTGTTCCCAGAGTGCTTTGTAGGGCACTGCCCTGTCAGGCCCCCAGGAGTTCTTGGGGAGTAGGCTCAGGACCTGCACTGCAGCAGGGAGAGAGAGAGTGCTCGCTCAGGTCGCCTAGGCATCTGGAGGCAGGAGTTGGATCCGAGAAGGACACAGAGGGGAGTGCCCAATGAAGGGCTCCTGAGGAGACATTTCCTTCTGATAGCAATGATGACATAGGCACCTTGGAGTTTTTTTTTTTTTTTTTGTTTAAGGGGTTAAGAGTTCAAATGCCACAGGGGGAAGGCAGCTAAAGTGAGAGTAAAGTGGGTCTGGGGTTGGAAAACATAGACAGACGCACGCTGTTTGTACAACAATGTTGGAATATTCTTTGAGTTTACAAGGAATTATGCTTTGTTCTGCTATTTTGAAGCATGCAGGTCTTTCATTCTCCCACTAAAGAGTAAAATGGAAGTGCAGTTGATATAGGACCTCCAAATGATATAAGAGAAATAATATAACTCTCAACCTGTTAGATGTCAGACACGATGAGTTCATGTTCCCCCAAATCGAAGAATGAATTCTAAGGAACAATGGAGATTAGAGTAGGAAGTATTCAGGGCCGGGGATTTAGCTCAGTGGTGCCACCGCCTGCCTTGCAAGTGCAAGGTCCTGAGTTCAATCTCCGGCACCAAAAAAAAAAAAAGAATAGGAAGTATTCATTGAGACAGAGAGGGGGTCTGAGTGGATTGCCAGGGACCCCACTTCACAGGGGAAGTTTTATAGAGAAAAATCACGAGGTGGGTACAATGTGGGACAAAAATTATGATCAACTAATAAGATTACAAGTTTAGGCGCTTAGGTAATATTGATCCAGTGGGGAAGCAGGTCATGTAGCGAGAGTACATGGAGAGAACAAAGAATTTTTTAGGAAAGGATGTGGTCTCCCACCAGGGTGACTGATGTCTATCTAGACTTTTTTTGGGCCAGGTGTTACCACTTAACTCATCCCTTGGGGAAATATGTAGGCTTAGTCATTTCATCTTTGTCTTGAGGCCTGGCTTCCAACAGCTGTGCCTCCAGCTACAGTTGTAAGGTGTTTTCATCTTTTGCACTGACTCTCTCGAGGGCCCACCCCTATCTGACTGCCTATACATTTCTATCTAACTTAGATGTCTATGATACAGGAACAGCTTAGTTTTCATTCTTCTCTTTACATAAGATGCACCACACATAACGAGAAATAGTATCTGATACTTGGCTTTGTTGTCAGGACAGTTGCTGTGGCAAAGTAGAATTGCTTGTCGGTCAGCGCCGCTCTTAGACCTGGGCTAGAGGCCCCTGGCATTAGTAAGCCCCACTGTGTCACTTCTCTGGCTTCGGTCCTCTGCCTCAGGAAGAGACCCAAGGGGCCAGAGGAGTGTACTCTCCCAGAGGCTCCTGTCATCCCAAGTCCTCTCCTGCCAGAAGCTGCTTGGTCTCTTTGCCAGCCTCCTTATCCTGTGTTCTATGAATCCTGCGGTGTCTGGGATGGGGTCAGAGGCCTCCAGAGCTTCCCTGTCCAGTCAGGTAGCCTTGAGTCACACAGGGCTATTGAGTGCTTATAAAGTACTGCCAGTCTGTATTGTGGTGGGCTGAAGGCGCTAAGTCACACACCAGATCTTGGAGACTTAGAAGGAGAAAAAAAGAATGTAAAAAATGTTAGTAATAATTTTTATGTTGATTACAAGTGGAAATAATATTTGGGATATATTAAACTAAATAAAAAAGTCATTAAAATGAATTTCACCTGTTTCTTTTTAAGTGTGGTTACTAGAAAATTCCATATGTGGCTCACATTCATGGCTTACATGTCTACTCACGCGGGAGATCATTGAGGTAGATGCCTCTTCTACTCTCTTGCTCTCCCTGAAGTGGGGAGCGGGCTCAGAAGTGCAGGGAGCTGTGGTTCTCCTCCTTTTGCATCCTTTTTCTTTTCCTTCGTTTTCCTCCTTTTGCTTTTCAGGTTCACCATGTGTCCACCAGGGAGCAGCAGAGGATCAGGGAGGAAACTACTCTATTGGCTCCCAGAGCAGAGTTTGTGGACCCTCAGGGCAGCCTCGCTATTCCAGGAGCCAGACTTTGGGTTCAGGCCCGAGGCAGCCTCTTCCTCAATCTCTGCCAGCACAGCTACCCAGGAATGTGATTCCAGAGTGGCCAGAATTTTAAACTTTGTAACAGATATCAGAATCTGGATTTTTACGTGAAATCTGATTTTTAAATGTTGCGATGAATCCAAATGTTTAGAAACATTGTCCTGGTCAAGATCACACAAGGCATAGGGAACTGTTTGGGCTTTGGTCCTCAGTAGGGAGACCAAAGTCACAGAGACAGGCTTGTCTTGGTCCCATGGCAAAGAGGCAGGGTCAGCAGAGATGGGATGGAAGGAACAAGCAGAAAGGCCAACACTGCTCCTGCCTTCATTTGTCAGACTTAGAGTCCAGCTTGGCTTTAGGAGGCAGTGCTGTGGTGGGGACTCAAGGACACAGAGAAACACAGCATGGACATCTGGGGCTCTTCGTCTTTCTCTGTAGCCTGCTGCTCAACTTGTCGGAATTCCTGAAGAATGGGCACCAACCCCAGGTTATAGATCAGGGAAGCCACTGGATTTGTGCAAACAGGAGATTCATCATGTGTCCACCAGGGGATGGCAGAGGAGCAGGGAGGAAACTGCTCTCTCTATTGGCTCCAGGAAGAGCTTGTCCGGGCCCCCAGAAGCCAGCCCTGGGAGGCTCCTGGATTGTAGGCTGCCACTAACCCACGCGGTGGCTCTGTGTAAATCAAAGGAAGTTCTCCATCTTTCTAGGGGAAGCCCTGAACCAGGGCATAACTTGGTGAGGGGAGCTTGGTACGGGTTTAGGACCCACCCATCTACGCCCAGCACTCTTGGCACTGTTGCAGGGTTGGTGAGTCAGAGAGCTGAGGGCGGTCCTGTTTCTGCAGTTGTGCATCCTTTGCTCCACTGTGCACTGAGGTTTGACTATCAGGTAAGAGGCGGCTGTGGCTTCCGTAGAGGGCACCACACTGTCTGTGGTTGCCTGCTGGCCCCGAATTCTCCAGCAGGGGGCAGCTCTGGCTCCATCAGTGGAGCGGTGGCAGGTTCATGCTTGCACAGGGCTGGCATGTGGAGCTGGGGCAGGGGCAAGGGCAGGCAGGCCTCAGAGGGAGCACACCTGCCCCAGCATGACTCAGCTGGCCAGGGAGTCAGCAGTTCAGTCATATTTTGGGGTCCCAGAGGGGGACCTCAGGAAGCATGGTGCAGGGCCAGGGTGTGAACTTCTGCATCCTCACTGCCAATCTAGTGGATCTTACCACCAGCGCTTCTTCTGGTTGATTCCATTCATGTCACAGCCCTGCCCGAATCCCTTCCTAGGAGACACCCAAGGGAGCCTGGCCATCTGGGCCCTGCCTGACCTGGCCAAAGACATCTCTGCCACTGCCCTCCCTTCCCACCCTCTGCTCTAGCAGCTGAGCTCCAGGCAGCTTCCTAGAGGAAGCCACATACCTTCACCTTTGTGTGTGCTGGCTCCCCATGCACTTCAAATATCTAATCCAACCACTCGGTGGACATTTATTCTTTTTTCTTTTCCCCCAGGTACTGGGATTGAACCCAGGACTTTCACACTGAGATACATGCCCAGTCAATTTTCTATTCTTATATTTTGAGATAGGGTCTAAGTTGTTAATTACCCAGGCTGGGTTCAATCCTTCTGTCTCAGCCTGCTAGAGTGCTGGGATTACAGGTGTGTACCACACACCGGGTGACATTTATTCTTCCTAGCATAGGGTTTACCTCCTCTGCAAGTCCTTTCCTGACCCCTCTGAGGCTGTGTCCTCCCTATCTGTACCCTGCCACATGGTCTTTTCCACCTCTTTTCAATCTCCTCTTGCTGACAGCAAGCTTGGCAGGGCCAAGTGTGCCCAGGAAGCATCTTGTATCCATCGTGCCCAGCACAGTTGTCTAAATGAAAGGAAGGCCAAGGCTGCATTCCCTCCTGGCCCTCTGCAGAGCGGCCTCACCATCACAGGGTGTGTTTGCATGTGTATGCATGTGTGTGTGGGAGTGCACACGTGGAGGGCCTGGAGCACCAGAGAAAAGGAATAATTCACGTGGGAGGTTGTGGGTTGTGTGTGCACTGACAAAGACAGGCACAGACAAGCATAGGAAGACTCTCTGGCCTCCATCTGGAAAAATGCACAGTTCTGGACACAATAGGGGCTGATCTTCACAAATGATCTGTTCATTGGTGCGTGATGGGCGTGGAGACAATACAGTACTTACAGTGTAAATGTGCAGCTTGGTGAATTTTTTGTTTTTTGTTTTTTTTGTTTTGAGATTTTTTTTTTGGTACCGGGGATTGAACGCCGGTCCTTGTGCTTGCGCAGCAGGCAGCGAAACCACTGAGCTAAATGCCCTGCCCTGCTTCGTGAATTTTTACAAAGGGAACGCATCATGCCACCAGGCCCCAGATCCTGAATGAGAGGGAGGTCAGACCCAGGAGCCCAGAGGGGCCTTCTAAACACCTGCTTCCTGACCCCAAGGCCACAAGGTGGAGGAGAGGCCGGGGATTTAGCTCAGTGGCACCACGACTATCTTGCAAGTGCAATGTCCTGAGTTCGATCTTGGTTCTGCAAAAAAAAAAAAAAAAGAGGGCCAGGGATTTAGCTCAGTGGTTCTGCCGCCTGCCTTGCAAGTGGAAGGATCCAAGTTCGATCCCCGGTACCCCCCCCCCCCCACAAATGCAAAAAAAAAAGAAGAAAAGAATCTGGGAGTGGTGGCACAGGCCTGTCATCCCAGCACTCGGGAGGCTGGAGCAGGAGGATTGCAGCGAATTTGAGACTCTGTCCCAAGAGGGTGGAGGTGGGGAGTTAGAGCAGTCTGGGGCCCTCACACCTCTGTCTGGCCCCTCCAATGCCTGCTGCCCCTCCATATTGCTCCAGGGCCTTTACACTTTGATCCCCTGCCCTATTCTAGATGCTTCTACCATTTTGTCACTGCCTGGCCTCCTCTAGCACCTGGCTCTGCCAGGGCTTTGCAAGATCCCTCCTGGGGCAGAGGCCTAAGCCTACTCCTCTTCCTGGGTTCACACAGTGCCTAGAGTACCTGTGTTCTGAGCTCAAACCAGGCCCTGGGCCTGTTTCTTTTCTTTTCTTTTTTTTTTTGTATTGGGGATCGAACTCGGGTCCTTGAGCTTGTGCAGCAGGCTGTGAAACCACTGAGTTAAATCTCTGGCACCCCCTGGCCTGTTTCTGGTCTTCTCTGTCGCTGGGCTGTGAGCAGGAATGGCTTCTGGGGTGACATTGCTCAGCTGCTCAGGATCATCCTGGCTCCAGGCTGTGGACAGAGCAGGGGGAAAATAAAGCCTCCTCCAATGTCCTGGCTGTAAATGGAGGCCGGTGAGTGTAGAGACTCCCAGGGAAGAGCTGGCATGGCTGCACTGGGGACAATGTCAAGCAGTGCATGACTATGTAGATCTGGGTGACTGGGCATGCACAGGGGTAGTGTGTCTGCCTGTGCATATTTTACAGAGACCATGTGTATGCATGGTGTCTGGGACACTAAGTGTGACAGCCAGAAGTGCATGACGCAGTGGTGGTATGCAGAGCTATGTGGGAAGGACTGTGAGGGAGTGCTGGTTGTGTGTTTGTTGCAGTGGTGTGTGTGTGCTTGGAGGCCTGTGTGCAATGACAGACGACTGTTGGTGAGGGGAAAGTAAGGTGGAACACTGTTTGATTGAGTTGTAGCTCCAAGTGTGTTTTCTCCCTGCCACCAAGAAGTTACCTGTAACTCCGAGGACTCAGTGTTTGGGGAGAGGGAAAGGACCAGGGGTGGTGGGAGGCTCTAAGCTGAGCTGCCCCTTCCCAAAGCCTGGCCAGCAGGGCCCCCTCTTGGCCCCCAGCTCTGGGTCAGAAGCCGTGCCCACCACAGGCCTGCAGAAATGGGCTGGGTGGGGCCCACATGCTGAGGCGGCAGGCCTGGGAGGAGGGGTGGGGCTGGCGATGTGCTGGAGCAGCGGGCAGCCTGCCCTATGCTGAGCTGGCAGCTGGTGCTGGGAGAGGGCAGGGGCCCCACCCTAGCAGGCCTGGGCAGGCAGGGCAGGGCCTGTCTTGGGCAGGGCGGGGATGAGCCGATGGGGCAAGCCCAGTTCTTGTTTTTGCCAGGGTGGAAGGTGGAGGGGCTGTAGTGTGTGCTGTCGGGATCCCTTTTGTGGCGGGGCAAGGTGTGTCTGGCTCAGAGTCTGAGTGCACTGAGCTGTGTTACTGTGTGTGCCTCTGATGTGTGCATGCACATGTACTCCCACTGTGAGGGCACCGTGGCTGTGTGTGTGGTGGCCCCCAGACATGAGTGCAAGCATGTGGGAAGGCTGGGTGCCCCAGTGACTGTCCTGTGGGTATGCTTGTTGGAAAAACTTTTGTGCATCATGTTTGGGGAAGACATTTGTGAGTTAGTGCTCAGTTTTGGAAGGCCTGGCCTGTGTGTGTGTGCATGAGTGGTCCAGGTCATAGGGCTGGAGGGCAGTGGCTGGCAGTGGCCTGTCCAATGAATAGGTTGGAAAGTGGAGGGAGCTGGGTTTCTAGGCTGGAGCTTGAGTGGATCTGGTCAGGCCTTGGCCCGATTTGTTTCTACACCTTCATACCTTCTCCTCACTCCTCCATCGCCCTGCTTTCAGTGGTTCTGACTCCGTGTGTGTGCTCATGTGTATGTGTGAAAACCATTGTGAGTCTATGTGTAAGAACTCTACTGGCTGCTTTATGTCTCTGTTGTGTTTGTAGCAATTCTTACACCAGGGATGTATCACACTAAATTGTTGAGAGCAATGCTACATAATTCTAGGGAAAAATCATTTGATTAGGCCTAGTTCTTTCTGCCTACAGGCCAGCTATGGCATTCCGAGACATAATTCCATTTTGGCCTCCGGTCACGACTGAGACTTTAGTGATGCTGTGACTCTCCAGGACAAGAATCATCCTGGGAGCTGAAAACATCCTGGGAGGAACAAACATCTACTCAGTTCCTCTTTGTTCTTGTTTTGTTACATCTTATTTAGGAAGGATGTACTGAACTCTCTGCAAGTCATTTGTTACATTTGTTTCTCCTGATGTACTGAGTACTGAATAAAAGGTGCAGTAAGCTGGGGCCTTTTGTCTTTGTCGCCCAGAGCAGCACTGATCAGACCCAAAGCTCAGCTTCTTCTCAGTGTCATTTGTCTGCCTTTCCTGTAAATTGCCTTGTGCTGCTGTGGCTCGCAGGAGACTAGGACTTACGGCAGAGGTTCTGGTAACGTCCCCTTCCCCTGTTCCCTACACTAAATATGCACTTGTTTGTGTCTATGAGGATGTGTACCTGTGAGCCTGTGCATGCCCCCCCCCCAGCACTGAGTGTGCAGTGTGTCCAGCAGTCACTGTGTGTGTGTGTGCGCGTGTCCTATGAAGTGTGTGGGCTGAGCTGACAGTGTCATTCCTAGGCTCTCACCCTGCTGGGGATCTGGTACAAACCCACATGTGCTGACACTTGGTTTCTTTCTGCTCTCCACCCCACTCCCTCTCACAGCCATCAGGGACCCTCCCTTGGGACAGAAAATCCTGGGAAGTTGAGAGCTGGGCCTCCCTGTGCATTCGGTGGCCCCCACATTTGGCTTAGTATAAGGAGGCCAGATGGAGACCATCACTAGCTAGGGAGTTCAGGGGACAGTGGAAAGAGCATGCCTTTTCTTCTTCTGTACTGGGGTTTGAACCCAGGGCCTTCACACTGAGCTACATCCTCAGTCCTTTTTATTTTGAGACAGCATCTCAGTGAGTCTGTATGTTGTCCAGGCTGGTATTGACCTTGTGATCCTCCTGCCTTGGTCCCCCATTCCCCCAGGATTAGGAGTGTGCCACCATGTCTGCCTGAGCATCGATTTTAGAGCTAGACACTCTCAAATCCACTCTCTCACATGCTGTTCTCTTAGCCCACCTTCTGTTCCTCAGTTTCACCTCTGTAAAATGGGGATCGTGTTGATTTTTGGAGCTACTCTGAGAAGCGCAAATCTCCTTGGTATCTAGCTATCTTTTTCCTTCTAAGGGATCCCCGTGAGGTCTTGCTTTGAGGTCACTTTAAGATCTTGGAGGGATGGTGGCAATAGTCACTGGTAGGGTACGATTTGGTTTCTGCCCTTCAGGGGCCCTGGCACCCTGGCTGTGCAGGTGGGCAGAGCCAGGTCTGGAGACTTCCTCCCAGGTAGCCCCTGGCAGGCTGGTCCTGGCCTCTGCGAGACAGAGGCATAGAACTGATGTGAGGGTGGAGGGCTGCAGAGACGATCTTGAAATGCTGATTGTGGATTGAGCGCACCGTGCCCGCTCCAAAAGGCCATAGTCCATCAGCTGGACCCACAGAGACAGCCAAGAGGGAAGACACAGACGACTGGTACGCAGCCTAAGTCCCCACCGCTGTATGGACCGACACAGATCCCCCAGGCAAATTCTCCCGGCAGCGCGCCGAGATGACGGGATCAAAGCGCGCGTCCCCCTCCCCCCCAGGACGCAGGGGTCGGGTGGAGAGGTGGGGGAGGCGCTCCCTGCTGACTCAGGCTGTCCCGGCTTAGCGGGCGGGGCTTGGGTGGGAAGAGCCCAGGCGCTCGGCCAGCGGCAGGGGTGGGGCGGGTGAGTCACTGCGGACCGGGCGCAGCCGGCGCCGCCTTGGCCCCGCGGCCGTGGGAGCGCTGGGCTCAGCCAATGGGAGCCTGCCACACGGCCCTGCGCTGGTCCGTCCCCCCCTCCCCCCACGCCCACCTGGCGCTGCCCGTTCCCAGGGCTCCAAGCCCCCGGGAGGGACCCCTTCTCGGTACCCAGCCAGGTCCTGTGGTCGGTGGCTCCGGAGGGGGCTGCTGGCCGTATACAGCACGGGGCTCTCAGGAAACTCAGGGAAAGGTCTCCGCCCCTCCCTGTCATTCCTGCGGGTTAGGGGCAAAGGTGGCCCTGCCTCTTTGCCCTGGTTCTTCTTCGCCCCCTCTGAGCTCTTCACAAATTGTGCTTTTGGGACACTCTGCCCCTTCTCCAAGGGTACAGCCTGCCTCCTTTGCCTGGTTAAGAGGCCGTGCTGGCTGAACACTGGGATTTCCTGCCACAATCTTGATGGCCAAAGCTCTCTGTCTAGGCCAGCCACACCACCCACACTACCTGCTTTTGGAAGTACAGTCATTGTTCCTAACCCTGGCGACGCCAGCTGCAGGCTGGCCTGCTGCTGATCTCCTATCTCTCTCCGTCTCTCTCTCTCATATTCAGCTGTGCAGGTTTAGACACACAGATACACACAGACAAACGTGCAGATGTTGGGCCCAGATTCTCATATGGGTACATACGAGCAAACAGACTTTGTGCTGTAGAGCCAAGTATTTAAGCTCTGTCCCTTCTTAGTGATCTGACTTTGGGTCCCTTCCTAGTGATCCAACTTTTGGTCTATTACTGAATCTCTCAACCCTGCTTCCCTCTCTGTAAAATGAGGATAGCTAGAATTCCTTCATTACAGGATTGTTGAGAAGATTACAGGAAAAGTGCCTGGTGCCTGGTACATCAAAGAAAAACCTCAGTAAACAGAAGCTGTGATTATCTCCCACGTAACTATATCCCCAAAACACATGGTGGGCACAACAATCTTTGCATACACACAGAACCTCAAGTGTGTGTAAGGTACACATCAACACAGGTGTACTTGCACAAAGTTACACAGGCACAAACAGTGCCCCACCCCCAAGGAAAGCAGCAACCCCCGGAACCATAAAAGCAAGTTTTACTGCCCAGGGTGTGATGGGAACCAGCACCCAGCTGGGCGGGGTTGGAAGCCTCCGAGTCGGGCGGTGCCTGCTCTGCCCAGGGTCCCACTCGGCCCCAGGGTCAAGACGCCTTCATTCCCCAACACACCCCTTTCTTTCTCCACTACTGAGAGTAGTCGCCCCATCCTTTCTCCATTATTGCCTGGAATCAGGCTTCACCTTCACCCAACAGCTTGAGCCCCAGGGTGGGGTCCCCCCCTGGGTTTGTACCCTGTGTGGCTGTAGGTAGGGCAGGATTGTCTGGCTTTCTGGGGAAGGTTTGAGGGTCAGCAGGGAGAATGGGCTCTCATTAGTCCTCTGGGCTGGTGAATTCGGGTTCTGGGGATTTGGAGGTGCAACCCCAGGAGCATACCGAAAGGGACCACCGCTGGCTGCTGGGAAGGTCCCATTGGCACCCCCTACTTCGCTTGTGCTCCGGTCCCCAGTCTTGCCTGACCCTCACTCCTTCCTAAAGCTGGGGAAGTTTGAAATTGGTTCTGTAGAGCCAGGGAGAGCCAAAAGGAATCCCTACTTCCGGCCTTTGGAGTGAGCACCCTTGCCTGTGGAACCTTGACCTCACCAGCCTGGTCTTCCCCTTAGCATTTTCCCACTGCCCCAGTGTCTCCCTCGGTGAACACTTGAGGATACTAGAGAATCCTGGTACCAAAGACTGTCTAAGCTGGTTCCAGGGTTCCTGAGTCCACTCCGAAACAGAGAGCCCCATGACAATGAGGTCACACAGTGATTCTGTAGACACAGCAGTGAGATCAAAGCTGGCACTCCTACCTCCCAGTCCAAAAAGTACCAAGTCTCAGGGTCCCCTTCACCTCCACTGTCCATGTTCTCGGTGGGAAGGTCTGTACCATGTCTGGGCTGCCTGATCCTGGGGCCTGGGGTTGGGGACCAGAGCAAGGAGGGACTCAGCCTGTCTGCTGAAGCCCCCAGCCTGGTGGGGAAGAAGGGTGCTTGATGGGAATGCAGACCCTCGAAAGGGGTACATGCAAAGACTGTAATAGAACATTCCAGATGGAAGGGTCTTGGCGATTCTTGGGGTTTGGCAGGTAATTGCCTGGAGAAGGTAATTGAGGGAGAAGGGGCCATGGAGAAGCCCAAAGGATGGGCTCTGGACTGGGGCTGGGGATCTTGAGGGCAGGGGGTTGAGGCTCTGCTGCTTCCTGCCCTGGGTAGTGGATCCTAGAGGTTGGCCATGAGGGACTGTGACTCTGCTTAGAATGTTAGGTACAACTGAACTGGCCAGAAGGAGGCCCAAATGCCTTGCTTGGGCCTTGATGTAATGTCCAGTAGTGTATCTAGGGCTGGACACTGGTCACTCTCAGCACCTGGTCTCCCTGGGGGACCTGGAAGTACAGAGACAATTCCACCAATGCCTTACCAATTCTGCTCCCTTGCTGGACAACAACTCAGTCCAAACTGCTCAGGGCCAGCTGGCCTGCAGAATCCCTCTGTATCTGCTGAAAGGGTCTTAAGAGGACTGGAAAGCCTTCTCAGTTGCTCAGGTCCCTTTTCAATGGCCCCTCTGTTCTTCAGATTTTCTGTCCCCGCTTTGTCCCTCAGGGCCCGAATGAGCCAGAGGGGTGGGGCTCCTGGTTGGCAAGACTCAATTTTGCTGGCTGGGAGTTTCTCAGGGTGTTAATTAAAAGGAGCCACCCAGAGAGAATGACTTCACTTCTTCACACACACACACCCTTCTGCCCTGCCCTCTCCTGTGCCCCCATTCACACGCTTGAGCCAAGCCAGGGGCGGCAGGTGGAGGAGCCCAGCGGCGAGGCAGGAACATTTGTATATGTCAATAAGCAAAATGCAGGCACAGAGCATTTTTGACATTTTTCCCCTTAGTCAAATGTTGCTATCTCTGCATTTCCCCTGATGTTCCCCTCCTGGGTGAACTGGACAGGCAGAAACTGACTCTGGACGGAGAAGGAGCTGGGTGGCTCCCAGGGGCTTCCCAGTAACTCCCTTGCTGTGAGGACGTCCCCCACTCCTTCAGACCCACCACAGGCAGCCCATTCCCTCCAGCCTTATCCTTGTGGGCTGGGGACCAGCTGGAGGGACCTTGCTGGCTCCACCTATTGTGCAGCTGTATGAGGTTCTCTCCATGTCTTCTTGATCGCTTCTGCTCCCCAAATTCTTTCCAAAGTGAAACCACAATCCTTCTCTCTGCTGAGTTGCAGGATGGGCATATGGTGCCCCAGGTGGGAGCTGATGCAGGTCCCTGATATCCTGAAGGTGCTGCTTAGAGCCCAGAGCTCCCAAATACATCTGCTCTGCTGTTCAGCACACCCCCTCCCGGACCCCTTGGTCTTGGCTATTGGGGGGTGAGTTGTGAGTTTCTGGGTTGTGCTGGGATCTGGTGGGACTGTCTCCAGACTCCTTGGTGCCAGGAAACACTAGGGCCTGTGGGAGACTGAGGGCGGCAGCTGCCGACTGGGAGCAGGAGGAGCCAGGGCCTGCTCTCTTCCGCCTACCTTCATTCCGGAATCTCCCTGTAGGGGTCACCCTAAGCTAGGCTTCCTGCAGGTGGCTGAGCACCTGTCCTCTTCAGACTCTAAGTCAGGGTTCTCCTCCTCCTCCGTGGTCCTCTAGCCCTCAAGAGTCTAAGAAGCAGCATGGGGAAGGAACAGAGACAGTGCATTATCCAGGAGGGACAAGTGTTGGTGGCCGGACAGAGCATATACAAGTGACACACAAGTGAGCCTAGGTGAAACCACCTAGTATGTGGGTCCAGACACCTACTTTAGCAGCCCTGGGGTGGGGAGAGAATTATCTACCTCTTCCCGATTCGCCTTTGCTGTCCCCTGCTGCAAGTAACTAACTAGTGCTAGGCATATGCTAAATGGGTAGAAACTTCCCTTAGTTGTCACAATAATACACAGGCAGGGGGCATTATCCTCAGTTTGCATATGGCTCCCAAGGGCCTGGATGAACGCTTCCCAGTCTCCCTTTCTCTCTACAAATCAGGTGTCCAGGGAATTTGAAAATAATGTAACAAGACCCCCACCCCCACCTTCTAGAGAGCAGGGTTCTCCGGGGAGGCTCCTGAGTACAGGGCTGTGGGTCCAGTCTGTGGCTAGGCACAAAAAAGACTCACAGCGAGCGGCTTGTGTGTGGGAGGGGCTTCTACAGAAGTCATGTTGGCACTTTCCCATTCTCCAAGGGGCAGCCTCTCCCTGCCCAGCCCGGGCTCCCTGGACTTGGAGTCACTGCTTACTTGTTTTTGTCCTTTTGTGGATAGTTTTAGTGGTGTAACTTCAGACCCATGGTCAAAGCACCAGCCTCTTATACTGGGTGTGAACCAGGTTTGCCAAGGACTTCTAAAGAGGAATCGATGCTGTTTCTGTGCCTCCCTCTCGCAAATGGCCTTTAAGAGGCCTGGGGGCTACAGGTGACATTTGTCACTTCCCTGTAACTGGAGTCCAGTCCCAGAGAGAGAGAAAGGACCCATGGTTTTTTATATTGGATCTTCTTGGCAGTTAGGTGGGCCTGGGGAAGCTGGGAGGGGCTAAACCCCAGTCCCTATTGGCACCTTAATCCCAACCCCCACTTTCTCCTTTATCTACCCTGCCCTGGCATCTCTCCCACCCACCAGCCTGCCTCCTCTCTCCTCAAACTCCAACCCGATGCCTGTTCTCTGTGGGTGCCCCTCTGGACACCTTGCCTGGCCTCTCTGGAATTCTCCTGAGTTTCTCCTCCCCACAGGGCCCGGGGTTTGAGCATGCCTCCCTGTTGCTGGGAATGAGGTCCTGGCACATTCCAGAGTTTGAGGTTGCCAGGAAGCTGCTCAGCATCTGGGCTTCTCGAATTCTGAGACCTCTGGCTTCACAGTGGCCATGAGGCAGAAGATCCAGGCCTCTTTGGGGCAGTGATATGTCAGGGGGACAAGTACTGGGGTGGTGGGCTCAGCCACAGGCCTCTACTTTCTGCGGTCTTTGCCAACTGCCCACCCCATGGTTCCCGTCCTTGCTCCATCTCATCAGAGCACCTGTCTCTCTCTCTCTCTGGATTTCCCTGTACCCCTGGAGAGAGGAGAAGGACAGAAGTGCTGAGTCAAGCTGCAGAACAAACAGACATGCTCACAAGGACCTTGGAAGGGCTTTACAGACAGACCTCAAATTCCCACTCTGCCACCATTGTCTGTGAGCTCCTGTACAAGCTATTTAACTGACTAAATCTCAGTTTCTACATCTATAAAATGGGGTAAATGAGAGGTATGATATGTGACTCACTTAGCATGTAGCAGTTGTGAATTAAGTGATGATCTTAATACATATTATAGTATTAACAACTGAGACAACTTCCAGGGAGAGTGGCCATGAAAGGAAGGGCCCTTATGACCTCCTGTGCCTGCCTCTGAGTGGCTCTTTCCCCCTGAGATTCCATGCCCCGCACCCCTCTTTCCTGACTTGGCCTCTAATGAGATGCGGAGTGGGGTGGGTGGGTGGGAACCTGCCTCCTGGGAGGGTGTGGTTGGGGGCCTGTGGTAGAGCTGTCTGCTGCCCGGCTAGGGCCTGCCTGGACTGGTGGCTGGTGCTCTCAGAGCCTGGAGAAGGGTAACACTTTCTGTCAGTGGCTGGGAGCTGCTCCAGGAACCCTCAGAGGTCCTGGGGAGAGCAGGGAGGAGCCAGTGGGCCAAGCAGGGAGCCAGCCAGCAGGCAGCATTCCACGGCAGGGGTGGGTGCAGGGTGAGGTGGCTGCTGCTGGGTTCCTTTCTGAGTTTCGATCCATGGAGTGGGTTTGAGGCTGGGTGAGGTGGAGCTAGTAGCTTTTCTTCAGAAAATCTGCAAGTTTTGCAAGAGAAAAAAATCCAGTCTGCTCCAGGGTCAGGGCACTATTCCTTCTGCTTGGGACACTGCTGTCTAAGATGAAGCCCCCACACCAAAATATGTGTGTCCAGGGCCGGGGATTTAGCTCAGTGGTTCCAATGCCTGTCTCGAAAGTGCAAGGTCCCGAGTTCAATCCCTGGTACCAAAAAACCCCCCAAAAAACAAAAACAAAAAACTAAAATATGTGTGCCCAGAGTGGGGGTGGAGAACATAGCCATTCACACACAGCCCTCAAACACTGTGCTCTTCCACATTCATAGCACAGAGCCCCGACTCACACTCCCATACCTGTATCCTCTCTCACACACTGAGACACACAAGTATCTATGATACTCATGAAAATTATGCATTCGCCTCCACTCTTTCACACACAACCACATTACATGCACACACAGCTGTGCATTCACAGTTTCTACACTTTTATTCCTATACACACACATCCTACATGATCACATGTGATCTCTTTGCATGTTCACACTCATGTTGTCATATTTGTCTATAAGCTCCCTAGAACACACCCTGGCATGTTCACACACATATCCCTATATGAGTTATCTGTCTGTGTCTGTCTCTTTCATATCTCGGGGTCAGCAGGGACAGGCAAGCCACATTTAGTGAGGCAGGTGGGTAATGGGGAGCTCAATGTCATACTAATGATAAAGCTAATAGTTAGTGGACACTCCCCGTGCTGAGCACTGCTCTGAGGGCTCTGCATGTCCCATCTTGTTTAATACATACAACTTTCCTATGAGATTGGAATTGTTATCCCCTCATTAAAGGCAAGAAAGGGCACAGAAAGGCCAAGTCACTTGCCTGGGGCCATATGGCTAGGCAGGAGTAGAGGCAGCACCTGAACCCTTGCCATCTTCTGCCCTTGATCCCTAACTCAAAGGACTTTGTCTCCTTCATTCTCAGTGTGTCTTTTTTTTTTTGGTACCGGCGATTGAACTCAGGACCTTGCACTTGAGAGGCAGGAGGTGGCACCACTGAGCTAAATCCCTGGTACTGTCAGTTTGTCTTTTTACTCTGCCCGGGGCACCTCTGGGGTCTGGGTCATTTTCCAGGGAGTCCATGCACTATGAAGTGCCCAGGCTGGCCCAGGGCCACCTAGGCCTTCTTGAAGTCCAGAAAAAGTTCTAGGAACCACTGGGGCTTTGAGGTCCTCTTGATTTGGGGGCCATTGGCCTTATCTCTACGGCACGCACCAAGGAGGTGGTGGTGGGGAAGGGACTTCCTGGGAGATGGTGAGCAGTCTCTGGTAAAGTGATGCTGCCCCACTGCCTTCCTCCCAGCTCCCAGGCCAGTCCTGGCTGCGAGAATGGCAGCCACCTGCAGGGGGAGTCGAGAGTGAGAGAACAGGCTCCTGTTCCTGCCTGGAAAGCTGGGAATGGGGCTGTGTTCTGGAAAGGCCTGGGAAGATGTGGAGGTCAGGAACAACTGCACTTTGCTGCCTGTGAGCCACTGGCTGGCTATCCTTGTGCTCCAGTGTGTTCACTGGAGGGGGGGGCGCTATTAGGTGGGGTTTCTAGAGCAAGGCTCACTCATGTCTTCTCTGGGAAACAAACCAGGCAGTGGACTTGGTGAAAATCCCCACAAACTTGTGTAAGGGAACACTCTGAGCCATTTGCAGTAATCTATGTGTGTATTTATGACACAAATGGGCAAAATGTATTTAAACACACAGGTGTAATATGGTCCCGTTTATAGGAAGACATATTGATAAAGATAAATGATGCTCACAGCAGAGTAACATGTAGTACTACACAGGCATATGAGTACACGTGTGTACACACACTCACACACACACACAGCATATGTAACCTGGACACACAGACTCCACAAAAGGGCATGGGTTTTATCTGTTTTGTTTACTGCTATATTCCCAGTACCTGGCACATAGGTGTATGATAAATATGTGTTGACTGAATAATGTTGAAAGGTACTTGTGTATAGAGTAGTCTGGAAGGTTATACACCAAAATGCTAATAGTGACCACTTCTAGGTGGTAGTGTTTTTGGCAGAGGTTTATTTTTTCTAATTTTATTGTCTGTTGTAAATTTTCTAGCAATGAGTTGGTAATATTTGTATAAAGAGAAGGAAGTGCCACAAGGCTTAGGACTTTTTCCCTTCCACATGTTCAGAACAAAGGCCCAGACTTTAAGAAGCTGGGCAGTGGGTGGGATTTGCTTATTCCAGCCCTTCTGGTACCCCAGCAACATCTTTCTGTCCTGCTCCCCGCTTTCCACCCATAGCTAGAGCTGGCTCAGCTCCCAGGGCTTTCATGCCATCTTTGCAGGCAAAGCCATTGAAACAATGGATTGGGCTGACTCAGGAGCTGGGAGAGGGCCCTTGGCAGCTTGGCACCCTCCCTGCTGCCAGGCCAGGCCAGGCCAGGCCAGCAAGCAGGTGCCTCTGAGGCCAAGAGGAACTGAGCTGATGTTGCAGCAGGAAGGATTAGGGTAGAGCAGGAGCTTCCTGACAGCACAGGAAGCTGTCACAGGTCATTGAGGTCGCAGAGCCAGCCTCTTGTCCTGGAGCAGCAGGTGCATCCTTTTGTTTCCTGGAGGAGGTTGCTGCCACATCTGGAGCACCCAGCAAGGTGCTTGGCACTGAAAGGCTCCCAGTCAGTGAGGATGGGTGGATGGTGGCTGATGAGCTTGCCTGAAACAGGGGGTGTTGAAATCCCCTTCTGATCCAGGCTGCCTATATTGCAGGACGAAAGGAGTGCTGGCTTATGAGTACAGTGATCCCATCCTTGCTGTGTAACCTTGGCAGGTCCCTTTTACTTTTCTGGGCTTCAGTTTCCTCCACAGTGAAAAAAGGGTGCTGGGCAAGAGTATCTCTTAGGCCTCACTGCTCTGTCGTTCCGCAGTTGGCAAGTGTTATACCCATGTGGGATGGGTTTGCTGTCAGGGTGCTCTCTAGTTGTGTGTTATTTTGTCTTTTGAACTAGAGTCTCCGTTCCCCAAAGGCAGTCACAGAGTCTGACCTGTTTCTGTGTCACCACAACACACACAGGGTTGGCCCACAATAACTTGCATTGTCTGCTGTCCCATAGCCCAGTGGGCCTTGCCTTCCCCGCACACATCCAGCTATGTCCTGACCTTGTCACTGTCGTGCCTTAGGAAGGAAGGCTACTTGGAGGAGGGAGCCAAGGCTGCCCTGTGGGGAGTGTGTGGGAGCACACATCAGTGATGTGGGTTTAGGGATTAGTTATTAGGGGAATTTCCTAACTTTCAGGATAGATTGGAGGCAATGCCTCAGGTCCCTTTCCAGCCTGCTTCTCAAGACTTCTCTCCCCTGGAAAAGCTCTCCAGTCTAAACCTCTGACTGCTCCCAAACCCAACATCTAATGCTGCTCCTGGTTCTGCTCTTATTTTCTTGGGTTTGTGTGTGGTCAGATGTGGGGATCACTACCTCTGTCAGAGCTTCCTAAACTTGTTCGGGCCAATGATCCCTAGGATTAAACTCATTTTATATCATAGTTCCATACACATTCACAACATCCCCGAAGTGTCACAGTGCCTCATGTGCTGGCTGAGGCTCACTAAAGGACTCTATAATCCATTAGTGGGCTGTAACTTGTACTTTTGAAAATATCATTCTTCTTTCAGACTGAAGCTCCTTGGGAACAGGGCAAGATTTTGCCCGAATCTCTTGCCCAGGGAAGGGCTCTCTGGCTGGGAGGGAGGCTGGTGCGAGTGTGAGGGGCAGGGAGCTGGTCCATGCAGCCCACATCCCGACTCCCCTTGCACAAAGCCCTAGGGTAGGAGTCTTGCTGTCCCTTCCTGGGGTGTGGGAATGCTGGGAACTTTCCCCTAGAAGCTGTCTTTCAGCCTGCAGGAGTTGGGAGGCTGTCCTTAGCAACGTGCCTCATAATATTTGCCAAATCGGGAGCCGTTGCTAGGATCAGGGCACCCAACTGGCTGGACCTGATTGGTCAGAGTGGGAGTGGCTGTGTGTGGAGCTCAGCACAGGCAAGTCTGGGCTCTGTGCTCAAGTTTTCTGGTCTGAACACCTCCCTCTTCCCCTCTCAAGGGCCCCTGAGCTCTGTCCAGGAATGTCCCAGTCTGGGACGAGAAGGCCTCCACCTTCCTCACCCTGAGCCCATGGTGTGCTGGAGCTGGCTGGTTCAACTTTGGAGAGCTAGAGTGATGTCTCTTCCCAAGTCTGTGCTTGGTGACATTACTGTGGTAGCTAGAAATCAGCCACGGTAGGAGCATTGACATCATGGGAAACGGCACGTGCTACAGAACAGACCTATCTCCACGTCCACAGAAGGCCAGCTGTGTGACAGCCTCACACACTACCCCAGCCTGGCACCCAGGCGCTGTGTTTTGGCAGCCTGGCTTTGCCAGGAAAAGGAGCAGGTGTCTTCTCTGTCCCCAGCCTGGAGCCTGAGGGAAGCTTCTGTCTGTCATTGTTGAATAAGGAATCGTGTACACACCCATAAGGCACCAAGGCATTTTAGAGGCTGCAGTGGTTTTCCTGAGAAGACAGCCTGGGTGCTGTGAATTTAGAGGATCTGAGTTCTCTTGTCTTGATCTCTTTGTATCTTCGAGATCTTCGTCAGCTGCTTTTGTTTCTGTGTCTCTAGAGTGAATCAAAATAATACTACCTCCTAAATTGTGATGAGGCAAGGAGGGAAGGCCCTGCAAAGGCCCTGCACAGTGATCGGCACCCTGAGGGTCCTTCTAGAGGGTCCCTGGAAGAACTGTTAAATGTGCCTTCTAAAACATGGCCATGTTGTGCATGTAGGTGGGTTATTCCGCAGTTCAGTGTTGTCTCTCCTCCCACCCTCCACCTGGAACTTGGAGACTATGCTTAAATCCCGGACTCTTGGGCAAAGTCCTGCAGATCCCTTCTCTGGGAGGCTTTTGTTTTGGTACCACCCTCCTTTGGGCTTGGGGATCTCCTTCCCTGGGCAGGGAGGGGCTTCCTAGGCAGCACCCTGGCTCACCTGTGGGTTACCCATGCCTGCTGCGATGAGCCCATGTCCCCATTGACTGCCACCTGCCTTCTGGAGCAGTTCAACAAGGAGAAAAGGGGCCAGCTGTCCCCAGCCCAGCAGGCAGAAGGGGACCAAGGGCAGAGAATGGGAGGCAGAGTGTGGGGCCGAGTCTTCAATTTGCTCCCTCATCTCTTTCCTGGCCAACAGGCCAAGAGAGGTGTAATTAGGGGCCTATTAGAAATGGGGAAATGGCTTTGGGGAAACTGGGGCCTTCCAGCTTCAGGACAGCAAGCTGCATCAGCACTGGCCTATACTGCCTAGAGGGGGCTGTGTAGGCCCCGCAACACAGGTGGGCCCAGATGGTACCAGACTTGCATTTTACATGTTCATACTTACACTTTGTTTGAATATGAAGTAGAAATTGTAATTAGCATATAAAACCACTTCCCAGGATGTGATTACTCAGGGTCAGGTCAAGAAAAAAGTGAACTCATTTACATTGTATGTAAGGAAAAATCTTAAGTGACTTTGACGTGAGGGCATAGGTTAGGCGCGAATGATGATGTTTGGGATAGTCAGAATATTTTGGGTTAGAATTTGGCATAAATTTTTTCAGCTACAAAGGCCAAAGTCTGGGGTGAAGTCCCAAGGTTCCTGGATTTGGGGAAGTCACAGAGCTACCCATGTGTGTGGGGGTGACTGGCTGAAGACAGGGATAGGGAATAGGAGCTTTTTCTGTCCAGTCCTCCTCAAACAACATGGCAGTAGCAACCCCTTTGCTGGCCTGGGAAAGCCAGGGAATGCATAAGCATGGTGGTGCATCCTTCTTGCCACTCCAGAGGACCCCATTCCTACTTTCCAGTCTTTGCCCAGCTCCCTTGGGCCTGGGGAGATGCTAGAAATCCAGGAGAGGACTTCCATTTTTTCTGAACATGTTGAGAATAAGAATACTGGCTGCTGCTCCTTCGGGAAGAACCCCCAGGCTCCCAGATGTCTTTTCCATACAGCCACAGTGGCTTCTCCAGCACTTCATTGCATTTACTCATTTTCATGTAGTGCCTTCCCCTCCCCCATCTCTGCAAGTTTCTCTAAGGCTGAGCCTTTTTTTTCGTATTAATTAATTATTTTTTTTTGTACCAGGGGTTGAACTCAGGACCTTGTGCTTGGGAGGAAGGTGGTGACACCATTGAGCTAAATCCCCGGCCCTTCATTCATTAATTTTATTGGTACATTTTAGGTTTATAATATGCTAACATTCATTATTGGGAACTTGTACCT
The DNA here is from genome assembly GCF_053883595.1 of Heterocephalus glaber. NCBI lineage: Eukaryota > Metazoa > Chordata > Mammalia > Rodentia > Bathyergidae > Heterocephalus > Heterocephalus glaber. Next base: position 1,829,263 of record NW_028258185.1, read on the forward strand.
TTACATTATGGATCTTTTTTTTTGTTGATACCGGGGATCAAACTCAGGACCTTGTGTTTTTGAGGCAGGCAGTGGAACCACTGAGCTAAATCTTTGGGCCTACATGATCTATTTTGGTTCTTATTTTTCCCCCCTTCCCCTGCCCTCCCTTCAACACCTCCACCCCTCCCTATTTACAAAGATTTTGTTTCCATTTTTTCCTTTCTTATATTTATTCCTTTCCCCTCCCCCACCCCCTTCCCCTTTGGACCTTTTCTTCCTATTTCACATTATCTATTATACATTTTGATCCCTATTTACACTTTCAGTTCTCACACCAGGGAAACTGTTTGGTATTTACACATGTGTGTCCTATTTATTTCACGTAAGAGTATAGGCTGAGTCTTTTTTGACCTTTATTTAACCTGGGCTAGCATGGTGCCTGGCACCTCGCAAATGCTTCCTCAGTACTGGGTGAATGGATGAATATGGAGGAATGAGTTTCTGTTTTGGACTGCTTGTATGAGCTTGGGTAAGTTCTTCCACCTCTCTGGGCTTCAGTTGGCTAAGCCACCTCTTTCAACACTGACATTCCCGGGCCTCTGAGAGTGGTGGTTGAGGGTGAAGACTCTGAAGCCCAACTACATGTGCCCATATTCTGCCTCTGCCACCTACTAGCTGTGTGACTTTGGGCAAATTATTTGTTCTGTCTGTATGGCCTTTCTGGAGGATTCTCCCTTCTGTGAGATGGTGACAGTAATAGTATCTGCTTCATAGGTTGTTAGAATTGAATGCTTAATATATGTAAAATTGGGCTGGGATTTAGCTCAGTGGTTCTGCTGCTTGCCTCTCAATCACAAGGTCCCGAGTTTGATCCTCAGTACCAAAAAAAAAAAAAATATATATATATATATGTAAAATTGACATGTAAACTTAAACATGAATGGTTACTATAAGTAAAGTACTTAGAATGAGGCCTGTTACATAGGCCCCGTTGATTGTCTTACTGTTGGATAAAATAGCTTACTGATAATGTTACTTTGATATTTACTGTAGATCAGACAAAGGCTCTCTGGGCTGCAGTGAGACATTGATGTATTTCCTATGTCCTTGAAGGCAAGATGGGAAAATAGAGTTTGAATAAATATACTAAAAGTGTAAGCCAGGTGATTCTCAAACAGGGGGAAGGCTTCTATTTATGGTGTCACTTTCCTTTCTTTCAAACTCTAGATCAAAGAGAAAAGAGGAAACCTCACCATCACACCCAAATGCCAACTTAACAACCAAGAGAGCTCCTTTCAGGTTCTCCCTACTCTTTGTGTGTGTGTGTATGTGTGTGTGTGTGTGTGTGTATGTGTGTGTAGCAGTTCTGGAATTGAATCCAGGGGGCTACATCCTCAGCCCTCTGTATTTTATTTTGAGATAGAGTCTTGCTAAGTTGAGCAGGCTGGCCTTGAACTTTGTTTTTTTTTCTTTTTGTACTGGGGATCAAACTCTGGACTTTGCACTTGGGAGGCAGGCGCAGCACCACTGAGGTAAATCCCAGGCCCAGGCCTTGAACTTTTGAGAGCTTGTTTGGAGGGTCTAGCAGGGGAGTGAAACTACTTATATACCCTTGACAGAGGAAACTGTCCTCCTCTATTGGGTATGGTCCTTCTCTGACTGAGCTCACAGCTTCACTAGTGATGCACATGGAGCGGTGAGGGAGGAAGGGGGACACCCACCTAGGCATCCAGATCAGCCAGATCAACCCTGGTGATCAATGGGGTGACAGGTGTCGCAGCCAGATCCCCTTCTCCTTGAGCTTTTGACTCTCCTGCCTTAGCCTCCTGAGTAGCTAGGACCGCATGCATGTGCTATCCAGCTTCCTCCCCATTCCTGGTGTTCTGTGTTTATGTGTGTACCTTCCACGGGACTGGGTATTTAGTTTGAGTGAGGAGGGGGCCTCACCCATCTTGAGTCTCCTGTATCACTTAGCTCTGTGTTCAGCCAATAGTGATGCGCCCACACATACCTGCACACGCATGTGAGCTCACACCCAGAATCTTGTTTCTCAAATGTGTGACTGTTTCATGGATGAGGTTGCCAGGTGGGGTCTGGGGAGGGATGACTAGTGCTTCAGGGAAGATGGCTGAAACTTACAAAGCACTCCAGAGGTTGAAAGAGGTCGGAAATCAACAAAACGAAACCGAGTGGTGATTCACTCATTCAACAAATATTTACTGAGCACCAACCGGATGCCAGGCGCTTAGAGGATACAGAAGTGAGCCCAAGAGACAAAATTCCTGCTCTCCTGGAACTCACAGTCCAGTGCAGAGAGACTGACAAACAAGAGTGAGTAAGATAGAGGGCATGCTAGGAAGGGATGGGTGTTGAGTATGAGCTATGATCAAAATAGAGGGTGAATGTTTAAATTAAAACATTTTATTATAGTAGAAGACACGATGCTATTAGTCCCCCTCAAAATAGTCCCTCTCAAAATAGTCCCTCTTGCTTTGAACACACTTATCCCACTGTTCTTGCCACTTTCTCATGCAGTTCTGGAAGTCCTCTTTCAAGAGTGTTTTTAGGGACTGTGATACAAAACACAGTGAATGTTACTGCAGAGCGCTATCCAACTGGAAGGCAGGCTCCTAAAAACATTATGGTGTGTCCTCTTCCACCTTATTCACAGGATCTGGCACCAAGTGACTTTTTATTCCTCTTCAAAGTCGAAATGATCACGAAAGGTAAATGTTTTGAATTGATTTGGGACATTTTGAGGTAGTCACAACATCATGACTAAACAGGTGCATGAAGGAGAGCTTCCAAAACTGCTTCAGAAAGTGGCAAGAGATTCAGGGAGGGCTAGGGGAGAGAAGGGAAGGGAGCAGCAGAAGAATTAAGATGTGTTATGTGCGTGTATCAACTCTCTATGAAGAATGTAGTTGCAAACATGTACTAATAAAAATAAAAATTTAAAAAAGGTAGGAAGAACAATGGGATAAATACATTTGAAGCGAGGGGGAGTATTTTGAGGGGAATTAACTGTCTCTTTTATAGTAATAAATTAAAAAATTTAAAACAATGGGCTCAGGATTTAGCTCAGTGGCGCTGCCTGCCTCACAAGTGCAAGGTCCTGAGTTCAATCCCCGGTACTGCAAAAAAAAAAAAAAAAAAAAAAAGATTAAAACATTCACCTCATGTTTTGATCACACCTCTTGGAAAGAAATAAAGTAGAGGAGGGCATAAGAATTGGGGTGGGGGAATGGCCTCTGTGCTGCAGTTTTGGTTTAGGGCAGCCAGGAAAGGTGGTTTCTCTTTTTTTGGTACCGGGGATCGAACTCAGGACATTGCACTTATGAGGCAGGCGAGGTGCCACAGAGTTAAATCCCCAGCCCATGTGGCTCCTTTCTAAAAAATTAGTGCATATTAGTTACCTAAAATAGTGGGTGTCATTTGGTATATTCATATATGCATATAATATACTTTGATAATTTCCCCTTCCATTATCCTCTTTGGTCTTCTCTCCCTCCTCCCCTTGATCCCCTTCATCTTCTGGACTGATCCTGAGAAGGTGACTCTTGAATGAAGGCCTGAAGAAGGTGAGGGAGCAGCTTGTTTGAGAATCTGGAGAGGAGCAGTCTGGGAAGAGGAAACAGCAAGTGCAAAGGTCCTGTGGCAGTATCCTGTCATGTTTGAGAATAAATTAGAGAATAAACTAGGTTGGGTCTTTTTCAGGCTCTGTATTTTTTTCTCCTTACCATACTTAAAATTAAAGATTTGTCTGTCTAATTAATTCTTTAAAGTCTATTTTTCCACCAGACTCTTAACAGCTTCTGGGCCATAGTAGGTACTCAACCACATTTTGTTGAGTAAACTAATGACATGACGTTTGGGGAAAATCAGCTGCACAAATGAGAACACACTTGAGAGCAGTTAGATAGAGGCTGGGGAGTCTTAGCTGTGGCCAACGTTGAACTTAGGGTGCAAGAGGGGCTGTTAGTTGGAGGCTACCTGAAGCCATGCTGCCAGGGCCTCTTCTGGAGGTGAGGCTGGGCCAAGCAGGGGCTGCAGAGTTGAGGCATGTTTGAGGGTGGTTAACTGGAGCAGGGGAGAGAAGGAAAGACAGAGCCCACTAGGACCTCTACATGGCTGGGTTTAATGACAAATCCGCAGTGTGAGCCCTTTGTAGTTTTGCTGCTGCAGGACTGAAGTCTCACTGGGCACGTCTGTGTGCAGATACCAGTCACTCAGTGGGTGGGGGCCTGATTCCAGTCCAAACAGTTGTTCACTGCATGATCCTTTAGAGGATTTTCCCACAGAGGAAGCATCTGGTATAGCAGCATTTACAAAGCTGGGAACTGCAGAAGGTCCCTGGGAGTGACTGTCATGGGTCCAAATCTACCTCTTCAGGGCTGGGGCTGTAGCTCAGTGGTAGAGTGCTTGTCTAGTGGGGTTCAATCCCTAGCATAGGGAAATGAAAACCAAAACCCTCATCTCGTCAAATAAATACTGATGCCTAGTGGATGTCAGCCCCTGAGCTAGGCGGAGTGGTGAACCAGATGACACTGTGAGGTTATGATCAAGTGCCCAGTGGTATTTCCTAAGGAAGTTTGAGGGGCAGGTGGGAAGAAGAGGAAAAAGGCTCACTTAGAGCTGTTCTTAGTCATGGTCTGAGCTGGGTGGGGGTGGTGGCTCCATCCCGAGTAGCTGTGTGGGTGGCCTTGGGCAAATCCCTCTGATCCCACAGTGAGGGCCAAAGCAGACTTGGAGGTCACCTGGTGCAACCCTGTAGGTTACGCAAGGTGTGGAGTCTACACCCCGCCCCACACCCTGCATGGCCTTCGTCCTCCAGGGTAAAACCAAGGTATTGGGACAGATGATCTTGGCGCTCCTTCCTGGCTCTCATATTTTGTAACATTATAAATATGGGGAAGTTGTGCATTGGCAGATTTGCTCCAAGCCAATGGAGGCCTCTGGTCTTAACACGGAGAGGGAGGGATAGTAGCATTTAGTCCCCACAGTCCTTTCTCATGTGCACATTTGGGGCTCAGCACTAAGGCCCAGACCTTGCCTCCGCAAAGTGGTCCGGGGGGAGGGTGCAGGGCGGTGTCCCTGTGGGACCCAAGCTGTTTCCCAGCTCTTCATTCTCCACACTGCCTCCCCTCTCCTTGGGATTCCCAATGCTCTCCTGAATCTTTTGTCTCCTCTTCTCTTCCTCACCTGGTCCCCCACAGTCGAATTTCTTTGCTCCCTCCACGGAAGGCCCTGTCTATTCCTGCCCTTTAGTGTCGCTTGGGGCTGCTGATGGGTGGGCTGGGGGAAGGAGGAAGGGATTTAGAGTCCTTTGGTGGGAGGGGACATCTGCTCATGGCTGTCTGGTCTGGGGTCCTAATTGCTGAGCCCGGCTTCCTCACAGCACAGCCACTTGAGTGTAGTGTGCCGAGTCTCTGGCTGTCCTGGCTTTGAGTTGCACTGGCAATGACCCCAGTCTCCTACCTTCCAAAAGCACCAAGTTCTAGAAAAGGGGAGGGGGACAGGGAGAAATAGCTTTCCTGCCATGTAAAGAAGTTGCAGACATTCCTAAAAACCAGAGTCGTCCAACTCTGCTGGCCAGCAGGGAGGAGTCTACATGGAGGCTGCTGGACCCCCTCCCATTGGGGATCTTCCAGGGTGGGAGGTGGTGCTAAAATACGAGTGCTCCTCCTCTGGCTAACAGTTGCACTCCAAGACGGAATCCATCCTGTGGGGAACCTCAAACTCTGTGTTTCTCTCCCAGGGCCTGAGAGTTGTTTTCTAAATGTGCATTTATTTTGGAGCCTGGGTACTTCTGATTTGTACCCTGGATGTGCACGGCTGAGGCCCCAGCAGACGGGCCTGGTGCTGTGTGGGAGAAGCAGGGACACAGGCAGGCTCAGGAGTGCTGCTTCCCTTGGTCCCCGATGGAGACGCCTGCCTCAAGCGGGCGGGGCCTCCTGGGTGACTGCTGGGTTGGGCGAGAAGAGGGACTCAGCACCCTGCTTTTCTGTGTCATTCCCAAATCCTGGAGTACCTCTTAGCCTATGATGGTAACAGCACCTCTGCGGTCCTCCTAGTCCAAGGTGCTGCACTGAGCCTTCCTCCTCCACCTCTTAGAGGGAGAACTTCCCTTTTGAGGCTTCATTTTTCCCTGCCTGGCATCTCTGATGCCTCATTGGAGCCCCACCCCCTTTTCCTCTGCTCCGAGCAAACCTCCCCTCCTTCTCCACCTCCTTTTCCAGGAAACCTTCCCTGAAAGGTCCTCAATATCCTGGCTCAGGGCTGTGGCTCCCCACTGCCCATTGCTGTGGTCCAGGGCTCCAGCTGCTTCCTCGCCTTTGGGGCAGGCAGACTCATCTCTCCTACCAGCTGGGGGCTCCCTGCGCTGGGCCTGGGTCTCCTCCTCTGGCCTCTACACATGCCAGGCATCTATTCCCCAGGTGTGTCAGAATAGGTCAGCCGTACACAGTCAGGCCAAGAGCATCCTGCTCTCCAAGGCCCAGCCCAGGTCTGGGAGGGGATAAAAGTCTCGTGCAAGGGCCCCAGGGCAGGAACACATACACCTTGTCCATCCGTCCATCTGTCTGCTGCTGTGTACCTGCTGTGCCTGCCATGTCTCTGTCCCCGTGCCAACCCCAGAGGGGCTTCAGCACTCGTTCAGCCTGTTCTGCTCTCTCAAGGGGCTGTGGCAGGGGCAGCTTCAGCAGTAGGAGCCTCGTTTCCTTTGAGAGGTGCCGAGGAGGCTCTCGAGGAAGGGCTTGGGGGTCTCGGGGAAGGCTAGAGATGCGGTCTGGGCAAGGGAGTGGTGGGCCTGGGCTTGCCTTGTGCCCTACAGGGGGTATCCAAGAAGTAACCATCAACCAGAGTCTGCTGACTCCCCTGAAGATTGAGATCGACCCCCAGTTCCAAGTGGTGAAGACACGGGAGACCCAAGAGATCCGAAATCTCAATAACCAGTTTGCTTCCTTCATTGACAAGGTGAGGGTCCACTCAGCTTAGCCCCTCTCTCTGTGCCTCCGTCTGAGGAGCTGCTCTTAATGGACTGGGAATGGGAAGGTCTGACCTCTTTCTACTACCCTCCCGATCACTTCTGCAACATGGAAGTCTTCCTGAGACCTAAATGGAGTCTCTGGTTATGCTGATCCTATTGTTCCATGACTGAGGCTCAGGATTAGAGAACCTCTGGCCAGCAGTGGGAAGACCCTCCTGTCAGGGTGGCTGTCATTTGGATGTGCTCAGGTTCTCATGGAAGGGCAAAAGATGCCCTTCCAGGCAGGGTGGGAAGGCAGGGACAGTGGTGCTGACAGGAGTGTCCCCAAAGCTTGACTTAATGGAGGCCATGTCTGGGAGTCCTTCAGGGATGCTTGCTTGGCTGCAGGTTCGGTTCCTAGAGCAGCAGAACAAAATCCTAGAGACCAAGTGGCACCTGCTGCAGCAGCTGGAGGTGAGTGACGGTCCCCAGAGCCTGGAGTCTGTCTTCGAGGCCCACCTGGCCCAGCTCAGGAAGCAGTTGGAGCAGCTGCAGAGAGAACGAGGGACTCTGGATGCCGAGCTGACAACTTTCCAGAAACAGGAGGAGGAGTATAAGGCCAAGTAGGAAACCAAAGTTCTCCCGGGGGGCCAGGAGGGCTCAGAAAGGTCTGAGGCTTCCCACATGCCAGTGCCTGGAAACATGTGATTGCCTCCACTCCCTGCTCTGGGTCCCCTTCCCCAACTCAGAGTCCCACTTGCTGCAGGCCGAAGAGACCACAGCCCCCTGCCTGCCTCAGAGGAAGGGCAGAGTGACCTCTCTCCAATGGGCTGAGGTCCATTCCTACAGGCCACAGTCATAAGGGCCATGTTTCTGGTCAGGCCTGGGAAGGGCTTATTCAAACAAGGCCACAGTGGGGTTTTCTTGAGAAGTTCCTGTTTAGCAGGCTTTGGACTAATGTGACTCAATGTTCTCTGGTCTCAGGGTTGGAAAGAAATCAATTTAGTGAGAACGTCCCTGGGCCCATGGTATGATTCACAGCTGGGCTGTGGTTAGGGTTAGGGTTAGGGCTCCTTACCTAGGTCACCTGGTGGTGACAGAGGCTTGTGTGAGAGAGACTGTGAGCACAGGTGGCCATGTGGCCTTTGGCAAGTCATTTTTCCCTCTTCCAGCTTCAGTTTCCAAAACTGTACACTGGGAAAAATGTCCCTCTTCCTTGATAAAACCCAAGCTGCCTAGCACAGATAGTGGCTATGAGTAGCAATGAGAACCAGCATTTGAATGTGTCCTAGAAACTGCGAATGTGACGTAGTGTCATAGGGGACACTGGTGGAAAGAGTGGCCCAGGGACATAGCTAGGATGTGACAAAACCTCTGGGTCAGGAAAGGAGAGAAGGACGTGGTCACGGGTCCTGCTTTGGGTCACGTAAATTTGAGGAAGCTCCTCTCAGGGAGGGAAGTGGGGGCCGGGCCTGGGGCTCTGTCCCGCACCTGACTGCATCCTTTGCGACTCTCTTGGCAGGGGTGAGCTGGAGGCCCACAGGCATGCCACAGTGGAGAATGAGTTTGGTGTCCTCAAGAAGGTGTGTGTGGGGGTTCACGTGCTCCACGCGGATCCCGAGCCCTCGCCATGCCCGAGCCTGGTCATAGGCTGGGAAAGGGTGGAAACTCTTCCTGATGGAAGATATGCCATCACTTTGCCTTTCCACCCATCCCAGGGGGAAAGGGGACAGCTACTTAGGCACAGGGACCACAAGACAAGACCCAGCTAGGAACTGCCTGAGGAGCTCCAGGGGTCATGGCAGGAGGGGGTGGAGTGGGGTGGTGAGACCGACTTGGCTGGGCTTCACCAAGGAGGGCGGGGTGGGCCGGTGTAATGCAGGCTGGGCTGGAGCAGGGAGAGGGCCTTCTGGAGATGTGATGGGTGGGAGTTGAGCAGTGGGTACCCAGAACTCCGGAGCTGGCTTAGGACTCTCGGAGAGCAAGTGGTGAATACCTGGCTTCTTTCTGTTCCCAGAAGGCAGATGGGACTTTCCTGAGCAAGATGGAGTTGGAAGGCAAACTGGAGGCTCTGAAAGAATTCTTCTGCTTCTTGACTCAACTGTATGAAGAAGTGAGGATCTGCCAAGGGCAAGCAGGAGCGGTGAAGGGGACAGGGTGGACAAAGGACTCTCTGTGGCTATGGGGGAGACTGACCGGGCCTCTTAGGTGGCCTAGATTCGTGGTCCTTCAGGCCTTTGACAATCACTAAAACTTTACTGGGGATGCATCAATGAATAATCAGGCAAAAATCAGACAAAAATAATCAGACAAAAATCACAAAGTTTGCTTTCTACTGGGAGATGGACATATGCACTAGATTTAGCAAATAAATTATACAGTGTGTCAGAAGGTGATAAATGCCCTGGAGAACAGGGGAAGGAGAATGGGAAATGAAGGGCAGATGGCAGTTCCAAATAGGTCTTACTCAGAAGGTAGAATTAGAGTGAAGACTTGAGGGAGGTGAGGAAAATCAACATATGGGTGGGTTTCTCTGATTGCTGGCAGAGACTGCAGCCTGCAGCTGGGAGCACTGGTATGGTTGAGGCAGTGCAAGGAGGCCATCGGGCTGGAGCAGTAGGAGCAATGAGAGAGGAGTAGGACTGGGGTCAGGGGAGTGGCGAGGGCAGGTGATTTAGAGCCCTGCAGGCTATTTTTGATTTAATGTCCAAGTGACAAGAGTCACTAGAGACTATCTCTCTGATCTTTATTTTTAAACAAGGATGCTGAGCCCAGCAAGGCAGCTATATCCAGTGTGAATGAGGTGGGCAGCTGGTGGAGTGTGAACAAAAATTCAAGCACCCGTTTCCCTCACTGAGGGCCTCAGGGAGAGGGAGAGGGGGTGGTAGGCACTGAGGCAGTCTTCCCTGCAGGAACGGAATCAGCTGCAGACACAGGGGAGCGACAGATCTGTGGTGCTGTCCATGGACAACAGCCGCTGCCTGGACTTCAGTGACATCATCGCTGAGGTCCGTGCCCGGTATGAGGAGATTGCTTGGACCAGCAAAGCCGAGGCTGAGGCCCTGTTCCAGAACAAGGTACTGGGGCTGGGGCGGGGGCTTGATGCCGGAAACTTCTGGGTCTTCATGGCCACAGCCTCGGGTGCTGACCCACCTTGGTTCCATTGGGGGAGCTCTGAGAACCTCTCCAAAGGTCCAGGCCTGGCTGGCTGGGAGCGTAGCCCCTCTCCAGGAGGGAGGCTATGCAGGCGAGCCACGGGAGGCTAGCTTGGACTTCAGCAGGCACATTCTCTGTGTCCTGGTCCCAAGCAGTTAACTCACACTGGGAAAAGAGGGTGTGAGGAGGCCTCTCCAAAGGGGCTTGGCACTTCCCATGGTGTTGGGGTCAGAGGTGGCGGTCTTCTCAACCAGTGTTGTTCCCTGTGTTCCTCTCAGTACAAGGAGCTTCAGTCATCAGCTCAACTTCATGGGCATAGCATGAAGGAAACCAAGATCCAGATCTCCCAGCTGCAGCATGTGATCCAGGAGCTTCAGAGTCAGATTTCCAGCCTCAAGGGCCAGGTCAGGTTGCCAAGGCCCTTCCAAGGCCTCTGCTCCCTGCCTTGTGCTTCTGCTGTCCCCAGCTCAGTGGCCTTCTCTTCCTAGCCAGGCTTGCTAGCGACTCTGTGCACAAGGTCTCTATAGCTGGCTGGGGCTCTGGGTCATTTGGGGTGAGGAGAACCTCAAGCTCCCTCTAGCATGAATTCTGGCTTCCTCCTGTGGATTTTAGCCTTCACTTTGGCTTTTCTGGGAGAGCCTTACTACAAATTCCAGCCAAGAGGAACTGTCATATTTGTTACCATGTAGTCCACGTCCAGGTGAATATCTTGCTTTCAACTTCCTGGGGAGAAGGTTAATTTATCTCTTTTCTCTTCTTTTGATGCTTATTCTTCAAACAACTGGAAATATAAAGCCAAATACGAATTTCTGGGTCCCCTGATGGGGAAGAGGGGTGCTTAGAGAGCAGAACGGGGTAGAGGCTGAACTTTCTTAGGTAGATATCTCACAAGGGGTGAGCAGGAGGCGATCCTCTGCTCCTCTGGGAGAGCTCATTCCCAATTGGGAAGGACATGACTTACTACTTGATAAGTATCTGTGCACTCTTATTCCCTGAACCCAAAGGATTGACTTTGAGATCCATGGAGGGTGGCAAGCAGAGACAGAGTTAGGTGAATCCCCCAGCACTGCAGCTGGATTCCCAAGTCACATGTGGTCCACCTACGTACAAATAGGGCCCTCCAGGAAGTTTCTTGGAGCATGAATAGGCCGTTCACCTCATTTTAAACCTTTCATTGCTTGCCATGGGAATGAGGTGCAGGATCTGAGATGAATGAGACCTGGGCCTAGCACTCAGTTTGCTTCCTCATTGTTTTCTCAGTGGAAACCTTGGTCTGGAATCCTCTAGGTGTCATTATGATGCAGATTCCTGGACTTTATGCCAGGCCTGGGGAACCAGAATCTCCAAGCCTGGGTCCCCAAAACCTGTTGCTTCTGAAGCATGTGGTCTTCAGAGCCCAGAGCCACCCTGATGAGGGTCTACTGGGTTCCCAGGCTTGGGATCACAGCTACGAACCCGGAGCCATGATCCTTTCCTGTGAGAGTCCCTCTTCGGGGTCAAGTGCCCCCTTCCTTTTACACAAACCTGGCAGACTGAGGTCCCCTGTGCCAGGCCCTGGTGCGCTGGATACCAGCTGTGTGGGTCCCTGCTCTGCTGCCTGTCACCTTTCTGAGTCTCAGCTTGTTCAGGTATAGAATGGAGATGATGTTCCCTTGGATGGAGTGCTGGTGTAGGGATGGAGTTTATGGGGCCTTTGAGGAATTGCTTCTCTTCTGAATCTGATGTGAAGGTGAATCAGCTGTGAGGCAGACAGGCAGGGGCCCTGTTTTTCCTCTAATTTCTTCGTGGACAGGAGAGTAAGTACAGGGATTATATTTTTCAAACTGAAATTTGAAGCAGATATGCTCTGACCATGGGACAAAACATTTGAAAGAGGACCATGAGGGCCTTCAAAATGAGACTTGAGGGTAAGAACCCATGCAGGACAGGAAGTTCTTTAGGTGTCTTTGGAGTTGGGGAGCAGGAAGAAATAGGAGAGGTGCCAAGAAAGGGGTGCTAGTTTCCTAGGCTGTTGCACAAATTACTGTCAACTTGGTGACTTAAAACAACAGAAATTTATTCTTTCACAGTTCTGGGGCCTGCGAGTCTGAGCTCAAGGTTTTGGCACAGTTATATTTTGTCTGGAGGTGCTTGGGGAATCCTGCCTTGCCTCCTCCTAGCTTCTGGTGGTGCCAGGACTTCTTTGTTTGAGTGCTGAATTACCAATCTCTGCTTATATCTTCACACAGTGTCTTCTCTCTGTCATCTCTGTGGCTTCATCTCTTCTAATAAGAATACCAGTCATTGGATTTAGGTCTTAGCATACAAGCAGTATGGTATCATCATGAGATCCTTAACTAATTATATAGTGAAATTTCTACTTCCAAATAAGGTCACATTCTGAGGTTCTGGGTGGGCATAAAACTTTGTAGGACCACATTCAATTCTCTACAGCAAGGCAAGGAAACAGCCGAGGGTCCTTTAGAATGAATGTGAGGAGCTGGGGTGGGGCGGCCATGATAATTTTGAGCTCTTGAGTTTAGGGTCCACCCCAGCTCTCTAGGTATGTCCACAGTGGGTGCTTTGGGAGGCTGTGCTGGGATTACACCCACCCTCTTCCTAATTTCTACCCACTTCCAGAATGCCAACCTGCAGTCTGCCATCAGTGATGCTGAGCAGCGTGGGGAGCTGACCCTCAAGGATGCCAAGAGCAAGCTAGATGAGGTTGAGGATGCTCTGAGAACAGCCAAGCAGGATATGGCCAGGCTGCTTCGAGACTACCAGGAGCTCATGAGCACCAAGCTGTCCCTGGACGTGGAGATCGCCATGTACCGAAGGCTGCTGGAGGGCGAGGAGTGCAGGTGGGGCAGCTTGGATGGACCTGGGGATATGGGTGTGTGTGGGCGTGCGCGATATGGTATCAAGGAATGGCAAGACAGAGAGTGCTCCCCTTGCTAATTCGGACTGTGAGAGATTTCCTGTGGGTCCCTAAGGGCATCCAACTCTGCTGTGTGGGAATTTAGCTGAGAAGGTAGCTGAGCTGCTCCTAGAGAAGGGAGGCTGAAGCAGGAGAATGGCAAGTTTGAGCCCAGCCTGTACAAGTTACCAACTTAGATCCTGTCTAAAAAACAAATTTTTTAGACACCTGGGGATGCATTCTTTGCAGCCTTTCTCACTTCTTCTTGTCCTTTCTCCCTCAGGATATCTGGGGAGTGCACCAGCCAGGTCACTATCTGTGAGTATCAGGGGACTTTTAGAGTGGGAACCCCATGGGTGCTGAGGACACTTCCGAGACTCTGGTGCATTTTTTGCAGCCACAATGGGAGGCAGTACCATTGTGCCTGGAGGAGCTGGTGGCAACCAAGGGGGCACTTGTGAATTCAGAGGTGGGAAAGGCAGCTTTGGATCCAGCTGCTCCAGTGTCGTGACTGGAGGCTTTGGCAACACCCTGGGCTCTGGTCAAGGCCCTACTTTGGGCTCTTGCTCTGTGTCTGGCTCTGGCTTCAGCTCTGGCTCCAGCTCCAGCCACCATACCATCCTGAAGGAGACAGTGGAGTCAAGTCTGAAGACATCCATCAAATACTGAGTGACCTGGTGACCACCTCCTTCCTGGACCCATCAGCTCTGCTCCTACCCTGTCCTCTGGCTCTGCATAGCCAGCCCTGAATCACTGCCCACCTCCCAAGCCAGCCCAAGGGGATCCTGAGAAAGTCAATAAAGTCCCACCCACCTGCTGTCCTGAGCACCTGGGCCTGTTGGTCTTGCTCTGTCTGGGGATTTGCATCTCATTCATGTGCTACCCCCCACCTCCTGTCATGCTGCATGATGCCCCATCCTCCAGCCAGCCAACCACATTCTCTCCCCTCTGCATCGCCTTTAGGCTGAGCTAGAAAACCTGCTGGCTGACTTGGACAGACTGCACCTCACCCCAGAGATTGTCCTTTAGGGGGAGGGGAGAAGTCCAAGACTCACTGACCAAGGGCTGAGGGTTGGAGCCAAGGGATGCCCCCTCCTGCCCTCTTTCCCCTCTCTGGGGCTCTGCTTCTCTAGCTCTCCATGAGGTGACACAGCACTCATTCTCCCTGTGTAGGTATTTCTTTGTCTCTGTCCCTCTTCCCCTCTCCCACAACTATTCAGGGAGAACCATACTGAGGCTCTGTGCTAGGACTGGGGCTACTCAGGCAAGGGTCGTGTGATGTCTCACCCACCCTGCCAACTTCTGGTGTCTCCAGCACCATCTATCCCACCTATGGGAGCCAGAGCTCCTTTCTCAGAGTTCTCAGCAGCTGGGCCAGAGGCTAGCCTCCTGGGAGTAATTCAGATCCTCTGTGCTGGGAAATGGGGATTTGTGGAAGGTCCTTTTGTGTCCTGTCTCTTCTTCTAGTCCTATTACTGTGACACCCTGTGCCAGCTCTATCCAGGCCAGCAATCCTGGTATTATTATCTCTATCATTTTTCATTTATAAAGCTTAACCTGGCCCTTACAGTCCAGGATAGAAATGCCTCAGCAGGTGAACAGTTTAGCACAGATGCTAAGCAATAGCCTTTGAATATGGGTCCTTTACAGGAGAGGCCACAGACCAGAGACAAAGGTTCCCTATGGCAATTTGCAGTGTTTCTTCTCCTTTTTCCAGAAGTTCAGCTTGCATACCTTGCATACCTCACTCAGTAAAACAAAAGCTGTGCACCTCCTCAACCTGCTCTCCTGAGAAGGCAGTTTGTGGAATATCTATGGTGCCCAAGTGTGTCCCATGGCATCTCACTGAGATCCCAGTAAGATTGTCAAAGGAGTTCTTCCAGCGTGCTCCTTGAATGCTCCCCATCTCCGTCTCTCCTGATGTTTCAGTGGCTCTTGTGACTTGTTCACTTGTCAACTGGCTGCTATGACAGGTTCTAGTCCTGACCTGGGGCAGACAGTAGCCTTCATCTCTTCTCCCTCCTCCTCCTCCTCCTTCTGTCTGCACTAAATTTTTCTCTTCCTGGAAATCTTTCCTGATTCTCCATATCTGCTGGACACTGCCCATCCCCAGGGCAATTGGGCTGCATCTGTTGCCATCCTGGGCTCTGTCAAATTCTGGCTGGAGTAACAGCTCCTGTGTTAGCCTGGGACCTTTGGGGAGGTACTTCTGTGTACAGGAAGGGTATCTCAGCCCGGCTGGTGCCTTGAAGCTGAAACTGTCCTCCTACCCCATTCTCCTTTGGCTTCCATCCCATTCCCAGGCCTGTCTGAACAACAGGTTGGAAATGTCCCCTCCTTTTCTCTCTTATCAGGAAGCACTGCAGGAAGCCAGGAGCATGGGAGTCAGGGTCGGGGTTGGGAGGGGCTGGGAGAAAAGCCTTCTCCACCCTCCCAGACTGCAGCGTGGGCTTCTGCCTTTTCTTCTTTCCTCCCGCCTTTCCACCCCTGGGTGGGGACCTGGCATAACCCTAGCTCTGCAGCCTGGGCTGTGGGTTGTCATACCATTCCTCTCCTGCTTTAGCGGGGAGGCAGCCCTTTTCTCAGATCCACAGGTCTCTCCATCAGTGATCCAAGAAGAAGGGTTTCAGCCTTGTGCAAAGGAGACGTGAGTGGCTGAGAATGGGAACCTCCAGCTGGAACCCTTGGGCTTGAATCCCAGCCCTGCCATTTCCCAGTGGTATGTCTTTGATCAAGTGACTTAACCTCCCCACTCTTAGGGCCTTCTCTACAGTAGAGATTTATAACAATATCTGCCTCACAGGGTTGTGTGGGACTGTACCAGTCAGCATCCCCAGAGGAAATAAATTCACCTGAGATAGCTCAATTAAATTGATTTTTTAAAAAAGAGGATATGTTCTGTCTTCTTTTTTCCAGTAAAGCACTGATGGTCTTTCTTCAGTGTTGAAGGACTCGGCTTCTTACACAGGCTCTGGTGGGGGCTGCAGGTGGCACCTTCGGGACTGCATTGGAACAGAGTTGTTTGGCCCTTAGAGGCTTTACTGGATCCATTCCTGAGCATTCTGCTGTGAATGAACAACTTGGGCAGCAAGGCAGCTGCACTCACAGTTCAGGAAGCACACAGACGTCATGGACATTTGATTGAAGAATGTCCCTGATGGCTGTGGCATCTGCCATATTTAAAATGATGAACTTCTTAATGGCCTTGTCTTGGGGAATGTGCTGATTTATGCAGTGAATTGTGTGTGGCCCTGGCTCCTTTTGGCATGGCCATTGTTACTTGTTTTCTTCGTCATCCTGGAAGTGAGGGCCCAAGAAAGCTAAATTGACTTTAATGAAAGGATTACTGTAAATGTGTGTGTGGGCTTGATAAAGGAACTGGAGCTCAGAGACCAACAACAGAGGACCAGCCCTTGAGCGGTCAGTGTACCATTTGTCCAAGACCAAGAGGACTTTCAGTGCTAAAACAAGAACAGTCTTGAGACTATCAGGACAAATGGGCCATCCCATGTAGAGCTGAAGAGACAAGAGAAGTAGACTGAATGGTTAATGGAGTTTCTGGAGCTGTGGAAGAGGGAGCCCCTGCTGGAGCTGTAATTCTGTAGAGAAGAATCAGGGAAGAATCCTCAACCTCTCTCCTGCTCTAATCTTCAGCCTGCGTCTCTTTGTGGTCAACCCGATTGGAAGCAGAGGGCAAGGGGGCAGCCCACAGGGTGAGAGGAGGGTGGAACAGAGCTCTGGGGTGGGCTGGTGGAGCATAGCCAGTGTGGAGGAGAAACGTGTTATTGCATGACAGATGCTTAGGCCACTCTGAGACAATAAATGCCTACTAACAATAAGGATTCTTAGATTAGAAAGTTCTACTTCTCTTTGGGGCTCCTCACCCCATGACTTCCCTATTGCTCAGTACCCATGCTGGCCCACATTCTCAGGCTAGCCAGGTTAGGGGCTCAGTTGTTTTCAGCTGCTTTGCTCCATTCTTTTGGCTGTGGTGGAGACAGGATTCAATGCCCTCTGCTCTTGTGTACTGCTAGCTGCAAGGGACTCCAGGCAAGTGACAGTCTCCAGACCTGGGCCTCTTGGTGCCAAGCAGCAGCACGTGGCAGCTCTCCCTCACCATGGAGGCCTAGAGGGGAGGAAAGCACTCCTCCTTGGGCTTCTTACGTAGTATTTGTGGGTGGCCATTGATCCAAAAGACCAAACTAACTCCATGCAACTATAGTAGATGAGCACTAGGTGATCATAAGAGGCTCTGTAACCAGTTAACTGATGAAGTTGTCTCTACAGTGCACTTCCTTTTCCCATAAATGGTGTCAGATTGTGTAATTGATTGGAGTCCTCTAAACCTGGTTTAGTTCTGAGGGGTGTCTGAGTTGCAAAATCATTTAATGTTTTACTTTGTTCTGTTCTGTTTATAACTGCTTAAATAAACTCTACTAATTTAAAAAGTCTGAGTGCTCCCCGCTCTGTTTTTGGTGCTGGAGATCAAACCCAGGGGTGTTTTACCACTGAGCTACACACCCAGATCCTTTTATTTTCATTTTGAGACAGAGTTTTGCTAAGTTTCCCAGGCCAGGATTGAGCTTGTGATCCTTCTGCCCCAGCCTGTCAAAGTTCTGAGTTTATGACTATTTCCCATTAAGGAGCTGCAGAAAGAGGGTCTGAGCTTGAGTGTCTGAGAACAGAGTGGAGAGAAAGGGCTGGAGGAGGTTGAGAGGCCACCGTAGCCCTGTCAGGGTTGAGCTGGGGAGTGGTCCACCTGGGTGGGAGGGAGGTTGTCTCTGAGCAGCAACAGGGTGCTCCAGAGAGTGACCCTGAGTTGCTGTGTGCCTGTCATAAGCCCCCAGCACAAATCCTGTCAGTGTGCTTGGTGAATATGTGAATGAGTTGTGTGTGTGAATATGTGAATGAGTGTCTGGGGTGGGGTGTATTTGTGTTTACAGCCCAGTTCCCACTCCCACCACCCCAGCTGCCTGGTGACTCAGAGGCCTGACATCACTCTCTTGCCCAGGGATCCACAGCACACCCCGGAGACTAAGGTCCCACTCAGATGTCTCCCTCCCACACCCCTCCCCATGAAAAGATAAGGGAGGGTGAGAAAGTGGTCCTAGCCTGGGGAGAGGAGACAAAGGTTGGTAGGGAGAGATGGCTCAGTCCAGGACCTCAGGTATCGTGTTTTCAAAAGACTTTTGTGGTGGGCTGTTCTTATAGTCAGAAGAGTTGATTTTTTTTTTTTTTTGGGTACCAGGGATCGAACTCGGGTCCTTGAGCTTGCTAGGCAGAAGAGTTGAGACCCATCTAGGTTGAGAGTTGCCTAAGGACACATAGCTCAGTGAGGATTCATCTCTGAGCCCATCTTCCCAAACTGCTTGGTACTCTAACTCAGAGCAGGGAGGACAACCTGTTGGGCACTGAAGGACTAATTCTCTGAGTGCACCTTAACCCATCCCTTGAGGGAGTCAATTTCAGCTTCTTCAAGCAATTGGAAGCCACTTACAGCTTCCCGCTGGGCCTAGGAAAAGATCTCAGAGCCTCTTCAGGAATGGGAGGGGGTTCTTTCTCTGTTTGCCTTCCCTGGGCTGATGGAAGGTGCTGCCTCTGTCGGGGTCCCATGCCTCTGTGTTGGGATCTGGGGGAGACAAACTGGCTGACATCCCAGATCCAGCCTGATGGGGTATATGGGGGTACAGCAAGTGGGTCCCTGCTCCTTCCCTGAGGCTAGTCTGTCCTCTCCGGGGCCATTCTCCTACTGAAAGCTGAAGGGAGCAAGACGGGCCAGACTGTAGGTCACCTCCCAGTCATCTGGAGCCCTACCTTTGTAGTTTCTGTTTTTGCCATGGCTGTATTTAGTCCCAGCCACCTGAGGTGGGCAGGGGACAGGGGGCAAGTGATGCAAGGAAGACTTTGGCCCCTCTGAATCAAGTATTTGGGCACCTAGTGGGCAGGGGACGAGGGGAGTGATGGGACACATCATGGGTTTCTTGGGGCTTTTGTTGAACGTGTACTTGTGGGATTTGTACATCTTTTCCAGGATAGGGGTATCCTCTACTCACCCTTGGCTGTCAACAAAGTGGCAGTCCTTCTGGCAAGACTCCATCACAGGGCAGAAGGTTGGGGTCTCAGCTGATGACTGATGCTCCCTGTGCTTCCCTTCAGCGCCCAGGAGAAAATGAGCTGTGGTCCCAGTTCCCAGTAGGCCTTCCTACCCTCTCATCATGGGCCCAGACTCCTTGCTTGGACAAGGGCTCTCTTTCTGTCCTTTAGTCCATTTTTGTCCCACAGGGTCTTCACCCAGCAGACACTGGCCAGTGCATGATGAAAGAATGGACTGTCCCCATGCCCATCCTATCACCTGTGTTCCAACCCTGGCCCTGTCAGGAGGCGACAGGCTGTGGGCTGGAGGCCTGGGACTAAGGCAAGCCTGGGTTGTCTCTCCAGCAGCCCATTGCCCAACACTCCCTCCCCTACCGCTTGCATAGCCTTGAGCCCTGGGGCCTTGGCTTACAACAGGGCCCTGGGACAAACCTCACAGAACAGAGCTCCACTGATGGCAGCCATCAGAGCTGGGTGGGAGGAGACCAAATCAGCCACTGGGTGGTGGAGGTGGCTGTGGGAGGCTGTATCATCCTGTTTCAAGTGATGAGAGCCTGAGGGGAGAAGGTGGCATCCTGCCCTAAACAGTGTAGGCTCAACCCCAGCTCCAGAGCACAGGTGATGGCTGGGAGGGGCCCTCCCCTCCCTCCTCCCTGGGGTGATGGGGCAGGGGTGTGTATTTCAGAGCCCAGGGGCCAGCCCAGATAGGAAAAGATAAAAAGGTCATTAGAGGCTCAGCACCTCACTGCACTCTCTCTTACTCTCAGTCTGCTCTCGTGCCCCGACAGCCATGAGGTCCTCCAGATCTCGGCAAACCTACGCCACCAAAGGAGGCTTCAGCTCCAATTCGGCCAGTGGAGGGGGCGGCTCTCGGACCCACACCAGCTTCAGCTCTGTGACAATGTCCCGGAGCAGTGGCAGTGGTGGTGGGGTCCGCTGTGGCCCCAGCACGGGAAGCTTTGGCAGCCGGAGCCTCTATAATTTGGGGGGCAGCAAGAGCATCTCAGTCAGTGTGGCCTCCTCAGGCCGGGCTCTGGGAGGCTTTGGCCACAGCAGTGGGGCCTACGGAAGCCTGGGTGCTGGCAGGCAGACATTTGGGCCTGTCTGTCCTCCTGGTGGGATCCAGGAGGTCACCATCAACCAGAGTCTGCTGACTCCTCTCAACGTGGAGATAGACCCAGAGATTCAACGAGTGCGCACCCAGGAGCGGGAGCAGATCAAGACCCTCAACAACAAGTTTGCCTCCTTCATTGACAAGGTGGGCTGGGGTGGGAGTGGAGGCCTGGAGTCTCTGAGGGAGGTGGGCCAGGAAGGGGATGTTCTAGCTGACGTGCACAGAGTGGGGCTGGTGGAATGACTGATCTATGTCAGCCTGAGCACGGAGCCTGAGATGTGGATGACCTGGACCATCTTCTTGGTCTTTGCTGTGAATACAGGTGAATCTCCATCTACCCATGAGGCCTACTGGTCATGTCCGTGGTGGAGTCTTTCCTATTGTCATAAGTAATATGGTTATGCAGTAGCCTTATCTTACAGTTAAAGATGGATTTTTCCTGTTACTCCTCTGAGTGTGGTAGCCCTTACCACTTTTTATCATTTTATAGCTGGGAGAATTCTGGCTCAGGAGTCCAACATTCTTCAAGGCTGCAGGTTGGGCTCTGTCTGGCCCTGTTCTCTCAGGATAGGTGGAGGTCTAAGGGTTGATGTGATCAGAACACAAGTGGGGTGGGGGTCCCAGAGAAGTTCCCATTGTTTCCCCTTTCCCGGGTCCATGTTCAAGCTAAGATGCTGTTTGTGATGGACAATGAAGAGATTGGTCGCTGTTCTCCATAGGGTTTGACCTGTTGAAGGCTGAGAGTGTTCTGAATCCTTTATTTGGCTCCAGACCAACTGAGGTGATTCTTATATTGCTTTCTGCCATGTCTTGGTCCTTTTTCTGGCATTATCTACCTTGGCCCTCAGCCAAGGTAGATAATGGGGAAGAGCTAGTGGACAGTCGTACCTTAGTTCCGGGATTCGTGCTTTTAGAAAGAACATTCATAGCCCCTTTCTCAGGTGATACTGGAGTTCCATGAGGAGTCAGAATATATAATATTAGGCCCATTTTAGGATGAGAAAATTGAGGTTGAGAGGGGCCAAGTTATTTGTCCAGGCTCATACAAGTCCTTGAAGGCAGAGTGGAACTGGGAGCTCAGCTCTGGATGCCGTGATTTTTGGCACTTAGAGATGCACCTGCTGCTTGGAGATCTGGGCAACGTCAGCGTAGGCTGGGGTGCTGTGGAGGTGGCACTGGGGAGATTGGATGGCAGAGGGTGAAGAAAGCTGCCCTGCCCATCTCCTCACCTTCTCCCCTGGTGACTTTTGGTTCTTCTGTGGGACTGTCTCAGAGGTCAGAAGAGCAAAATCTTCTCTCAGCCTTGCAGAATCACAGCCTGGGATCTGGGGGTGTGAGAGCTTTGTGTCTGGTGTCTCAAAACACTGGCTGGGCAGAGAACTGTTGCGTGCGTGTGTGCACGTGCACGTGCACGTGCCTCCTTCTGAGTCTATAGAAGGGTCTGGGCAAAAGTGATTTAAAAATTTTTTAGATTTGAAAAATGTAGAATTTAAAGTTGCAAGAATTGTACAACATAGTCTGGTATATTCTTTCAGATTGGGCATTTTAAAACATTGTCACATTTTTTCTTTCTCGTTCTCTCTTTATGTATCATCAACAGTTTTAGCAGTTGATTTTGATGCAGAATTAGAGTTCAGAAACTCTGACTGGTCCAGTTTACCGAGGACAAGTGAGAAGGGGAGACCCAGAAGGGTCTCCAAAACCCACTGAGCCCGGGCTCTTATGAATACTGTCTTCAGAGTCCTTTTTGTCCTTTCAGTGGAGCCTGTTCCCTAGTAAAGTGTAGGTGATGCTGCACTGCTCTTGTCAGGCTGGCCTGGGGTGGTGGTGAGCCTTGCCCTTGGCCCCTCTGTGGCCCAAAATGACACCTGCCTGCCGGCCCTTCTTTCTCTGGCTCAGGTGCGGTTCCTGGAGCAGCAGAACAAGGTGCTGGAGACCAAGTGGGCATTGCTGCAGGAGCAGGGACAGAACATGGGGGTCACCAGGAACAACCCTGAGCCTCTCTTTGAGGCCTACCTGAGCAACTTGCGGAGGAAATTGGACAGCCTGCTGGGTGAGCGGGGGAGGCTGGATGCGGAGCTGAGGAACGTGCAAGATGGCCTCGAGGACTTCAAGAACAAGTGAGGAGAGCTGCCTTGTTCTCAGGTCCTGGGACCCACCTCAGGGCTGCACAGCCAGGACTGGTTCCCTCCGGTGCTCAGGGCCAGGGCCAGCTGCTGCTTGGAGAACTGGCATGTTGTGTATTGTTACTTGAAATTAAGTCTTTTTTATAAGGCAGTGCGAAGAGAATACTAAGCCTCCACATTCTCACATCCTCTTTAATAATTATTGACACACAGCCAGTCTTGTTGGATCTCTCCCCCGCCTTCCTTATTGTTGTCTTGAAGCAAATGCTAGTATGTCATTTGATTCACAAATCTTTTTCTAGATATATTCACATAGTTAATCTGACTTAATAAGACATAAACACAAAGCTATAACCATATCTAAACTTTTAAAACAGTAATTCTTCAATATCATCAAATATCCAGCTGATTTAAAATTTTCAATTGTCCATAAATGTCATACATTTAAAAAATACAGTATGAGTCAAGCTTCCAAGTAAGGCTCACATATTGTGCTTGGTGGATATATATGTATGTATATTTAAAAATTTAAGTTACAATTTTTATAGCTTTTCCCTTAACTCCAATCTGGTGGTTTCTACACCTCGCAGTCTTAGCAGAAGTGGGCAGGGAGGAGTGGTTGTTTTAAGGGAAAGCTTGTTGTTGTAAGTGAATGCAAAGGTTAGCGACTGTTGGCACATCTTCTCTTGCTCCTGTGGAGATTCCTAAGGGCTCTGATCAAAAGTCATAGCTGCCCTTGACTGCTATTGTGCAATTTATTTGTTGCACAAATTCTGTGCCTCTTTCCTCAAATGGGGGTGGGAAGAAAGAATATTTACATAAAGGCAGTACCCCAAGTTTTTTACTGGTTGGCTGCATTGAAGAACTGTTTCCCAAAAGTGTCCTTGGGCAATTGGGTTCCCTTCTGGGCTTCCTTAAAGCTGAGTGAGCCCAATGCCTGAAAGGCAGAATGGGGCTGAGCCCGGCCTGAGCCTTTCCTGTGTACCAGGTATGAAGATGAAATCAACAAGCGCACTGCTCTGGAGAATGAGTTCGTGGTGCTCAAGAAGGTGAGCAGGATGCTGGGGATCAGGAAAGATGGTCTTTTGGCCACTAGGGTGCCGAGCTGACTGGGAAAGAGGTGAGACCCCGGAGGGCTGAACATCTGCCTCTCTCCCTTATCGCCAGGATGTGGATGCTGCGTACATGGGCAAAATGGATCTGCATGGCAAAGTGGATGCCTTGGTGCAGGAGGTTGACTTCCTGCAGCAGCTCTATGAAACGGTGAGATGGAGAGTGGATGGGGGTAATTTACATGCATTTGCATCCAGCACTTCTGGTTCTCCACGGAAGTCTGACCTGAGTTCATCAGTGCAACCCAACTGGTAAAGGATGAGACCTTAACCTTTTTAAGTAATGCTGCTTTCCATGTATTAAGTGCTTTTGGTGGGCCAAGCACTAGGCCAACCCTTGTATAATTCCTTCAGCAATTCCACAGTGTAGGTACTCTTATGTTCTCCACTTTATAGGCAAGGGCACTCAGGCTCAGAGTAGCTCTCTCATGGTCACAGAGGTGATGTCAGAATTCAAACTCTGTTCTTGAACTCCAGACCTGGCCTCTAGCCACTCTTCTGTCTTGCTGCCCCTTTGGTAATGGAGGAGATGGCAGGGTTGAACTTCACATGAACTGATCAGAGAATCATTGGTCCCAGAACTGGCAAGGACTTCAAGGCTCAAGGTCACTTTCCCAGTGTATGAACCCTTTCTATGAGATCCCTGGCAGGTGGTCATGCAGACTGGACTGCAATGCGTCTAGCGGCAGGGGGCTCATTGTCTTTGAGGGAAGTCGCTTTCTTTTCTGAGACGGGGTTTCTCTATGCAGTCCAGGCTGCCCTTGAACTTGCAGTCTTCTTGCTTCAGCCTTCGAAGTGCTGGGATTACAGTTGTGTACCACTGTGCCTGGCTGGGCATATGTGTTTCATCTGACAGCCTTTTCGAGTGCAGGATGATTAAGGAACAAAAACCTGTGGCTTGTGAGGAAGTTCAGGAAACAGGGTTCCTAGGGAAGGTTTTAGAAAATAGAGGAGCAGGAAGAGAGAACAGCCATGTATTTGTGCAGCCTCATGCTGCACTAGTTTATGTATTTGCTTTAGAAACATCCCCATCTCATCACATTAACTCCTAAGTCAACCCCTGGATTTTCTCACAGAAGTGCTTTCAAGGGAGGCATACATTCACTTTCCACCAGCTTCCTGTATTTGGGTAGTTGAGATTTTGAAGCAGAATGCAAGAATCTATCTGTCTGTCTGTCTATCATCTTCTATCTTTTTAAAATCTATCTCTATTTTAGTCCTTGTCACGGCAGGTTCTGCGGTCAGACTCCCGAGGTTTGAAACTGGTCTCCTTCTTATTGGTCTGTGACTTGGGGCAAGTCACTTGATCTCCAGGTGACTGGAAAAAGGGCATGCGATGAGTTAGTGCCTGTTAACTGTCTAGCCCAGTGCATGAACTACATAGTGAATACTCAGTGAATAAAGATGGTTGTTATCCTCTCTCTTTCAAATATAATACCCTGAGCTGCCATGTGAGGTGAGGCCAGAACATAGAAGGTATTGACTCTTAGAGGGAGGATTGCCCATCAGGGAGCCTCAGAGGAAGACTTAGTCAGTGGGTGATTGGTCAGGGTGGAGTGAAGGGCACTTTGGTGGTGGCCTAGGAGGGACCACTGGAGACATGGAAGCAGAGCCACTGAGAGCCAATGTAGTTATGTCCCAGTGATCAGAACACAGGCTCTTGACTCTCTGCTGTCTTCTGTGCTGTCATGGCATCTTGCCCCCTTTTCTTAAAAAATTCTGGGCTGATTTTCCTGAGGTCTGTGCTCCAGCTTGCATGTAAAAGCAGTGGCCCTAGACACTCAGGAAAGGCCCAAGACTATCACACACTAGCAGTGATCCCAGAAACCTGCTGGGCTTTGTCTCTCAACTGGCTGGTTCCGGTCTGGACCCCGCCTTGTGTCTGGTGCTTCAGGATGTGTCACTTCTCTTCTGAGCCTCTCTCCTCACTTGCCAGTTGTTGCAGGGAAGACTGGCTCAGTGTCACATGCCTGTGGGCAGGACCACTGTGTGTGGGTTACAGGTAGCTAGCTGGTTGGCACTGGCTGCTCCCACATCCCCTAAGGTGAATTACAGGCCAGCTGTGGGCCCGCTATCTCACCATGATCTGAGGATTGAAAGAGCCATGAATGTGCTCAGTGCCAGGCACCAGCACAGGTCAGGAAGCACACGTCCCTTCCATCTGTGATCTCTCAGAGGCCTGCAGATCCAAAGAAGCAAACAAAGTCTGTAGAGATGGGAGCCCATCTCACAGCTGGGGAGATGAAAGCTCCTCTTAAGTTGTGGCTTCCCTCTAAGGTTGAGCCTGAGATGCCATCTGGGGGCCCTGTCCTCTGTCCCCTGCTGCTTGCCTGGGCCTGGGTTTGGGGTTCTGGTAGCAGCTGTTTCTATTTCTTCAGGAGCGGAGCCAGGTTCAGACCCATGTGTCTGACACTAATGTCATCCTGTCCATGGACAACAACCGCAGCCTGGACTTGGACAGCGTCATTGCTGAGGTCAAGGCCCAGTATGAGCTGATTGCCCAGAGAAGCCGGGCTGAAGCTGAGGCTTGGTACCAGACCAAGGTGAGAAAATGGCTGGTTCAGGTGCAAGGGCTGGAATTGGACTCAGACCTTCTCTACTGGGAGAAGCCTGGGCCAGGCAGACCCTAGGACTCCTGAGGACCAGAGCCTCTCAGTCTCCATAGGAGCCTCCATCAGGGAGGACAGGCTCTGGGACCAGTAGTTACTCATGTGGACTGGGGATCTCTGCTACTCACTGCCATTTCTTTGGCCTCTAGTACGAGGAGCTTCAGGTGACAGCTGGGAAGCATGGAGACAACCTTCGGGACACCAAGAATGAGATTTCTGAGCTCACCCGCACTATCCAGAGGCTGCAGAGTGAGGTGGACGCAGCCAAGAAGCAGGTGAGTCTTTATCTGGGGGCCCTGGGCTCAGTCCTGGGTGTTGGCAGTGCTGCAGGGCCTTCTCATTGTCATCCAGAGGGTCAAGGGCTGCTCCTTTTCTGACAGATGGGGCAACTCAAATGCTGGGCCAAGATCAGTGTACTCTTCTTACAGGGGAGGAAATGGGCCCAGAGAGGGGAAGGGACTTGTTCAAGGCCACACAGCATATATGCAGTAGAGCAGGTGGGAAAACTTCTTTTAAGGAGACTGACCCATCCATCTCCAGGGTGTTAGAGCAAGAGCCTGGGACTCCAGGATCCAAGTCACTAATCCTATTGAGGGCAGGGCTAAAAGTATGAATTCTCCTCCAGATCAGAATGAGGCATTTAGCTAATAGTGAGGTTGTTTCATTTATTTTCACATTCTTCTAAAGCACTAGTTAGACATCATTCAGGGCTTCCCTAGTGCTGCTACTTGATCCTGCTGTCTAACAGTATCTCTTCTCTTGTATGCTTGTTTCTTCTTTCATTCTTTCCAGGTTGGTTTGGGCAAGGGCGTGAGGATGGCGAGGCCTGGCTTGAGGGCACAGAGATGAATAGTACCAAGGGTATTCCCAACACCTTTCTCCCTTGGGTAGTGTCAGCAGCTGCAGGCAGCCATCGGGGAAGCAGAGGAGAGAGGAGAACTTGCGCTCAAGGATGCTAAGAAGAAGCTTGGGGATCTGGACACAGCCCTGCACCAGGCTAAGGAGGACCTGGCCCGGCTGCTGCGTGACTACCAGGCCCTTATGAATGTCAAGCTGGCCCTGGACGTGGAGATCGCCACCTACAGGAAGCTGCTGGAGGGCGAGGAGAGCAGGTGGTGACCCCTCTGCCTGATGGCGAAGGGCCCCCAGCCCTGTGCTGGGGAGAGCCCGTGTAGTCTGCTTGGTGCTGGTGAGGGGTAGAGACACGGTGCGGGGCAGGGCCTCTAATCTGCCCCAGGGAGAGCTCCCTCCTGTGCTCCTGTCTCTGCTGCCCATGTGGGATGACACAGCCATCTGTAATCCTAGCGCTGCTGGCAGCCCTGTAAGAAGGAAACCTCCTCTTCCAACCCCAGATTCCATTGCCAGTGGAAGCTTTGGAAAAAAGGCATCTTTCTCCTTGGGGAAAGCAGGAGGCAGAGAAGTGGGCAGGAACAGGGCGCTGTTCACAGTGGGCTTTGTCTGCCTCCGGCAGGTCTGCTGTCCATGGTGCTCATGGGGAGCAGGTGAAGGGAAGGGGGTGAGCAGGACAGAGGGCCGGCTGGCAGCTCTACATTCCCTGTGGCATGGGCTTCAGGCCCTGGTGGGAAGTCCATGATTCCTGGCACAGCCACAACACACACCTTCATGTATCCTGCTTTTGTCACTGGACCCTGCCACCGAGCTAGTCCAGCATAAAGGGAGAGGGAGGGAAAGGGTTTACACTTGGGCTCCTGCAATCGCTGACCCTGTCCTGGCCTTTTTGCTTCCCCTAGAATGTCTGGAGAATGTCCCAGTGCAGTCAGCATTTGTGAGTATTTGCTGTGCAGTTCCCACCCCACCCCTGGCCTGGCCCCAGAGCTGTGCTCTGTTCATCTAACCTGTACTTGCCCTAAAGTGTACTCCCTCCATTGAGCCTCTGGGACAAGTACACAGGGTCCCACAGAGTGAGCTTCCTGGTTGGGCTTCCCTACCCAGTTCCCATGATTCTGCTGCCTGATTTCTGCCCCTCCCCTAGTCTTTCCTGGCACGGTTGCCCTGCCTGACCCCGACCCTTTTCCTTGCAGCTGTGACTGGCAACTCCACCACTGTTTACGGAGGTGGCTCGGCTGGCTTTGGGGGTGGCATCTCCCTGGGGGGCAGTGGTGGAGCCAGCAAGGGTGGATTCAACACCAATGTGAGCTACAGCACTGTCAAGGGAGGGCCTGTCTCTGGGGGGACCTCCATCCTTCGAAAGACCACCACAGTGAAAACATCCAGCCAAAGGTACTAGACACTGAGTCTTGCTAGCTGGGGCCCCTGTAGTCCTCTCCCTGTCCCGCTCACCCACTTCTGCTGCCCTCCCCACCCACCTTCTTACAAGTAGCCCCAGGGACCGCAGATTCAGGGTGTTTCATATCACACTCTTTGCACACAATTTGCGTTTGGCGAAGGGTGCGAATCTACCCAGGTTTTCTCCTTGGTTGTGGGATGGGATGGGAAGGGAGCTTACAGTCACCTGCTTGGGCGATGTGTGTGGATGATTTGAGGATGACCTTCTGGCTATTGGGAGAAGGCTGGATGTTTCAGGCCACCTTGGCTTCCCTCACAGCCTCTGCCCATCTGCTCTGGGTCCAGTACAGGCTGGGTAAGGAGAGGGGGAAGTTGGAAGTGGTCCCCGAAGACTCTCCAACCTTTTCAATCTCCCACCAGACCAGACCCATCCCTTCCCTGAGCCCTCCCACATCTCCGTAGCCTGTCTGTGCTTCTGATGTGTCTCAATAAACAGCAACTGTACCTGTCTGGCTGTGGCTCAGCTCATTCTGTCTGGGGGACTGAAGTCGCGTCAATTGATTCACACCCTGATGGTTGAGGTAGCAACCACTGCACGCTCACCCTGTCTCAATCACACTGGCTGAAGTCCATGAGCTCAATGCCTCTACTCCTCTAGGGCTCATGCCTGGTATGCAGAGGGAGCGTGGGGCTCAGAAGCTCAACGCAGGACCTCACTGCTGGGTGGCTGCTTACCGCCTAGCCTCCTCCTGGTGCCCACTCAGGGCCCTCTGCTCTGTGCGGCAGCAGAATGATTAGTTCAGGGCAGAGGCCCTGGGTTTAGATCTAGGCTGCTGAGGGTCTCCATCCCAGGTCTTCCACTTACTAGCTGCCTTACCTTGGGCAAATCACCTATCCTCTCTGAGTCTTAGTTTCCGCCTTTGTAAAATCAGAGTCGTGAGGAGAATATGTGTAAAGCATTTGGCTTAGAGGGAGAGGGGCCCTCAGAGAATTGGTCCTCTTTGCTTTCTCTCCCTCAGTGTCTAGCTTCCCAGCACATCTCCTCGGGGTCAGATGATTTATCTCCCAGCCCCCATAGTCAGTCATCAGTGCAAACACAAATTTAATTGGATTTAGTGGGTTATGAATATATTACTTTGCCCAAGAATTCAGCAGGGGCACATGATATCCCATCTTATCCAGGAGCCAATTGAGGCTCCCAGAAATCACCCTCAAGCCCACAGCTGCACTCTGGTAGGATAGTGATGCCCAGGGTTGCGGTTTCAAACCCTCTCTCCTTTGTCCACCGGAGCCCCCATGCCCTGCCCCTGCTTCTGCATCTCCTCATATCTTGTGGCCCTCCCTCCATTGTGCCTCAGGATTACATTCTTCTTCTTCAGCTCCACAACTCTTCACTCCAAGCCTTGTCCCCGTGCCTCAAACTACAACCAAGTAGTTCCACCTGATGGACCCTGTGTGGGCTGCTCTGACTGCCTGTGAGTGCCCTTCCTGGCTGCTGTAGGCCCCAGGCCATTGTGGGAGGAGACTGCTTACTTCTAGCTTGCTCACTCTTTCTCCTTGAGGAGCTGAAGGGCCATGCAGTCCTTCACTAGGGCCGGGCTGCCTGCAGAGGATTCTGAGCAAATCCTTCGGGACAGCTGGAACACAGCCCAGCACTTGACAAAGCCAGGCCTGATCACCTGGGAAGTCCTGTGTTTGGGAGGCAGGCACACTCACAGGGCTATACTTCTCCCTCTCTTCAGGGGCTTGGAGTGGAGTGCACTCCCCATGTGCACTCATTCATGGAAGATAAAGTTTCTGGAGAGCCTCCTGTGTGCTATGAAGCCTCGAGCTGACTCAATCTTCCCGACAGCCTATGATACACTCTTATCATTCCCATTTGGCAGATGAGGAAAATGAGGCACAGAGTGGTGGTAAAGCAGCTTATCTAGGGTCACACAACTAATAAGTAACAGAGTGGGGTGTGGAATCCAAGCAGTCTGGTTCCAGAGGCCAAGCTCTTAACAACCAGGCTCTGCTGGTTGTATAGAGAAAGAACATAAACCTGTTCGTGTGTGTGTGTGTGTGTGTGTGTGGTGCTGGAGATTGAACCTAGGTCCCTGTGTAGGCCAGGAGAATGCTCTTTCTCTGAGCTATGTCCCCAGTCCTAGAAAAACGTAGAGAAGTAGGGGGTGCTAAAGCCAGAAGGGGCATTAGATACTATCTAGTCCAGACTTCAGGAAGGGCTTGTCTAAATGCGAAAATAAGGTAGTGGCAGAGTGAAAGAAAATTATTTAAGTCAAGTTTAGGGCTTAGAAACCAAACAGCAGAGACAAGTTTTAGTCATCACAGACTAAAACTCAGCAATCATATCATAGTCCAGGAGGCCCCATTAACAACACGTTATTTAGAAATATTGCTAACCCTCTATCAGGAACATGTTACTTAGAAAAACTGAATTTTCGGATCCTACACAGAGTTTCTGGAGCCTGAGGGCCTTGGGGACTGCTTCATGAGTGCGGCGAGGCCAGCATGCTGCAGGGCTCAGTCCCTCCTCTGCACCTACCGTAGTCTCTCTTCCTCTACCCATCTCACACGACAGTTTGTATGCTAGGAGTAGGGATGCACACTGGTAATCCCAGCCACTCTGGAGGCTGAGGCAGGAGGATTGAAAGTTTGAGGCCAGCCTTGGCAACTTCAAGAGACCCTGTCTTTAAAAAAAAAGGAGGAGAAGAGGAAGAGGAAGAAGAAAAAGGGGAGGAAAGAGAGAGGGCTGTATACTTGATTTTGTGCAAAATGGTATAGCTGGCCAGGACAAGAGACCAGAGGAGCTGCTCTGTGGCCCTGGGAAAGGGGACCTCTGGGCAGAGGCCCCTTGCTTCTGGTCTCCACCCTCGCTGCCCTCCTGACCTCCTCCTGAAATGCTGACTACTGCTCTTCTTCTGGGAATCTGTGATCCCCTTGCTGGCTCTAGCTCCCAGAGAGTGACTCAGGCCTGTAGGACAGTTAGGGTTGGGTGACCAAACAGGCCAAAGGCACGACCTGGCCAGGGAAGGAGGGGCAGTTTCTCACGCCATGCACCAGTTTGAGGCTGACTGACAGGAGCCTCAGGATCCATAATCCTGGTTGAATGAGAGGGCTTTGTCACCCTCACCAGAAAGCCCTGGGCAGACACGCCCGCCTTGCTCCACACCTGCAGCAGCTCATCCCTCTGTGTTGAAGTTGGGACAACTGCCAAAGGCAGAGGGTCATGGTGGGCAGTAGGGAGTGGGGGAAGGGGGTAGGGGTGAATTTTTAGCTGTCACTGCCAGGTAAAACCTTATTCTGTCACTTGCTGCTGGCCTGGTAGGAAGGAGACAACTTTCCAGAAAGAATGTTTTCCCTTTGCCTCTCCTCTCACCATAGGCTGAAAAGTGATGTTGCTTGAGAAGTTCTTTCTTATATCTGCCTTTAGTTTCTTATGCTGAGGTTGAGGATTTTGTAAATGTCTGGCAATTCGGATTTAATAATAAAGCCACAGGATATGGTTCTAGAGTAGAGCTTCCTGTTTGATCTGGCTCTATTATAGGATTTGCCATTAAACTAATTTGGGTTTAGTTAATTGGAGAACATAGAATTGGCCCCCCAGGACAGTGTCATATCATAGTGATGGCCTGCAAGAATAGGAACACATAAACTAAGCACCCAATCATGTAACAAGAGTAAGGACAGAAAGGAACTGGGTCATGTTAGCAGAACACACAACTTGTTGCTAAGGCTCCTGTATCATTCTGGTGGGTCTAGATAAGGTGCTGTGGATCTTTTCTTTTCTCTGAAGATTCTACATATGGCAGAGTCACCCATATAAAAAGCCTTGTGGTGTAGAGGTTAAGGTCACAAGCTTTGATATCAGATAGGATAGGCTTCCTGTCTCCATTACTTCCTAGCTATGTGATCTCAGGCAGGAAAGTTTTCAACTGTGGCTCCACACTTTATGTCCCACAGGCACTAAATAAGACTGATTGCTAATTATACAAGATTTCGCTGAAAATTCCCTCTGCTCCTAGCTTGCTCTTTTTTAAACCTAGCCTGAACACAGCTCTGGACTCAGCACATCTGCAGCATTTTCTTGCAGTACTGGAGTGGTACAGCCACAGGTACAAGATCCCAGAGATAGGTCATGAGCCATCCTGGGCTTTGCCTCTGCTGATACAAACTCTCCACCAAGCCCCTGTGATTCACTCAAACCCTAGTGGCAGTGGAGGATGGAGTGGTGGGGGAGAGATACAGAGATGGAGGTGAGCAGTCAGGGTCTGACACCCTTGGCAACCCTTCCCTTCCTCTTTTGGAAGGGCACCAGGTAATCAGACCTCAGCTTCCCAGGGGTTGAGTCTGCTCCTGCAGCCCCCCAGATGTAGAGTGGCTCCTGTCTTCTTCCCTGTGTGCCCAGTTCTGGGGGACAGAGTGACATCAGCAGACGCTTGTCCCTTTATCCTGACCAGCTGGTCCAATCAGGTTTGTTCAGAGTCTGATTCTGGAGTGGCTGGGTCACACAGCAGACAGACTGACTTCACACAGTGGACAGGCAGCATGGTGCTGGTGAGAGGCTATGAAGCGTTAAGACTTTGGGACTAGGCTAATGTGGGTTCAAATTGTGACTCTACCACATGCTACGCAAACCCTGGGAGCTATTTTACCCTTCTGAGCACCCATAAGTAGTGCTAATGCGGCCAACTGCAGAGAGCCTCTAAGAGGACTTGTTGACCTGCTGTATGTACATCAGGTATCCTGCTGACCCTGCTCAGCAAATTCCAGGGGTAAGGATACTTGAGTGTCCAACCCTGTCCCTGGTTGGAGCTGGGTCCAACTCATCCAACAGGAGGTGGTCCTGGCTCTGGAATGCCCTCTGGTGTGGGTGGACCAACTGATTGCTCCAGGCTCCTCTTGTGGACATCTGATGGGGCCTGGGCCTCTGGTTCTCACAGCCACAGCCCCACCAGCCCTCCAGTACCTAGAGGCCATCGGGGCAGCCACAGGGTGAGGTTAGCTAGACTGACGCAGAGCAGAGGTGGAGGGGAGGAGAAGGAGCTGGTTGAGCTCCCAGTGGGTCTATCCCTGTCCTTGGAGCTTGGATCCCTGACCACCCTCTCCTCACCTGCATGGAGGGATCTCACTCTCTCTCTCTCACTGAGAGAGGGATCTCATGGAGGGATCTCACTCTCTCTCTGCATGGAGGGATACAGCTGTGGCCAGCTTTCATTTGGCCTAGGGCAGCTTGGGCCTGTGGGATTAGCCAGGTGGTGGTCACTGCTCTTTCTCAGATCTGGGGTCATTTTCTCCATGAAGGACTGAGGAGATGAGGACAACATAGTTTCATCTAATTTGTGCTAGTAAGTGGCAATGGCAAGGCCTGGATGGGCCGAGAATTTGTGCCCACTGACCTGTGTGCCAGGTACTATCGGTACATTATCCCATTAATGTAGTCCCAAGTTATAGATGAATAGATGGCTTGGATGGGTTCAGAGAGGTTGGGCGATCTGCCTAAGGCTACACAGTTAGTGGCAGCAGGTGGAATATGAATACAGATCTATTGTTCTCAGTGGGGAAGAATTTAAGTTGGGGTTTAAAACTGAGATTTTGCATATGGAACTATGGCTCTGAGATGAGGCCCCTTGGTTCCACCATTCTGCCAAAGTGCCCCCCTCCAAATTATGAATTTCTGTCCTGAACACTGGGACCATTCTGGGAATCAGAACATGCTCTGTTCTAGAGGAGCCAAGCAAACTACAAGGCAGCAAAGGGAGCAGCAGGCAGCATCCATCAGGTCCTGGAGTGGGCTCTGCTAGCACCATGAAACCAAACACCAGTGGAGGCTGAAGAAGCCACAGAGGGCCAGGGTCTTACAAGGCGAGGTGTGTGGCACTTCCGATCCCTACTCAGTACCTGGCTCCATGCCTGGCTGGTCCGTGAGGGATGTCTGGACATGGCCCCTCTCATGTGTGCACATGGGGCCAAGCTCATCTGGAGGGAAAGGAATGGTGGCGACAAGCACGCACAGCCACGACAGTGCACTAAGCACTCTGTTAGTCGTAGTCCACTCTGTCCTGGAAAGTGGTGGATGTAAATATTTGTGTTATTTCCAGTTTATGAGTGAAGCGACTGAGTCTCAGAGGTTGACTTACTCAAGGTGTGCAGAGTGGGCAGGTGGTAGGCTGTGAACCCAGGCCCTGGAGTCCAAAATCCTGCTGTGGAAGAGAATGGCAATGTGATTCCTGCCTGGAGTAGGGACTGCCATGGGGCTGGTGAGGCGGGGAGGTAGTAGGGGGCCTGCGGGGCAGGACCTGGGCTGGATCTCTGACCCAGGAGATTCTCCTGGAGGGGAATGGGACAGGAGCCAGGAACTTGTGCCCTCCCAGTGACTTCTGAAGGTGTGTTTAGTGACATGCTAAGCAGGTGTGAGGAAGATGGGCTGGTGCCAAAGGCCAAGCCCAGAGATGTTTTGGATTTTTCCCTTTATGCCCCTGCAACCGAGCCCTGCTGCTCCAGCCCATATAAAGGACCCAGGCTGAGGGCTCCGGCATTCACA
Source organism: Heterocephalus glaber (assembly GCF_053883595.1). Classification (NCBI taxonomy): domain Eukaryota; kingdom Metazoa; phylum Chordata; class Mammalia; order Rodentia; family Bathyergidae; genus Heterocephalus; species Heterocephalus glaber. The sequence goes on from NW_028258185.1 coordinate 1,864,109, forward strand.
GGCCTGGCCTTCTCGCCTCTGTCTGGTAGCTCTGAGCTTGCCCTCCTCTCTCAGCCATGATTGCCAGACAGCAGGGTATCCGGGGCTCATCCCGGGGCTTTAGCAGTGGCTCAGCCATCATCGGTGGGGGCAAGAGGGTTGCCTTTAGCTCAGCCTCCATGTCTGGAGGTGCAGGCCGCTGCTCTTCTGGGGGCTTTGGCAGCAGGAGCCTCTATAACCTCAGGGGGAGCAAGAACATCTCCTGCGGTGTGGCTGGACCTCGCCAAGGTGCTGGCTTTGGGTGTGCTGGGGGTTATGGCACTGGCAGCTTTGGTGCTGGTTTCGGCATTGGTGGCTTTGGTGGTGGATTTGGAAGCTCCTTCAATGGTCGAGTTGGTCCCGGCTTCCCAGTGTGCCCAGCTGGAGGGATTCAGGAGGTCACCATCAATCAGAGTCTGCTGACCCCCCTCCATGTGGAGATTGACCCTGAGATCCAGAAAGTCCGGACTGAGGAGCGGGAGCAGATCAAGATCCTCAACAACAAGTTCGCCTCCTTCATCGACAAGGTGCGTGAGCTGTATCCCGAAGAGAGGAGGCTGAAGCCAGAGCTTCTGTGTCCCAAAATCTCAAATCTTAGCCCATGCAAGGCACGGGGAAAACCCTGGAACTTTGCTGAGCCTCCATTTCACTGTAAAGGGGAATCGTCACCCCAAGTCTTCCTCTTTTGCTCCATGCCTGTGGGCAGACAGGATGCTCAAAGCAGGCCTGCAACTGCAACCTGCAACAGGTTGCACATAATGGGCAAATTGTTTGACTTTTCTGTCACCCCAGCTGTAAAGTGGGCCTTGCTTTTTCTTTGCTTTTAGTTTTGGAAATAGCAATGTACTCCATTAATAATTTCACTATTGGCACTTCTGTTCTGAGAGCAGAAGAAACTGAACAGGTTTTGCAGATGAAAAAGTGACTGATTTCTATGACAGATTCTGGGTCTCAGAGGAATCTTGAGAGGCTTCCTCTTTCAGTCTCCTGACTCTGGGAAAAACCTCTCATTTCTGGGTCTCTTGAAAGAGAAAAGGAAATGGGTCTTTTTTTTTCTACCAGTGCTGGGGATTAAACCCAAGGCCTTTGCTCTGAACTACATCCCCAGCTCCTTTTAAGATTTTTAAATTCTGAGACAGGATTTTGCTATTTGTCCAAGCTGGGCTCAATCCTTCTGCCCCACCTTCCCAGAGCTACAGGCATGTCCATGCCTGGATAATAATTTCTTTGTGGAGCCTAACTTCCTTTTTCATGCAAAGCCTGGAGATTGAAGTTGTGAAAACTCAATGACAGCTAAGTATGATAGGTGATAGTGAGCAGATCAGCCTGGGGAGCTGAGTCACCCAAAGATGATGGGGTGGATGAGTGCAGCACTTGGGTCCAGGCTGTCTTGGGTTACAGTTCATCAAAGTATTAGGCCTCTTACCTGTTTGGGGCAAAAGTGAATATCCTGGAGAACAGGCAGATACGAAAGCAAGACTAAGGGTTCTTTAGCACTTCCCTGTCTCCTCTCCCCTCATCTTACCTTGGGTTCAGAAGGTGATCAGTCTCCTTTAGCTGCTTTCCTTTTAACTGGGAAGCTCCTAAGGTAGAGATGTCCTCTAAGCTACTTACTTGGCTTCTCTGGCTGAATCTTCTCACACAGTGAGGGGAAGTTCTGAGAAGTTCCCAGGAGGATGGCTTCTCATCAAGACTTTGAAAATGGCCAGCTGTGCACAGGTTCAGGGACACACCAGGTCCGCTGATAATGAACTTACTTCAAAAGTCTTTAGTGAGTGTGTCTTTTCTTTGCCTGGGGTCTGGATCACTTGAATGCCAAGGCCTCCAGACTCTGGTTGTATCTCCTAACTTCATTTTATTTGATTAATTTGTAGAAGTTCAGTGTTGTTCGCTAGTAGCTTCTTTCAAGGCCCTGTAGGTTCCTGTGCTGGGAAGCTGACCTTGTTGTTCTGTTGGGCCCTGCCCTGGTTATGCTCTGTTCTACACAGCCCATCGGGGCCTTTGCTGATATAAGCATGTCAATGGAGCTGCTGTGGACTCTAGTGAGAGGTGCCTTGGAATTGCAATGTGGTGGCCTTACATGGGTGGCTCTTGGCCCACTTGGTTGCCTTGGATTGACAGGGCTGGTGCTGCCCTTGGTTAACCCTCCTACCTGAACTTCAGGCCCTTATCAATTGGCTGGTTTCCTTTCCAACACAGGTGCGGTTCTTAGAGCAGCAGAATAAAGTTCTGGAGACCAAATGGAAGCTCCTCCAGCAGCAGACCACCACCACATCCAGTAGAAACCTGGATAACTTCTTTGAGACCTACATCAGTGCTTTGAGGAAGCAGCTGGATGCCCTGGTCAATGAAAAAGGTCGTCTGCAGTCAGAGCTGAAGATGATGCAGGACAGTGTGGAGGATTTTAAGACCAAGTATGTGAGCAGGAAGGACCCCCCACCCACCTGCTGCTTTCCCATGGTCCAGGATCCCTGGCTTCTCTCCAGTGGTTTAGAATCTTAGGGTCTGAAGAACTCCCAAGGGGGCCAGGAAGGTCCTCTACTCTGTTCTCCTGTGCCCACACAGTCAGGTTTCCATAGGCTGAGGTCTAGAAAGCCCGGTTGTACCAAACAAATAATTAGTGATAGATTCAGGGAACTGGGTTTGCCATACACAAATGGTATTGGAAACTGAATGGATGAAAACCAGAACACATGATCAGAAGTACATAGGTTGTAGAGAGAGGTGGAGCTGGCTTGAATACCGATTCTTTGCTTATTAGCTGTATGACCTTGGGTAGGTTGCTCATTAGCTGAGTCTCAGTTTTAAAAAACTTTAATGAGGATATATTTTTTTAATTTTTAAAAGGGAAAAATATTCCTACAGTAGGGATTGTGAGAAATGAATAGAATTAAATGTGATAGAGAAAGTATCTAGCATAGAACTAGACATAGACTGAACACTGATACACAGTAGCTGTTATTTTGCTCACTATAGTATGGAGCTGAGAAAATAAATAGCAATACTCTCTCAACTCATTCACACACCAAACAAAAGGAACTGGGAATTTAACCTGCCCAAATGCCCAGAGAAGAGTCCTTCCATGGAAAGAAAATCAGTTAGATCCTTGGTGATTTCTCTCCTCACCCCTTATTTCTTTTTAAAGTTTTGTTTTAAAAATAGTCTTTTTAGGTCTCTGAATAAACCAAAGCCTAGACTATAACCTCATGTGTGGCAATTACTCAATCCATGTATATTGAATGACTGGTGGGAAACATAGCTCATTACCTGGATATTTCCACACAGATAATTGAAAATGAGTAGGAGAGAGCTGAGAAACACTATCTCATACCGGGGATCGAACTCAGGACCTTGTGCTTGTGAGGCAGGCACAGTGCCACTGAGCTAAATCCCCGGCCGAAAAACACTATCTCATGGTGGGGTTTTCCTTCCTTTCCTCACCCCCAGGTATGAAGATGAGATCAATAAACGTACATCTGCAGAGAATGACTTTGTGGTGGTCAAGAAGGTAAGAAATAAGGGGAAACAAGGAAGTGCTTCCAGGGAACACTTTGGCAGTGTTCTTTGGCTGTAGTCATGGGTTTGTCCATCTCTGCCTCATCTCCATCTCACTTGGTGCTATCTAGATCTGTCCTGTCAAAGGAAATGGGTGACAGAACCAAGTTCTAAGGAATTCAGAAATTTTCTCATTTGGACAATAAACTTCCATGTCTTCAGGTAGCTGTAGGGGCAGGACATGTCAAATGATCAGACCCTTGGCACTCTACCTGGTACTGTGTACTGTATAGCCTTTCCTAAATGCAGCTGAGAACACCTTTAGGGGTCAAATAATATCCCTTGTCCCCATTGTAATTCCTATGTCCTGTCTCTCCTCCCCCTTCTTCTGTTGCAGGATGTGGATGCTGCCTACATGAACAAGGTGGAGTTGGGGGCAAAGGTGGACGGCCTTAATGATGAGGTCAACTTCCTGAGGGTCCTCTATGAAGCGGTGAGGACCCCCTTTTCCTTTCATTCCAGGGAAAGGGATCCCCTATCTGTGAGCCTGTGGGTTGGTTAAGAGTCACAGTTCTTAGACAAAACTTCAGTTTCCGGGCTGGAGATTTAGCCCAGTGGTTTCACCATGCGCAGCGCAAGGACCTGAGTTCAATCCCCAGTACCAACAAAACCAAAAACCAAAAAACCCTTCAGTTTCCTTGCTTCCTTCTGGCAGTAGCTTCTCAGCAAGGCCCTAGGAGGGAAGGGTTGGAATGAAGAGAAAGATCTAACTCAGACCTTCTCAAAACCAGATGCTGTCTATCCCAAAGAGTGTGTGGGATGGAATTCATTGTGTTCTACCATTTTTCTGATGAAGCGGATTGATTCCATTTCCTTCCATCCAACACATTGGGTAGCCCCTGCCTTAGCCATGGAATACTTGTGGTCCTCAGGGAGCAGTAAAGACTAGAAACATTGTTTTCTGTATTGAAATGTCACAAGCCACTTGATTTCTACTTAGAAATTTACACCTCTTCCCACACAATGGGAAGCTACTTCCCTTTGAGTCTGTATCAGCCATTTGCATGACAACAGAGATCTGGAGAGATGGACTCTCCTGGGGGGCTGACGTGAAACATCTTCCTTGTAGGAACTGTCTCAGATTCAGAGCCATGTCAGTGACACATCAGTGGTCCTGTCGATGGACAACAACCGTGACTTGGACCTGGACAGTATCATCGCTGAGGTCCGGGCACAGTATGAGGAGATTGCCCAGAGGAGCAAGGCGGAGGTGGAGGCCTGGTACCAGACCAAGGTGGGTAATGGGATGTGTCAGAGGTTGGGGTGGCTCTGGGGCTCTGCTTTCGGGACTGAACAGGTGAGCATCAGCTGGAACTCAAGAGAACTAAGTCAGAGATGAGCAGATTCTCCCAGGTATCATAGATTCTGGTGTGATTTGGACTTGCGTGACATTTTGTGTTATCCCTACCATTTGTGGGGACTCTTACTGGACCCCACCCAGATACCCTTGACCTATTGTTCCCTGTGTCTGTTTGGGTATTAGGTCCAGCAGCTTCAGACCTCAGTTGACCAACATGGGGACAACCTGAAAAGCACCAAGAATGAGATCTCAGAGCTCAACAGGATGATCCAGAGGCTGCGAGTGGAGATTGAGAATATCAAGAAGCAGGTAGGTACCAGCTCTTCTCTGCTGAAGCACAGGCCCAAGGCCTAGGGTAGATGTCTTTATGGTGGGCAAATAGATAGAACATTGGGCCAAAAGAACCTGAGCTTGTCTGTAGGGCATTTGTAGCTCATTACACAAGTCACATCTAGATTTTCTCAGCGGTGCCCTAGCTGATGTGACATGTCACCCTAGGACACAGGTTTCCTTGCTTTTCTTTATTCTTTTTTGCTCATCTTTACCTTGTCAGTATGATGGAGGCATCGGTGGGCTCTGGTTGGAATGAATGGAACTCTTTAGAGTTAGGGAAGGTGGTGAGAAGGACAAATAGACTTCTAATGTCCTAACACAAGGATGGGTGGGCCAGAAGAGGGGACAGGCGCAAAGATCTTGAGAGCAAGGCACTGATGCTGACTGCCCACTGTCCACAGTGCCAGACTCTGCAGACATCTGTGGCTGATGCAGAGCAGCGTGGGGAGCTGGCCCTCAAAGATGCCTATAGTAAGCGCACAGAGCTGGAGGTTGCCCTGCAGAAGGCCAAAGAGGAGCTGGCCCGGATGCTTCGCGAGTACCAGGAGCTCCTGAGTGTGAAGCTGGCCCTGGACATTGAGATCGCCACCTACCGCAAGCTGCTGGAGGGAGAGGAGTGCAGGTGAAGGGGGAAAGCAGATGGGAACCTGAGGGACAGAGAGACCCAGGGCCCTGAGTTTGGGCCTCTCCTGAGCTGCTTGCATCAGTGCTGTGCTGGTATATTAAGAATCAAGATGGTGCAGTTAACAGAATTGCATTCAGCCTTAGAATCTGGCTGGTCAGGGACTGGGTAGGTGCACAAGACCTGATTACTGAGCATAGGATAGCTCGTGGCTTGCTGTGACTCATGGCTTTTTCTCTTCCACAGGATGTCTGGAGAATGCCAGAGTGCTGTGAGCATCTGTAAGTACCTTCTGCCCCTGCCATGCTGTTCCTTCACTCTGGTCTGACCCAAGGGCTATGGGCACTGGGGAATAACTGTGTCCTTTGCCTCTCCTGCAGCGGTAGTTGGTGGTAGCGTCAGCACTGGAGGCATCAGTGGAGGATTAGGCATCGGCGGAGGATTTGGCCTGGGAGCTGGTTTGGGCTCTGGCTCTGGAAGTGGCTTTGGGTTTAGTGGCAGTGTCGGTGGCAGTTCTGGCGGAAAGATCATCTCTACCACTACTACCTTGACCAGAAGATCCCAACGATAGAGAAGATGAGGTCCCTACAGGCTCCTGAGTCCAGCCGGGTGCAGCACTTGTGTCTGTGATTCTTTGCTTCAACTCCAACTTCTCTTCCTGGTACTCATCTTACCAAGGTCACCTCCACTCTCCCCTGGGTTCTCTCTGCTCCAAGATGCTCTTCTTGCCTGGGACATGGACTCTGTCCTCTTGGAGTTTGGTGGCTTCTTCTCAACTTGGGGCTCAAGACCCACCTGGAATGAGAGCACCTTCAGCTTTCACCTCCCATCGACAGAGGAGAAAATGATCGGGAGCTCCATCTCCAGGACCGTCAGCGTTATACATCTCCCCATCCCAGCACCCCCCCCCCCCCGCTCCCTATATTGATTGACATCAGATTCAAACTCTTTCTCCATCACCTGGCAGCACCTGGATCTACAAGGTCAGGACAAGAACTGCTCAGTGTCCTATTCAGCTCTTCTCATTCTTTCTGTCCAGCTTCAGGTGACTCTTCAATAAAATGCTTCTGTCATTCATTCTGAGAAATTGTCTTTGTTCTCTGGGGAGAAGTCTCTAGACTCATCTATCTAGGCGAAAGTGGAAACTGGGCATCTTGAAGGATCTGTCTATACAGATCAAGGCCATCTACTAATTTTTCATGTCTTTCCTTCCTAGTTACACAGTTTATTGAGGGTAGAGTACAGTGTATGGAGCCTGAAGCCTGCCTACAGGGCAGGGTAGATTCAAGAGACAAACAACAGTTATACAAAAGATGCCCAGTATAGGGCAACCTGGAACAGCACTGTCTCAGGGCTGAGCCTGGAGAAAGAGGTCAAGTGTGGAGGTGGAGGCAGGCGTCTGACAGATTTGACAAGAGGCAGTCTGGGGTCTTCACTGAATGCAGAGGAAGAGTTGTAGAACTCATGGAGAATGCTTCTATCCAGTGTCTAGGAAGGCCAGAGATTCTGGCTGGCACATTGCTGAAGGTGGAAGAGGACAGTCGGGGGGGAATTTGGGTCTAGCCTTTGAGGACACCCTATTTTCCTCTTGGGCCAATTCCAAGAGTGGTGCAGTCTCCCTTTTTCCAGAGAAACACCACATAGCTTCGCATATGTAGCCTGACCTAAATGCCTCCTGTTACAGGTGTAGAATTTACTCTTTCCCTTGGCCATTCAGGGGCAGGTGCAGAGAGATAAGGGTTAATCTGTGGGGCTTGTGCTCTCAGTGCAGGGGCCTTCTGCCAGGAGGAGTGGCTCTCAGGACACATGGCTCTGTCCTTCAAAAGCCCATCCCTATTACATTTATAGTGGCACAGTTTGTAATAGGGATGGGCTTTTGAAGGACAGAGCCATCTGGCCCGAGAGCCACTCCTTCTGGCAGAAGGCTCCTGCACTGAGAGCACAAGCCCCACAGATTAGTGGGTATTTTTTAAAAAAATAAAATGGAGTACTACTCAGCCATAAAGAATGAGAAACTAGAGACATTTATAGCTAAATGGATGGATATTGAGGCCATACTCTTAAGTGAAATAAATAGGAGACAAGTGTAAATACCGACTAGTTTCTCTGGTGTGAGAAACTGAAAGTGTAAATAATGATTAAAATGAATAATTGATAATGTGAAATAGGAAGAAAAGGTCTAAAGGAGTAGGGGAAGTGGGAGGGGTAGAGGAAAGGAAAGAAAGGAAAGGAAAAATTATGAGAAAAGGAAAAAATGGAAACAAAGTCTTTGTAAATAGGAAAGGGTGGAGGGGGTGAAGGGAGGACAGGAAATGGGGAAAAAAATAAGAACCAAGATAAATCATGTAAAGGTACAAGATCCCAATGATAAATGTAAATGTATTGTGTACCTAAAATGTACCAATAAACTAATTTAAGGAAAAAAAAGAGCCCATTTCTATTGGCTGCATTGTCTGCCCTGGGCTCACTGCCCTGTGTGTCAGAACAGGAAGAGTTTGCAGCCTTTGTAACCAGTTAGGCGACTTTGACTTCTACCACTGCACCCCTGTCTTGGGAAAATATCCAGCTTGGCTCATTTTTGAGTTTCTGAGGGTGGAGAGGAGAGATAAAGGTTGGAAGCAGAAGTGGCACTTTTCCAGGTCACCCATCAAAACTGCAGCTGTGATGGCTCCTATTTCTATGCTCCCTGAGCAGGGGAAGTGTGGGAGTGGCCAGCCTTCGTGGGGCTGGCTGCTGGGTCTTTCAGGGCCTCTTTAGTTGCACTGAAATGTTTATCCAGCAGTCGGCTGTAGATGAGATTTGTGTCAGCATGTGTCCAAATCAATGTAATTATACTTGCAGGCAAGTGGCTGTGTGCTTGTGCTTTCTGTTTATATAAGAAGCCTCCTGTTTGGCATAAAAGAGCCCCCCCACCAGCCACCTTGGCCTTTACTTCCAGTGCAGTCCATGGAAGTGGATCCTGGCCAGGATCAAGTGTTTAGGAGCTGGCTGGCCAGCCAAAGGCTATTGTTTGGGGGGAAATGCACTGCTGAGAACCTTTCAGACCCTTCTAACTGAATTCTGGCCAGCAATTCATGTTTGTGGGAACTAGAGAGACACAGTTGCATTAACTGCCTGGTGGAGACCCCATGATCCTTCTTATTCTTTTTCTTTTCTTTTTTTTTGGTACTGGGGATCGAACTCAGGACCTTGCACTTTCGAGGCAGGCATGGGGCCACTGAGCTAAATCCCCAGGGCCTATCCTTTTTATTCTAAATTGTCCCTTCTAGGTATATCGAAGTCACTTTTCCCAGCAGAAGGGTCCAACTGTGGGTTGGCACAGCTTCAACTCAATTTACAGGGCTGGTCTGCCCTGCTCTTCACTTCCTAGGCTCAGGCTTCCAGCCCTGGCCATGGTCCCACAATTGGTTTGACTCAGGTCCCTCCTGGCTTCTAAGCCACTACTACTTTGGAATCAGTCTTCCTTCCCCAAGACCCTCTGTGCTAGGTCAAGCCCTCTCAGTTCCAGAAGATCCTCATTGACACTTCTGAATCTTCCTCCCTCTGCTAGTAAAACCAGAAGGATATAGTAAAGAGGGTGTATTTAGCAATGTTTCACTATAGGATTTTTGGTTTAGCTTTGGGATCCAGCCTCTGGGTTCTAAAACCAGGGAATCTCAGAATAAGATGTGGTCTTGTTCTGGATGGTCAAATATTAGGGGTTCAGCTACCTATGGAGGTAACTGAGGGAATTGTGTTCCTGTGTGCCCCTCAGGACACGATCATAGTGGGCCAAACTAGGGACAAAGGGACAGAGCAAGCTGAGAGAAAGAAGCCATTTTAGCACTTGCTTCAGGTTTTTTATCGTTATTTTTTGCTGCATTGTAGGTAGGGACTGAGCAGTCATCTTGATCTCATGGAGAGAACACTGAGAATGGAGAGTGTGGCCATATAGAGTCTTGTTTGTGGTAGGAGTCCCAGGACTCAGGCTCAGTGCTGCCCATGGTTTCCTGGTTGACTTTGGGCTGAGGCAAGTTTGTTTTGTATCTTCAAAACACTTTTTTTGTTTGTTTTTGAGGCAGTATCTCACTATGCAGTTCAGGCTGGCCTTGAACTTGCACCGATCCTCCTGCCTCAGCCTGCCGAGGGCTGAGATTACAGGCATTTGCCACCATGAGGAGCTTGCATCTTTAATTTTTCCACTTCAAGAGCTGTGAATTTGATCCTCAATATTTTCAAGGCCGATGAGAAGTTAAATAAGCCAGGAAGAGGATTTCCTGAGAAAGGGTTTTGATTGCCTTTTGCCAGATATCTGACCAGCATCCATCCTCCATCCATCCATCCACCTACCCATTTATCCACCCACTCATTCACTTACTCAACAAACCACTGGTCTATGAATTCTTTAAATGCAAGGGCCAAGGCTATATTCATCTTGATATGCCAAGGTCTTTGTGCTTGTGCTTACTTTAAGGTGGCTGTTTAAAAAAATTTTATTAAGTGAATGAATAAATTTGAGTGCCAAGTCTGTACTAGACAATGGGGACCCAAATATAAACAAGAATTGGACTTGCTTTCAAGACGATTTCAATATAGATGGTCATAGTGAGACACAAATGATTGGTAATCAGACAGATGGATGAATACCTTGGGAGTTGCAGACAAAGGTCACAGCAGTTCAGAGGTGAGCGAAATTGCTTCTCTCGCGTGAGGGCTTGGCAATCATAAAAGCCTTCATGAGGGAGGTGATATCTGAGTGGGGTGTTGAAGAATAGGCAGGACTTGGATGTAGAGATGGAGGCAAGTGTTCTCCTGCAGACATGCAAAATACTGAGAGTTCTGTCTTTACAGGAGAGTGTTCAGGGCAATGGCAGATGGAGCCATGGAGCTCTTGAAGCACTGAGGAGAAGTGCAGTTTTTGGCCAGGGATTCAAAGAAAGATCCATGATGGAAGTGAGGAAAGGGGTATACACCCGGAGTTGGAGGGAAGGGCAGGGTTCTAGGCAGTGAGAATGCCAGAGTGAAGGCTCAGAGCAGTATGCGCATAAAGCAAAGCAGTTTAGCATCAATCCTGACTCAGGGCAGGGAGTGGTGGGAGGAATCTGGAGAGGGAGGTTGAGGCCAGGCTGTGGAGGATCATGGTTTGGGCCACTGTCCAATTTGTTTAGAATTTGAGCTTTGTATTCAAAGACTAAATGAGCTCATGAGGATTTGGGGAGGAATTGGGGCCACCGGCTTTTTGGGTGAGGCCTCAAGGCCCGCATACTTTGGACACACTCCTGAGACCCAGCACAAGTGCACTTCACTCTCCTTCCCCATGGCTGCAACACCACACCTTGTGACAGCTGCACTTCCCTGCCCACTCTTGTTTACTAAGAGGCCATGTTGCTGGGAGCAAGAGGTTTGGTGTCATTTCTTTGTCTCCTGGAAGAATCTTCTCTCATGCCCCACACTGGTGTTGACTCTTGTGCTTTGTCGAGCACCTTTTATATGCTAGGGGCTATAAGCTGCTATTTCTAAATCTCCTTAAATTACCCACAGTGTCCACTGTCATCCTGCCACAATCACTTTCTCTGGTTTAATGTCCAAAAGGAGTCTCAAATTCCTCCATGGAGAGAGATTCATACTTTGCAAATAATTTCATAGAAAAATAAATTTAAACTGCTTATTAATTTCTTCAGCTTAAATGACCATTTAATGATTTTTTTGCTTCCCTCTCTCTCTTTTCTTTTGGTACCGGGGATCAAACTCAGGACCTTGCGCTTACAAGGAAGGTGCATTGCCACTGAGCTACATGCATGGCCCTTCTACTTCTCTTTTTCTCTTTTGTTTCCAGCAACCTATTTAATAATATCCTAAGGTCTTTGTGAATTCTCCTTTAAGAAGGAGGTAGTGGTTCCTGCTCTTTCTGGCCTCTGGTTTGAGAAGTCAGGTGATACACACACACACACACACACACACACACACACACGAGCGTGCGTGCGCACACACACGATTCAGCACAAATACAAGTGGACATCTCTTGTCATGTAGGGATTTTATTCAAACAAAGACTTACTCAGGGCAAACCCTTTTTCAGTTTCACAGTCATGTTAAACTCCTTAAGTGCTTTGAGGATGTTGCTTTTTCAGCTTATTCTTACAGCAGGAGGTGGAAGCAAGTTATTTATAACTAGGATGGGAGAAAGAAAGGTGGAGAGCATCTCACCTCTCTCCCCTGTGACCCCTGCAGTCTGTTTTCTACACAGCAGCCAGATGGAGCCTAGCAAAGTCAGCTCACATTCTCCTTTGCACAAACCCTTCAGCGGCTTTCACTGTCAGAGGAAAAGCTGGCTTTATGAGGCTCTGTGTGATCTGTCTTCATCTTGGTTACTGCTCTTCCTCCCTCACTCTGCTTCAGCTACACTGGCCCCTTGTGGTTCCTCACATGTTCTCCATACTCCTGCTGCTGGGCCTTTGCACTTGTGGCTCCCTCTACCTGTGTCACCCTTTACCCAGATGTACTCCTCTTTTAAGAATTTGGAGTGGGTCTGAGTCCTGGAACCTCTGCCCTGAGGATGGGGAGAAATTCCTTTACCATGCTTGGTTCTCTCTGTGCTCAGGTATCTGCTTGGGGCCGCTGGGCCACTCCATGAAATGGCAGCCCAGGCAGGCACCCTTGGGCCCGCTTTCTCTGTTGCACTTCTTCCATAGCGTCTTCTATTGCCTGACCCATCATGTGCTCGTTTCTCTACTGTCTGTCCCCTGCTGGCACGAGAACTTTAGACAAGCAGGGGTTTCATCCAATCTGTCCCGTACTGTGTCCCTAATTTGTAGAACAGTGTTTGGAGGACAGTGAGTACTTAATAAGGAGTCATCACCTGAATGGAGAGAGGCAGGGCAAGCTGACCAGGGCTGATGCTTTGCTTCTGAGGAAGACGGACATTAAGAAAAAATAAGAAGGGAATGGGTGCCTGAGTCACAGGGCAATTGATTCACTGCATGCACCTGCAATTTCCCCTGAGCAATAGAGAAGCCCTAATCCCAAGTTAGGTCAGAAGCATGTTTCAAAGTGACACAAAATAGTAAAAGACAAAATAGTAGCTAATATTTTCTGAGCACTAACTATGTATAGGCACCATTCCTAGGTGTTTATCATGTTATTTTCTTCAGTTCTCACAAGAGCTAGGGAAGATTCATCTGCTATTGGTTCTATTTTATAGATGAGGAAATTTAATCTTGGAGAGGACTAGCAACATGTCCACGACTACATAGTTAGCCAGAAGCAGAGCTGAGATTCAAACCCAGGAGGGCCTAACTTCTAAAGCCATGTCTTCTGCCTGCAGAATAGAGATGACCCAACATTAAGGAAAGGGACAGAATCTTACCCTTCAGGGGAAGAAGCACAGTGTCCCCATCACAGACAGGCAGGAGTCTCCTAGTTTTCATGCATGTTCAGCCACTTGGAAGTATTATGCCCCAACTAGGTGTTGTCATTTAAGAGGCACATCAATAGGTTGGAATAGGTTTAGGGAAGGGTCTCAGAAACCATGTGCCCTGAGAACCAGGAGAAAGAGCTGGGTGTATGCACCTAGCATAGAGACAGTTTCTGGGAAAGCAGTAGTGTTTCCACAGGCATCGCCACACAGAAGCAGGGATGTTTGTGTGTGTTTCTGTGAAGGCCAGGCAAGAACAAATTCATGTTGGTTCAGTTCCCATCCATGGAAAGACTGCCTGGGCAGAGGCTGATGGACACAAAGGCAAGGGAGACTGGTGTGGACGGCACACACAGGGTTTTGGTTCAGTAAAGAATCTCTTTGGGGACAGGACCCCTCTCTCTCAGACAGCATTACAGGTACTGCTGAATTCATAGTGAAATGTATGTTTTCAAAGGATACTGAAAGTATAAGTTCTGACATGTGTGAGGGTCAATACAGATTTTTGTGGTGTGTTTTAAAAGGGGCTTTTAGACCCAAAGAAGTGTGCATATGTGTGTGTGTGTACTTCTTGGTAAAAAATTTATTATGATGCAAATAACTTGCAGTAGTGATATAATGTAACAACATATTTAAGGAGAATTTTATGCTACTCAGCTCTCTTAAGTATTAAAAAACAAAATATTAAAAAAGAAAACATACAGCCTAATTTGTGACACGTGTTGTTTGGAACATTGGCAAAGATTTCATTCACCTAGCTAGGTTCCTGAGAGATCCAGAGGGTGGAGAAGATTGATCATCTTTGCTGGTTAATGATGCTGAAACACACATAATTTAAACAGTCCTGACCATGCCTCGTCATGGGGAGAGTCTGGTGGACCCCTGGGGTTGGTTCATCCTTCAAACTCTGGTTACTCTGAGGGAGCAAGGAGCTCTGAGAGGGGTCTGTGTGGCCACTCCCTGGGCCTCTGCTCATTTCGCATCCCTCAGAGCTGTGGGCAGCAGTAGTGGAAGATCAGGGGTATAAATCAGAGATGTCAGAAAGGGAATCGTAGCGATGCACAGGGAGCAACTATGTGACCTCAAATCTCCCCTTGAGAAGAAGGTGACCCTGATTTTTTGCATATATTTTCCTAAATCTGAACACTAAATTTGAGGAGTCAGTGGATTTCTTGTTTTAAGATGATCTCAATTAGCTTGGGCTACTTCTTGTAATGGGAGTTGAACCACCTTTTAACCAGTTTTATCTGGTTATAATTCAGTGTAAGAGCTTCATTAATCCATTGATTCATCAATAATTGATTGACTCATTCATTCATTTCACATCTATTATTGGCAAAGTACTCTCTTAAGGACCAAGATATCCAGTATGTGACCAAGACTGGAAGCTCCGGGCACACACTAGGCACTTGAAACCATGTGCTGACTATGGAGTAAACAATGTCACCTTTTCTACAGCGACGCTTTTCCAGAGTTGTTTCCACTGCTCAAGGGAACCAGAGCACCCCACACCCACCTTTCTAGAGCTAAGCCCTGCTCTGGCAGGGCACAGGGACAGGCAACAGGCACATGGCCCTGAGCTGTGCCCCTGATGCAGGTCAGCATGCTTCCTGGGGCTTGTAGGACAAAAATCTAGGAGGTAGCAGTGCTGAGCATGGGGCAATGCCAGGCACCGCTCCTTGCCAGGTAAGCCTGCCACCTTAGCACTTCTACCGTTTCAAATATTTCTCAAGGTGTTTGGTAGCCTGGAACAAACTTCTGCCTTGGAGGCAAACCCAGCCCATGAATATTTGGGATTAATTATTTCTCCTTTGTTTGAGCCCAACAACCTCCTGCAATGTATCAAAAAGGGATTCATTCTGTACAGTCGTCAGTCCCCTTCTCTTCCTGCCTGTGAGCTCAGTGTCCTTGATGCTTAAGTCTCACTCTTTTCCCTTCACCAAGCTCCTTGCCATGAACAGACAAGCCTGCAAGGCACCTGGAGGCAGGAGCCAGGGCTTCTCCGGCTGCTTGGCTGCGGTCTCTGGTGGCAGCAGGATGAGCTGTGTGGCCCGCACTGGGGGCTCTGGTGGAGGGGCTTGTGGGTTCCAGAGTGGAGCAGGCAGCTTTGGCAGTTGCAGCCTCTATAACCTGGGTGGCAGGAAGAGCATCTCTATCAGTGTGGCAGCCGGTGGCTCCCAGGCTGGTGGCTTTGGTGGAGGGCAGAGCAGCTGTGATAGTGGCTTTGCGGGTAGCTATGGAGGTGGCTTTGTGGGTGGCTACAGAGGCAGCTTTGGCAGTAGCTTTGGTGGTAGTAGAAGAATGGGAAGTGGGTTTGGTGGAGCTGGTGGCTTTGCAGTGGTTGGTGGCTTGGGTGGTCTTGTTGGCTTTGGTGGGCCTGCTGGTTTTGGCCCTGGTTGTTTCCCTGGGGGAATCCAGGAAGTGACTGTCAGTCAGAGCCTCCTACAGCCCCTCAGTGTGGAGACTGACCCCCATATTGGGCAAGTAAAGGCCCAGGAGCACGAGCAGATCAAGACTCTCAACAACATGTTTGCCTCCTTCATCGATAAGGTAATGGGCCTGATTGGGCATCCATTTCTAGGCTAGGACTTTGAACTTAACTTTCAGAGAGTGTTCAAATGTGTCCTGCATAGACCAGGCTAGACAGTGAGGAGTTGGGCAAAATACTGGGGTCTGGGAAGATATTTAGCTCTGGCTGATTAGTTTCTCTTTATGGTCAAGTGGTGCATGTGTGGGAAGAAAATGGTGCCCTGTTTGGATCCAACACCATTGCGCCCTGCTTGTCTGAGCCTCTGCTCTAGTCTCCCGCTTGTTTCTTTAGCTAGGCCTAGGCTGGTAGAGCTGGTAGCCCGGGACAAGGGCCATGGCCACTGGCAAAGAAGGGTCTGACCTCAAATTGCAAATGTGAGTTGTCCTCTGAGGCTTTCAATGAGGCCAGGCCATGGAGATGTATTAAGAGGCTTAAGCAGAATCCCAGTCTCAAGGGGCTGTGTGAAGTTGATGGCTTCCTTCGCATTCCTACCTAGGCAGGAAAGGAAGGGTGCTCAGTGACCTTCTCCAGACCAGAACATCTGAGGTGGGGCTGTGAGGCCCAAGAGAAGTGTTATGCTGACTATGACATGCCAACAAGTGTCAGTTCCCAGAGACTCACAGCCTTTGAAAGGTGGCAGTGTCCCTGGAGTCTTAGATGGAGTGGTGCTGCTGGGCTTCATGTACATTTTTGCAGAATGTACTATATTTTGGGAAGTTGGGATAGTGCTGAGGTCCCTAGGAACACCAAGGAGTCATCTTTATAATCTTGCACTTAGGCAGGTGTCTTTCTTGTTTCCACTGCATGTCTCTCTTCTCTTCGTAACTTTCCAAGTCATGCTGCCTCCTTAATGCCCTGACTCACAGGGCTGATCACAGTCCCAGCAGCTGCAGCAGGAGCTGCTTTCACATCTGCTCTAGGCCTTTGTGCTGGGAAGCAGGAGATACAGACATCCAGACCTGCCTGGGCTGCCAAGGGACTCCCCTCCCTGCTCACCGCCAGTGTTGCCTGACACTTCTCCACTGTGCTGCAGGTGCACTTCCTGGAGCAACAGAACAAGGTTCTGGGGACAAGTGGGAGCTACTCCAGAAGCAGGGCACCAGTTCCACCACTGGCACCAACAACCTTGAGCCTCTGTTTGAGAACTACATTAACCACCTGCGGAGTCACCTGGGTGGGATCCTTGGGGAGAGAGGCCACTTGGACTCAGAGCTAAGGAACACGCAGGACCTGGTGGAGAACTTCAAGAAGAAGTGAGCAAAAGGGAAGGAGGGCGAGATGCCCTGAGCCACCCTTCTCAGAATTTCCCTACCTGTGTCCCTCCTGCCTGCTGTGCAGTTGTGTTGCCTGGCCTGTTACTCTCTTTACCATCAGGGGACAGCTGGGTAGTGAGGTTCCCCCTCACCTTCCTTCTCTAAGCACAGTCCTTTACAAATGAACTTGTGGCAAGAGGCAGGAGTTTAGAGCTGAAGCATTTCCTCCTGAACCAAGTTGGGGAAAATTCTGGTTCTAGGATGTGAAAGATTCTGGGGCAACCCAAGGTAGAGTGATTAATCGTCCTGGAGGTTTGTTTGGGACTGAGGGTTTTCCTGAAATGTGGGACTTTTAGTGTGAAAATCAAGATAGTTTGCCATGGAAAACTGGAATGCCTGGTCTCCCTAACTAATAGGGAGCTGGGCAAGAGGATGTGTTCATTAAAGAGAGGGGGATAAAGACAGATGGGTGAAAGAGATAAATTTCCAGGGTTTTAGAGAAAAGTGGTATTTATGACAACTTTAGAACCAAACAGCCATTTCTTTTTTACTTCCACAGACCACAGTGGCTGAGAATGAATTTGTGACCCTGAAGAAGGTAAGGACCATGTGTGAGGCTCCTGGCAATTTTCCAGTGGGGTTGGGGGATCTCCTTACTCCACTTCCTCAAGGCTGCCATGTTCAGGCCCTTGGAGCAATAAAAAGAAGCCAGGGGCTTCTTAGTTAGGAAGATCCCTAAGAGTCAGTTAATTGGTCTTTCATTTTTGAGTAGGATTGAAATCACACAGTCTCTGTTTGGACAAGTACTATCCCCAGCCCTGGTCCCCCCAGACTCCCTTGCTACAGTTTGTTGTTTGTTTCTTATGGAAATGAGGCCTTTATGTTTCTGTCTTTCTCAGGATGTGGATGCTGCCTACATGAACAAGGTGGAGCTTCAGGCCAAGATGGACGCCCTGGTAGATGAGATCAACTTCCTGAGGACTCCCTATGATGCAGTGAGGATGTTTCCTGCTAAGCATGGGGAGAGCGGGAGGGTGAGTTGTTTTCAGATTTGAGGCTGGGTATTTTGGTATGTAGGTCCTAGAAGACTGTCATGCTAGAGATGATGCCCTTTGGTAGGGGTTCTGCAGATTGGCTGGAGACACCTGGGACATTTAGAGCTAAGAGTCAGTGAGTGGGGATATTGATCAGGAGTCTCTCTAGGCCTGTGCTCTTGTGGCAGAGACCCTGAAAGTGAATAGTCTCCCTCTATGTTGGCAGGAGCTGTCCCAGATGCAAAGTCACGTCAGTGACACTTCTGTGGTCCTATCCATGGACAACAACCACGATCTGGACCTGGACAGCATCACTGCTGAGGTTCATGGTCAGTACGAGGACATTGCCCCGAGGAGCAGGCTAAGGCTGAGGCCCTGTACCAGACCAAGGTGGACGTAAGTACCTCTCAGGGGATCCAGTGAGTCTCAGGAGGCCATGTCCTGTGGGATTGCTAAGTGGTGAGTTCCCAGGGATCCCTCTTGGTTCTACTCTCTGGAGATATCCTTCTAATGGTTGTTCAGCTGAAGAATGTCTGTCTGCTGAGGGGGAAATTGTTGCACTACCCCCTGCCAGACTGACTCTTGCTTGCTCAGGGCCTATAGGTTGGAAGACTCTTCTACCACAACATCCCACATGTCCTCTTCCCTGATGAAACACATCAATACCATTTTAACAAATGCTTACTAAGAATGTCAAGGTTTGGTGGGTGGCGTTGGGTGGTATAGAAACAAGCTAGGCAAAGCCAGAGTAATCTCATCTTCCCTTTCACTTTCTAGTTGGGAGAGCTGCAGACCAAGAGCGAGATCCAGGAGCTCAACAGGATGATCCAGAGGCTGCGGGCGGAGATTGAGGATGTCAAGAAGCAGGTGGGATGGTGCCTGGGCTGACTGGTCAGGAGTAAGGGTCAGAGTCTCAGGGCTCCCAGGCAGGACTTTTGGAGGTCATCTCAGGCAGCATTGGCTTCTGCAGAGTTCATAGACCAAGGCAATCTAGATGGCTGGCTAACCTGCAGGGAAATATCTCTTTGGATGAGACAATATGGAGGTGCTAGAGGGAGGAGTAATGTTTCCTGATTTTAAGATGGGATAATTCTTTCTAAGATGAAGAAAGTTTGGGACCCTCCTGCTGGCCTTATCCCATCCATCTCCCATGTCCCAGAATGCTAACCTGCAGACATCCATCGCAGAAGCTGAGCAGCAGAGGGAGATGGCCCTCAAGGATGCCAGTGCCAAGCTCCAGGACTTGCAGGCTGCACTACAGTAGGCCAAGGATGACCTGACCCAGCTGCTGCGTGACTACCAGGAGCTGATGAATGTCAAGCTGGCTCTGGACATGGAGATTGCCACCTACCGAAAGCTGCTGGAGGGTGGGGAGGGCAGATGGGCCTCTAGTCCCATATTCCTGAGGCATGTCACATGCCGAGGGCTGGATAAGTGACCAAACAATGGGGATGGAGACCTGTTGAAAAGAGAGAGGCCCTCACCTTCCATAGGTCTTACAGAGAAACACTTATTTTTACCAGGGCTCTTGCTCCACAGATTGCCCAAGTGCGTTTGCAACCAGTGCACTGGGGCCTTTTGTTATGACCCAGAGCAGGGTGGATAAAGCTTACTGACCTTCCCAGCTTCTCAGTTCATGGGTTGGTTGCAGATATGCTTTGTGACAGAGCCATTTTTCTCTTGTTTTTTCAAACAGGATGTCTGGAGAATGCCAGAGTGCTGTCAGCATCTGTAAGTGGTCAAAGTAACCATGACAGTCAGAGCTGGTCCCCAAATATCTCTCCCCAAATATCTGTACAGGGAAGAAGCAACTAATTAAGAGAATATTCCTGTGAAAGTTGGAGGGGTCTTCTGAGGATGGAGGGGCAGAAGATTGGCTTCTATAATTGGGGTTCAGAGCACTTTTAATGGGTATAGAATGCCAATGGGAAGTATCTGATAGGGAGCCCTTTAATGGAGGAAGAATTCAAACACTGGATGATCTCTAAGGAGGTCTTTAAGAGTTGTCCATATGTAGAAGGAGCCATTGAGTCATTCTTAATGATGGATGACATTAGAATGCCCCCAATGATTGTCAGCTGCAAAGCTGCCCTATCACTCCCAATCTTCCTGACCCAGTGGCACATTAACTAATTATAACACAGTGATGTGGGCACTGGGGCACTGCTGTCTTTTCCTCCTCCACAGCTGTGGTCAACAGCAGTGGTACGATTTCAGCCTTGGCAGGCAGTTATGGTGGTGGCTTTAGCGTAGGAGGTGGCACAGGCAGTGGCTTTGGCTTGGGAGGTGGCAGTGGATCTGGCAGCAGCAGTGGATTTGGCAGCTGCAACAGTTTCAGTGGTGGCAGAAGCTTTGGCTCTGGCTCTGTGGGTCACAGTGGAGTCAGCTGGGGTGGCACTGTCAAGCTCCCCCAGTCCTCCCAGCGCTACTCCAGATAAAGAACGAGCATGCTCACCAGCATCACAGTCCCTCAGCGCCTCCCTCCTCACCCACTCCTCCCTTCCCAGTGTCATGTCACCCTGCCTCTAAAGGAGTGGCTAGGGCTGGAGGGCTGGGACTCTTGCTTTTTCATGTGGGTCCCTGGCTGAGCCCAGCCATGAGGATTTCAAGCTCTCTCCTCTCTGGTCCAAGTGTATGCCTGTGATTATCCAGGTGTGGCCTCAGCTGCCACTTCCTGCTGTCCTTGGGGTTGTCCCCTCCCTGGCTGGGAGAGTCACCACAGTTCTGGTGTATATAACATGCAGCTCCCTCTGCCCCCATGTTCTGTCACCAATAAAATGCATTGTGTCTCACACTAGGCCTCTGAGTATTCTCTCCACATCCATCTCCCCACTGGACTGACCCCTCTGGTTAGCTCCCTGGGCTTATGTCTTCTACCTCTCCCTCGTGGGCCCCACGGTCCACAGAGCAACTGGAATACTTCTGTTCCAAAACAGGGCTGTTCCTTTTCATCATCCATTGGATGGGATTTAAATGGGCAAAATTTGGCTGTTCATTTATTCTTGGAGCACTGTGGGGTGGGGCTTCACAGTTCCTGGGGTGGGGGGGAAGGCTGGCCCAGGCAGACACCTATCTCCTCTGCCGTCACTCATTTGGTGGAAGTCAGAGAGCATTGGAAACAGATTTTCCCTTGGTGCTGGTCCCCCTCTGGCTTGCATCCTGAAAGTGTCCCCCATTAAGGCACACTGCTAGAAGCCCAGGGCTGCAAGATTCTCCTAGAGCAACCTACTCAGTGTCTGACCCATGAGCATCCTGAATACTGTCCCATGGACTCTGGGGCTCAAGGAGTGTACCAGCCACAGAGACTCTATCATTCTGCCTCTGCCCTGTACCAAGAAGCCCTGACCAATGTTCGTTGGCCACTGGAAAGCTACCCAGAAGGCCATGGCTGACAGGGACTCAGGAGCAGGAAGTCCAAGGTCTTCATTCAAACTGAGGGGTGGGGAGACTCACTTAAAGTTTCATGGCACATGAGGAGCTGAGGTAGGAGAGGACTCAAGCAACCTGAGTCTAGGCCCTTCCACTTTCTCATACCATCTCTGAGCTGCCCCATGGCTTGGGCACCCAGGGAACGCACAGGCTGTGGACAGAAACATTCAGGCAGGCCAGGGATGCATTTATAGCCTGGGCCAAAGCTGAATTTATTTCCAAGGTGGGGAATGGCAGTTAGACAAGGAAAACTTGCACCTGGGAGCTGGGGAGATTTTGGGTGGATATCTAGCCCCCATGTCCACTCTGATAGCCCAGGAAGGCTTTTTGGAGGTGGAAGTTCATAGCTAATGGCTCATGTTTGAGCAGGAATGTGCCTTTTCTGACTTTTTAATCCCTCTGTGTAAAGCAGACAGGAGACAGAGGTGGGGAGACTTTGTGCTTCACCATTTCCAAGGCAGGCCTCGTGGGAACATGCCAGGCCAGGGGTGGGTCCGCTGCTTCACTCTGGAGAGTCATTATTAATGAATTTATTTCTTTCCTTTTCTTTCTTTCTTTCTTTCTTTCTTTCTTTCTTTCTTTCTTTCTTTCTTTCTTTCTTTCTTTCTTTCTTTCTTCCTTCCTTCCTTCCTTCCTTCCTTCTTTCCTTCCTTCCTTCTTCCTTCCTTCCTTGGAGACAGGCTCTCACTATCTAGTTCACGCTGGCCTTGAACTTGCAGTGATCCTCCTGCCTCAGCTTCTTTTCTTTTCTTCACTTCCCTCCTCCTCTCCTCCTCACCCTTTCTGCCCCCCTTTTTCCTCCTTCTCTGTCTTCTTTTTCCTTCTCCTCCCCCACCTTGTGATGCTGGGGAACAAGGCAAGCACTCCACCAATGAGCCACATTCCCATCCCCTATTTAAGCTTTTATTCTCTGCCTGGCAATGAGTTTAAATTCTGGAGATAAATTGGTGAGCAAAGATCAAATGTTGCCTCATTGTAGAGAGCGTCTCACTTTAGGGAGCCTACCAACAAAAGAGCAAATAAATAAATGAATACAAAAAATTTTAGTTTGTAATGGGTATATAAAAAAAGAAACAGAGGTTGAGGTGAACAAGTGACAAGACTGTTAATAGGAGGGGAAGGGAAGGGAAGGCTCAACCCTGATGCCTAGCTTCCTAGTAGGAGCAATGAGGTGGACAGTGGTGCCATTTACCCAGGTGTGTGTGTGTGTGTGTGTGTGTGTGTGTGTGTGTGTGTGTTCTGAGAGGGTTGGAGGGTGGAATGGGCATGAAGAAGAACTCCAGGCACTCTGCTTTAGACAGGTTGGAGCTGCATAGGAGCCAGTGAAGATGTCCAGGCCACAGCTGGGGATGGGAGTGTGGTCAGAAGGGAGGCTTGCCAGGCTAGACTCGCATGTGGACATCATCACCTTTTGAATGGTGAAGGTGGTTCCTCAAATCATGGAGACTGATGAGTTCTTTACAGACAGAGTAAAGAAAAGAGGTCTCAGGCTGAGATCTAAGAGCCTAGCACCTAGAGCCAGGGAGAGGAGGACAGTCAACCAGGCAACAGAGTCAGGGCCAAGTTTCTTGGGACAATGTTCCTGGTGTCACATCTTACATTCAGACAGTGGCCTCTGTCCTTTGCTGCTCCTCTCCAGGCTCTAACCTATGTCCACTGGCCCTTGTTTGTTTTGGTGGGGAGACCCCACTACCCAGGTAGCCCTGTAGTGGTGGGGTTTTGGGGAATAAACCTCTTAAGGGAGAGCTTGGACCAGGAGAAATGGGTGGTGAAGAGACTGTCTTGGAGGTGTCATTTCCCAGAGGACCTTGTGCCAGGACCTTCGACTGAAGGAGTTAATTCCACCCTTGGCTGTATATTCTCAGCCCAGCTCTAATCCTTTCTAATCCAGGCTGAAAACACTTTCAGGATGCTTTACTATTGCAGTGGTCCTTTCTTCTCTTTGCCTTGGCATTTACACCATTTCTTTGTGCTATTCTATGTTGACTTTCTAAGTGCTCTTAAGTTGCTGGAGTTAGCCAACTTGATTACTGGTCCCTAAGCTGGGATTTGGGGCCACTGGCCAATGATTAAGAATCTCTTGTGCTTTTTGCTCTGTTCTCTATTCTTCTTCCTTGAGTGTGGACTGGTACATCCTCTTGTTATGACATAGAGGAACTAATTTCTACCTCCAACCGTGCTCTGTCTGTTGACCTCCCCCTGCCCACCCCCCCTACTGGAAGGAATACCCAAAAGACTACCTTCCTCTTCCAAGAGTTGTGACTTACTTGTTCACATGTCCCTCGACAGAGAGGAGACTAAGGTGTGTTTGTTTGTAGATTTCAGGTTATTTCCCTCTATCTTCTAGGATCCAGGCTGCAAGCCCAAGCAAGTATCAACAGTGTTGGTGACACATCCACAGACAACTCAGGGAAACTGGGATGGTTTCTCACAGGAATCTGAAAGTAGATCAGCACTTGGGCATGGATAATCCAGACCTGACTGCTACTGATGAAGGTTTGCATGTAACATTTTGGGTAATTTGGAGGTAAATCTCTACAGGACTCCTGTCAGGTTTGCCTAGAGCTAGGTGGAGGTTTGTTAGCCAATCATCAGAAAACTCATCTCCTGGGATTTGGCCTCCCCTTCTCTCTGCCTTCTCAGCACTTTAGCCCAATGGCCTTCTCTCTCTGCTGACAAAGGCCAGACACGTGGACACCTTGCAATACTCCTGGGGTGGCTGAGAAAACTCAGTACTGAAAACATATTTTGTCATATTTTCTTACAAACCATTCTGGTGTACAAAGGGCACAATTTTCACATCACTGTCATGCCTAAGAGCAAGCTAATCACCACCAACCCTTCTAGTCCTGGCTGGAGGTTTGGGTTGACTCTCCTAGGAAACCACTGATAGAGGTGTAGTGGGAGCAGTCTGACACCTTTGGAATCTTCAGTGACGTGACCACATGGTGACAGCTCCATCACCCCCTGAGAAGTCAGGGGCAGGATAAGATGGCTGTAGATGGCAATAAAGCTGTGGTTCTTGCTGGGTGTGGTGGCGCACACCTGTAACACTGTGAGATGTTGAGGCAGGAAGATCACCCTAAGCATCTAAGTGAGACCCTGTCTCAAAATAAAAAGTAAAAATTAAAAAAAGGACTGGAGATGTAGCTCAGTATGAAGGTCCTATGTTCAACTCACAGTACTACCACCACTAAAACAAAAGTCAAATTCAAAACAAAAACTAAAAGAAAAACAAAAACAAAAAAGAGCTGTGGTTCTTGGTAGGGGTGATTCTGTCCCCTCTGCCAACACAGCAATGACTGGTGCCATATTTGGTTATTATAGCTGGAGGGGTAATATGTGCATGTAGAAGGCAGAGCCTTGAATGCTACTAAACATCGTACAATGCACAGGTAATCCCCTTCAGCAAAGAAATAGCCAGCCTAAGGTGTCAACAGTGCTGCTGCTGAGAACCTTCCACCAAGGCAAGGGGCCATCCCACAACCCGCTCCCTGGGAGCCAATCTTTAGCAAGAGAAATCCTGGATTTGAGAGAAGATTGTTCTAAAATGGACATGTCCTTTTATTCTGGACAAAGCCATAAGAAACAAGCCAGGAAATTGGTGTGGCTTTAGGTGGGGACTTTTAAGACCTGAGCAAATGGCCCTTGATGGGTGTGTGGTTCTGGTATCATCCTGTGGGTTTATGCAGCTGTGAATTTGATACTCTGTTCCCTTTGCCAGAAATGCTCACTCCACCTTCCATCACTTACTCCTTGGAGATTGCTCGGCATGGCCTCCCTAGCCCTGTCTTCATCTCCATGGTGCTGAATGCCTGCTTCCTGGGTTCCCAGGACTTATTTACTCCCTTTTATCGTGTGTCATGCTCTCTCAAAATGACAAGCTTCAGTGTCTGCTCTTGACACCAGGATGGAAGTTTCCTGAAGGGACATGGATGCACCTCACTCATCCTTGTGCCCCCTGTGACCAGATGGGGCCTGGCACATTGCAGAGACTGTGGATTTCCCTGGGCTAATGAGGTTTGCAAAAGGGTAGGGTGAATTGCTGCCCTGACATACTTAACAAAAACAACACAATTAACAACTAAGTTTTGTTACTGGTGTAAGTCATACACTGGTGTTTTGCATGTCATCTCATTTAATCCTTACAATTGCCATAGGAGGTAGGTAGTAATTATCCTCATTTTCTAGTTGAGGATACTGGGGCTAGAGGAAGAGTGACATGCCCAATGGAAGAGGCAAATCTAGGCCTCAAGTCCAAAGCCTACACTTGTAACCACTGTGCTAGCCTGACAACTAGGGGTTGGCCAGCTTCTTCTTGGCCATACCTCTCTGGTATGTTCTGTATCCCTGGCATGTGGTGTTAACAGCTCTCTGGAGTACAGGGAGCTGCAAACCAAACCTGATGTTCATATGTGAGCAAGAGAGGTTTCCTCAGCAGAGGCCAGTGAGGGTGGGTGCAATGCCTTCAACTCCCCGAAGCTCTGCTCTCCAGCTGCAGGAGCAGGAGACACCGAAGGAGGAAGGAAGTACCTTGAGAATGATGGGTATTTCTCTTTGATGCCAGAGAAGCATTCATAAGGTTTAAATCTATTTTCATGAACACAAGCTGATACTTCAAGGCAGATCTAACCATTCTATACTGGGGGTGAGTTCTTTAAATGTCAAAGTGAATTTTTCACTCTGAGATGATGTGTTTTGACTTGCTGAAATCCACACAGAAATAGAGTTTCCATAGATTTATGTCAGGCTTTGGAGTTGGAGTCTAATTAAAATCTCAACTTATTAAGCTAATTCACTTGGAAAAGCTAATTAGCTGTAAAATGTGAATGAAAGATTTGACCTTGTGGGTTTTTTTTTTTTGTTACCAGGGATCAAACTCAGGTCCTTGCGCTTGTGAGGCAGGTGGTGGAACCAATGTGCTAAATGCCCAGCTCAACCTTGTGAAGTTTTATGACAGAAATGATAGCTGTAAACAGCTTAGGCCAGTGCCTTATATATGGTAGGTGCTCCATCAATGTTAAATGTTTTTTATATTCTTTTCACAGATACATGATAGAAGTAAGTATTTGAAAAGGGAAATTTCTTTTCACTAGAATATTATCCTCATACTTCTGGGAAGTTTGCAGTTCTTTATTTCTTTTTCTCTCTTTCTCTTTCTTTCTTTCTTTCTCTCTTTCTTTCTTTCTTTCTTTCTTTCTTTCTTTCTTTCTTTCTTTCTTTCTTTCTTTCTTTC
Organism: Heterocephalus glaber; assembly: GCF_053883595.1. Taxonomy (NCBI): domain Eukaryota; kingdom Metazoa; phylum Chordata; class Mammalia; order Rodentia; family Bathyergidae; genus Heterocephalus; species Heterocephalus glaber. The sequence goes on from NW_028258185.1 coordinate 1,890,812, forward strand.
TTGTGGTACTGAGGATTGAACCTAGGTGCTACATTCTTGGCTTGTTTAAAATTTTATTTTGAGACAAGTTCTTGCTAAATTGCTTAGGCTCATAAGGAACTTACAATCCACCTGACTCAGCCTCTGAGTAGCTGGATTACAGGCACGCACCCAGTTTAACTATTTGTCGATTGATGGATTGCATTCCTGATGAGCCCATGTAGTGAGAAGTGGCTTGGCTAGGCGTGGAAGAGGATAATGTCTACTACAGACATTATGATTTCTTGCAACGTATTGCAAAAATCAGACTTCAGTGTTGCATTGACCCTTAACTGGGCTGCCTCTCAGAACTCCTCCCCACTCTTTGGCTACAGAACTCAACATCATCATCACAAGGGCTCCACATGCCAAGCATCTGTGCTTCGTGAAGGCTTTCCAACTTCACCTCCAACAGTCCCCACTGTCTCCCTGTGAGGAGGCTATGCTAACTCCAATTTTCTGAATGGAAAATTTAGAGCCAGAGGGTAAAACAACTTTCTTGAGTCCACGCACTCGGAGAGTAGCAAGGTTGAGACTTATTCACAGGCCTGTCTACCTCCAAGATCTCCATATTTCCCCCTCTTCCAGGCTGCACAGGAAGAGATGGAGGAGAGGCAGCCAGCCATTAGAGTTCCAGAAAACCCAGCATGCTGATGGCTTTCTGAAAGACCTGGAAATGTCCATGGCTGGTGAGAAATGTGCATGGACCTGACAGTCGGTCTTTAGAGAACCTGCACACTTTCTAGTGTCCCAGTGCCCTTCTCTCTGCTTCTTCAAGCCCAGGCCCCAGTTTGCTCTCAGCTTCCTGCTGCTTCACTTGCAGCAAATCCTTCTCTACAGGGATGAGGCAAATCTCCTCGACCTTATGCTTATATTCCCCAGCTGGTCTGTCATTCTCATCTGCTCTGGGTGGGTAGTTGGACTAGTGCCTCCCTAAGTATATTCAACAGCATGCTAGTAGGGGTTAAGACAGAAAGATTTGTTGTTAAATTTGTTTGAGAAGCTTGGATTAAATAAAGGTAAGAGGATTATTTCCTATAGGACTTCTAAGGGCTTTTCATATTCTATTGAGATTTATTAAAATCTCAAGAGTCAGCAGGCCTTTAATCCCAGCTCCTCAGGAGACTGAGGCAGGAGGATCACAAGTTTGAGCTTCTCTGGGCAATTTAGTGAGACCCTGTTTCAAAACAAAAACAAACAAACTCAATGTGAAGGTGAAGGTTCTGGGTTCAGCCCTCATAGTAAAAACAAACAAACAAACAAACAAACACCCAAGACAGGGTATAGAATTTTCATTCTCCGAATTTATTTCACATGGAACTGTTTAATCAGGTAGTCCTGGGGATAGAATTCTGCCCTAGACAAGCCTTAGGAGGGACCTAAGAACCAGGCAAAGATTTAGGGGTGAGTTGAAGTGTACTTTAGGACATAATTAGAATAAATTGTGATTGTTAACAGGTAAGACTTAGAAACAAGAGGATTTAATTGTACTTAGATGTTTACTTCATTAAAAAGCTTTAGTTATAAACAAAGCTTGGTATGGTGACATTTTTGTTATGTGGTGGCTAAGTAGTTATTCTAGTAGTTTGTAGGTTTTATTTCAACATGGTAAAAAGAAGAAAGAATATTAATTTTTAGCCTAGGTGTTGTACACCCAGATTTATTTTATTTCATATTTTTCCTTTCTCTTAGCAAATCGGTGGTTATCTTGACGTGGGATATGTGAATCTACGCGTATGAAGGGGCAGTGACCATCGCCCCCTTATCCTCAGCAAGTCTGGGTGGGGAAGGTTGCCTGCCCACTTTGACCTAGGGGAAATGGCTACTGTTTCATGATTCGTTTTTCCACTCACAATTATACTATAGGCAACTCTTAAGCCTTATTACTGGAGTTGAATACCAGAGAGCAGTTTTGTTAGAGGAAATAACTATTTGGTGACACTTTCCCTTTTTTTATGTGTGAAGAAGTAAGAGCCCAGAGTGTTCAGCTACCTGGAAATCTTCACACAGAAGGCTCTGGTAGGTGAGGATTAGCACTCAGACTGCTGGCAGCAGGCAACGCACTTAGACACTACTTCTCTATAAGATCCTACATAGAATAGGAACTATTGCCATTGACAGCAACTCTGGGTATTTTCTGAAGCTTCATTAACTGCTGAGAACACCACTCTGACTTGCCAAGTCAGGAGGTAATGCTTTGACAAGCTCAAGTGACACAAATAAGGGGAACCCAACCCAAACATGTGCTCTTTTGATCTGCCCATCACCTCGCTCCATCCTGCTCCTCCAGCACATGCCAGGGTGACACCAATGAGCCACACACACTCAGGGGGCTGCCACCCACTGCCTTAGCACTAGAACCTGGGGGAGGGGAAGGGAATGGGAGATGCTGATGTCTATCCTTGTTTGCTTTGGTCTCTCACCTGGGGCTTCAGGTGAAGCTGGCTCAGCTTTTTTGTTTTTGGTACTGGGTATCGAACTCGGGTCCTTGTGCTTGCAGGGCAGGTAGCGGAACCACTGAGCTACAGCCTTGGCGCTGAGCTTCCCCCCCCACCCCCCCAGAGAGGGGACTTGACCTCCTTTTAAAGAATTCTGAAGAATATAAGTAAAACCTCACCAGGAGGGACTGGCACCTAATGGTTGGGTGGAAGTTAATGTCGCAAAGGACCTGACACAGATTCCCCTTTGTATATTGTCTACAGATGGATAATTTGATTTTAAAATCCAAACATTTAGAGCCAAAGATGTAGCTCAGTGGTAGAGTGCTTGCTTTGCATGGGAAAGGCCCTGGGTTTGACACCCAGGACTGAAAAACAAACAAACAAAAACCAAAACATCACACATTTATTGGTGGACACTATGCATTTAAATTAAAAAAAATCCTGTACATAGGGTAAATGTCTCCTTTTGCAAATAAGGAAAGATAAAAAGTCAAGTACCTTGCCCAAGGTCATCATGTGGTAAGAGGTAGGTATGGCACTTGAGCCCAGGTCTTCTGAATTCCATGATGACAGCTTTCTTTTTTTTTTTGGTACTGGGGATCGAACTCAGGTCCTTCTGCTTGCTAGGCAGGTGGTGGAACCACTGAGCTAAATCCCTGGCCCTAATGACAGCTTTCTTTTAGACCACAGCTGCTTTTAAAGGAATTCCCAAAAATATACATAAAGATTTCACCAGGAGGGACTGGCCTAGCATGGACAAAGCCCCATGTTTATTTTTGTGTGGCATTTTGTAATTTTCAAAAGACTGTTACTTATAGTAGGTTCCACGAGTCTCATCACAAACCGGTGAGGTAGGAAATAATTTGACAGCTTAGAACACAGGCTAAATCTGTTATACCATGGTCTAAGTTTCCCCAACTCTATACCATTCCACTGATAGTCTCACTTTCTCTTATTCCAGGTGCTTTCTTACTCTCCATTCATATTTGGCTTCCTTTCCTTACTATTCTGCGGTGAGTTTCCTGGGGGTGCGAAGTCCCCCTTTGAACAGCCAGGGTCAAACATAACCATTCCTTCTCTGCCCTAGATGGAGTACAACTAACAGTACAACTAGATGCCCTAGATGTTAGTACAACTAACAGTAGCTAGTTGTACAGCATTTATTATGTGTCCAGCTTTACACTAAGCATTTTATATTTATTGTTTAATGCTCACAAAACCCCATGAAGTACCTGCTATTATCGGTCCCATTTTACAGTTGATGAACTGGACACATTAAAGATAAGTAGCTCGTCCAAGGTCAAAGAACTAGTGTGTAGTAAAGCTGGGCTGCAAACAAGCCACGGAGCAGAGAAGTGAGAATTAACAGCAGAGCCTTTGAAATCACTCAGCTTGAGGTCCTGCACAATTTTCAGACCAATCATCTGTCCTAGATTGGCTTGTCCAAAAACTATCCCAGAAACACAGAGTGCCAGCTGCCAGTTTGACAGGGATTCTGAAGACACAGCAGCCACCTCTTTCGTGGGGAGTCTAAAGTCACTCCCTCCTGCTCTGGTTGTGCCACGTGAAGGCTTCTATATGGATGACAACCAGGGAGTTTGCTCTTGCTATGTGTAGTGTGGCTGGGTGTGGAGGTGGGTTGTTGTGGGGTTGGGAGACAGCTGAGTTCCTGGAAGTTAGAGCAATAGCTCATCTGTGTCCCCATTCTGCCATCAAGGTCCCAAGTTCTTTGGAAATCTTCATTCACAGGACTAGGGTGGGAACTGTGTGTAGATATTTATGTTCAGTCAACACATATCTGTGGGATACTTGCCCTAAGCTAGGAGCTGGACAGAAGAATGGGGAGGACTCAAGCCCTTCCCTTGAGGAGCTCAAGGCCTAGAGGGGCACTGACAAGTGATCAGGGCCATGATGGGAAAAATCCAGCATGGTGGGAAAATAGGGACATGGAGATAGAGCAGGCAGTAGAGCAGGAAGGAGACCCTTACCTCCAGATCTCATCTTAAGATGAGCTGACTCTGTTAGCCATCTTAAGGGTCCCTCTATTCTGTCTCCCCTTGCTTCTGAATGTAGAAATCACTTCTGTCTGTCTAGGATGGTGAGTATAGGAGTTGGCTTGAGACCTCTCTTCTGTACATGTCCCTTTGTTCTTTCTAAGCATCACACTTGTTTGCTTCATATCATGAGCCTCGCTTTCCCCAGGGTCCAGACATATTGGTTCTACTTTAGTTTCTTTCTCATAAGCAGCACTTCTCAGGCCTGCTTAGATGGATCCTTTTGGCTGAAGTAGTAGCAGATTGGATCCTATGGGATCAGTACACCCCTTATCTCCTGCTCTACCCCAGGCCCTCTCTGAAGAGTTGGGCACAGGTGCCATGCCACTAGGAATAATGCCTAACAATGAGAGAAATTGCTCAGCCATTGCTGGAGCCCTTGGGCATGGTGGCACCACAGGGAAGGACTCAGCCCACCTGGAAGTGGCTGCCTGGCCTTTAGCTTGTGTCATGGAGCTCAGTGGCTGCTAATCTCTGGGGTCTAAAGTCAGTTCATCCTGCTGGATCAGATGCTCCTTGGGTTCCTAAAGACCCTGGAGGAAATCACATGAAGGGAGGAGAGCTCCATCTTTTGTTAACTGAGGCATGTTTGGGTGATTAACCTAAGAAAGCAAAGCCATTTTGGTCCAGAGGATTATGTTTGAGGTGTGCTGGGAACCAAGAAGTAACTTATTGCCTACAAGGCAAACCAAACCCAAGATGACTCTCAGGTAATTGCTTGCTTTTCCTTCTGCCAAGCCAAATGGCCTGGGATATAAAGGCCACTCTACTCTATTGTCTCTGAACTTTCATCTTCAGCTCTTGCTAAAGGGTCACTAGCTCATCTCCAAGCTCCTCGCCATGAACAGACAAGCCTGCAAGGCACCTGGAGGCAGGAGCCAGGGCTTCTCTGGCCACTCGGCTGCGGTCTCTGGTGGCAGTAGGATGAGCTGTGTGGCCCGCACTGGGGGCTCTGGTGGAGGGGCTTGTGGGTTCCAGAGTGGAGCAGGCAGCTTTGGCAGTTGCAGCCTCTATAACCTGGGTGGCAGGAAGAGCATCTCTATCAGTGTGGCAGCCGGTGGCTCCCAGGCTGGTGGCTTTGGTGGAGGGCACAGCAGCTGTGGCAGTGGCTTCAGGGGTGGCTATGGAGGTGGCTTTGCGGGTGGCTACAGAGGCAGCTTTGGCAGTAGCTTTGGTGGTAGCAGAGGAATGGGAAGTGGGTTTGGTGGAGCTGGTGGCTTTGGAGTGGCTGGTGGCTTGGGTGGTCTTGTTGGCTTTGGTGGGCCTGGGGGCTTTGGCCCCGGCTGCTTTCTTGGGGGAATCCAGGAAGTGACTGTCAATCAGAGCCTCCTACATCCCCTCCATATGGAGATTGACCCCCAAATTGGGCAAGTAAAGGCCCAGGAGCGTGAGCAGATCAAGAGTCTCAACAATAAGTTTGCCTCCTTCATTGATAAGGTAATGGGACTGATTGGGCACCCATTTCTAGGCTAGGACTTTGAACTTAACTTTTAGACAGTGTTCAAATGTGTCCTGCATAGACCAGGCTAGACAGTGAGAGTTGGGCCTCGCTCCTCCCAGAACAATGAGCATGTTGCACTTGCCTTTTGGGCCATTTTTCTATCTGTGAAGTGTGGAAAGGATTCCTGGTCCTAACTTCCCCCTAGAGATGAGATGGGGGAAAATGAGGTGAGGGTCCAGGCATGCTCTTAGCACTCTGAAGAATGAGGTCATAGCCACAAAATCTGTAGAGTTCACTTTCATTTCTTCTTGAGATGCAATTTCTTGCTAACCCAAAATAGCTGGGAATCAATCTTGCATCAGTGCAAATCTTGTATCCCAGGACTTCTCCTCCATGATGCAACCTGGCAGATGGCTTACCTCCTGAATGACACTGTGCTTCAGCCCTTGTTAAATTGAGCTGCCCATGCTGGAGCAGAGAAAGTTGTGTGTAGTTTGTGGGGGAACAAACCAGGATGTGAAGTGGACCTAGGTCAGCTGGAATCTGAGTACCTGAAAAGAGGTCTTATTATGTGAAACATCTAGGGAAAAGTTAGACCTTGTGAACTATTTTCATCACTTTTATGAAGGTGAAAGAAGCTGACATCTAAAAAAACAATTTAAAATAACTTCATGCTAACTTCCTTTAGCTGTGTTCTGAAAGGTCCCAAAAGACTTAAGATAGGCCTAGGTTAGCTCTTAGCTTTGTCACTCAGTGTCTATGCCACTTTGGCAATTTAAGCTTTTGCACCTCAGTTTCCTAGTCTGTAAAATGGGGATTATACCACCTCTTGTACAAGTGATTGTAGGCGTAGGAGTAAATGAGACAGAATATGTGAGAATAGCAAGTAATAGCATAAATACTCAACAAAGCACAGTTTTGTCTTTTCTCATTCTCATCCATAGAGGCACTTGTGGATTGAAGAACTGGGTTCATTCTCCACATTTTCTCTGGGATAGGGGCTCTACCTGCCCAACCGAGGGGGCTCTTTTCCCTTCTCCCCCGACACAGGTGCGCTTCTTGGAGCAGCAGAACAAAGTCCTGGAGACCAAGTGGGAGCTGCTCCAGCAGCAGACCGTGGGCTCTGGTTCCATCCCCTACAGCTTGGAGCCTCTCTTTGAATCTCACATCAGCTCCCTGTGCAAGCGCCTGGACTCACTTCTGGGGGAGAGAGGGAGTCTGGAGGGAGAGTTGAAGAACATGCAGGACCTGGTGGAAGACTTCAAAAAGAAGTAAGGGCTCCAACGGGGGAGTTTCTCTTCCTTCCCTTTCTGGGGGATTAACAGGAAGGTGTGGTGCTAATTTGGGATTTCAATGATTCCTGACTGTGCCTTCAGTCAACTCTTAGATGGCTTTATCGAGCAGGCATGACCTAGCAGAAGGAGTTGACAGGGTGGGGCTGATTATTATATATTTTTCAATCTCCAGCAGGCCCTCTCCTTTACCAGCCCAACTGGATGGGAGTCTTCCCAAAAGTTAAACCCTGTAGGATGGGGAGCCTTCACACTTTATGTTACATGGGAGTCTCCTTGAAAGCTGTCAAAAGTGCATATTCCGCTGTTCCAGTCCTCATACTCTGAATCAGTAGGTGTGGACAGGCCCCAGGAGTCTGTTGCTCCCATCTCCTGGGATTCTAGGCAGAGAGTCTAGGGCTGTACACTGTAAAGTGCTCTTGCAATGTGTCACATCCAATCCCCTGTATCTGAAGCTTCAGTCAGCTTCCTCCTGCAGGTTCCAAGTTACAATTCACACTCTTTCTGGTCCATGAAGGGTGAACTGGGCCTCTCAAGGTGAGAGGGGACTCCTGACATCCGCAGGGTCAGGACCCATAGGGACAGGCACAGCTGCTCTGGCGAGGTCACCTTCCAACTCCACTATTCAAGCTGGTGGCCACTGGCTCTCTGGCAGGCTTCATTCTGGGTTCTGAGGATCCAGTGGCAACTCCCATTCATAAATCACAGAAACAGCTTTGTTCCTGGAATGGTTCCTATTCTCCAGTCTTCATGAAACCCAAACTCATGGCAGGAGAGTCCTTAACAGGCAGAGATCCTACAACTTCGATGCATTCATTCTTACCCCAAGTTCCTATAAGAAACTTTTGTAATTAAGGAAAGCAGAGCAAACAGACAGAAATACCCAGTGGGAGGAAACATCCCTTTGGGTCCTCTATGTGCACGTTGTGTTTTGTGAAGTCCACCTAAGAGCCCAGGAAGGCAGTTCGCTCCTTGACATCTTCCCCCATCCTGACTGCCCATGTCTCAGCTTGTCTACTGAATTTAGAGGGAAAAAGGTGAGGCAGCAGCCTGAGCACTGAGAGAACTCTGGAAAGCATCAGCTGCATGATTTTCAGGTCTCAATGCAAAATGGTAACTCAGGACCCTTGTTAAGAAATTATGAAGAAGTTCAAGTTTAAACAGAGCATTAAACCAAGTGTGAGGACCTGTGAGCCCTGGGGTCTGTGTACGTGCACAGGTCGCACACCCACAAAGCAGATCTTGTCTCTGGATGAGGAGATTCTGAAATGTCACTGTCCAGATATGTGTCTCTCTCTGTTGCAGGTATGAAGATGAGGTCAACAAATGCACTGTGGCAGAGAATGAGTTTGTGGGGCTCAAGAAGGTGGGTGAGCAGAATGAGCAGACCAAGCTTCCTTTCCTCCGCATGGAGGGAGCAGAGCCACCGATCCACAGAGCTGCTGTGGATGCGGCTGATATTTTCCTTACAATTTTGGAAATGTTTGAAGAAGGAAACTGCTCTGAGTACATTGCTGGTGGGGAAGACATCTTTGAACTCTACTGTGACTAATGAACTAATTAGTAATATGAACGAATAATGGATGTTTTATGTGTAGCATTAATCAGGATCTTCAGCCTTCACATGTATCCAAGATATTATTAATAACTATATTCAACTGTTGCTTATTTAAACCAATATCATCATAAAGATGAAGTAGTAAAAACACCCTCATTTATATTCAGGAGGTTGGGCTTTTGGTACTATATAACCAAATCACATATATATGGGTAAATGTTTTTTACCCTCAAACTACATGGGTGCTCTGTGCCTGGCTGATAAGGTTTGTATTTTGTTACAGAACTGATTTGATCTGTCAAAGTTATTGAAAGGAAGAAAACCACTTTGAATTTTCTTTCTTTTAAAAGGGGAAGTGAGAAGTCATACTTAGAGGGGCTGGGGGAGGGACACACAGGAGTTGAGGTCTGTGGGTGGGAGAGGCTCATTCTTTGGGTTTCTGCCATCTTTTTCAGGATATGGATGCCACTTACATGAGTAAAGTGGAGCTGCAGGCTAAGGTGGAGAGCCTGACAGATGAAGTCAACTTCCCGAGGACCCTCTATGACATGGTGATTCTTTGGTTTGCTAAGCTCCAGAGACTGCCCATTGGCATCTTCCCAAACCTGCCTCCCAAGTGTAACTTTAGAGGATGGTTGAGTAATAGGACACTAGAACACGGCTCAGTACTCAGCTCTGCTCCACCCAGGATATGTTAACTTAGCTCCCCCAGCCTGTGTATTCTGGGTCTCTGGGGCCAGTTCCCCTCTCTGTCTCAGTCCATTTTGCTCTATATCTTCCCCTCTGGCTCCTAGGTTAGCTTCTTCATAATACCCCTCCCTACTGTGGTTCCTTGGAGACCTACACAGCAGAGTTCACTGGATGATACTTTCAGGCCAATAACCTGATCATATTTGCACATTTCCTTTTTCTTTTAGCCTTGCTGTCTTGCATTCTTTAGTCTCTAGCCTGGCCTGAAATGTAAGCATATTTTTCTAACTATCCTACTCCTTGGCTCCATTCTTGGGGTATCTCTGCTAGTAGCGGATTTCCAGCATCCTCTGGGGCCAGTGACCATCCATTTTCCTGGCAGGAGCTGTCCCAGATGCAGAGCCATGTCCGTGACATGTCTGTGGTATTGTCCATGGACAACAACCGTGATCTGGACCTGGACAGCATCATTGCTGAGGTCCGCACCCAGTATGAGGAGATTGCCCAGAGAAGCAAGGCTGAAGCTGAGATGCTGTACCAGACCAAGGTGGGAACCTTCCCCGTCCCCTAAACTCTAGTTTTAGGTCCTGATGACCTTCATCAAGAATAGGCCAATGCTATGCAAAGGCGTGCTCACTGCTTTGTCCTCTGTCAGCTCGGAGAGCTGCAGACTACGGCTGGCAGGCATGGGGATGACCTGCGGAGCACCAAGAGAGAGATCCAGGAGCTCAACAGGGTGATCCAGAGGCTGCGGGCAGAGATTGAGAATGTCAAGAAGCAGGTGGGTCTGGGCTCAATCAGGAAATCCTGGAGGCCTTCTGGGCCTGGGGAGAAAGAGAAGTACCAGCCGGGTTCTTGTGCCACATGCTTCCATGGTGTTGTGGACTAGCAGTCTTTGGGAATCTCTGTTCTTCCAGATGTTCACTCAGAGACTAGGCCTCCTGGGGTGCTCTCTAAGGAGAGATGGTTTCCCATGCTGATTTGCCTAGCAAATTTTGCAACTGTGGTATTGGTCTTACCTAGGAAGCTCTGTGCAGAATCTTCCCTCAGCAGAGATACTTATCATACTCTTCACATAATCTTGATGGCTTCTTTTTATCACTGGAATGCAGTAATTAGGCAAAGGAGCCTGACAGTCTTGCAAGAAAGATCACTGTCTAACAACCCATTACGACCTCTGCCAGCCTAGGAAGGCCAATCTGTGTTCCTTTTCTTGATGAGCCATGAGTTGATTTCAGTGGACCAAGGATGAAGTAACCAATGGCAACATTGTTTTTCTGAGCATGTTCCATTGGGATGTCTAAGAAAGGGAAGGAAGATTGCTAGATGAGGGGAAGAGATCTCACAGGAACAACCAGGTATTTGTTTCCTATTTCTTAGTGGCTATGCTAATACTCTTCCTACCCTTCATCCCAGAATGCCAACCTGCAGGCAGCCATCACAGAAGCTGAGCAACGGGGGGAGATGGCCCTCAAGGATGCCAATGCCAAGCTCCAAGACTTACAGGCTGCACTACAGAAAGCCAAGGATGACCTGGCCCGGTTATTATGTGACTACCAGGAGCTGATGAATGTCAAGCTGGCCCTGGATGTGGAAATTGCCACCTACCGCAAGCTGCTGGAGGGCGAGGAGTGCAGGTGAGGGGCTGTGGATTCAGCATCCTTCAGATACGATTTTAGAGTGATCTTTAATAATGAAGGGAGGAGGGACAGGCATAGTGGCGCATGCCTGTAATCTCAGGCTGAGTCAGGAGGATTGCTGCAAGTTTGAGGCCAGCCTGGGCTACATAGTGAGTTTAAGGCCAGCCTGAACTACAGAGTGAGATCCTGCCTCAAAAAAAAAAAAAAAAAAAAAAAAAAAAACAAGAAGAAAAAGAAGGGGAAGAGGAAGGGGAAGGGGGAGAAGGCGAAGGGGAAGGAGAAGGAGAAGAAGAAAGGGCCAAGATGATAGAAGAGACAAAGGGCAAAGAGTCTTCTGAATGACAAAGTTAAGGATTTAAACCTTACTACTTTTCATCAGCTGGTACCATCTAATTCTCTGATTAATCATGGACATCAATATTGAATTACATATGTCTATTGATGCTTGCTATGTACAATGTGTTAGAAAAAGTGCTTTGGAGTTATGATAAGAGTTAAGGGGCCAGGGATTTAGCTCAGTGGTTTCACTGCCTGCTGAGCAAGCGCAAGGACCTGAGTTGGATCCCCGGTACAAAACAAAAAAAAAGAGTTATAGATCAGAGTTGTCCACTGGAACTTTCTGAGATGATGAAAATGTTCTATACCTGTGCTGTGCAGTACAGTCACCATTAGCCACTTCATTTCAAATGTGGCCAGTGTAATGGAGGAACTAAAATTGACATTGAATTCAAATTAAGTGGCTTCATGTGCTTAGTGGCTACCATACTGGAGAGTTCAGCATGGACAGTGCTGTAACCCCTCATCCCAGAAGCCGAGTCCATATGGGCAAGTGGTTGATACATACATATGCTCCATGCCATGTATACTCAGGCCATGTCTACTCAGACACTTGACAGGCCTGCTCCATGAGCCACACCAAAGCCCAGGATGGTGGGCAGAGCAGGGGCACTTTGAAATTCATCATGTGTTGAGGGTCAGCCTCTCTCTTATTTTCTCCACTTGGAACAACCACCACCATCACCACCACTGCATCTCTCTGCCAGAGCTCACTGGGGAAGGCTTCTTGAAAAGGAAAGTTGGACTAAAAATCTCAGAAAGACTGGGAAGGGTGTGTTAGGGTGGGAAAATTGTCTCAGTGGGGGTGAAAGGTGAGGATGGGATAATCAAGAGGGAGTGGGTAGTTTGGAGCAGATATTAGGGCTAAGGGAAAGAGGGTGGGAAGATGGGGAGACGGAGTACCCTTGGCAGAGGTATTAGATGTTTTAGATGTGGGTCAGCCTCCTTTTCTAGGGAGACAAACTCTTGGTGTAGTCTTTCTTCCCCCAGAAGCCTGACCCATAGTAAGGTACATGGGAAAATGTAGGTTAAGGATCCTCAGCTGTTTGGCTATTGACTCCCTGCAAAAATAATTCACATCTCCATCTCTTCTTTTTCAGGATGTCTGGAGAGTGTCAGAATGCTGTGAGCATGTGTAAGTAACGCATTAAAAAATCTTTTCCCTGGGATGTAAAATGGGCAATTGAAAATGTCCTCACTAACTGATCTTCAGGCAAGAGGGCTTGACTCATCTAAGAGGTCACTGCAAGGCAGCTAAGATCTCTGGCATGGCCACACAGTCTGTCCGTTGTGTAAGTGGCAGTCTCAAGGGCCAAAGCTCCAGCCCCTGTGGTTGTGGGGTGTGCCATAGGTTGAAGAACCTGAAATTTCTGTGGATGCATCTGGTTCCCATTCTTAGACAAGGGCACCCAAGAGCTGGGTTCACTCTTTTTATGTGTAAACTGAGGCTGTACGTTATACAGCTGAGCCTGAGCAGGGGAGGGCCTCTGGATCCCAAACCTTTACTTGAATGCAGTGTCTATTCTCCTGCAGCTGTGGTCAACAATGTCACCTGCACCAGCAGTAGCTCTAGAAGAAGCCGTGGAGCCTTCAAAGGGGTCAGTGGCAGCAGCAGCAGCAGCAGTGGCTCCAGAGGCAGCAGCAGCAGCAGCAGTGGCAGCAGCTACAGAGCAGGCAGCAGTGGCAGTGGCAGTGGGGGAAGGGGCAACAACAGGGGCTACCAGAGTGCCAGCAGTGGGAGCAGACTTGGCAGTGGAGGCAGCAGCTCTGTGAGCCAGAGTGGAATAGGCTTCAGCTCTGGTGGCACCCAGAACTCTGTAGGCAGTGGCTACAAGCCTGGCAATGGAGGCAACATTGGTGTCCACTTCTCTCAGACAACCAGCTCCAGCCAGCAATGCTCCAAGTGACCCTTCAGGCCCAATTTCCATGCCCGCCTGCTTCTATCTGTCCCCAACTGCACTTTCCACTCTTTGCTTGGCATCAATGGATGCACATGGCTCAACTATGCTTTCCCTCAAGTTTCCTGGTGAAGGGGTTGAACTCCTGGCTCCTCCATCCATAAGTCCTCTCCTAGGCCAAGGAGATCTAGCAACTAGTCTGGGATGATAATGCTCCTGAAAGATCCCCTGCAGTGGGCCCTGACTTTGGGGGCCCAAGGACCATCTGAGCCATCTGGCCTGGCCCACCTCCCTCTCATGGCTTGGAACTGCGTGGGGAGGCAGTATGGTGGGGTCAGTGCTGGAGGGGGAAGGTCAAGATCCCTAAGCTGTTGGTTCTCAGGGGACCCTCCCCGTATCTAGGTATCATATCCCCACTCACTTCTGTCCTTTTAATGCCTTGAGCTGTGGATCCTCTAGTGATTAGTACATTGTATCTTTTTCCCCAATAAATTGCAGGTATGTCATATTCTGGTGTTTGCCTTTCACTTAAGGAGTCAAAGAACAGACCAAGGCCCAAGAGTAGAGGGAAATCAGGTTCTAGAAGTGAAGTGGTGATAATAAGGAACACTGAAGAGCCTTGGTTTCTCCTTTATCCACTTAGTTGGGTTCTATAACAGGTCTGCCGTAGAGTGTTCATGTTGTTAAATTGGGGACCTTCCCACTCCCAAGGAGATCGTCTCACCCACCCTCTTGCCTACAAGGAAGCCTCCAGGATCTGGCCTTGGAAGTGGAGCAAACAGATTCCACTGGGACCTTAGCCTCTTTGCTCCATCTCGCCCCAGCCAGACAGGAAATTCTGCAAACACAGCTCCTCAGATCTCAAAGGGTCAACACATAACAGCCTCTTTCTTCTGCATAGATTCTGAGCCAATTTTCAAAAAGAACAAATGGTGTGCTAGAGATGGTAGCACTTGTCCTGGCTTTGGTTCCCAGAACTCAAAACAAAACAAAACAAAACAAAACAAAAGGAAAGTTAATATTGCCTTCATTACCAACAAAGCAGATATTAGAGAATGGGAGCAGGGGATGGCATTAAAAAATATAGGTATCTGGATAGTTTCTCTAGTGTGAGAAACTGAAAATGTAAATAGGGACACTGTAAGAATCATCACCAACCCCCAGGAAAACACTCTGGAAGGTCTGCTGCATGTGCTGCTCAGCTTAACAGGAACAGACTATCTTGATCCAACCCAATCCTCCCTAGACTGGAGGAGTTGGGCCAGGGGACAGGCACTTCAGTCTCTTTATCCATCTGTATCAAGAACTCAGTCATGGGTGCTATCTCAGGGACCTTCACAGGGGTGTAGAGCTCAGTTAAAGTTAGAATGAATAGAGATGAATAAGGAGAGTGAGATCCCCCTTTCCCTCAAACTGGAAGGAAGCTGGGATATGTCAAACTGCGGGGCAGGGCAGAGCTGAAAGTTGACTCCTGTGAACCGTTGCCAGGAGGGAGCTACTGAGGGAGGAAGTGAAAGACTGAAGGATGCTTGGAACTGGGGGTGGGGTAAATTAAGAATGGCATGTTGGAGAGGAAGCCTGGGGCAGGCCTGGGAAGGAGAGTCTGGGCAGAGTACAGGAAGGGCAAGGGGACAGGGTTCAGCTGTCAGACCAAATCCCAGGAGAATTCCTTGACCAGCATCCTGTTCCATGTTCCTGACACAGACTGAGACATACTATAAGCCAGTGGAGCAGTCCCACAGAAGCTTTCAGGGGAAGGACGTTGTATCTGAGGCCAAGCTACGGGCTGGAAAGGATGGGATATTTCCAAGCCTATGGAAGACTGGCAATTCTGGACTTTCTCAGCTTTGTGGAATTCCTCAAATCCATTTCCAATTTGAAGACAAAAGGGGGGCGGTTCTTTATCTTTGAAGGGAGCCAACACTGGCAGAGTAGATATTTACCTCAATGGCATGGACAGGGGAGGTGACAGGAGCCTTATCAAACTGACACTTCAAATCCTACCGGTCATGTCTTTAGGATTAAAAAAATTCATCTCATAGTGGCAAATGGTTCTTTATTTTCCATCCTTTATCCTTTTTTATTCTTCATTCTGCCCCCTCTTCTTTAAAAGTTCTTTTCCTAGATTATAAAAGCAACGTATAGCAAAAATGTATAAAATTCAGCAAAATAAAACAGAAAATATTCTTTCCTTATATTCTGCCACCTTTTGACATTTTCCTACATTCATGCATGTGATGTGCAGGCACATATACATAGAGATATGTACTTATATAATTTACAGAGCAGAGTCTTACAATATATACTGCTTTCCAACTGGACTTTTAAAAAACCTAACTTTTTGTGTCTTTACTGTGTCATTACTGTTTTACTCATTCAGCAACTAGATTATCTATCATTTTCCTGACACTGTGCCAAGCCCCAGGATAAAGAGAAGAACACATATAGTTTATGCTCTCATAGAATTTACAGTTTAGCTTGGAAGAAATTCACCAATTAACATATTTCCATGATAACATGTATATGCAGACTATCATTTTCTTTTTCAGTACAGATTCTTATTTTAAAAAAGAAATTAAAGGTGCGTATTGGGAATTAAGCTATGGTGTTTTTCTTCTTTCTAGAGGTGTAACATACATTTTTTTCTGATCAGTAATGTCCTATCAAACATTTTTTTTTTTTTGGTACTGGAGATCGAACTTGGGATCTTGAACTTGCGATGCAGGCGGTGAAACTACTGAGCTAAATCCCCGGCCCTCAAACATTTTATTAAACCAAAACCAGAGAGATGACCATTAGAGCTCTTTGGTATCTTCTCATACTCAAGCTGAGTCAGACCAGTGGAATGCCATTTTTTGATAGGAAAGTTTTCGACAGGAAGAGGGATAGAGTTGGTACTGCAGAGCTTTAAGAATCACAATTTTAGCAAACCAATCCTTACCCAACCAAAAACCTAACAAAATGATTTGTACAGAAAAGATTTTAAACAAACTTACCCAAATACACTTGGCATGCTATAAGAAGAGGCTACCTTTTGGTCAATTTCTAGCAGACAACATACTTTCATTGGAAAAATGGTAATTTTAATGAAGCCACCATTTTTATCTTCATAGCATTAGCAAATAAAAAGTACACACATTTAATACTTAGATTTTTAAGTGGATAATTCCCAAAGCTCTGAGATTAGTTTACTGTATTAGCTTTAGTATTCATCAGTAAAAACACTTTCACAAAAATGATGCTTAAAAGAAAAGAGGCTTTTATAGAAACAGTGGGACTACACCAGGACTAGGAGAAGGCAGGGATAAAGGAACTGTAATCCCGAGACCAGGAGTTGATTTTCATAGGTAGTTTTTGGTTAAGGATATACTTTTCAGTTGATTCTTATAGCCAAGACTAGCTCCCCCTCCCATAATATTGGGCAGAAAATAAGAGCTTCAGAAATCTCAAAACAGGGGTAAGCTGGCTTGAATAATATCCTAGGTAAACATTCCCAAGTAGTCAAAATACTCAAACAGGTGGGTCACTGGGGTTGAAGGACTGGAGCTCTTACCCAAGTGACTGCTGTGAGCACATGAAGTTTGATGCAAAGCCTGCCTGTGGTATTTGGGACAGGGAAGGCTGGTACTAATGTTTTCCACGTTGTCAACACAGGGACTCATACACCAAGGAAAGGAGTCTTCCAAGTGTCCCAGAGTAGTCTGACTTGCAAAAATACCTGAGAAGTGTATCTACTTTGGCAGGCCCACGGAGATTACTGAATACAAGAAGGTGTTTAAGGGAAAGCTGAGGTCCTTGGAGGGTCAGGTGTATATTTTTATCCATTAGTAACTAACGTTAGTGAAGAGCTGCTGAACAAAGTTAGTTCCTCCAAGACGTGTTCTCTTGTTACCATTAAAAGAAGTCTCTGCCAGCCTACTTTGATGTCCGGAAAGTTCCCATTGTCTAATGGTGGGAGCTAGTGTTGCAGAGTGTTCTGGGCAGCTGGCTTGGCAGATGTCTTGCACAACACAGTCACCACTAAGTCACTGCTTAAGTCTAGTCCTCGGCCTTCTTTTTCTACTCAGTAGTCCAGAAACATCTCCTTAAATGCCAGAAAGTCCGTGAATGTGAGCAACATGTCAAATATGTCATCAGCCACTTCATCTTTACGGTGTTTTAACGTTGTTGTGAAAACTGACGTGTTGAATTTGGAAATCTGTTCTAGCAGCTGTTCTTCGATGTATTTTTCTATCAAAGAAAGATATTCATTAAAAATTGGTGTGTAGGTGAGTTTATTTTCTTCTGTGTCTTCAAACTCTTGGTAGTATTTGTTCATGAAACTTGTCTGCAGTATCTGAAACTTGGTATCCATGATAATGTCCTCTATGGACCCAACCACAGTATCAAATTCAGTTTCTGTCGCTGAAGAGATGAAAAAAGTGAAGCTTTCTTCCTCCGGGGCTTCCGTCACTTTCGATGCTGCATCCATTCTGACACCGTCGGGGGAAAACTTCCAGTTTGCGGCGGGGTACAGGCCTCTGCCAGTTCACAGCTTGATGGAGTCTGCACTTGTGCGTACCACGGTCCTACTTGTGCCCCATGCCCAGTTTGGCCAGGGTCACTGACCTCTAGGTGACACTCCCTGTCACCCGTCACCATGGCCAAGATCATCATTATAATGACTGTATAATATTCCATTATATGAATATAGCACATTTTGAAGGATATGTTATTTCTATTTTTTCCACTATAAAAAACATTCCTGTAATGAGCATGACTTTTCTCAACACTTGTATATCCCCCCTCCCCCAATACTGATGACGGAACCAAGGGGGACTTTATCACTGAGCAACACTGCCAGCCCTTTCAATTTTCTGTTTTGAGACAGGGGCTTGTTAAGTGACCATGTAACCCAGGCTGGGCTTAAACTTTCAGGACTTTTGCCTCAGCCTCCAAAGTAGCTGAAATGGCAGGAATGGGCACCACTCCAGTCCTATTTATTCTTGAAGATAGTTTTCTGGATGTGGAATTGCTGGGTCACTTAAAAATTTCCATTTTTATGGTCAAACTGCTCTCCAGAAAGTTGACATTGATTGTACCGATGTATACTTCTACAAGTAATGCATAAGACTTCCTGGTTCCCCATAGTCTCATGTAGTTTTACTGTTTTTCGACAGTTTTCTTGATTTTATTTTTCATTTCTTTAATTCCTAATGGAACTGAGCATTACCCAAACGCATATAGCTACTCAGTTTTCACTTTTTGGTGAACCGTCCCTTCATTTATTCAGTCCACTGTCTCTTTGAGTGGTCATTTTATTTTTCCTAGTAATCTGTATGTTCTTGTCATAGATTATTAAAGCTAGGCATTTGTTTTAAAACATATTAGAAACAAACTCTTTTAAATGCATAGCTCCATGAAAGTGATACCATATCCAACTAATGCTATGTTGTCTTGACTGGATGAAAGAATGACACATTCTGTTGGCTATCTCCGTGTGATCAGCCCTGAGGTAGGTCTCAAGTAAAAGACCCATCAGCATTGTGAGCAAAAAGAGAGTAACTGATGGTTTCTCCCACTCCCAAACTCAGCAGAGGCTCCCAGGACAGATTATATTATTTAGACCACACCTGGATGGTCTAATTAGATCTGAATCCCCCTGAAGAGACAAAGACAAGAGGAGTTCACAGGGAGAGGGTGACCTGGATGGAGAGGATTTTGTATCAGCATCATAATCTGAGTGTCAGTAGGACTGGGGTAAAGTCCCTCATGGAGCCTGATGATGGACCTCTGTACGCAATCTTTCAATTTTCACTCTGTCTTGCTCCCTTCCACCATCTTCTCCTCCTCCCCAACCCTTTGTTCTCCTCCTCCACTTTCTCTTTCTTCCCCTTCATGCTGGGGATGGGACCCAGGGCCTTGTGCATGCCCTCCAAGCACTCTACCTGAGCTAAATCTCTGGCCCTTGCTTTTCTTCTTGCCAGTGGTCCTGGTGTTCGTTGGATGGCTCCTCTTCCTCTAGGGAGTGGAATCTTGGATCCATGATAGATTCCAGCAAGCCAGCCAGCACCCAATCCCATCTATCCTGGTCCCATTTTTTGGTTCTGGATGAAGCTGCTGCTCTTTCTCTTGGATGTCCAAGGCAAGGACTCCAACATTACCTGAGCCACTCAAGATCCAGAATCTCAGCAACATTCATAATTGGGCCAGAATTAGTGTCTTATAAAGATGTTGAGAATAGCTGAGATGGAGTCACAAAGATAGAAGCTAGCGCAGGGAGAGGGAGAGTAGATTGCAGGGAAATAGGTTTGCAGGGAATTAGAAAAGGGACTGCAGGGAAGAACTAAGTTTGTGGGGGAGAGCCACATCCAAAATCCTGTCAGAAGTGTTAGATGAGAGGACAGCATGGGGTGATGCCAAGAGAGAAACAGCACTAGCAGTGGCCCTAGGCTTAAGGGACTGAAGTGAATACAGCAGTGGGTTCTCATCCTTTTGAGAATTCAGCATTCACTCTCCCAACTCCTGGGTGCGTGGGCTCCTCACTACTCATAGTAGAGTGCTTCTTCAGAAATTGCCTTGGCTAAGTGAAGCTGCCTTTCATAAGAATATGATCACTCCCCATGGCAGATCTCAAGCTCCTACTCTCCATGGGACTGGCTGAGATCTTTGTTGCAGCCAACTTAACCATGTAGCAGCTTAACAACACCTCCCAGCCCCAATTTTGCTTCATTCATTCTCTTACAAACTGATCCTAAGAGTTCATGAACTTCCTGCACATGAGACTCCGTCTCAGAGTCTGCTTCCTGGAAACCTGGCTTGAGACGGCCAGAGGGAGCTGGCCAGCTGGCTGCTTGCTTGGTCTGTGGTGGGAAGACTGTCGGTCTTCTTGTAGGAGTTGGTGTCCTAGGGAGAATGGAGGGTGCCTGGGGATTTTTGCAGACCTTGGACGTGAAGAACCAGAGGCAGTCAGCCCACTGTACGTACAGAAAAATTCATGAGGAAATTCTGCAGGGATTGTGGCAGCATGCACTTCCCTGGCTTGCTGCCATCTGATTAACAATAAATCATTGCCATAGGGATGAGTCAGCCTTTTCTGCCCTTTTCTGTTCATTTTGGATGCTCTTTCTTCCACTGGAGTCTCTGAGGACCGAACTCTGGAGTCCTAGTTCTGTGAAGTGACTCCTTTTGGTTCATCCCCCAGCAGACCAAGATAAATTTGCCTTCCCTGCCTCCAGGCGGCTCTGGTGACCTCTCCCAATCCACCTGGCAACAGGGGAGAACAGTTATCAAGTACGTACTCTGGAGTTCCCATCTCACTCCACTGTTGGGACCATCATATGGTTGTTTCAAGACACGCAGCAACCTTGTCAAAGGTGGAATTACTTACAGTTAAGTCCACATAGTCTATGTTTGTCCATAAATTTATTTTATGCATGTTTAGTTCTGAGAAACTAGTAATTATTATTATTTTTTTTTTGGGGGGGAGCATTCAAAATTTATTTTCCAATAGACGGACAGCATCAGCAGGTACAACTACAGGGGTCCTCCATAGATCATACATTCACAAGGCTTTCTGAGCTCAACAGTGAGAAAGCCACTGGGGTGTTCTCGTAACAGTATGCACTTCACAGTGTAAACAGGTACTGTTATTGTATTCTCTTACAATTCCAAAAGGAAAGGCACAACTTGGCAAAAACACTTTTTTGGACCCTAAAGTCAGGTGCGATAACTAAGCGACAGAACTTGGCGTAACAGTCTCGATCCACATTGCAACCAGGGGCTTCAGCAGTGGGAAAGACTTCTCTACCAGCAGCCGGGTCTTTTTCCTCCTTCCTCATTAAACTGCTAGAGCAACGTTTCACCATCTGCTCAATATTATTACATGTACAAAGGGGGTTAAAAAAAGGAATCAAAGACATCTTGAACATCCAGCTGTTCCCATGGTATATCAACTCTTAGGTTTAATATGGAGCCTGGAATACTTCAGCTGTCATCAAATAGGAAAATAGAGACTATGGCTACAAAAATAAAAAATAAATGAGGTAGATAAATTAAAGCTTTCACACCTAGGACTTGCCTGTTCCAACTTTATAGCCTTCGTGTGATACCCAAGCAGGGGAAAAAAAAATCTTCCTTATTACTTGGCTTAAGTTGCACCATTTAAAAACAAAAACAAACATGTGAACTTGTGATATAAAGTTTCAATCTTCCATGAGTTTCAAGAATGAAAACGCAGTTCTTCAAAACAGCCGGCACTGGCGAATCCCAAGTCACCTGAGAATTCTGGCTCAGGCGCCCACCTCTCCTGGTGCCAGAAGACGAAGGCATCTGTGAAGTGGGGGCGAAGTGGGCACTCTGGGGGCTCCAGGTGAACTGTATTCAAATAAGCAGCAACACGTACACTGGCTCCCTACAGACTACAGTAAGTCCACATGAGGGCATCTACCTAAGGTCCTAAGGTTGAAGGAATTTCGTTAATTCTGCAACCTTGTTTTTTTTTTTCTTTTAAGTGTATTCAACAAACAAAAATGAAACAAAAGATGGTAAGGGGTTGGGGGGAGCCACATCGAACTGGCCCCTAAATAGATGGCAGACCTTTGTCCATTACCCGCATAGAGTCAGCATGGAAGTGTACCGTACCTCACCCCCACAATTAGGCTAAGTCATCCTCTTTTCCACTGTGGGGCAGTAAGTTCCAACTGGCACACTTTGACACAGGTGACAATCTTTGGAAAGAGTCACTCTAGGTTGTACAAAGCTTTTACGTATATAGTTTGTTGCAAGTAATAAAGCTATTTTGCAAGACCCGCTTCTTCCAAAAAAATTAAAAAAAAATGTAGTCTGTTTTGGTATGAATTTTCTGGGGTTTTTTGTTTTGTTTTTTGTTCTTTTTTCTTTTGTTTTGCAAAGCAGCACAGCAACAATTGTGATTGTAGGATTACCCCAGGTTGGGTCACAACTGTAAACATCATTTGCATATCAGTAAGAAAAAAGCAAACAGGAGATTGCCTGCATTTTCTTTCCACCGGACTTCTCTTTGAGCTTAGCTGACTGCGATCTTGTTTTCTTTCAGGAAGTGAGGGAATTGGTGTTTGGCAACACTGTCAGTAACACCTGGCTTTTCTGCCAATGCGCTGACCCCAGACTGGGAGCCGTCCATCTTGGAGGCAGTGGCGTTACTCACGACCGAGCTGGCCCCCAGGGACACGGGCAGGGTGGGGATCCCGCTGCCCTGGATCACAGAGATCTCATTGGTCTTCATGGCCAGGCCGCCATTGAGGATGCTGGTGTAATGGCTCCACACCACCTGGTCCACGCTTACTGAGGGTGACAGGATCTCCTTGGGAAACATTTCCCGCACTCGCTTTCCATCCATACCCTGCAGAGCCATGGTGTTCTTGATGGCCAGCTTCTGCCCATGGTGAGCCGAGTTGTTGTTGGCCCCATGGGTCATGTAGTGGACCTTCAGATTGCCTTTGGTGGTAAACGCTCGCCTGCACACGTTGCACACGAAAGGCTTCTCTCCAGTGTGTGTCCACTCGTGGATCTGCAGGGTGCTAGCCGAGAAGTTCTTCCTGCACCGCTTGCAGGTGTGCTGTTTGGCTTGCCGGCGGGGCTGGGCGGCCAACAGCAGCGTCATGCCTGGGGACATGGTGGAGGGGCCTACAAATGCCCCGGGAACTTCAACTTTGACATAGGTGGGCTGTGCTCGGATAAACGTCAATGGGAGGTTGCTATGACCTTCCATCTCATTGCGGCTGTTCTCAGAGCTCTCGGCTTTGACCCTAGTATCAGGGGACTGTGACTTGATGCTTTCCGCTTGGCTATTGGCTGGGGACAGTGGCTGGAATGACATGGTTTCCACAGCATCTGAGCTTCGGCTCTGATACTCCTGGTTGCCCCCAAGCAAGGAGTCATCGTTGGTCATCCCGTAGCTCTCCATGGAGCCATTCTCTCGGCTGCTCTGGCACTGCAGGCACAAAGGGGCAGGGCCCACCTTCCCTAGGGCATCCTGGGAAGCCACCACTGAGAACCCCAGAGTGGGCGATGGCATGTGGGTGCTGGGAAGTGGAGCGGGCACCTTGGAGGAGCCTCAGGGGGCATCGTGGGAGCCGATCTTGTCTACATCTATGCTTTCGACAACATCGTCATGGCAGGTGGCACCCGCACCACTGTTCTCCCTGAGCATGGTGGGCTCGGGACCCACAAGGTCACGGGGATTCCCCGGCAGGGGTGTGTTGGGGATCTGGCTGCCCATGTGCATGCAAATGTGCTGCTGCAGCATGACCGCGTTGGTGAACTTCTTCTCGCAGATGGGGCACGAATACTGCGTCTTCACAGACATGCTGGTGCGGTGGACACCAAGGTGCATCTTCAAGTTGCCTTTGGTGGAAAAGGCCTGGCCACAGATCTTACACTGGAATGGCCTCTCGCCGGTGTGTGTGTGGTAATGCATCTTGAGGGAGATCTGGCGGCTTAAGACTCGGTGGCAAATGATACATTTATTGGGGTCGGTGGTGGCCTTGTCGATATTCTCTACAAGCTGCTGCAATTTCAGGATCTCTGACCCTGGCTCATGGGGCCCACTCCCTTGGAAGCCACTAACCCTTGGGGGATTATGGTTGGGCCCCACCCCAGGCAGTGTGGGTGCACCCTCACTTTCTGGCAAAGGCCCGGGCTGCAGGTCGCTGGGCAGCAGGCCACCCATGAGGTCCTTGGGGTTAGTCCCCTAGGGGATATGTTGAGGTAGCCCTACGGGAGGGGTCCCTGTTACAAGGACAGGTTTGCTGTCTAAAGAGAGACTTGATTCATCTGTGGGGACAGTGACAGAGAGTGCACAGGGAACGCCATTGCCTGCCACCACTTTGTCCTGGAATTCGGCAAGCAGCTGGGGATTTGCCTTCACTTGGGAGTGACTGTGAAAGTGCACCTTGAGGTTATCCTTGGTGGTGAAGCGATGACCACAGACCGAGTGCACGAAGGGTCTCTCTCCAGTATGGGAGCGGAGGTGGATCTGCAAGGAGCTATCAGTCCCCAAAACCTTGCTACAATACTTACACTTGTGCCTGTAGAGGACTGCCTCATCTTTGGGTTTGACATCCACCGCGGAGATGTTGGGGGGCTTCCTTTTCCCTTTCTTGGATGGGTCTAGCGCCACAGTGGAGAAAGGGCTCTGGAAGACCACAGAGCCTGAGGCCTGAGGTAGCAAAGCCCCTGGGAGTAGAGACATGACATTGGGGAGCACCCGAGTCCCATCTGGCTTCAGGGCAGAGGGCGCCAGCCCCGGGGACAAGGAGCTGTGGGCGGGAGGGATGTTGGCGTGAGGTAGCTTGGCTGGTTTCAAGGCATCCAGAGACAGGCCTTGGCTTCCGGCCTTCTGGCTGAGAAAGGCCATGGTGGCCGACACTCGCTGGGACACATGGCTGCCCAAGGTCTTCAGGGCGTCGGCCCGGCCACAGGCAAGTGGAGGGCATGTGCAGCCCACATGTTCACCTGGACGCGGATCTGCTCCATGAGCTGGATCTGCTGCAGCTGCTGCTGCTGCAGACACAAAATCTGCTCCAGGACCCATGCGATGCTGTTAGGGCCGGGCACGGGCGTGGGGGGCGCGTCCGTGCTGCGCTGGTTCACAGCGCCTGCAGAGTCATGTTGGTGTTGGCCACTTTGCCTTTGGGTAAGAAGCTTATGTCCTATGGGGCGGCTGGCAGAGCCGTCTGTGTGTTTAAGTACAGGACAGGCTCTGCGCCCAGCTTCTCCTTCGCGTCCCCGGAGCTACCGCTGCTCTCCCTGTGGCCGTCCTTCCCGCCTGGGCTGGGCAGCTGGTGGCTCCATGCAGCTTGGGAGAAGTCCTCAGAAGGCACTGGCCCCTCGCTGTCATTCATGATGAGGACAGGTGGGTTTTTAGTGCAATTTTTCTTATGTCCCAGGAGCTCAGAGAGAATAAAGAACTCGGCACAGCACTTGTCACAGACGTGGGTCTCCTCCCGTCGAGGCCACTTTCCTGCAGTTCTGTCTCCATCCACTTCATCACCATTCCCTGCGTGGCTCATTGGGACACCCGGCTCCCCTGTCGCTGGCGCCGCTGGGGCCGTATCTGCAAGCTCTGGGGTCAGATGCTGTGGAGGCTGCTTGCCCTGGTCCTTCTCGGAGTTGATGTGCTGGGGTTTCACCTGCTTGTGCCTTGACATAGTGCCAGCCAGAAACTAGTAATTAAAATGCAGGATCTTAGCCAGCCTACAGTAATCCTTTGGAATAGAAGTACAGAGACAATCTAGGACTTGAGGCAATTCTAACTGTTCTTTCTAGCTTTACACAATCTTTGCTGTTTAGTTAGAATTAGGTATGGTTTTTAATACAGAAAATTTCTCTCTGCATGCATGGCTGCTGATTGTAATCCTTGCCTTACTCACCACACCCAGACACACATGTGCGCATGCACTCATGCCTTCACATTTGCCTTTTTGATAAAAGGAAACACTGGACAGCCTTCACACAAAAACTTTGGAGAATAAGAGTTTGCTGACAATAGGGTGTGTCATTTGGTTGATGTTCAGAGATATTTTTCTGTCACTGTACGTAAGGATGACACTGTTAACTAAGAGCTAAAGAATACTGAGTGCTTGTTATATACCAAGATCTGTCCTAAAATAGTTTAATCGTTACAGCAACTCCATGAAGGACTACTATTGTTTTCTTTATCTTTTAGGTGAAAACCAAGGCATAGTGTGCTAAATGACTTACTCAGGAGCATGTAACGTGGAGGTAGGGAGCCAGGATCAAACTTAGCTGGTCTCTGTACAATACAAAGACCCATGATATATAGGAGAAAAGGTTTTCTGGTAGTAGATTCTCCTCCTTCTCAGACTTGTGATGTCAAACTGAGGTTTTGAACTCTTCTTGGTCCCCTTGGTCTTTCTGTGAATTAGAAATAGGTATCTACTCTGTAGACACAGTTTCATAGACACCTATGTTCGCAAAAAATAGCACTTTGTTTAAAGTAAAAGGAGAGTTTGTGGTTTTCTGGGTGGACACAGTCCATGCTGGAGCACTCAGCTCTTGGTGACCAGGGTGTGAGCTGGGTGGATTTTAGCTTCCTTTCATACTTTTGGCCTGAAATTCTTATGCACAACACAAGGTGTATGGCTGACATGGTGGCTCCAGTGGTTTTGTGTCAGTTTATCACTATTCTGAGCCCTGATGTCTGGAGAGAATAACTATCCCAGCCTCTATGCCAGGCTGTTCCCAGTCTCTGCAACTGGACTCCATACTACTCAGGGCAGTGGTAGCAGTGCCTTTGCAGAAGGAGACAGTAAAGGTACCACAACATCTCTAAATCTGTTCTCCAGTGGCTCAGGGTCCCATAGAATCTCATGGATTCAGATTAACGTCAGCCTGCAAGAGATGGCACATGTGTGCTCTCATCAGCAAGGAGAACTGTGTTCACATCATGTACAAGCTGGACCTATCCTTGGTTTATTCGTCATATAAAAAATGTCAAATTTCACCAGAAAGGAAGACTGGGAAATTATTTATTTGGATTTGTGTCCCCATAAGGAAAGTAGGCTTAACAATGTGCAAATTAGAGCCAGGCATGGTGGAGCGTGCCAGTATTTCCAGCACTTGGGAGGCTGAAGCAGGAGAGCTGCTGTGAGTTTGAGGCCAGCCTGGGCTACATAGTGAGTTCAAGTCCAGCCTGAATTACATAGTGAGACCCTGTCTCAACAAGCAAATAAACAAACAAACAAACAAATTCATGGAAGTTACTGTAGTGATATTGAACATACTAGTTTACATATGGTGACAATGCTTATACCATGTATCTGCTGCAGCAAAGATAGCAGGCAGATGAACACTGAAGAGTGTCTATTGGATTTAGTGTTTAAAAATCAGTGAGAAATGCACTCTCCGTAGTGGCCATGATGACTAGACTCTGAACAGAGCCAGGTTTTGTGGGGTTCAGAAGTTGATTCAAGGTGGGGAGGTGGACAAGGTGGTGTGGGTTGCCCATTTGAGCAGAGAAGGAGACATAGGATGAGAGCAAACAATAACATGGGATCATGAGAGGTACTTTAAGGGTGGGAAAGACTTGTACATGAGAGGAAGGACTGAGGATAGGAGAAGGAGGAGGAAAATTGATGGAGCCAAGAACTAGAGGATCCAGGCAGGGAGAACATCTTGTAGGCTTGTACCAAAAGAAAATAAGGTGGGTATGGAGGCATGTAAGAGTGAAGTCACAGAAGGGATACTGAGGGGGAGATCATGCCTAACAGTTTCAATGATTCTGATATAGGAAGTAGGAAGCCAGGTCATCTTCTGTGTAAGGAGGTAGAGAACGAGAAGAGGGTGGAGGAGAGTAGCGAGCTGAGAAATTGGTAAGACAAGGAGAGACTGAGCACAAGCTGAGGGTGGAGGTCATGACTATGTGTCTCAGATAAGATGCTTATGTCATCTCCCTCCCAGCAGTGCTCAGCTTCTGTGGTAGGAGGGGGAAGGAAGGGTATAGTCTCAACCTAGAGATTGGGCTTTATTAGGCTGATGGTTGAACAATAGAGGCTTAAGGGAACTGATGATGCTAGCAAGACAGTTGCTCAGATGTTTTCTAGACTATTTGTGCCTCAATCAGGGATGAGACAGGATATATATTTTTTTCATTACTCCCCACCACTTTGTCAATGACTAGTACATAATAGGTTCTTAAAAAGTATTTGTTGAATGAATGAATGAATAATGTATAAGTTAGGAAAAGCAGGAAAAGACAGATTGGGAAAAAATGAACAGGTTGAGACATTGACAGTATTGATAAGTGAAGAGTAGGAATAGGTGAGAGAGAACTGGAAGAGTGGGAGGTTATGGCCAGAATGGGGTTTCAGCTTCCAGGAGGTAACAATTTTTGGAGATGATCCAGGGTGTGGCATTGGAGTGTGTGGCTAAGGTAGAGTGGAGGGGAATGTTACTGGGATTGAGAAGATCAAGAGAATCCAGGATGCTGAATGGGTCATCTTCTCAGAGGCGGAACTGACCAGATGATGGCCAGGGAAGGTGGGTATTTCAGACTCCTGGGGAGAGAAGAAACCTCAGCAGTAATTCTGCCCAACTTCTCACAGACATGGTGCTAGGAGATTGGCTTGGATGAAATGAAAGAGCCTTAGAATTAAAATGGTGAAATCAGAAGGGAGGAAGGAAAAAGAGCAGGGGAGGAAGTATTAAGGGTCAAGAGAGCAGCTCATTTTGCCAGGATAGGTAGCCCAGTCATTTTCTGGGTAGGAGAGTGGCATCTTGAACATGTTATTTGCAGAAGATCATGTTGGCAGTGATGTAGGGGTGGATGGGAACAAGGAAAGATGTGAGACACTCTGTGGGTCTTTGGAGAGAAGACACCAACCTCCAACCTCATGACCCATTGAGATTTGCCAGGCAGTTATGACCAGCATAATTTCTTCCCACTCTGTGAGTTAGGCTGGCACATTCCCCTGCATCTGTGCATATAACACACTTTGTTTCATTGCCATCAGCATTTTTTTGGTTCCGGGGATTGAACGCGGGACCTTGTGCTTGCGAGGCAGGCGGCAGCACCACTGAGCTAATTCCCCAGCCCCCATCAGCAACTTTTGATGATCTGGCTTCAAATAAAGTTGTAATGTTTGCTGCACAGACTGGGTCCTTCAACCTTCTTTATTCTAACATAGGATGTTTCATGTCCTTTCCACCAAATTTTCAGCTCAAGACTCCCTCTTTGGGAAGCCTTCCTTAACCAACTCCCCTCCACAATTCCCATTTTCATCCTTTTCTGTAACTCCAGTAGGACTGTGGCTATTTCTGATTGCATCTGTGCCTGTCTCTTGTCCTGGTGATGGTGTTAGACTGTTTGCTTCCTGGGTGTACAAAAAATGTCTCCTCCTTCCTCTGAACATCTTATTACGTAAGCAAAAAGCTTCTCAGTAGGTGGAATAGAATTGCTCTTGCTTAAACTTTAGCTCACATAATGTCTTATGTGCCTTGAAAAGAGTGGCTCTCCCCAAATTCCTTGCCAGTTGACTTGGCTCCAATTGGGTTATCTGTTCATTTCCTATGCTCAAAATGAGTTTCATACACAAGTGGACATCTTTAGCAGAGAAGGAACCCATTCATATGAGTGGCAGCTGACTTAGTCTATCAGACCCCCATTCTGAGGTCATGTATGCAGAGCTCTGTCCTGGGTTTTGGGTACATATGTGTTTAAGAATCAGGGACAAGAGCTGTGCGGAACACGCCGAATCAGCCCGCCGCAGACAGGCAGGTCTGCCAACGCCCTACCGAGGTCGCCAGTCATGCAGAACACGCCAAATCAGCCCATCACAGATAGCCACCTGGTTCACACTACAAAGACACAGAGGACACTGGACCACCAGACCATGGTACTGGGTCCTGCCGCTCCCAGCCCAGAGGTAGGGGCTTCCTGGCCACCATCCCTCCCACTGCCCCCAGCCCAGAGGAAAGGGCTTTTGGGCCGCCTTCTGTCCTGCCGCTCCTGGCCCAGAGGAAGGGTCTTCTGGGCCATCATCCCTACCACTGCTCCTGGCCCCTGTCCCACCTCTCCCAGCTCAGAGGAGGTGATCCTTGCAGGCGCCAACAGCAACCCCCCCCAGTTGAAATGAGAAAACATGTAAATAAGTCTCAAAACCAGACTTCCAGATCACCTACAGCAACCCCAAAGGGAAATGAGATGGAACACTCTGATACTCAACCACCTGGATCCACTGAACTGGCAACAAAAGAGGATCTGGAAAAAATGAAATCAGAAATAATTTCTCAGATAACAGGAGAAATTGTGCTCCTAGTGCAAGACATGATTAATAAATCTAGAGGGGAGCTGAGGAATATGATGGAATCCCAACATAGAAAACAAATGGAATCCATAAAACAGATGCAAATACATTCCCAGGAGATGAAAAACTCCATTGAAAGTCTACACAGCAGAATAAGCCAATAGGAGGACAGAATTTCAGATATAGAAGATAAGATTGCAATTAGTGACCAGGAAAAGAAAAATTGCTTCAAAATTATAAGGGAACATGAGAAATCAATCCAGCAGCTGCTAGATGATACAAAGAAGAATAACATAAGACTGATCAGAGTCAATGAAGAAAGAGGAGAGAGTGCAGATGACATAAAAAACTCTTCACAGAAGTAATGCTGGAAAACTTCCCAAGCAGGGGAAAAGAACTTGACATACAGATAAGTGAGGCATATAGGACTCCAAATAGCCTTGATAAAAAAAAATCTACACATAGGCATATAATTGTTAAGATTCCAGAAACACAACAGAAGAACAAAGTTCTACAAGCAGTCAGAGAAAAGAAACAAATCACATACAAAGGAAAGCCCATCAGAATCACAGCAGACTTCTCAACACAAACCACAAGGCAAAAAGATCTTGGAGTGACAAATTTCAAGCCCTAAAATAAAACAGCCTCCAACCCAGAGTGATGTACCCTGCAAAGCTATCTTTCAAAATTGATGGAGAAATAAGATACTTTCATGACAAAGAGCACCTTCGGAACTTCATGAATACCAAACCAGCACTCCAGAAAATTTTACACAATATCCTAGGAACAGACATTGAGGATCACAACCCCAGGAAGCAAAGCAGAATGAACCCATCTGGCATGACAAGAAATTAAATGGAAAGGGGGAGAACCCAACAAAAAGAAAAAGTCATGGCAATGACAAGGCAATACGTTTCAGTTATAACCATCAATGTTAATGGTCTCAATTCAACAATCAAAAGAAACAGACTGGCAGAATGGGTCAAGAAGCAAAATCCAACAATATGCTGCATACAAGAAACACAATTCAAAAGGAAACACATAGACTGAAAGTTAAAGGGTGGAAAACAATACTCCATGTAACAGGAACCTGAAAAAAAGCAGGAGTAGCTATCCTCTTTGCAGATCAAGTGGATTTCAAACCAACACTAATTAAGGGAGATGAAGAAGGACACTACATCCTTGTAAAGGGAAGAATCCAAGAGGAAGAGATGACAATCATAAATATCTATGCACCAAACACTAGTGTGTCCAACTATATAAAACAAATACTAACAGACATGAAAAGCCATATATGCACTAATACAATTGTAGTGGGAGACCTCAACACCCCACTGTCACAAATAGATAGATCAACTAGACTAAAAATAAGTAATGAAATACTAGAACTCAATCGAACTCTTGAACAAATGAACTTAACAGATGTTTACAGAGTCTTCCACCCCACAAAATCAGGATACACATTCTTTTCAGGTGCACATGTGTCATTCTCCAAAATAGACCACATACTCACACATAGAACATGTTTAAGTAAGTGCAAAGGAATTGAAGTTATCCCCTGTATATTATCAGACCATAGTGAGATGAAATTGGAGATCCATAGCAAAAGAAACTCAAAAACTTTCATAAACACGTGGAAAGTGAACAACACACTTCTGAATAACCAATGGGTCACAGAGGAAATTCAAGAAGAAATCAGACAGTTCCTTCAATTAAATGACAATGACAATACAACCTACCGGAATCTGTGGGACACAATGAAAGCAGTCTTATGAGGGAAATTCATAGCAGTGGATATGCATATTAGGAAAACAGAATGAGCCCAATTAAATGACCTGATGCTGCACCTCAAGCTTCTAGAAAAAGAAGAGCAAGACAACCCCAAAGCTCATACAAGGGAGGAAATTATAAAGATCAGAGGAGAAATCAATGCAATGGAGACTAAGAGAACGATACAAAAAATCAATGAAGCCAAGAGTTGGTTCTTCGAAAGAATCAACAAAATTGACAAACCCTTAGCCAACCTTGTCAGAAAAAGGAAAGAAAAGGCCCAAATCCATGCAATTAGGAATGAAAAGGGTGAAATTACAACAGACCCAGCAGAAATCCAGACGATCATCAGTACCTACTTCCAGAACCTATACGCCAATAAGATGGACAACACAGAAGAAATGGACAGATTCCTAGATACATATGAATTACCAAAGTTGAATGAAGAAGACCTAAATATTCTGAACAACCCAATATCAACCAAGGAAATTGAAAATGTAATTAAAAACTTATCAACTAAGAAAATCCTGGGCCCTGATGGCTTCACTGCTGAATTCTACAAGACATTTAGAGAGGAACTGCTGCCACTACTGTTTAAACTCTTCAATGAAACTGAAAGGGAAGCAATGCTCCCAAATTCATTCCTGGAAGCAAGCATCACCTTGATCCCCAAAGCAGAGAAAGACCCAACTGAAAAAGAGAACTATAGGCCAATCTCACTAATGAACATAGATGCAAAAATCCTTAATAAGATAATGGCAAACAGAATGCAGAAGATCATCAAGAAGATCATACACCCTGATCAAGTGGGATTCATCCCAGGGATGCAGGGATGGTTCAACATACACAAATCAATCAATGTAATACACTATATCAATAGAGCCAAGGACAAAAAGCATATGATTATCTCCATAGATGCAGAAAAAGCATTTGACAAAATCCAACATGCATTTATGATAAAAACCTTACAACAAATTGGAATAGATGGTCTCTACCTCAAACTGATAGAAGCCATCTATGAAAAACCAACAGCCAATATCATACTAAATGGTCAAAAACTGAAATCTTTCACACTAAAATCAGGAACAAGACAAGGATGTCCACTATCACCACTCTTGTTCAATATAGTTCTGGAAACATTAGCCACAGCAATTAGACAAGAGAAAGAAATAAAAGGAATAAAGATAGGAAATGAAGAAGTCAAATTATCATTATTTGCAGATGACATGATACTCTATATAGAAGACCCCAAGAACTCCACCAAAAGTCTTCTAGATTTAATAACCAAATTCAGTCAAGTAGCTGGTTACAAGGTCAACATACAAAAATCAATAGCTTTCCTCTACACAAATGACAGACTCACTGAAAGAGAAATAGGCAAAGAATTCCCTGCACAATAGCATCCCCAAAACTGAAATACCTAGGAATCAAACTAACAAAAAAAATCAAAGACCTCTTCTCTGAAAACTATGGCACTCTGAAAAGAGAGATTGAAGATGATATCAGAAAATGGACAGACATCCCCTCCTCCTGGATAGGAAGGATTAATATAATGAAAACGGCCATACTTCCAAAACTTCTATATAGATTTAATGCAATTCCAATTGAGATCCCAGCAGCATACTTCATGGACCTTGAGAAAACAATCCAAAAATTCATTTGGAACAAGAAGCGACCCAGAATAGCAAAGCAACTCTAGGTAACAAAGACACGGCAGGGGGTATCACAATCCCCAACCTGCAACTATACTACAAAGCTACTGTGATAAAAACAGCATGGTACTGGCAAAGAAACAGACTTGAGGACCAGTGGAACAGATAAGAAGATGCAGAAACAATGCCAGACACACTCAGCCATCTCATCTTTGATAAAGGAGCCAAACACCCTCACTGGAGGAAAGATAGCCTCTTTAATAAATGGTGCTGGAAAAAATTGGGCTTCAACTTGCCAAAGATTAAAAGTATATCTATATCACTCACCATGCACTAAACTAAAATCGAAATGGATTAAAGATCTAAGTATTAAAATAGCAACTCTGAATCAATTGGAACAGAGATTAGGAGAACCCTTGAAGACATCGGTGTAGGAGAAGGTTTTATGAACAAAACCTCAGTTGCCCATGAACTAGCACAAACAATCAACAAGTGGGATCTCTTCTTAGTAAAAGGCTTCTGCACAGCAAGGGAAACCACCAGCAGTGTGAACAGACAGCCCACAATGTGGGAAAAAATCTTCACCTGCTCTTCCTCAGACAAAGGTTTACTATCTCGAATCTATAAAGAATTTAAAAAGATCAGAACTCCCAAATTTAAAGACCCAATCCTAAAATGGGCATCTGAAATGAACAGACATTTCTCAGACAAAGAAGTAGAAATAGCAAATAAATACATGAAAAAATGCTCAACATCACTGGTCATTCGAGAGATGCAAATGAAAACAATGCTGAGATTCCACTTTACTCCAGAAAGAATGGCTGCTATCATGAAATCAACCAATAACCAATGCTGGCTTGGCTGTGGGGAAAGAGGAACCCTGCTCCACTGCTGGTGGGAGTGTAGACTGGTGCAAGCACTGTGGAAATCAGTATGGAGATACCTCAAAGAACTAGGACTGGAAGTCCCATTTGACCCTGCTATTTCACTGCTGGGGATCTTCCCCAAAGAATTGAAAGAATCATACCACAGCGATATATGTGCGCCCATGTTCATAGCAGCACAGTTTGTAATAGCTACAACTTGGAAACAGCCCAAATGCCCATCAACTGGAGACTGGATCAAGAAAATGTGGTTTTTTTATAAAATGGAGTACTACTCAGCCATAAAAAATGAGAAATTAGAGACATTTATAGCTAAGTGGATGCACATTGAGGGAATACTCTTAAGTGAAATAAATAGGACACACATGTATAAATACTGAATAGTTTCTCTGGTGTGAGAAACTGAAAATGTAAATAAGGACTAAATGTATAATAGGTAATGTGAAATAGGAAGAAAATGGGCAAAGGGGAAGGAAGTGGGAGGGCTAGGGGAAAGGATAGAAGGGAATGGGATTAATATGAGAAAATGGCAAAATAGGAACAAAATCT
Source organism: Heterocephalus glaber (assembly GCF_053883595.1). Classification (NCBI taxonomy): domain Eukaryota; kingdom Metazoa; phylum Chordata; class Mammalia; order Rodentia; family Bathyergidae; genus Heterocephalus; species Heterocephalus glaber. The sequence continues at coordinate 1,925,822 of NW_028258185.1, forward strand.
TTGTAAATAGGGAGGACTGGAGGGGTTGAAGGGAGGGCTGGGCAAGGGTGAAAAATAAGAACCAAGAGAGACTATGTAAAGGTGCAAATTTCCAATGATGAATGTCATTATATTGTATACCTAAAATGTACCAATGATTAGAATGAATAGTCGATAATGCAAAATAGGAAGAAAAGGTTCAAAGGGGTAGGGGTAGTGGGTGGGGAAGGGGAAAGGAAGGAAGGGAAAGGAAAAATGCTGAGAAATGGAAACAATGGAAATAAAGTCTTTGTAAATAGGGAAGGGTGGAGGGCGTGAAGGGAGGGCTAGGAATGGGGAAAAAATAAGAACCAAGATGCATTATGTAAAAGTACAATTCCCAATGAGAAATGTAATTGTGTTGTATACCTACAATGTACCAATAATAGAATTTAATTAAATAAAAAAGCAAAAGCTGTTTATTTATAATGGGGAAGAAAGGTGTAGTTAGCCTGAGCAGTGGTGGCTCCTTAAGTGTTGATCAGCATATGTGTTATAAGCTCCTTAAAGAAAAGGACCATGTCAGGTAATGTTTGTGTGTTACACAATAGTGGACATAAAATATGCATGCACCAAGCATCTGCTGACTGATGGTCTAATGAAATGATATCATGCATGTTAGAACTTGGCACAGTCCCTAGAATGTGATAAGTACTTAATAAATGGGAGATATGACCATCATTCTTTCTAGGGTTACTACTGTTAATTGATTTCTGAGGAATTAGGATCTCAAGCTTAGAGATAACTTCAGAAGCCATCAAGTGGAGTCTTCATTTAGACACCTACAGTTCTGTACAACACTGTCCAGAGTGGCAGCCCATGATCTTGTGTGGGAACTCTGCTCTGTCAGAGAGAATGGCAAGCAGAGCCCTGCCTTGTTATTCCACTGATTGGTACAAGGTTTTCCCGCTGTGGTCACAGGGAGAAGCCTTAAGTCCCCTTGTGACTGAGACTCTACATATGTCTGAGGATGGTTCTACCTTTTTCAGATTCCTTCTCCAGGTGGAATACTTCTATTTCCTCTCTGTATTGGGATATCCCTCCCATCTTGTGTGCTTTCCCTTAGAATCTTCTGGATGCCAAAGATCCAGCCCTTCAGGTGAAGTGAGACTAGCAGAGGGAAGGAGTAGGCCCAGGGCTTCTCTTTGCGCATCCTCTGGCTTTGCCTGCTCATGATTTTGGCAGCCCCTTCTGGCTGCTGACTCACCCTGGGATCCATGTCTCCATGCTGAGCTGCACAGCTGCTTTGTTTGAATACGTGTGTAGGGTTTTATATTAATCTCTATCAAATCTTTCTTGGTTTTGGCTCCCATTCCAAACTGTCAAATTATTTTTGTATTCTGATCCTGCTCCCCAACTTACTTCTTACTCTTATTAAGTTCTGGTCAGTTGCATAGTCTGTATGCAACGATGTTCTCATGTGAGTGTCCTGAAAAGAAAAAAAAAATGTTTAAAACAAAAACTTCTTATTTAATGAGAGAGAGATGTATCATAATTAACTTCTGGGGAAGAGACTCTTTAAAAACTGTCTTAGCATGGAAAATGTCAAAAACCCCCTATAAAAACAGAATAGTGTAATGAACACCTCTGTTCTAATCACCCAGTTCAACTACCGATTTGTTATCTTGTCTTATCTCTGCTCCTCCCATTCCTCCAAATTATGTTGAAGGCAAACTCCAGATGTCATATGGCTATATTCATAAAGAGTTTTTTTTTTTTTTTAGTGCCAGAGATCGAACTCAGGACCTTGCTCTTGTGAGGCAGCCACTGAGCTACATCCCCGGCCCCATGAAGAGTTTTAAAAGTTCCTCTGAAAGACAAGGACTCTTTAAGTAATATATTAATAATAACAGTATCACCTTTAACAGGATAAATATTAATTTTTTATATAATAAAATACCCAGGCAGGTTTCACAGTTCCCCTAATGTCTCATGACCATTTTGATTAAAACTACTTGTTTGTATCAGGATCTAGTAGTGTTCTCACAGTGTGAGTGGTTAATATGTGCAGATTCCTATGTCTCTTCTTTATTCCTTGTAATTTATTTGTTGAGGAAACCTGGTCCTTGGTCTTCTAAAGACACTCTCCCCCATTCTCCCAGGAAAACCTGACTTTTAACAACAGAGGTTAGAAGGTTCATATGATTTGGTTTCTTTATATGGATGAAGTTATACAGTTGCATCTACACTTTTTGGCTTAACTTAAAGTTAGTGAAGTTCATTCACATTGTTACATGAAGTTTCGGAACATTCATTTTATTAGTATTTCACTCTGAGCCTAAACCCAATTTAATTAATCTACTTTACTACTGATGAGTATGAGATTAAGTTCTAGCTTTTGGCTACTAGGACAAAGCTTCTCGGAACATTCTAGTATATGTTTGCTGGAGTCAAATGTGCACTTGATGTCTTTGAGTCTGTCCACCAGTGGCATTGCCCTTCTGCAGGGTACACATGCGTTCAGGTTCAGCAGGTGGTCCAGGTTGGTCCCAAAGTACTATAGCTCTAGGAATGTATAGAAGTTTTGGGTGCTCCATGTTCTTGCTAGTACTTGGTGTTTTCTATCTTTTGTATGTTAGCTTTTCTGGAGTAGGTACTGTAAAATATCTTTGTGGAAGAAGTAGAAATAGCAAATAAATACATGAAAAAATGCTCAGCATCACTGGTCATTCAAGAGATGCAAATGAAAACAATGCTGAGATTCCACTTTACTCCAGAAAGAATGGCTGCTATCATGAAATCAACCAATAACCAATAACCAACGCTGGGGGTGCTGTGGGGAAAGAGGAACCCTGCTCCACTGCTGGTGGGAGTGTAGACTGGAGCAACCACTGTGGAAATCAGTTTGGAGATACCTCAAAGAACTAGGACTGGAAGTCCCATTTGACCCTGCTATTCCACTGCTGGGGATCTTCCCCAAAGAATTGAAAGAATCATACCACAGCGATATATGTGTGCCCATGTTCATAGCAGCACAGTTTGTAATAGCTACAACTTGGAAACAGCCCAAATGCCCATCAACTGGAGACTGGATCAAGAAAATGTGGTTTTTTTATAAAATGGAGTACTACTCAGCCATAAAAAATGAGAAATTAGAGACATTTATAGCTAAGTGGATGCACATTGAGGGAATACTCTTAAGTGAAATAAATAGGACACACATGTATAAATACTGAATAGTTTCTCTGGTGTGAGAAACTGAAAATGTAAATAAGGACTAAATGTATAATAGGTAATGTGAAATAGGAAGAAAAGGGGCAAAGGGGAAGGAAGTGGGAGGGCTAGGGGAAAGGATAGAAGGGAATGGGATTAATATGAGAAAATGGCAAAATAGGAACAAAATCTTTGTAAATAGGGAGGACTGGAGGGGTTGAAGGGAGGGCTGGGCAAGGGTGAAAAATGAGAACCAAGAGAGACTATGTAAAGGTGCAAATTTCCAATGATGAATGTCATTATATTGTATACCTAAAATGTACCAATGATTAGAATGAATAGTCGATAATGTAAGATAGGAAGAAAAGGTCCAAAGGGGTAGGGGTAGTGGGAGGGGCAGGGGAAAGGAAGGAAGGGAAAGGAAAAATGCTGAGAAATGGAAACAATGGAAATAAAGTCTTTGTAAATAGGGAAGGGTGGAGGGCGTGAAGGGAGGGCTAGGAATGGGGAAAAAATAAGAACCAAGATGCATTATGTAAAGGTACAATTCCCAATGAGAAATGTAATTGTGTTGTATACCTACAATGTACCAATAAAAGAATTTAATAAAAAAAAATCTTTGTGGTTTAAATTTTCATGTCCCACAGTGATTAGTGATGTTGAGATCTTTCTTACATGTTTATTGGCCATTTGACTATCTTCTTTTGTGCCTTTTTTATGCCCATTTAAAAAATTGGTGACATTGTCTTTTTTCTTATTGATTTGTAGGGGTCCTTTACATGTTGTGGACATGAGTCCTTTTGTCAGATATATGAATAACAAGTATCTTACTTATTTTTGCTGCTTCAAATTCATTCTATTTTTCATTTGTGTCCTATTTAGGAACTCTGCTGTATAATTTGTGATCCTGGAGACATTCTCTGGTTTCTTCTGGAAGCTGTATTGTTTTACCTTTCATGTTCAGATATGTAGTCAAATTGTGTGTATGATATATTCTTTCATGTAGATATCAAACTTGAGAGTTTATAACATTTAACAGCTTAAAAAAGATGTATACCTGGTTAATTTTGGTTGTGAACACATGGGTGTCTGCTGTTGTTCTCAGTATGATTGAAATATCCTATAGTTAAACATAAAATAAAAGATGTTTAAAAACTGATATTCCCCTGGGACTCCTCTTAGGTGTCTTCTTTTCATGCTGCATGATCTTCCTGGTTGACTTTACCTACTCCCATATGTGTTCAAATCTCATAGAGACCAATTGGTTCATGTCCAGGGTGGTGGTAGCCACAGAGATGAATATAACATGGAGCCTCCTTCCAGGACTTATGGTCTTGTGTATATAGGAAGGCAAAAACGCAGCATAGTTTCTTGGAATAGCTATTCCAAAATACAGCTAAGAGCTTATGCTGTCTTAAAGATGAGTATTCTATCTTTCCTGTCCCTCTTCTCACTCCCTTTTCAAATAAGTGTTGCATATGATAACAATGGACCCATTTTCAAAGTACAGTTCCTTGAGTTTTGACAGATGCATATCCCTGTGTAGCCACAACCATAATCTAAATATAAGACATCTTCTAAATACTCTCCCATGCCCCTTTGCAACCAATCACCTGATAGCCCCCAGCCCCAGGCTTGTGCAGAGTTGCTTTCTATCACTATAGGTTAGCTTAGAAACTCATATAAATTGGATCACGAATGCTGTTGTGTCTGGCTTCTTTCATTCATCATCATCTTTCTGAGGCCTGTTAGGTGTATGTATCATGAATATTTTTCCCAGGCCTGTGGTTTGGCTTTTAATTTCTTTGATGATACATTTGGAAGCTTTCTGTCTCTCTTGAGTCAGTCTGCTGGTGTTCCCCAATCATCAGCATTTGCACCTCCATTCTGAGGCCAAAGACTTGGCCCAGGCTCTGAGACCAGACAAACTCTATGTCTTTGTCTTACAGACAGGACAAGGGATGATCTCTTGTTAATCCCCTTGCCTTTTATAGAACATGGAACTTTCATTATAGGAATTAGCTCATTGGAATTAAAGCAAACTGGAGCTTTAAAAAATACATGTGTCTGGGCCATACTCCCAAAGATTTTAATTCAGGAGGCCACAAATGGGACTGGAGGATTTGGATTTTTAACAGCTGCCCAGTGATCCTGATGTGCTGAGGGCCACAGCCCACACAACAAAGTTCCCAAGCCCCACTGCACAGCACAGAGAGACTACCACAGCTACTTTTAATCTACACCTTTGACTCCTTCTCTATCATTTCTCTTCCTCCTCCATGTCTCCTCTTCTGACAATATGTGGGATCCTTACCAATACTCCCCTCACAATATTAGAAAATTTCCATCTCTACTAGGGGTGCCTTTCTCATATTGTTCACCCAGTAACCCACTCTTGTTCATCCTTCAATACCCTGCTTAACATCATCTCCCTATGATACTATCCATAGCCTTTCTTCATGCCCATAGTACTTTATTTGATTCATTGTCAATAACCCTGAGCCAGTGTACAGTAAGGAGTTGTTTATATGTCAAATATCCCCTTCAGTAACACCATGGGCTCCTCCCTACTATGGACTGTGTTTGTCTGTCATTGTATATATTCAGAAGCCTGGTTCCTGACACAAGCAGTGCTTGATAAATGATTATTGAATGAATGAATGAATATTTGGAGAGAAGACAAAATGTATACTGGCCAATGCTCTACTTCTTGGAAAATGTTATGGTTTAGATCTAAAAAATCTTAAAGTACTCCAAAAACTCAAGTGTTCAGAGCTGATGGGCTTTAAGAAACTGAATGGATCTTGAAGGCTCTTACTTGACACTGCTAAGTTCACAGCTGAATGTGCTGTTAAGAGGTGAGGCCTTGTTGGAGGAAGTGGATCAGTAAGTGTGTGCTTGGAAGGGTGTAACTTTTCTCTGTCTCACTACTTGCTCTCTGCTTTTGGCTGCTATGAGATGAGCAGCTTTCCTCCACCATGAAAAGCTGACTAATACAGAAGGAACAAAGACCTGGGGGAAACCAGGGCTGGACACTGTGCCTGGATTCTCTGAATAATGTGCTGGAGGACCCCTCCTGCCTGGATTGATTTATATTGTAATTTTCATGCCTCTTGGCAGAAAGCAGAGCCAAGGGCAGGTTGGCATCACATGGGCATAGTCTACAAACCTGGTTCATGATAAATGCTTTTCTGATTTTCACTTGGGATCACAAGGTTGAATGAAAAGATTTTTGTCTGTAAGTCACGAGAGGGTGTGTGTCTGTGTGTGGCAAGTCTACCCATTTGTCTCTCAGGTTAGATAAGTGAAAGGGCTTTAAAAAGTTGAGGAGCCTCCACAGATGTCGGATACTATGACATGTTGGCACCTAAGCTTATGAGACTGTGACTTGATTTTTCGGGGCAACCGTGAACTTCCCAAATTGCATAAGAAGTCTAGCTGGGTTCTGGGGTACAGCACAGGTGCTAGGCATGGGGTCTGCATTCTCAAGCCTTTCCTATGGAGCGGATGGAAGTAAGGTGTCTCATTTGCCTTATGGGCATGGTAGGAGCAATGAGTGTCCCAGGCGCTTCAGGGTAGGGGAGTTTGAGAGACCAGGCTGAAAAGCTGTAATCATGGAGGGGTTATTTGGGATGCTTTGAGGTAGGAGAGAAAACGAGAAAGGGAGAAAGAGTCAGAGGACTCTTTATGATCAACAGGACAGTGGGGCAGCCAGCCAGAGAAAGTCAGTGTCTGCCCCACACAGAAAGGGTGTTCAGGAAGTAGTAGCTGGTGAGTAGACAAGGCAGAGGGAGGGAGAGCCTTCAATGGGACCTTATTAAAGGCTGAGAAGGCAGCAGCATCCCCAGTTGTGAACTGTTTATTTTTCACTGTGGTCTATGGCTCAAAACTGTTGTCTTTTCTTGGCCCATCAGCTTACAAAGTCAGGCCCTTAGTCCTAATCAGGAAGGAGTGAGATTGTGCACACAAACCATGCCTTTTGAAGGGAAACAACATGAAGTGCCATCCCGAGGACCCTTCTTGACAAGTGTGGGGCTGTTTCAGACGTGCTCACATCTAGGTCAGTGGTTCAGTCAGGCTTGTTTGGTAGGCTGAACCCTGGGCAGGCACATACCCAGAGCAGCTTGTGGGTGTCCACATCGGGAGTCTCTTCTAGAGCTCGAGTCCTGTATGTCTTGCTTCCCTCAGCATGGGCTCCAGATTGGACAGAATCGAATTGGAGGCTTGGCTTTGCCACTTGCTATCTGTGGGCCCAAAGAAAAGTTACTTGGCCGAGAGCTTCTTTTCTGAGTTTCAGAGCCATGAGGTTGGTTTTCCTGAAGCAGACTGGAGTCCCTTCCTGGATTGGCTTCCTTGGTACCCTCTCAGGTGACCCATTCTGTCTGCTTGTGTCCTCCTGGATCCTCAGCTGTCACCTTTACTTCTTCCTATCCCCTGCTCATTCCTAACTATCTCAGACTGCCTCCTCCCCCAACTCTCTCTGACTTCAAATCTCCCGCCAATGTCCCTAGGCTCAATTGATTCATATTTATTCTATCTGCTTATAAACTTGGGCTTGAACTTGTGCAGCAAATGAAAGTTTGAGACATTTTTAGCCACTGGTGAAGTTTAAATGTGGGCTCAGGGACCAGGTTTGGCAGAGGGCCAGATCCTGGGGTGCACTTGGGACCCTTGTTCTTGGGACTAGGTCTGCCTGAGAACCATTTCTCTGCCACCCTCTGTTTCTACTTTTGCAGTGTGCCCAGGACTGTAAATGTCTTTCAGGAGACTGCATATGCTGTAGGAGGCTGGAATCTCCTGCTATCTGATGACTGCTGAATGGGTGAGCTGAATGGGTGTATATCAGGGAGCCTCAGTTCTGCTGCAATTAACTTGTTGTGTGACCTTGGTTATCTCTTGGCTTCAGTTTCCTCCTCTGCAAACTAGGGCCCTTGCCTGCCTGCATTAACCAATCCTGCTGTTCACATGAGGTTAGCACTAGGCACAAACACCTGCACACATGCGAGGCTCTCAGTGAATGCCACTTGAATCTGAATCAGACTCCGGGCTCCCCACCAGTGCTAACCTTCCGAGGGACACTGTTAACACAGAGCACTATGGGTAGGGGACCCTCAAGGACACCAATGACAAGCTTCATGATTTCAAGGTTGCCCTATAGCAGGCCAGGGAGGATCTGGCTAGGATATTTCAGGAGTGCCAGGACTGATAAACATCAAACTGGTGTTCCTCCCCACCCTTTGCACAATCCTCACTGGTTTGCCATGAGAAGGCAGGTGGGCAGGTGGGGGTGGTTACAGGAATTTGGGCTGGACATGCAGATGCTCACTGATCCCAAATGCTCTTTGTAGAGAATGTTAACCATCCAGTTGCAGCAGTGCTCTGGGAGGAGGTGCCTGGGAAGAGAGTTGGGGCATGTGGGGGCCTGGGCAGTGACAGCGGAGGCAGCAGAGCCCCAGCAGCCATGGCAGGTGCAGGTCCAAGGATCTTGCCAGTCTCTAGTTCCTGGGACAACTGCACTGTCTAAGGAACTTGGTGGTGGCCGTGGCAGTGGCAGCTGTGGTCCTGTGTCTTTCCAAACTCCTCCCAGAGCCAGCAGTCGCACCATAGTTCCTGAATGGGATGCTATAAGGGGTCTCTGGGCCCCTTCCCCATTGGCTCACTCCAGCTCTGTGGGCTCTTCCACTTCTCTGCAGGATGTTTTCCCCTCTCCTTCTGACCTGGGCCCCAGCCTCATCTTCCCAGATGGCTGGCCCCGCAACTCAAAAGCTATGGGGAAGACTGATCTGGTTGAAAAACCACTCATCCACAGGGCCAGGTCAGAAGGCAGCACCCAGCATCTGAGCCAAGCCCCGTAGGTGCCTTCACTCCAGCTAGCCCTCTCCCACACTCCTAGCCAGGGGTTCCAGTGGTCACCACGTCCTGCTGATGCTTCCATTTCCCATGCACAATACTTGTTCCTTCTTGGCTCCAAGTAAGGAAATTTTTGTTCTGTATCTTTAATAAAATGCACATGTTCCAAATATCCTGGAAGAATTTTCATTCTGGATTCCACTGCCATTATGTTTATCTCCAAGTCTAATGTGTTACCCATAGTTCCTTTCACTGGGAGAATGTGGCCTGGGCCAACAGAGAATCCTTGGGAAGGAAGCACTGAGTTCTCAGGCTGGGGGGTGGGAGTGGTTTTCGCCTACCTGCCACTGTGATCATTGATGACATTTTGAACTCAAAAATTTTACTGCATTTGAAAAAAAAGTTGTAGGTTAGATTTCCTTATTTTTCAAGTAATATTCCTGTAATTGAATGAGTTACTGGTAGTTAAATATTTTCAAAAGCACATAAAAATTCAAGTATTTTACAGCAAAAAATTGTACGTGCTGAGGTTACATGTCAACATTTTTGATATGATATGGGGTGGAGCCTTCAAACCCTAAGATATATGAGAGCCTGGAGAAAACTTTCTGGTAATTGGCCTGGTAATTGGCTGCCCTCCACTTCTGCCCCTGACATGAACACAGAATTCAGGCAGATCCAGGTGGCCCACTATGTGATGGGGCCTTGCCCTGGGAAATGTGTATTTAGGTGGTTTTGCCATTGTGTGAGCAGCATAGAAGTGTACTTACATAAACCTAGATGGGGTAGCCTGCTATACACCAGGGCATATGGCATACACCCAGAATATGGCACAGCCTGTGGTTTCTATGGCAATGATGAACACGAGATTAAGCCAAACACAAGAGAACATGATGTGGGAGCCGGGTGTGTGGTGCACATCTGTAATCCCAGCACCAAGGAGGCTAAGGCAGGAGGATTGCCAGGAGTTTGAGACCAGCCTGGGCTACATAGTGAGTTCAAAGCCAGCCTGAACTACATAGCAAGATGCTGTCTCAAGAAACAAAACCAAACCAAAAGAAAAGAGAGAGAATATGATACAGTGAGAAGCACTGGAAGTATAAGATGTATGTGGCACACTGTTTACAGTAAACTTTTTTTTTAATAATTGGGAGTACATTCCAAAATAATATAAAAGTGTAATATGGAAGATACATAAACAGGTGGCAAAGTTGTTTGCTCTTAGGTGTTCTGCATCGTACATAATTGTGCACTATTTTGTGTAAGGGACAGCACAGTAGATTTGTTTATATCAGCATCACACACGAATAATGCATTGAGCTAAAGCATTATGATGTGGCAACATCCCCAGGTGATAGGAGTTTTTCTGCTCCATTGTGATCTTAGGGGTCACCACAATATATGTGGGCTGTGGTTGGCTGAAATGTCCTTATGTGGCGTGGACAGAACACAGGGTTGGTGCAAGGCTCGGGAGGCCCTGGCAAACTAGGGGCAGGCAGGTGGAAGAAGCAGTAGGCGCAAGTGCAAAGCGTAAGTCCTTCCTTATAAAGTCTTGTCTTCACTAGCATAAAGGACCGACAAAGATGTCAGATAAATATGAGAGGACGCTCCTTGTGGTGATCACAGAAACTCCTAGATGAGTAAACAAATGGCTGAGCGATAGCCAAATGCTCACGGGTCTAGAAAAACATAACAATGACTGTGGCTTCAGCAGGGACTGCTCCAGCTCTGGCGTGAAGATCTTCCTTGGAATAGTCTAATACACAGAGAGCGGAGTGTGGGGGCAGTCACTGCCGTCGGATCTCAGCGGGGCTGTCCCATCACCCTTCAAAAGCAAAACCACGGGGCAAATGCTTCCTGCTCTCCACATTTTTGCTAACATGTATCTCTTATCTTTTTTTTTTTTGATACTGGGGATTGAACTCGGGACCTTGCACATGTGAGGCAGGCGCCGGTGTTCCTGAGCTAAATTCCCGGCCTCTCTTATGTTTTTGATAGCAACCATCTTAACTGGGGTGAGGTGCTAACTTACTGTGGTTTTTATTTGCATTTCTCTGAAGGTTCTCTGGTGCTGAGCTCCAGGCACACTGTTGGTGGCAATGTAAACAGGTACAGGACAGCCATCATGGAAAACATTGTGGGAATTCCTTAAAAAGTAAAACCCAAAACACTATGTGACCAAGCAGTCTTATTTCTGGGTACATATTCAAAGGAAATAAAATCAGTTCGTTGCAGCCTTATCCACAATGGCTAAGATATGAATTCAACCTGCCTGTCCATTGCAAGGAAGTGGGGAAAGATAATGGGATACATATATTGGAATATTAATCATCTGCACCAAAGAAGGAAACCCTGATCTTTGTGACAACATGGATGGACCTAAAGGGCATTACATTAAGTAAAATGAACTAGATTCAGAATGAAAAAACCCTGTATGATTTCACTTATATGTGGAACTGAAAAAAGTTCAGTACATAAATACCAAGAGAAAGGTGATTGACAGGGGCTAGGGGGTGGGAGAAATGGGGAGATGTTGATCTAAGGGCACACACTTTCGGGTTTGTAAATAAACATTTTTTTAAAATTGTATTTTTTTCTATACTAGGGATTGAACCTAGGGCCTTCACACTGAGCTACATCTCCAGCCCCCAGCCCCCAACCCCTTTTCATTGGGAGACTGAGTCTCACTAATTCATTAGTTGTCCAGGTTGGACTTGAGTTTGTATTCCTCCTGTCTTACCTTCCTGGAGTGTTAAGATTACAGGCATGTGCCATCACTTATGAGAAACAAATTCTATAAATAAGGAGAAGGAAGAAGAAAATAAAGGCCACTGGGGTCACACACCCATTCTAGGCAGTGCATGCACCTTGGGGAGATGGGGCCTTTCATGTAATGATGAAAAGAATCTTTTAACTTGTTTCAAATTTATGAGGGCTTTGCTACTTTTCCTTTAAATAGATTATTAAGGAAAAGCTTTTTGATATTTTTATATGCTTTACAATATGTTCTGGGTTGTGTTTTCCTGTCACAATCACTCTATAATTTATCATAGGAAGCTGGATGGAAAACACAGTTTGGTTGAGAAAAATGTGCTTAATGAGGCCAGCCTGGGCTACATAGTGAGTTCAAGGCCAGCCTGAACTACATAGTGAGACCCTGTCTCAAAAAACCAAACCAAACCAAACCAAAAACAAACAAAGAAATGTGTAACAATGGAGTAATTGCTAAAATAGATGCTCTCTTGTTATTTGCCTGGCACTGTGGTAAGAGTTCCTCAAGAACTAACTGTGAGGTCAGCAGCGCTACTACCTGCACTTCACAATGAGGGAACAGAAGAACAAAGATCAATGAACCTATGGAGGGTCATAGAAATAGATAGTCAGGGTGGAGCCAGGATTCCAACACCAACAGTCCAATCCCCAAAACTTCCCTACATTGTCCCACATAGTAGAGGATAAAATAGCACAGTGACAAGCTCCCAGGCTTTGAACTCACGCTGCCCAGGTGTGATGCTGGCCCAGCGCTCCCAAGCCATGAGACCATGAGCAGGCTGCTTGGCCACCCCCAGGCTCCTCCCCCCAAGTAAATGAGGTTGTGCAGATCAAGTGACCCCATCGGTTAACTCCTGGCATGTTGCAGGAGCTCAAAAGGGGTTGTTACTGTTTACGGTCAATGTTTAGTAACCTGCCTCTTCTTTAAGTGAAGAAATTATCATAAATTATTAATTCCTTATGTCTGTATTCCATTCTACTCTCTCCCACCATGGGCAAGGTGAGACATGAGCTGGCACTTTTCTACAGGTCTCAATCCCCGCCCAGGGATGTGGGAGTCTGGTCCTCATCCCACCACCAACGAATCTGCAACTCTGCTCTCCTTCTTGATCCAGCATCCAAAAGCGCCCTCCACCCAGACAGGCCCATTCCTCTGCTGGGACCTCACTGTTTCTCTTGGAATTGAATCCAAGTCTTATTTTCCTTTGGGGGCACACCTGCCCAGCTGCTCCCGGTGCCTCAGGGACAAGAGCCAGTTATCACCTTGGTGAAAGGGTATATGAATAGTCATGGCTCCCACCATGTTGAATGAAGACCCTTAATGTGTCTGGAACAATATTGTTTCTGGACTTTACCATGGGAATTTGCAGAGACGTGGTGAGGGTTTTTGGACAGTTTCCAGGCCAAAGACCTCCCATTCGTCTTGTAAGAAGGAAGGAGACTGCCTGAGCCTCAGCTTCCAGTCGAAGGGCCATCAAAGGTGAGGTCCTGGCTTCTCTGGGGGCCTGAGAAGGACTTTGAGACCTTCGTTGGTGCCCCCAACATACACCATACTCCAGAAATCAGGACGACCCCCTATCATTACCTTCCCACCCCTGCACGCAGGGCCTTGTGGGGACTGGAGGAGGAGCCCACATCTATCCCTCTCTCTCAGGCTTCGGATGCAGAGACTGCCTGGGGCTTTCTTCGGGGCTCTGTGTACTCTTTGGGTGAAAGGGAGGACACCCATGCTCCAGTTCTAGTTGTACCACCAACCTTTTCTGTGACTTCTACAGAGTCTCTCTCTCCATACCTATTTCTTCCATGTAAAATGAAGGTACTGGGCTGATGATCTTTACACGTCTGGTTTTGATGTTCACACAGGGAGAAGAGTATGCTGAGGGCATGGGAAGCCAGCTAGGAGCTTCTGTGTAGTCCAGGAGCCTGCTGTCCCCATTTGTGTTATATTAGTGCCTCTATTCTGCTGACTACAGGCCCCAAAGTTCCCACTGCAGGGCAAGAAAAGGACCTCATGTCTATACTAGGACTGCAGCTCTCCCTCCCTCCTGGGTGAGGGCCAGTGAGTGAAATTCTTCCTCCCTCCCTTTCTCTGTCCCCATCACTGACACACCCCTGAGATAGCCACCTCCAGACCCTGGGAGCTGCAGGGTGAGGTGAGGAACAGATTTGTGGGGGCTGCCTCTGCTGGTCAGCCAGCAGCTCCTCTCGAGCCCTGTGATCCAGGCTGATAATGGCTGGATTTTAGTACCTTTGAGTGTGTGTGGGGGCACACTAGGGGCTTCAGCTGACTGCCCATTGCCTTTTAAGGAGAGCACTCTCTGGTACAGGAAGGGAGAGAGGGGAGGGGAGGAAGGAGAACATCCCTCTCTGAAGACCCCATCTTCTTGGTAATACACGTGGGTTCTGGAGAAGGAAGCCCTGGGTTCCAAGCTTTGAAAAACTCTAAGGTCCAGACCACACCATATCCCTGTTAAGTCCCAGCATGTGGGGGGACCGAGGTACCTGTGGTTTTGAAGCTGCCCAGGTGAATGCAATGTGCAGCAATTTTGAAACCATTACTCTGTGCTGACCTAGCAGTTGAGGAGTTGGTTCCCTTTGGGATAGTGATTCTTCCTAGTAACCTTATTCACCTTCTGCTGCTGACCTGAAGTTAAATATCTTCCTTGGGACAAGTAAAACCTTGCATGCTTATTTTAAGTATTTTTTTTCTTTTTCCAAGGGAGTGGGAAATAGCTGTCACCCTCTACCAAAGGCTTTGTTACTAGTGTTTGCTGGTATCCCTCCTCTCCACCTTTCCTTTCCTGGGAGTGACAACAGCCCACCAAGGGCTGTCGAACTGACAGGAGATGGATGGGCGTGTTGGACTGGATGCTGGCAGCTGGTCATAGTCAAGAGCCAAGTAGTTTTTCCAGACGTTGCTGTCTAGGGCTTCTCTTTTTTATTTTATCCCAGCTTAATACATGCTCATATTTAGCATGAGGATGAACACAAACCTGGGTGAGTGCTGAGCAGATTCTTCTCCAGGACTTTGCTGGTACCTGCTGTGACCCATGAGCCTCAGCTCTGCTACTTCCCACTTCCTCCCTCGAGGAGAGTGGCCTCTTTATGGCTGGATCCCTTTGCCTCCTCACTGTGTCCACTCTTCCCTCTAGGCATGTGCACAAGCAGCTCCCCTGGTCCTTCACCAGTACTAGTTCCCTGCATCTTCCATCTGTAAATAGAAGATAGTAATAAGAATACCTTCCTTAGGATGCTGGTATTTAGATGTAATGAGACCATCCACTGCCCACTGAAAGTACTCAGTAAGAGTGCAGAGTACTCTGCCTACTCGCATGCCACACATTCTTCAAGGGCAGCCGGGGCTAGGCTCTTGCTTCTGTGATGCCTGCTTCAGGTGCTTCTCTTTCTAAAAACTCATAGTACTTGTAAGTCTCAATACTGTAACCATTGCTATTGAGACCAGAAATAATTTTAATACTTGCTGTCAAATGTTGTGCCAGGTGCTTTAAGCATCAGACAAGCAGAGTTCAAAAAGCTCAGTCATTACTTCAGTAAAAAACTAGTAAATGCTACAGCTGGCATTCAACTCCAGGGCCACTCAAGGTGGGGTCCATGTTCTTGTTTTCCCCAAGATATCTGTGTGCTGGTCTTCACTTTAACTGAGTGAGGCAGTGTCTGCCTAGCAATTTGATAGGCACTGTGATAGTGAAAAGGGGCACTTGACCCATGATGTTTGGTCCCTAAATCAAGGAGATTTTAGTTTTTTAGCTGACAGTAGAGATGGAGGCAAATGGGGTTAATTATGCTTGTTTTTCATGATTGGGGTTGGAAGTGAGGGGTCCTGGGAAGCACTGGAGCATAAAGGGAGGAGGGCTCATGAGGTCTAGACTCTCTAGTCTTCAGGGAAGGCTCAGTGAAGGTGCTAGGGGAAGGCATCCCACTCCGATCGCTCCTTGGAGTGAAAAAAGTGTTCATCCATTTGGAGCTTACTGCTTATTAGAGTCACCTGTAGAGCTGATATTATTACCTTTGTTTTACAGGCCAGGAAACTGAGGCCCAAGGACTTAAATAGCCAAGTTGTGGGGAAGGACAGGCTTTAAAATGCTCAACTCAAGTATCTTTTTACCAGGCCACACTTCCTCTTATCTAGGACCTTGGCTCCTTCTCGCTGGACTCTGCATTGACTTCCCTGCTGATCACTGCCTCTTCTCCCTGCTTTGTTCTCTCTGCCTCCTTTGACCTTACCCGACTCAGAATTCTCACCTTCAGGCAACTTCCTCACACTAACCCATTCTATTCCTGAGCTCCATTGCCCTTTCTTTCTTTCTTTCTTTTCTTTTTTTTTGAGAAAAATTAAACATCTAATTCAAAACATGAAGCATCTCTAGAAATCAGTGACAGAGACTTCAAAAGACCTGAATATGTATGTATGCTTCTTTCAAATGTGCAGATTTATAAAAGTTTTCATCAAACGCTTAAGATATAACATTTGATATTCTTTCACATAAAATGTTCAAATCTTAAAATTAGTATGACTTTCTTTTTTTTAATTCTTAAATTCTTTTATTGGTACATTTTAGGTATACAATTTGTTTACATTTATCATTGGGTGTTTGACCGGTACCTGATGTATCTTGATTCTTATTTTTTTCCCCATTACCTGTGCACCCTTCACCCCCACCACCCTTCCCTATTTACATAGACATCATTTCCATTTTTTTCTTTTCTCATAATTTTTCCTTTCCCTTCTTCCCGTTCCCCTTCCCCTCCCTTCACCCCTACCTCTTTGGACCTTTTTTCCTATTTCAAATTATCAATTATTCATTTTAATCATTTTAACCCTTATTTACACTTTCAGTTTCTCACACTAGAGAAACTATTAGGTATTTACACATGTGTGTCCTATTTATTTCACTTAAGAGTATGGCCTCAATATGCATCCATTTAGCTATAAATGACTCTAGTTTCTCGTTCTTTATTACTGAGTAGTACTCCATTTTATAAAAAAACCCACATCCTCTTTATCCAGTTTCCAGTTGATGGGTATTTGGGCTTCTTCCAAGCTTTAGCTATTACAAACTGTGGTGCTATAAACATGGGTGGACACATATCACAGTGGTATGATTCTTTTAATTCTTTTGGGAAGATACCCAGCAGGGGAATAGCTAGGTCAATTGGGACCTCTAGTCCTAGTTCTTTGAGGTATCTCCATACTTATTTCCACAATGGTCGCACCAGTCTACACTCCCACCAGCAATGGAGAAGGGTTTCTTTCTCCCCACACCCCCCTCGCCAGCATTTGTTATTGGCTGATTTCTTGATAGCAGCCATTCTTTCTGGGGTGAGGTGGAATCTCAATGTTGTTTGCATCTGCATCTCTAGAATGACCAGTGATGTTGAACATTTTTTCATATATTTATTTGTTGCTTTTACTGCTTTGTCTGAGAAATGTCTGTTCATTTCAGATGGCCATTTTTGAATTGGGTCTTTGAATTCGGGGGGTCTGATTTTTTTCAATTCTTTATATATTCTATTTCTTTCCTCTGGCTCCACTTGTTTTCTTCTTATCACATACCCTGGCTTCAATCTCTTACCAAGCATCCTCAAAGATATGAGGGTTAGGAGTAGGGATGGATTGCCCAAAGGTGCCCAGAGCTAGCATGACCAATTCTTCTGACTTGCCCAGGACTGTCACAGTTTCAGCATTGAGAATTCCAGGCAAGGTCGGATAGTTATTACCCTACCAGGATCTGTGAGCAGCTACATTAACAGTTGCTGAATGTATTATGTATATCCTATTAGTTTTACATTTCATGGCATTGACTTTCTGAGAAATAGACACTACAATTCATTTAGTAGCTAAGGCTGTTGAGTAGGTGCATGCTTGAGATTGCATCGCCTTAAAGGAACAGGGATGGGAGCTGAAACCAGCTCCTCTGTCTGCACATCCCACACTCATCTCTCTTCTAGGCCACAGTATCTCCTGGAGATGACCCACTGAGCAGAGGACAGAGGAGGGTGATAAGGAAGTGTGGAAATTGGAGCTGCCCTCAGAGCCTCTCCCAGCTGTAGGCTGCTTCTCCTCCCTGCTGCTGTGCTGCCTCTCTTCTTTCTACCACTAACTCTTTCTCACCTCAATTGGCATTTCTGCCCCAACTTTTGGGGGCACCTATGATTTCTGCCTCAGCTTTTGCAAAAAATATTTATTTATTGCATAAATGCAAGGGGAAAAGGCCATTTTAAATTCCGGGAAAAAAAAATCTCTGACAATCCATAATAGACCCATGTACTTTTTATGTTACTTTTTGGACCCTGTCTTATCTGCACTGTTAATTTTTATAAGTTCACAACACACACCCCATTGTGTATTCTGATTCCTTCATTTAACATTATATCTGTTTTCCAGTTTTATTGTGTCCAAGTGGGCAAACCTTCACTTAGCCATTTATTCTGAGGCTGGAAGTTCAGGGTTGTTTCTCCTTTCAAATTTAACAAGATTATTATTACAGGGCCGAGGATTTAGCTCAGTGGTTCTGCTGCCTGCCTCGCAAGCGCAAGGACCTGAGTTCGATCCCCGGTATAAAAAAAAAAAAAAAGGATTATTATTATATTCTGGTCAAAAGACAAAGAGGACAAACACACATTTCTGTTGGCTGACACTGATACACATGAAATGAGCTCTGCCTGAGGCTGACTGTCTGGTATGGTGGCTCCCAGATTGTGGGAATATGCTATTGCTGGTCCATGGGTGCTCTGTTATTGGTTCCTACTAAGTACAGAACTGAAGAGCAACCACTTAGGAACTTGCTTTTATTTAAAAAAATTTTTTGGTACAGGGGATTGAACTCAGGACCTTGCGCTTGCCAGGCAGGCAGCAAAACCATGGAGCTAAATCCCCAGCACCTTGTTATTTTAAACAATAGAACCATTTTATGATTGCTGAATATAAAAATAAAAGAAAAATTAGAACATGTTTTGTATGTCTTTGGTCCTTAAATCTTCTTTAAAGGGTAATTCATTTTATTTTACAAAAATATTGTCTGTAATAGATTAGAAATGCCAAGACAGGAAGTAGACACCCCCTAGCTTTGCACCAGATCTCCAAGCCATGCCCCAAACAAACAATTAAATGGTGGAGTTTCTTAGGAAGACATCAACTAATAATTTGGGGGAGAAACTGTACAGGAGATTACCGTAACTAGATCCTGAGAGATTATTGCACTCTGATCTCTCAGTGGCAAGAGATAAGTGACAAATGATCAAGTCAGGGAAGTTTTCTGAGATGTGATTTCTGCAACACATAGGTGTGAAGGTTTAAACAGGTGTCACTGGCTGGCAACTAAACACTAATACTCCCCTCCCAGGGTTCTGAAGGGGCCCAGCCCAGCTGATGTGAATATATAGGGACTGAACCAGGTCTCTCCCAGGAGTTATAGCTCCTTCCCTCCTTGATCTCTGCCTTCTTCCAGCTGTGCTCTTGCTCTGTCTGCGCCTCTGGTTGCTCCAGCAACCATGAGCCGCCAATTTAGTTCTCAATCTGCATTCAGCTCAAGGAGCAGGCGGGCCTATAGCAACAGGTCTTTCTCAGGCTCTGGTGGTAGGAGTCGGGCGGCGGGGTCTGTGAGTCAGGCCCAGGGGAGGTGTGATTCTGGTGAATATGGGGGCCACGGAAGAGGGTTTGGCTCTAGGAGCCTCTTCAACCTGGGTGGCAGTAAAAGCATCTCCATGGGCCTGGTGGGGAGAAGTGCCAGTGGTTTCCATCAGGGTAGGGGAGCAGGAGGAGGATTTGGAGGGGGCAGAAGCTTTGGGGGGGGTGGCTTTCCAGGTGGGAGATTTGGAGGTGCTGGCCTTGGAGGAGGTGGTTTAGGGGGTGCAGGATTTGGGGCTAGCAATTTTGGGCCTGGGGGCTTTGGTCCTTCATTTTCGGGGGGCATCCATGAGGTGACCATTAACCAGAGCCTCCTAGAGCCACTCCACCTGGAGGTGGACCCTGAAATTCAGAGGATCAAGAGCCAGGAGAGGGAACAGATTATGGTTCTCAACAACAAATTTGCCTCCTTTATTGATAAGGTGAGTACTTTAAGGCCAGGCAGAGTCTTTGATCACAAAACTTCTCACCCCATTGTGCTATTTCAGTTTGATGATGACAGTTACTTCCAGATATGTATGCTTTGAGACTTAGGAAGGTTTTTCAGCTATCTGGTGGGATTTTCTTTTTATATTTATCTTTTTTCAGGAAAGCAGATAAAGGGTGTGAAAATACTCAACAGATACACAGTGTATAAGCTAATTCTCATTCAACAGTATTCACTTTTCATCTACCTATGCACCTGTCCATCCATCCACTCAGCCACATGCCACATCCTTCCCTTCCTCCCTCTCTCTCTCTCTCCACACACACACACACACACACACACACACACACACACACACACACACCTATCCATCCATATATTCCCATCAACACATGTCCATCCATCCATCCATCCATCCATCCATATATCCATCATCCATTCCTCCCTCCATCTGTCCACCCATCCACACATATCCATCCATGCACTTGTCCACACAATCCATTCATCATCCACCTACCCACACTATGCATTTATCCATCTACCCACCCATCTACACATCCATCCATCTTTCTACCCACACAATTGCACACATCCATCTGTATGCACACACACACACACACACACACACACACAACCTACCTCTACCAGTACATCCATCCACCCACCCATCCATTGACCTACACAATTATAAATTTACCTACTCATCTATCTACCTATTCAAGCTCACACATATTTACTAAGCATTTATTATGTGCCATCTAGTATGTGCCAGGTACTATAAGGATGACAGGAAACAAGGAGTCAGTCCCACATCTAAAAGCAAGAGAATGAATGCAAAAGTGTATGAGAAGTGCATTAATAAGGGTAGAACTCTCTGGACCATAGACATTCAAAGGAAGGCACTATAAGCTCTTCCTGCTGGATTCTAGGAGAGCTTCTCTGAGGTCCCGGGTCTGACCTGAGTCTTGAAGGTAGGAGAGAAGTCAAACAGCTTTGCAGGGAAGAGGGCACTTCCTGGAAGAAGGACCAGGAGACATGAAAGTGTAACATCTTTTGGGAATTTCAGATGGTTAATATTCCTGGGGAAAATGGCACAATAGAAGGAAGATGGAAGAAGTAGAGATGAAGCTCTGGAGGCAGGCAGAAAGGCCTAGGTGACTAGGGTATTGCTGGTAGCTAAAGTCAGTGACATTCAATGCAGCATTCTAGCTCTTCCAGGGCCAAGAAAGGGGAAAATGGAGCTGTGGAAGCTCTTCTCTGTAGTCCCTGGCTAAACCTTAGGTTTGGTTCAGGCCCAAATGTCCAGGTAGAGGCTGGCAGAACAGCCATGGTAAAGACCTTCCTCTATGCCTGCCTTTCACTCAGAGTTGGAGGCACAGTGGCCACTGCCTGGTATCAGGGCAAATACTGGGGACAGGACAGAGTATGTGAGCAAGAGGAGGAGGGGTATAGAGGAGAGTGTTGAGGCTCAGAGGGAGCCAAAAAGGAGTTCAGCAAAGCATAGTGTTTCTGGCTACTGCTGGTCACCCTGGATTGGAAATTCGGCTCAATATCACACTTAAGGCACAGGCACAAACTGAGAGGGTTTGACCGGAACAAGAAAGACAGTGAAGGTGAAGGTAAAGGTAAAGGTGAAGGAGATACTACCAAGAGGTCAAGATTGGGGCATGGGGGAGCAGCGAGAAAGGTGGTTGAGGCCAGTGAGATGACCACAGGCTCTGGTACTGATCTGAGACTCTTATTGGATTATGGTTGCTGCCGTTCACAGAGCATCTGTCCAGGTTTATGGCATGGGGCAGAGGCCAAGGTACAAGAGTCTTTAGCTTCCTGACTTTCTCTGAGGGCAAGGTCTGTGGTGGCCAAGAGGAGAGATTCATCAGCCAAGTGGCCTCTGTCCTGGAAAGAGGAGGTTTCAGTCACAGGGATTCTGATCCTGGTGTCTGACCTGGTCTCCTGTATTTCTCCTTAGCCCTGTACAACCTTTTCTTAGCAGTACAACAGAGCCCATAGCTCCCCCATTTAAATCTTCCACTGTTTTCTTGTGTCATTTGGAATAAAAGCCAGGGCCCTATAAAAGGCCCTATGTTATCTGACCTTCACCACACAGACACTGCCACAACATTCTTCCTTTGGTTCCCACAATGCCACTGCCACTAAGCACAGGCTTCTGAATGAGTAGTGAATTGAATTTTCTGGGTGTGCTGCCACACAGTAAAAATAGACAGCGGCAGGAGCTCCTCCCAGGAATATTACAGGCTGTGTTGACAAGCTTGTGAGAGGTTGCTGATTACCCAAATTCTGGCCTTGCTAAAGCCAGCAAAAATTAGCCATGGGAAATAGTGCTCTCCATGAACATTGTCCAGCTTAGAGTCATGATCCAAAGGGAGTTACTAAGGGCTGACCTTTGGATGGATAGGCACAGGGGCTGGGGTTCTGGGTGTCCTCCTTAGCGCCACGCTATAAGGCATGCCTGCAGGGTTCTGCTCTGATGGCATAAAGCAGTGGGTGGGTTTGCTTCTTTGCACAGCTCCTGGAGGAGGGTGCTAGATTTTGGAGGGATGTGTATGTGTGAGGGAGTGTGAATGTATATGTGAACGTGGTATGTGTATGTATGAGTGTATGTATAGACACATGCCAGGGTCTGAGCAAAGAGGCAGAGCTATCATCTCTCAGCACAGGGGAGAAGAGGCTCTATTTTTCCATTTGTGAGCAACTGGCAGAGGAAGGGTAAAAGCTGGTTGTCACGATGTAAAGTACCAAGGCCATGTACTTGGTCTGAATAGCCAGCTACCTCTCAGGCCCCTTCATCTCACCTTTGTGTACAGTTTTTGGGGAAGAGGTAGTGCAAATTCAGGGGGGGTACCCACTCCCCATTTCCTGAGCTATTTAGGAAACAGCAACTTGAGTGTTTCCCAAAGACCTGCTGACCCACCCAAAAGTTCACTTGAACGTATTACACAATTGAAAAAATGAGACCATTAAAAAAAATCCTGTCTGGACTATATACACACTATATACACATTATAGGTTGCCTTCCTGAAACATACCAGCACTTAGGCTATAGGGTGCACCTAGGGAAGTTGCTTGGAAATCAGTTTTAATATTCCAAGCCCAATTGTGGCTTCTCTCTCCTTATTTCCTCCCTGTATTCATTCAGTTAATGCATATCAACCATAAAGAGAAAGGAACCTTGACTTTTTATTGTTTCCCAGGTCCAGAAACACCATTTCCTTAAGTTGGCGTGGGTAAATTGAGTGCAGAGGTGACAATTCTATGATGTAAATATTTGAGGCAGAAAGAAACATAGCACTCATTGGAGGCGATGTGTCCTCAAAACCAGTGTGGGCTCAGTGTTAACTTTAGGCTAGTTGACCTGTAGCCATTGGTCACCATCGGAAACCATATTGCTTTCTGTTGTCCTGGTCCCAGGGAAGGAAAAGCTCTCTGATCCCTAGAGGGCTCATCCTGATTCTTTGGGGTCTGGGTCTACAACAGGGCTGCTGATCCCCTTTCTTGTGGGTGAGTTGCTCTGACCCACCGTCTGGGGATGGGCTGCGGTCCTTGCTCTTAGGTGCGGTTCCTGGAGCAGCAGAACAAGGTGCTACAAACAAAATGGGAGCTGCTGCAGCAGGTGGACATCTCAACACGGACCAGCAACCTGGAAACTCTCTTTGAGAGCTACATCAGCGGGCTGTGGAAGAACGTGGATTTTCTTAATAATGAGCAGATGCGCAAAAGCTCAGAGATCAGGAGCATGCAGGATGTTGTGGAGGACTACAAGAACAAGTGAGGCCCCTGCTAGGGTAAAGGGATTGGGAAGCAGCACAGCAGGAAGCTGATTCATAAGGGGCAAGACATTCTGCTGCAGTGTTCATATGTAAGAGGGGGGGTTGGGGCCATTAGATGCAGGTGTGTGGGCTGTGCCCTGCACAGCGCAGAGGGCACCATTGTACAATGGCAGCCCTGGTAGGATGGGAGCTGTCAGTTGTACTGAGTGGGGAGGGGCAGGGGAGCTTTTGTGGATGTTAGGGCTAAATGGGCTCTGCCACTTATTATCTGTTAATGAGTTATGTCTTTGGTTCTCATGTTAAAGTGGGGATACTTCCTTGCTGGATTATTGTAACAGATAGGTCTATGGTTCTCAAACTTTGGCGTGCATCAACTTGCTGAAATCAGATCATTGAGCTCCACAGCCTAGAGTTTCTGCTTCAGTAGGTCTGGGATGGGGCCAGAGCATTTGCAGTTTTAACATGTCACCAAGTGGTGCTGATGCTGGTGGATTGGGGACCACACTTTGAGCATGGCTGATTTAGGTGAAATTTTGCTTAGTAAATTCTTTGTACAGTGCCCGCACACACCAAGCACTCAATAAGTGCCAGCTATTATTAGTAGTAATGGTAGAGGTTGCAAGAGTTGTCAAACTCAAGACCAGCTATTCCTGAGCAATTGTGTAAGTGGCAGAGTGGCTTTTCCCTCTCTCTCCCTCCCTGATGTGCTTGTTGTGTTGTGCCAGGGCGAGCCAAGGGTGTGTGAGTCAGAAGGGGAAAATCAAACTCACACTGGAGGTGCTGGGTGGCAGAATTGTAGGTGCAAATTTTTTTCTTAAAAATTTAGTAAAAGTGGTGGTTAGTTTATATTTTTCATGGAGAAAAAAATGATTGAGTTTGACATATTTACATAGGTAAAATATCAGAATAAAAACTGACATTTTGAGGGCTGTGAGGCTCTGGGTTTTTTTGTTTTTTTTTTAAGTTGGGTCCTCATCTGCTCTGTTAGCTTGGGAACTGAGATCTGGCTCCAGAGCTCAGCAGTGAGAGCGCCAGGCCCTGGCAGGGGGCAGTGAGTGCTGTGAGCAGGGCTCTCTGAGTCCAGGACAGCAGTAGTTTGGGAAAGCCCGAGCTTTCTGCCGTGAGCAGACACCTCAGGGAGCCAAGGTCAGCCCCGAAGCCTGTCTGTGCTCCCCGCCTTCCCTAGGTATGAGGAAGAAATCAACAAGAGGACCAGCTCTGAGAATGAGTTTGTGGTTCTGAAGAAGGTAAGGGAAAGGGAAGTCCCAAGGGAGGCTGTGGACACAAGAGACTGGGTGGAGTGAGACACCCCTGTGGGATGTTTGGTGACATGGACAGAATGGTTTCTGGGGCCATCTTGATGGGTGCTGCCAAATGGGGCTCTTGCACTGAAGGGGAAGGAAATCTGAAATGGATGTTGCTGTGATTCTGTAGGAATCATCCTGTTCACAACTCTCCAGGCTTCTGAAAGTGACATTAAAGTAGCTGACAGCTTTGAGTGTCAGTTCTGTATGTCCACGGGACTGGGGAGGCACCCAGGGTCTGTGTGTGTGTGTGTATGTGTGTGTGTGTGGCTGGCAGAGGTATGGAGGTCTGTGTCATGCCTCCTTCTGGCCAGGATAGTCAGGGTTTGCAAGGTTCTGATTTGAGTGTTGGCATTTTCAGGCCAGGAAATAAATCCAGAGAGGCTTTGACACGCTCCTAGGCCTTCCAGAAAGCTAATATGGCAGGAAATTCCTGGGTGACAATTTCAAACCATCTTTGCTTGCTTTTCAGGATGTGGATGCTGCTTATGTGAGCAAAACAGATCTGGAATCCAAAGTAGACACATTGCTTGGGGAGGTCAATTTCCTGAAGTATTTATTTCAAATGGTGAGTTCAGCTCTTACGAGGGACCCCTTTCTTTTCTCACAAGAGGTATGGATGAAAGAAAGATGTCTAGAACCTGACGCTCCCCACTACCAGCTCATGTCCCCAGGCCCCCAGCTCTGTGAGTCTGGAGTCAGCCATCCTCTCAACCCTCAATTCTCAGAGTTCCTGGGTGGGGTGGTGGAGATGGGGTCAGCGAGAATCCAAAGATAGGAGGAGATAAAGTTGTTTCTGTTTCACGGCACCCAGTCTGTTTGGAAAATGAAGTTAACACTGGGACATACAGCAGAAAACCCAACCAGAAACCTTCCAGAACATGCACTCTGGTGGGGAGCTGACGGGGTCATTAGAGAACTCTGCAGGAGATGACAATATGCATCTTAGAGGGAGTGAAGGCAGACTGCAGGGGTATGGTATGCTCCTTTGCCCTGATCCTCCTGTCACCTGTGTCTGATGGGGTCCATGCTCTATGCTGTGGTAGGAGTTCTACTTACATGATGAGTACCTCCATTCTACAGAAGAGGAAGCTGAGACAGTGTAAGATTCAATTACTTGCTAGGTCACCAAGCTAGTCAAGTGAGTGGCTCCTCAGCTGGTGTCCTTTCTGTTGCTTCAGAACTTTTGTGGTTTCAAGGAGCTAGTATGCTTGCTGTGGGGGTCAGCTCATGGCAGCCAGGTGGGAATAAGGCCAGGATGGAGGGGGCAGGACAGACATGATGGGGAGGCTCTTTCCTTCTCCCTGGAGGCTAAGCCTGGGCCCCATTCCCTTTACCTGAGGTAGTTAGGACTTTCCCATTCCTTCTTATTACACAGTTTAAAGACTCTCCCAAGACCCCTCCTGGACTAAGGTTCTGGCTTCCCCAGGGAAACTGAGGACTCTAGGAGGGGAGTGAAAGGAATCAACTGGGCCCCATGTATTGCAGGAGCTGTCCCAGATGCAGACCCATATCAGCGACACCAATGTCATCCTATCCATGGACAATAACCGCACCCTGGACCTGGACAGCATCATCGAAGCAGTGCAGGCTGAGTATGAGCTGATTGTACAGAGGAGTAAGGATGAGGCTGAGTTGTTGTACCAGACTAAGGTGAGCCAGGGACCCCAGACTTGCACCCCCAAATAAACAGATACTTCCAAGGACTGGTATCAGCTTCCTTTTATTTCTATAGTACAACATGTTACAGAAACTTTAGAAATTATGGGTAAAGATTACCCATATCTCATCAGCCGTGGTTCTACCAGTTCTTGGTAGCTAACATTTATGGAGAATTCATAGGTGCCAGGTACCACACACATGCTTACTATATTTTTTCATTTAATACTTACAACAACCCTAACAGGTAAGGATTTCATTATCCCCATTTTATAAATAATACAGTGTGAGATTCCCTATACTTTGTAGCAAGCAAGTGGTATCAGAACCTAATTAAACTTGGATGTGCTGTCTACAAACCTTTGCTCTTAACAACTAGAATGCTTTTAATTGTTTCATAATAATATCCATTAAAATATAATTTTGTATTTTTCACTTTTCTGTTTTACTTACCACTTATGAATACCTTACTGTGATGCTAAATATTCTACAACATTTTAGTACAACATATTCCATTATGAGACTACATTTGCACATATTAGATAAACATATACATGGTTAAGTCTTTGGGTGTATCTTTGGTTACTCTTTTTTTTTTTTTTACTATAAATTGACCTGGGCCCATTTGGATGATGAAGACTATAGTTGAAGGGATAAACATGACAGCTGAGTCACCAAATTCTGAACAACTGGCACTGGGTGATAGATATGCTCTGTGAATTACTTATGGCCAACTCCAATCCTAGTTGATCTTGGTCTGTCCCACTGTTCTGCAAACAGATGTTCTGAGATGGAATGGATTTTGTTATTGGACTGGGGAGGAAGATAGTGAAAACATCAGAAAGCTGATTCTCTTGAATCAACTCTCCCTTCACCATGTGTTGTGTGAGAGAGAGAGAGAGAGGGAGAGAGGGAGAGAGAGGGAGAAATGTGCACAAACAAGGAGCACGCTGAGGGCGTCTGAGGACAGGCGGTCCTGCCCCCAGGACAGGGCATATTAGCAGATTCCTAAATGGTAGGAAGGAATATGGTAGAGTGGAAAAAGTGAGAGGTCCCAGTGTGGATAAGGACCAGTGTGAAGGTTTATGTGTAAAAATAAATAAGACAAAAAGAACATCAAGAAGCAGGTTTGCCTGCCTGAGTGGTGGGGAATTAGGGAGACTTGGTATAGAGGTGTGTGTGTGTGTGTGTGTGTGCAGCTCAGGTGAGAGAGGTTTGGTATGGGTGTACGTACGTTCGTGTGTGGGACCACAGCTGTAGGTGGGCTAACTCTGGAACTTCCCAGGGGAGAACAGCCCAGACCCATCCCTTCCTGGAGGATTCACAGTGGGCAGCGGGTGCTGACCATGATGTGCCTTTGACCCTTAGTACCAGGAACTCCAGATCTCAGCAGGGAGACATGGCAACGACCTGAAAAATACCAAGATGGAGATTGCTGAGCTCAACCGCAACATCCAGAGGATGCAGGCAGAGATTGGCAACGTCAAGAAGCAGGTGGGATGGATACTCAGGGTGGCTGACCAGACATGCTGTCTGCTTCCTGCCATGCCCTGCCAGATCAGGTCCCCAAACTCAGCACCTACCTATGTGTTTCTCCAACTCCCTCTGGTGTAGATCGAACAGATGCACTCTGCCATTTCGGATGCAGAGGAGAGAGGACAGCGGGCCCTTGAGTATGCAAAACAGAAGCTGCAGGACATGGACGAGGCCCTGCAGCAGTCCAAGGAGAACCTGGCCCGGCTGCTGCGTGACTACCAGGCAATGCTGGGGGCCAAGCTGTCCCTGGATGTGGAGATCGCCACCTACCGCAAGCTGCTGGAGTGTGAGGAGAGCAGGTGGGTGTGGCAGCTGTTTCCCGGCCAAAGCTGAGGATGCAACCGTGGAGTAATGGGATTGTGTGGAGAGAAGACAGTATTCTCTATTTTTCTGGGAAGATTGGCAACCTAGGGTGGGCAGAGACATTCACTTTAGAAGTGGAAGATGTGCGAGTTGGTAGGAGAGAAGCCACTGTGACCATTACCCAGCCCTCAAGCGCCATGTGTCCATAGCCTAACCCAAGGCATGGAAGCCAGGTGGCAGCCCCCATGCGGAAAGGCTTCATGACAAGGCTGAAACTCCTGCTAGCCCCAATGGCCCCTGGCCTCTGCCCTATGCACACACATGTCCTTGAGGCTTGGGGACAGCTGTTTCTTCACACAGACGTCTCTGCTCCTGGTGTCTTCAGCCGAGGTCTTCAGGCCACATGAGTCTGGCTGATGTGTGTGTTTTGGTTTTGCAGGATGTCGGGAGAGATGCAGAGCCAAGTAAGCATCTGTAAGTAGCAGGGTCCAGGGACAGCAGTGGCTGATCTGGGCGGAGGGCAGGGCTGAGGAGGTTGCCAGGTGGCCAGCAAGGACTGGCATGTGGCATTTTAGCTTCCAATCCTGTACAGAGAACACCAAAACGTCACTGCAGAGTGGAAGAATTGGTTGAAATCGTGGTTATGATTTCAGGTCTGCTTGTCTTAATTTCGATGATACTTAATCAGCAGCAGCTAGAAGTCTTCAGGATAGATATTCAACAAACAATGAGAATGTGTTACTCAAAGGTGGGGGAGTGCTTTTTAAGTGGGGGTACTTTTTGACTTCCAGTGTATGTTTGCAAGTTGGTACCACCAAGGATCTAGGATGTAGGAGGCTGCAGGTACCAGGGCGGGTAAGGCTGGGTTCTCCCCACCTGCCGGGTCCTTCTGACCGTCTGCGCTGTCCTCTTCCTCAAAGCGGTGCAGAGCAGCCAGGTGACCCTGAGCGGCGGTGCTGGAGGAGGCTCCGGACGTCATGGAGGCGGCGGCTACAGCGGCGGCGGCTACGGCGGCGGCGGCTACGGTGGCGGCGGCGGCGGCGGCGGTGGCTCCGCGAGCGGCAGCGGAGGGAGCTACAGAGCCAGCAGCAGGAGCAGCAGCAAGTACGGCGGCGGCGGCAGGAGCGGCGGCGGCGGCGGCTCCTCGCGCACGCAGATCATCCAGACCTCCACCAGCTCCTCCCGCAGGCGGGTCGTGGAGCAGAGGCCCAGCTGAGGCGGTGTCAGGAGTCCCGTCCCCCAAGACGGCGCTGGACTCCTCTGGTCGCCGCCCCCAACCCCGCCACGCTCTCCCTGACTCTCACTTAGCTCTACCTGATGGCTCTCAGCAGTTTTGTTAATAAATGCAGCTCTAGGCGGGGAAGCAGGGTGGCTAAGCCCAATTAGCAGCTCTTTTTGGAGGGCACTGGCTCGTGATGTCACAGTCAGACACCTCACTCAGCCTACCCTACGCTGCCTCTACTCCTGTCCCTGGGGACACTTCAGGGCCCAGTTAAGCGGTGGAGGAAAAGAGCCTGTGGAGCATCCTCGAGGCAGATAATCCAGAGTCGATGTCACCTGCGCCGAGGGTCTTACTCCAAGCTCCTTTGCCCGCACCCGGGCCTCTCCATGAACAACAGTCCGACCCTCAGGGACCTGGGAATGATCCCTTTGGGCGAGTGGCTGATTTCCAAGAAGCTAGCTTGGTAAGGTAAACCTTTGTACCAGGGCCATTTCCTGCTTCTTGGTCCGTAGCCTTACACTTCCATGTTGATGGCAGGTGTAGATTTGCTGCCTACATTATACACCTGTAGGTCATACTTGTCCCTATCCTGTCCCCAGAAGCGTTATACCCAGTCCCAGGTGGGAGTATGTCAGCAGCCAGAAGATCACATCCTGTCTAAAGGAGGAAGGAGGGTGCATCCTTGTCCAAAGGGAGACTCGTTCTTAGCAGTGGGTGGAGGGTGATGGACAGATGGTCAAGTTCTGCTTCTGTCCTACCCCTCCAGGCAGCTCTATTCTTTGGAAGCCTGTCCCTTTCCAGAATCTGCTCCATTAAGGCTGTGCTGAGAATTTCCCAGCTGTTCTCCATCCAGTGCCCCTGGGCCCGAGGAGTGTGAGCATCTGGCTTGGGGTTTGGGCTTGAGTCCGTCTGGAATCTGCCCATTTTTTTTTGTAAGGCAGTTGGATGTTCTTTCCAAGACCTTGTAAGTTCCTTCTACCCTCTGTTCTCTGTGGCTCTGCGTACTTTGTGAGAATGTGACTCTTAATTTAGAGTCATATATAAAATGCTTGAGCTGTGCTGGAGTGGGACAGTATCAGCCCTGACAGAGGGAGTGTGGCTTGCTTCCCAGATCTGGAGTCCACTAGATGTGCTTGCTGAGTCCTGACACAATCACCAAGTTCATAATTCTTTCAGGGCATCTGATGGGTCCTGTATGGGCCCCTTGGGAGGGCTTATGACTTCATCATTTCCTGGTCAAAAGTTGTACCCTCTGGGCTTGGCATTTCTGTTCTCTTTAAAATAAATTTTTCTGTGATCTCAAAATGCCACCGGGCCAGATGAATTAATTCTTTAATTTCTTCACGTCTTTGAAATTATTCATATTTGGGAAGTTGTAGTTTATTATTTTCATTATTTTTATTGTACAAGCAACACACAATCTTGAAGATCCTTATAGATATAATTTTACTAGTCTTTAAAGTGGCCTGTCATTCAAAAGTCAATTGCACGTTGTTCAGTGACATTTATTAAGCTCCTATCATGTGGCAGGTTGTGGCATAGGCACTGGGAATGCATGAACATGTTTCTGAATCTTAAGGGGCTCACAACTCAAATGATGTAGTGTGAGGGAGAGGAAGGTTCAGAGGGAGGAGAAATCAGAGTGTGTGCCTCTGTGCACCACCTAGCCGGAGGACACAGCCAGATCTACCGGGACAGGAGTAGTGGGACCTACAGCAGGTGCCAGTGCTGGGGGAGGGAAGTTTGGTCTCAACAGGCTTCTGGAGGGCTGGAAAGAGGATCAGGCCTGGAGAAGAAAGTGGGGACAGGCACTGGTTGTTGTGTGACTGGTCTTCTCAAAGACTCGAAGATGAGAGACAGTGAATGTGTGTGAATGAAAAGGAGACGCTAGACAGGAGAAGCAGCTGGGAGGCAAGCGGATGAGGCCCGCGGATGAGGCCCATTAATTGAATGAGAGTGAAGGTGTTTATGCCTTGAGGGAGGTGAAGATCCCGAAATTTAAAAAGGGAATGAGTTAAGCCATCATCTTATCCCGTGAGGTGTTTTTTTGCAGATCGAACTTGGGACCTTGTGGTTTCGAGGCAGGCAGTGGAACCACTGAGCTAAATCCCCAGCCCCCTGTGAGGTGTTTTCAAGTCCCTGTAAAGGAGTCCCATAAAAGTTGTGACTTGCTTTCTCATTTCCTGAAGCAATACAGATGGAATTTGGATGTGGGATTTATTCAAATATGACTGCTGCCCATATTGATAACATGTTAAATTCTCAGACACAACTAAAGTTCTCTCCAAGAAGTTTCTCCCCATCTCACTTGTCTTAGTACCAGGCCTGTTGGAGGCAGCCTGGGCAAGGGAAAGGTGACTCGAAGGGGTACCCAAAAGGACAAAGAGAGAGGGCAGAGAGATGAAACCTAAGGGCACAAGGACTAGGCAGGAAGACTTGAATAGACAGCAGTGTTCATAAAAATGATTGACAGTGTTCAGTTGGCAGTGAAAACACACTAGTCACAGGGTATGGTGGCTGCTGGGTAAGGCCGTGGGAACCAGGAAGAGGAGAGCCAGGAAAAGGGCTTGTGCAGGCCCTTCTGTCCTCAGGCCACTCTGGGAGCTCTGAGTGCCAGGGGGAGTAGTAAGAGGAGTCTACTCAGAGGAGAGTGACCAGTACAGTAGTGATGAGGAGGCAGAAGTCTGGCCACATGAAGAATGGTTGGAGGGCCTGGAAAGAAGTCTTGGGAGAAATGTGAGAGATAACTTCAAAGATCTAAGAAATTTCCGTAGGAAAATGAGGTCAGTCTCAGCTGATGGCCCAGATAGACAAGTAGAGACTACAGCAGATTTGGCTCAATGAAGGAAGCACCTTCCTATGATCCTGCGATAGGAGAGGGCACTTGGGGAGTTATCAAGTTTCAAGCAGTGGTTGGCTAACCGTTTAGCAGAAGGTTGAGAGAAAAAGGGAAGGATGGGTGGGGACATGTGTACAGAGGCATTTTACATTTTTGCTGCCTAAGACCTCATGTGGCAGAGCCTGAGAAAAAAAAATTCCACTCAATTCTACACTCTGTATTTTACGGAAAGAATAAGATCAAATGGCAGGGAAGGAGAAAGTCATGGAGAGCTCTGAAGGCCTAGCTTGAATTATAAAACAAATCCAAGTTTCTGGCACCATCAGACCTATTACAGGGTATGGATTAATTAACCCTGGTTTCATGTACCTGTGCATGATGCTCTAAGGTAATCCAGTTTGGCTCTTGGAAAGAGCACAAGAGCAATGCCAGCCAGAGGTCATCTTTCTCGTCCCTCTCCTGGGCAAGAATCAGTATTGTTCCAGAAAATATGGTCCTGAATTTTCTCTTTAGAAGACTTAACCATCTCAATCAGGGAAGACCAGGGGACAGATGGAGGAAACAGGTGCCCAAATCCTAGTGCTACTGGAGCAGAAATACCATAGGGCAGATGCCTGAGGAATAGAAGCCCAAGGGGAGAGGAGTTAAGCAAGGAGGGGTTCAGTGTCTAGAAGAGCAGTCTGTGTTTGATGTTCTAGGGAGGAGGAAGTTTCTCTAGGGACTTGAGCAATGGGGAATTAGCACCATAACATGCTGGTGGAGGTTTCCTGGTATGGATAGACAGAGATCCCACCAGGAGCAAATGCTGTTCACCTTTAGCTCACCCCAGTGAAGACAACAAGCAACTTTATAATCCATGTACAAAATGGCACATATGCATTCTCTCATCTGGTTCTCACTCTCTCTTTGAGAGGGTTGAGGAGGCCACTCGTGGGTGCTCTGTTCCTTCCAGGGCCCATGGAGCACTCCATCCTCATCCTGATCAATGCTTCCTACCAGGAAGATACTCAGAGGGAGAGCAAAGTTACCTGATCCATTCACCAGACACTTTGGGTGTGAGTTCCCAGGGGAAGTTTGCCAACTGCTCCTCCCTCTGAGAGGGTTGCCAGGACAGGGTGCTCTGGAAATCTAAATTTAATTCCACCAGCTTCTCAGACACAGAGATTTTTATTGCAGGACATGGTGAATGTGAGAAGCAACGACTGGCTAAATAAAATTCTAACTCCATCTGCCCTTGGGCCAGATGTTCTTTTCTGGGCTGGGAAAGTCCTTGATCTAAAAGGAAGTCTTGAGAAGGTTGCCTCATCCTCATTGCTCAGCACTTTGGCCTAGGTGGCATCTTCAAATTAATGAGCAAGAAACTCCAACAGTCCCTCTTCAAACTCAATGTAACTCCCATGATTTTGCTGGACCTGCTGCCCAGGTTTTATCAGCTTTCCAATCAATCCAGAAAATGGAACATCTTCAAGTTGATCAACACTCTGTTGCGGGGTGAGGCTGGGAACTTGGTGTGTTGGGAATTTCTCCAGCATGAACAGTTAGCTCCGAACAGCTCAATCCCAAGCCTGGAAGGGCTCTCACCCCTGGCTCAGTGTGCTGAGCATGAGGCTGGTGTTCTCCCTGCAGAGCAGGCTCTCCTCAAAGTGAGTGAGGCTCCTAGTATCTGGCCTCAACTTTCTTCAGAATCAGGTGCACTTAGTGCCACTTCTAAGTGACGGGTTCCTGGCTTCTCTGTGACCACTTTATAGACTCCCTAAGGCTTACTCTCACGAGATGATCTCATTTTAAGAACTTAAACTTTCTTTCCTAGGCTTTCCACTGTTTCCATGAAGTGGGTTTTTTCCAAGGTTTTTCTGATTATTATATCATTTTCTGGGTCCTAAATGCAAGGTAGGAGAGAATCCTTCCTCTTCTCTGTACCTTCTCCCGGCAGTCTCCTTGGAGGGCACATATAGTCCCCATCTACAAAGGAGAAAATTAGCTAGAATGGTGCACCCAAGACTGACCACAGGCCTGGCTGACTCTATGGCAGTGAGGACGACAAGGTCCACTGCCTCTCTCCTACATTTGTATCTTTGGCTTTCTCTTGCCTGGCCTCTGCTCTGCTCTCTCACTTCTCTGAATGGCTCTGGGGCTTCCCTCCTGCTGTCTGTCCTTGTCAAGGCTGCCCCTCTCTTTGTAACTTTCCCTCCCGAATAAAAAGCCTCGGCCCCTCCTCGTCAGCTTGTTGCTTTCAACATGTCACCCCGCCTCCCCATTGTCTAGGACTCCCCTGTACTCCTCCCAGGCTTCGACTTTCCCCACTCCCCTGAAATTCCCTCTCCCACGTCCCTGGTGGAGTCCTGCAGGGCTGGGTGGCTTGTCATTGCGTGTCTTTCTTCAATTCTTTTCCAGGCCCCTCCTTCAAAAAGCTCTCAAAACATCACGATACCTGCCTCTGCCCATGCCCTGCAGCCTTCCTGTGGCAACCTCAGCCATCATTGCTGGGATGTGAGTCCTGCACAGGTGTTTTGGGACTGTACATCTAGTTCTGCCTGGGGTACCCCTCAAGTGCAGAGGGGTGTGTGGGAGTCTAGGAGGAACACCCAAAGATACAGAAGATGCGGTTTTGCTTCCAAAAGGCTTACAGATTAATTGGGGGTGGGTGGCCAACAAACACACATACAGACACATGTGGAAATGGGCTAATGCATGCACTCGTGTGCGCTTGGATCTGGTAGCAACTGAGCTTAGGAAAATAAAACCAGAGAGCAGCTACATGATGTTAACCAAGGAGAACGCCCTGGAGGAGATGAGAGCTGGGCTTGGCCCCAGCCACATGGAGCAGAAGGGAGAAATACATTCACACTCAAGGGGTGGTGGACTGAAAACAGACTCAGGATGAAAAGCTCAAGGCTTGAGATCTTTGGGGTCCCAGAGCATGATAGTGGAAAGGGGTTTGAAGAGAGTTGCCAGGGCAACTGAAGGTCTTACAGGGAAGAGAAAAATAGAAGTGAGCTGGGATCACGGAGAGGAAAACAGAAGGGTTGAACAATGTAGGCAAAGCATGGTCGGGGGAGAAGGGTCACGTCATGAAGCTGGGTGGTAAGGTGAACATGGAAAGGTGTAGGTGGTGCAGGCAGTGAAGGCAGCCCAAGGATGAGAGGACATTGTTCTGGAGTTGGACAAGCTTAGTATGTCAATTTCCAGATAAGTGACCTTAGGCATACATTTTAATCTCTATGAGCCCAAGCTGTCTTTTTTTTCTAGAATGGGCCTAGTAACTACCAGCTTGAGCTTTTCTTGGTGATGCTCAAGTGAGATGTAGCTCCTAATGTGTAGTTGGTACCTTGCAGATGTTAGTACCTCTTTGCTTTCTCATTCTGTCTTTGTGTGGTAAATGCAGAGTATATACATAAGGCAATAGTGAGGGTGTGTGGATCACACTTTTGCTCCACATGTGATTTTCAATATCCTCATGCACCTACCAGTTTTAGGGACAGCAAAGGAAATGATGAAGTTGATTAGCCAACACCATTGCCACTGCAACCCTACTGGGATGCCTCAAAAGTGAGCAGTGATAAGGAGTTTGATTCAGTAATTAGAGGATTCCCAGAAATCAATCATATGGGCTGGACAAATTTTGTTTACTTCCTTGGGCTCATGTTCTTTTCTGCTAAGCAAGTTAGATGGTATGGCCTTTGAGCACTCATGGATGGGAATATTCTGTGATTTTCTGCACTCATTTATAGGAACTAGTCCCAATGACTTGTCTTTGCATCTCTTTTCCAGTGTAGGAGGAAGATTACTGGAAAACCAAGGGTCTAATTCCAGATGTGTCTTTTCCTAGCTGAGGGTAGAATAAATCTCTCTGAGCTTCAGTTTGTATAATCATTTGGAAGTAGCTTTATGGCCTAATTCTTAGGGCTCTTGTAGGAATGGTGTTTGTGTACGTGCTTGGTGGAGGTGAATTGTGCAGATGTAAGCTGGTGGTGATTTTCATGCCTTCTTGTTCTTCCTAGTTCCCGATTTTCTGCCTTCTCATGATAACTCCTAGAACATGTTTGAAGCTCTGTAAATTGTCTGTCAATTGCTTGACTATTGCCTCTTTTTCTCTCTGTCAGTTTCTTAGTTTGGAAGCACAGATCACTGCAAAGATCTGATTTTGCTTGGCACAAATGTGCACACCAACCTGCATGCATACACATATGCACACCCTTCCAAAATGCTAGAAGGAATCGATTGTACAGAATGATATGTCTCATAGGGAGTATGCTGAACTAAAGGAATTTTGATTGCCTGTCACAAGATGATTAAGCAACAGTTATTATGCCAAGATCATCCCAGTCCCATTGTTCCCAAGACCTGGATTACTCATTCCCAAAAGAGATGATTGGTTTAGCAGCCTGAGGATGTTAGTGCTAGGATGGAGTCCCAAACAACAGTGCCATGGAGATGGAGGAGGGAAGGGGAGTAATAAAGAGATGAGGGTCACTTTTGGAGGAAGGTATATGGCAAATGCTGTGGGAAGAGAGGAGGAAGCTTGGTAGTGAGGAAGGAGTGCAGAGGAAAACATAGTGTCTTGGCTCAGAGCCACAGGACAGTGGGGACAAATGGTCTTCGTGAACTTCCTTCTCTTGCAGATCTTGCATTCCAGAGTGGACACTTTCCATGCAAGTCTATGACTTGCTGCTCACAGAGCTGCTTGCATCCAGCTAAAATTAGAGTAGCCATCTCTCCACT
Source organism: Heterocephalus glaber (assembly GCF_053883595.1). Lineage (NCBI taxonomy): Eukaryota > Metazoa > Chordata > Mammalia > Rodentia > Bathyergidae > Heterocephalus > Heterocephalus glaber. Next base: position 1,963,063 of record NW_028258185.1, read on the forward strand.
GCCTCTTTCATTCTGTGTTTATATGCAAGCTTGGGGAGTATGCTAGGCTTTTAAGAAGTCTTCAAATGAAAGTGTATGTAGGATTCTGGTCTTTCCAGATCTCAATGCCACTACTCTCCATTAATATTGATCAAATGATGCTCTCCAGGAAGGCCCTAGGGTTTCCTGGCCCATTGCAAAGCATGCTGGGCCCTCTCACATGGAAGCAGCATCTCCCTGAACTCTGCATCTCTTTTCAGAGTGAATTAAGAAACATTTTGCAAGTACCTGTCTTAGCCAGCCCTTCTGTCCTCAGAACCCTCCACAGAAGAACAGCTTCTGGCTTTACCTACAGCAGGCAGGGAGACTGAACTCAGTTGCTATGCTGTTTACAACATGTGGGGTAGGGTCTTGCATACTGTATATAGATAACTATCCTCAGTTCAAATCCCAGTGGTGCCATTTTGTATCTGTGTAGACTTTGGCAGGCTTTTCACAGCCTGTGCATCAGTTTTTTCATTTTAAAAATGAAACTTGTGAAAATTGAGTCAATACATATAAAATATGTAGAAGAGTGCCTAGTTGGGTTTTGATATTACACTACCACCACTGCCACCACCGCCACCACCATCATCATCATCTTCAGTATTATAATCACCTCTAGAAATGATCAGATCAGGTTTTCAAAACTCCCAGTAATGTCCTCCCTTTAAACCTACCCTCATCTTTCTTTATTGTCCAGTGTGAGGCTTAGACAACTGGAAACTCCTTTACTTTACCAAATGTATCACATATCTACTCATCTCATTGCTCCACGTGCTTTTCCACTGGCTTTTGCATACCACTCACTGGTACCTGATTTCTGTTGTTGGTGTCTTGTCTAATTTCCACCCTGATCTGTCTTTGGAGAAAAGGAATAACTGGAAAACTTAGAAGAGAACATGTCTTTCCCTTCTGGTTCTTCCAGATCATCTACTCATCCTTTTTGTTTGATGACAGCTCCTTTTCCTTCAACAAGTCAATGCAGTACATTTCTAAAAGCTGGCATTAGAAACATTTAATTTTTCTAGTTGTTAAAGCTCTAGCCTTTGTCAGGAGATGTAACTTGGTGAGCTTTGGGGCTGGGGGCGGGGCAGGTCTTAGAGCTGGGTCAAGAGAGCTCCTTCAGAGATGCAAATGTAGAGCACTGCACCTGCTGCTCCTAGCAAGGTTAGTAGCTTATATGGACAAGGCAAAAATAGAAACTCGCATATCTTTATGACAGCAATTATGAAATCTTTCTAAGAGACAACAGGTAGCAGATGCGGGGTCCTATTTTCCAAAGCCACAAATGCTTGAATAGAGATCTCATTTGATAAAATGATTACCACACTAGCCAATCTTGCCTGCACAGCAATTTTAAGAGCCCATCCTGGGAGCTAGGTGTGTATGTATTATCTTGTATGGCTGCAGGCAACCAAACCCTTTAGAGGCACTGCATCTCCGCTGACTCTGGAGGACCAAGCCCAATTTCCCTGTATATAAGGGAAAGTCTCAGGTCTCAGGACAGAGGAGTGTTTGGCTTCTTCCCTCTCTCTCCTTTGCTCCTACTTCTTTCTAAGTCAACATGAGTCGGCAGTGTAGTTCCAGGTCTGTGTGCCGGAGTGGTGGAAGGGGCTTCAGCTCTGGCTCTGCAGGGCTGGTCAGCTTCCAACGTAGATCCACTAGCAGCTCTGTGCGCCGCAGTGGAGGAGGTGGTGGGAGATTTTCAGGAGGATTTTGTGGGAGTGGAGGAGGTGGTGGTGGTTTTGGAAGCAGGAGTCTTGTTAATCTCGGTGGCTGCAAGAGCATCTCCTTTAGTGTGGCTAGAGGAGGTGGTCGTAGTGGTTTTGGTGGTGGTAGTTTTGGTGGTGGTAGTTTTGGTGGTGGTGGCTATGGTGGAGGTAGTTTTGGTGGTGGTGGCTATGGTGGAGGTAGTTTTGGAGGTAGTTTTGGTGGTGGTGGCTATGGTGGAGGTAGTTTTGGGGGTGTTGGATATGGGGGCGGTTTTGGGCCTGTCTGCCCCCCTGGTGGCATACAGGAAGTCACCATCAACCAGAGCCTTCTGCAACCCCTCAATGTGGAGATTGACCCTGAGATCCAAAAAGTAAAGTCTCAAGAAAGGGAGCAGATCAAAACACTCAACAACCAGTTTGCCTCCTTCATTGACAAGGTGAGTTTATTTGCTCAGTATTCTAGGAGAGCTGTTCCTGTTTCTTCTGAGATTCAAGCAGCAAAGACATGTTGGGGCTTAACATTACATTTCTGTGTTTGGACAGCTAAAAAGATATTTTGTGGAATGGGCTTCTAGGAGATATATTGGAAGTACGCTTTGAAATGATGCTAATATCTGAACTTCCTTGGACAGCAGGGTTTGTGATTGATTTAAGCATGGGTCAGTTTTGATGTTTACCTTTAAATGTTCCTTATTTAGTTCTTGAGCTGAGTTGACACTCTTGGGCTGAACGAAGAAAATAGAAATGAAGCTAACAGAAATTTCAAGTGTGCAAATGAGAACTGAGCCATAAAAAGGGAACTGAATGCGAGAGTGGCTTGTGCTGGTTAGCAAAAGCAATAGAGTGAGTCAGTGCCAAGCACCTTTTGCTGTCGGGGGGGAGGTCTGCCCTCTGAGAATTTTACATTGGTACCAGGTCAGGGTGCAGATTTTTTTATACTAATAATTCCAAGCATCAGTTCTGGAAGAACATTCAAACCATTTTTCACTTTTCTGCTTAGTGATGAATAATGTTAATCCAAAATTATCCACTATAAATTTCAAGTTCAATCTGGGATTTTTTTCCAAAGTAATTTTTAACTGTATATATACCCAGGCAATGAAAAGTAATTCTTATTGGCTAGCTACCAAAAAAAATTGGAAGGTAAATCTCTTAAATAGCATATATATTTTCAAAACAGAATTGTATATATGCTTGGCTATTGGTATTGCATAGCTACTTCCTTTTAATGCTTCACTGAATTAAGAATGAGTTGGGTTTTGTTTTGAAGAGGATGCTAACTTGACCTTTCTATTTTTCTGTTTGGCATGAGTAGTAAATAGAAATTGATGTTCTTTTTCAAATGAGACACTGGCCTTGCTCGGTGGCCATGGAACCCCATTGCTGCACCAGGGTAATGGGTCTTGTGCTTTTAGGTGCGATTCCTGGAGCAGCAGAACCAGGTGCTGCAAACAAAATGGGAGCTGCTGCAGCAGGTGGACACCTCCACAAGAACCCACAGTTTAGAGCCCTTCTTTGAGGCTTATATCAGTGACCTCAGAGGGAAAGTGGACCATCTGAAGAGCGACCAATCTCGGATGGACTCAGAACTGAAGAACATGCAAGATATGGTGGAGGATTATCGGAACAAGTAAGGAAATCTGGCTGGGTAGTTCTTGACTCTTGCTGTAAAAGATTTCCAGAGAGGGATAAGCTAAGAATATGTAGTAGTATGTAGCTATGTCATCCTTAGGTTAGAGGCAAATAAATTTGACATTTTCAGAAATCTTCATCTTTTCAGAAGGTAAAAAATAGTTTAGGGATTTTCATCATTCAGAAGAAGCAGGTGGCCCAAATGTCATATTTTGTAATAGAAAGACAAGGACAGCAGTGCTCCTTTTAGTTTAGAATCCTGGGCTTCAGATCTCCCTTCCCCTAATCACTCTTCTAATCATTTCTGCTTTCCTGCAGGTATGAGGAAGAGATCAACAAGCGCACAAATGCAGAGAATGAATTTGTGACTATCAAGAAGGTAAGTGAATTCTGTAGGTTGGAATTTAGCTCTGAAATAAATAATAGAAGAGGGTCTCCAATTATAAGCAGAAATCCATGATGTGGAGAGCCAGGTAGTGGGACTGCTGAATATCTGGAGCAGAGTTGTTCGCTCACATTACCATGGACCTAATCTAGCTGCTCAGCTTCTCCATATTTCTCAGCATTTCCTGTAGGAAGCAGGGAGACAAGTTCTCAGTGAGACAGGGAAGTTCCCTGGATTGTGATTCCAAAAGGGAGGGCAATCCAGGAATTGTGATATATCTGGAGCCAAAAGGAGGGCAGTAGAGCTCAAACTCCACTTCTACTTAGAAAACACTTTCATAGCTAGAGAGAGGGATCCATCCTGGAAAGAATAGCCTTCATGTTATCCTTTGTTCCTCTAGGATGTGGATTCTGCTTATATGAACAAGGTGGATCTTCAGGTCAAAGTTGACAACTCGAGGCATGAAATTGAATTCTTAACAGCACTCTATGAAGCAGTGAGTACTCTAATTTCAACCAAGGCCACCTAACTGGACTCTTTGAGCCTAAACCTACTGCTCTCCAGAGGAATATGAATATACCTCCCACCCCCTGAGCTCTTTCTCTGTTCATGTAGTTTTTTGTTTTAGCACTATGAATCATTGACCTATTATATCCTATAGGAGTTATCTCAGATGCAGACTCACATCAGCGAAACCAATGTCATCCTGTCCATGGACAACAACCGCAGCCTGGACCTGGATAGCATCATTGCTGAAGTCAAGGCCCAGTATGAGGACATTGCCCAGAGGAGCAAAGCTGAGGCTGAGGCCCTGTACCAGACCAAGGTCGATGCCTGACTGCCTAACTAGTTCCCCTAGAATGTCTCACCTTGATATTCTGTACTATCTCTTATATTTTGTGCCTGAGCATGCAGGGTCTGCCCCCATCTAACTCACATGACTTACCATCTTTAGTATGAAGAGCTGCAGATCACTGCTGGCAAACATGGTGACAGTGTGAAAAACTCAAAGATGGAGATTGCTGAGCTGAATCGAATGATCCAGAGACTTAGATCTGAAATTGATAGTGTCAAGAAGCAGGTACTTTCTTTCCCTGTCTAGAGCTCAGCTGCATGGAATAGGGTAACCATCAGACAATGGGGAGGCTTTTCTAGTTTGAAGTCTTACACTTCATACCAAGGTGAGATATTACCCTCAATTTCTTTGGTGACTATGCTGATTTCCAGAATTTAGCTATTATATGGAATTTTCTTAAGAAAAATTTGTGAAAATGACATAATAGAGAAAGATGCAATGATCAGTATGAATGATCTAGCCCATGACCAAAGTAAGACTTCAGAGTTGAAGGCAGAAAAGGCAGCAAGGAGGTAAGGGGCAGAGGAACCTTGATTCAGAGACAGGAGAGGATGCTGCATCACCGCTAAGGTGGTGGAAGGAAGTCAGCAGGGTGATGTGCTATCCAGAGGTGAAGTGGTCCTGCAGGACTCAGTCTATTGGCTCTACCAGGTGGGAGATGTGATTTGCAATGGGAAGGTCAAGGTGAGGGTTAGGTAATCTGAACAGGTGTGATATACTCTTTTCTCCTTTCTCAGATCTCCCAGGTGCAGCAGTCCATTAGTGATGCTGAGCAGCGTGGTGAGAACGCACTCAAAGATGCCCAGAACAAGCTGAATGAGCTTGAGGATGCCCTGCAGCAGGCCAAGGAGGACCTGGCCAGGCTGCTGCGTGACTACCAGGAGCTCATGAACACCAAGCTGGCCCTGGACATGGAGATCGCCACCTACAGGACCCTCCTAGAAGGAGAGGAAAGCAGGTGAGCGAGGCAGCTAGATTGCTTCTTAGGGCTTCCTTCCTTGCAAGCTGGCTATTACTGAAGACACAGCCATCAGACTGCTGCTTCTCCTGGGTTTGGGGAAATGAAAAGTACGCAGGGAGGAGCAAGGACTTGGATTCACTCTGGGGCCAGAGTCCCAAACTTAACTTTCAACTTTTCTTTTCTTTCTTTTTCTTTTTTGTCTCTTCTCTCTTCCCTTCCTTCTCCCCGGCCCCCTTTCTGCCCTCCCCTTTCCTTTCTCCCACTGGAACATTTCTATTTGAGATGCAGCAATGCATCTTTCATTTGGCTTGGCTCAGATGTCATCTGACATAAGGTCCAAGCCTTTAGAGGTAGCCTTTATGAGCGATTTCTACAATTTTGTACTCATACTGAGAAAGATGAGAGGTTTGGGAGGCCAGAGGGCCTGGAGCAGATGTCAGACCGAGTAAACTGGGGGCTCCTCAGCTGGGGAGAGTCTTGGGGGCAGCCGAGACGGTGTGAGGAAGGGGCGTGAAGCAGCAGTATTCTGAGGTATTTTTTTAAATAAATCCTACAGGATGTCTGGAGAGTGTTCCCCCAACGTGAGCGTGTGTAAGTACAAGTTGATTTCTCAGGGGCGTGGCCGGATTTTGATGGGGTGGAAAGGGTGGGATTGAAGATGACCGAGTCTCTCTTTGCAGCTGTGAGCACCAGCCACACTAGCATCAGTGGAGGCAGTGTCCGAGGCGGCGGAGGGTACAGCTCTGGAGGCGGCAGTTATAGCTCTGGAGGTGGTGGCGGCAGCGGTGGCTACAGCTCCGGAGGTGTCAGCTACGGTTCTGGAGGTGGAGGTGGTAGCTACAGCACCGGAGGCAGCAGTGGGGGACGCAGGGGTGGCTCTGGAGGGGGTGGTGGCAGCTCTGGCGGTCGGGGGAGCTCTGGAGGCAGCTTTGGCTCCTCTGGAGGCCGCGGATCCAGCTCTGGGGGCCAGAAGACCTCTAGTGGCAGTTCTAGCATAAAATTTGTTTCCACCACTTATTCCAGATAAATACGCTCTCTATTCCATTAGCTCTCCCTTTCCATCACCACTAAATAGGGTTGGCAAGATCAAGGCTTTAGCCTTATTAGAGAAAAGAGCTGTGGTTAGACACACCAGTTCATCCAATTACCCTTGCTCTTTCTTTTCTGCTCTGCTCTCAAAAGAAGTTTTCAGGCCAGTGGCAATCTCATTCTCTGGCTATGGCCCTGCTTTGTGCTTTGCCTGAGAAACAGTTCAGCACTACCATGACACAAGTGACAATTCAAAGAGCCTCCTTCTTCCAGCCAGAGGAGGACCATTAGACCCAGGGCTTCTCTGCCATGCTTAGAGCAATGCTCTGGCCAGCTCCTCAGTATCTTGTCTCTTGCAGCAAGCTCTGTGCTGTTTTGGTTTTGTACATAAGGTTTATGCAAGTTGTTTGTCTCTCACGGAGAGGCATTCAACTCCCCATTTCCTTGTTTTGCTCCAATAAACTGCATTTGAAAGTATCAGCCAGTCTCAATCTCTCTTGTTTATGGCACTTTCTCTGGATGGGTATTTTGTGGTAGTGAATAAAGATGCTAGAATGACATGGCATGTGGGGGAGTTGGGGCACATAAGCCTGAGCTGAGGGGGAGGCTGATTGGGCACCATTTAACCAGGGTGGAACCAGGGTTCAAGCTCTTTCTCAGGGATGGGACGGCCCTGCAGAAATGGAGAGACTGGGGTGGCAGGTTTTATTTATCTGAGAAGGTATTCTTGAAAAGGGGAGTGAAAAAACAGGTTGGGAGGGAGGAGTTAGGCATTGTGAAGAAGGGAAAGTATTGCGTGGAAAAGCAATCGTCCATGTGGAACAGCCAGTGATTAGAGGGGGCTTGAAAATGCAGGGTCTGAAGCTGCTGCAGCAGAAATACATACTTTTCCCGGGGAGTTCAAGAACCCAGAGTGGTAACAGAGAGTTGGATATGACAGTTTCCCTGGCTACCACCTAAAGTGCTACTTAATATAAGAAGTAGCCTTGTTGACACACAGGCTGAACTTATGAAGTAGTACAGGGAATAGCACAGTGACCCAAAGGATGGGCATTTGAATTCAGATTTATTTGCATTTGCATCTTGCCACCATCACCTACTAGTTATGTGAAAATGGGCAAGTTACAGCCCTCTCTGTATCTGAGTTTCAGTATCTCTAAAACAAGGATAATAAAGTCATCCCAATGGGAATTACTGAGAGGATTGAATAAGATGAATGAGTGTGGCTGAGAATATAGTACACACTCAGTAAGTGCCAATTCTAATGACAAAGGTGGTAGTGATGAAGATGAGTTGGTTATTGCTACATTGGTTGCTGGACTCCAGATAGCTCAGAGATGTTCTCCAAAGAAGGGGTAAACATCAGCTTCCCAGCAGTTCTAGCCAATGAAAAAAGTCAGTCATCTTCTCTGAGGATCATTTTTCTTAGTTTCTAATTAGAAAAAGTTTTCCTAGTTTCATGTTCAGCCAGGGCTAAGAGGAATAGGAGGTGTAGGATGAGGTCTATCCTTCCTTCCTAGTCATTTGTTCTGTAGGGTTCACCATTCCACTGCTTTCTTTGTGTCCTGACTGAGAAACTCAGAGTACCTTGACTGCTCTGTGATACAGCCAGCTGCATGTTTTCCCCTGCACACTTGTGCTCAGTTGGTGCCTTGAACATTCCCCAGAGCTGATAAACTTGTTTATGTTGTTGCTTGAAAACAGAGAAGTTAATCCTAGACATGTAGAAACTAGCTTCTGCCCCAAATCAAATTCTTTAAGCCCTTATGTAAAACTCCATAACTTGTCCTGCTCACTGCTGATATTCTAGATGGATGGTTGTCTTGTTGTACATTGTAAGAATGCTGCTGGTCCTCCTTTATATAATTTAGACAGATTACTCTAGTGTTTAGTGCTGTTTTCTTTGGAATCCAAACTGCTCCCATCTTGGCATCATTTTAGGTACTCCTTTCTGAAAGTTTCCCTGATGACACTTTTGGTTTGATTTCAGCCATGGGTTCAGCTAAAAGAAACATCTTCACCAGATTTGTTTCTGTCTGGAATGATGTGAGAATTTGAAAAGGAGTAGAAAGAATAAAGAATTTTGGTTAGAAAAATGGGAGTTTAACCCACTGTGATATTTAAAGGGCAGACAAAGAAGATAACTCACAATTTATAGGACACGTAAGTCTTTGGAAAAATCACTTGACCATCCTGAGTCTCAGTTGTCTCTTAGTGAAATTGACGGGAGAATATTTACCTCTAGATATCAAGAAGATAAACCACATAATGTGAAAATATTTTGTAAATTGTGACAGTATATACAAATGTAGTTAAATGACATTAAAAAGGAGTGATCAAGAAGTAAAAGAAGGTGTTTGGCTATCTGCTCAGGACCTCCAAGGACAGCTCTGTTCTCTATGGCCCAGACACAGGTCTATAGAGACATGAAATTGATTTGGTTAGTGCACCCAAAGTTGAATATGCTCCTGAGGACTAGTTTATGTGAACCAAACATATAAGAGGAGGGTGTGACAACAAGAATGTCCATGCATTATCTTGTTGGGAGAACCTATATTTTCAGTGTTTGAAATATCAGAGCCTTCTCATCTTATCAAGATGCCTAGGAAACTAAATTAGTCACAAAAGGTGGTTTGGTGCTTGCGGATTTAGAACAATGGGAATTAGGTGACTGACATTGAGAGAGATGATTTACCCTCATCCATGAAAGAGCTGATCTCTGAGGCCAGTCATTCATGGATGAATGAACAGTGAAGTATTATTGTACTCTGCCCTCATTTTCTAGATTCTTTCTTAGGTTATACTTTTATTTAGTGACACTTCGGTATTAAGGATACTCCTACTCATGTTGTTTGGAGTTGGAGTTTCCTTGGTAAGGTCAGATATGAAACAGAGACTGATACAGTTTACAGTGAATCTTATCAAGGGTTGCCAAGTTCCCAGAACTAATGAAAGCCCTGTGTAAGTCATTTTACAATAAAGAACTAAGTTGAGCAAGATCTTGTATTTGAATACATCAATATTAGAGTGATTCTAAAGGAAAAATATAGCAGAAGGAAGCTCTCCCGCAGCCATCCCACGGTCCTAGGGCAGAGAAGCTCAGCCGGTCCAGCACCCAGAAGGAAGCTCCCCTGTAGTCATCCCAGGCTCCTAGGGCAGAGAAGGTGAGCCCCCACCTCGTGGAAATGAGAAGACATGTAAACAAACTTCAGAAACAGACTTCTGGATCACCTACAGCAACCTCAAAGGGAAATGAGATGGAAAAATCTGATACTCGACCACCTGGACTCTCTGAACTGGCAACAAAAGAGGATCTGGGAAAAATGAAATCAGAAATAATTACTCAGATAACAGCAAAGATTTTGCTCATGGTGCAAGACATGATTAATAAATCTAGAGAGGACACAGATAAAACAATAGAGGACCTGAGGAACATGATGGAATCCCAACATAGGAAACAAATAGAATCCATAAAACAGATGCAAACAGATTTCCAAGAGATTAAAAACTCCATCAAAAGTCTACGCAGCAGAATGAACCAATGTGAGGATAGAATTTCAGATATAGAAGAAAAGATTGCAATTAGTGAGGAGGAAAAGAAAAATTGCTTTAAAATTGTAAGGGAACACAAGAAATCAATCCAGCAGCTGCTAGATGATACAAAGAAGAATAACATAAGACTGATTGGAGTCAATGAAGAAAGAGGAGAGAGTGCAGATGACATAAAAAAACTCTTCGCGGAAGTGATGGCAGAAAACTTCCCAAGTAGGGGAAGAGAACTTGACATACAGATAAGTGAGGCATATAGGACTCCAACTAGCCTTGATCAAAAAAATCTACATATAGCATATAAGAGTTAGGATTCCAGAAATCCAACAGAAGAACAAAATTCTACAAGCAGTGAGAGAAAAAGAAACAAATTACATACAAAGGAAAGCCCATCAGAATCACAGCAGACTTCTCAATGCAAACCCTCAAGGCAAGAAGAGCTTGGCGTGATGTATTTCAAGCCCTAAAGGAAAACAGCCTCCAACCCAGACTGATGTACCCTGCCAAACTATCTTTCAAAATTGATGGAGAAATAAGATACTTTCATGATAAAGAGCACCTGAGGAACTTCATGAATATCAAACTGGCACTCCAAAAAATTTTAGACAATACCCTAGGAAAAGACAATGAGGATCATAACCCCTGGAAACCCAGCAGAATGAATCCATTGGGCATGACAAATTAAACACAAAGGGGGAGAATCCAACAAAAAGAAAAAGTCATGACAAGGCTTTTATAACTTTTAACTTCATCTCCCTAATAAGTGTATAATTCAATCTTGTTATTGCACTGATTAGTATTTTTCTGATTCTAGAGTTGCACACCTTTCCTTGTGCTATACTGGCTATTTATCATCTTCTTATGTCTACAATTTAATTGGGTTGTCTATTAGTGAGCTCTAAGAATTCCTTATATATTCTGGTCATAGGTTACATGCATTATAAATATGGTCTGTTTAAGGACTACTTTTCATTTTAATGATGTCATTTAAAGTGGTAAATTTTGATGGAATCTCATTTATCAATTTTTTTCTTTTGTACATCATGTCTTTTGTATCCTAGGTAGTTCTTGTCCACCCTGAATTCATAAATATTTTCCCTTATAATTTCTTCTTAAAGTTTTATACTTTTAGGCTTTCTTATTTAGGTTCACAGATCCCTTCAAGTTATTTTCAAGTATGGAAAAAAAGGGTTGAGGTTAATTTTTTATATATGGATACCAGGTGTTCTAGTGCCATTTGCTGCAAACACTATCTCTTCCTCGGCTCTTGAATTGAAATTATATTCTATAAAATGCAAACGTCAAATAATCTTTCAAAACTCAGTGGACCATATATGTGTGGTTCTATTTCTAGATTCTCTGTTTTATTTCAATGATCTGTATGTCTTTCCTTACACCGACACTGCCTTGATTACTGTAGCTTTAGAAGAAGTCTTAAAATTAGGTACTGAATGTCTTCCAACACTGTTTTTGTTTTTTTGTTTATTTTAACTTTTCTAGGTCCTTTGTACTCCTACATAATTTTTAAATTTCAATATCCAATTCTTCATTTATAGCAAGTATACACAGACCTGAATTTTTATATATACCTTGTATTTTCTAATCCTGCTAAATTCAAGTACAAGTTCTAGGGGCTCCTAGAGATTTCTTAGTATTTTCTCTGTAGATGATCATTTCATCTACATATAAAGATTTTGCTTCTACCATGCCAATCCTATCCTAGTTGTGTCATTTTATTGCCAGACTATTTTGGTGGGGCCTAGGTTTCAAAGTTTAATGGACAGGTAAAGAGTAAGCATATCTGCCCTTGTTCCCCACCTTAAGGAGAAAGCATTGTATCTTCTCCATTCATATAAGGTGTTCTCGCTGGAAGTATGGAGTACATGTCTTTAATCTGTTGAGAAGGTTCTGCTCTACTTCTAGTCTCCTGATAGCTTTTATGACGAACAGCTGTAGAATTTACTCCAATACTTTTTCTCCAACTAGTGACAGGATCAGATGGCTTTTTCCTTTTCTCTGATAAAATGATGACTTTTGGGGGTGGATCTTCCTTCCAATGCTGAACCAACACTGCCATCCCTATAATAAAACCACTTTCTACATCCTGCCAGATCTGACTTCTAATAGTTTGTTTTGTTAAACAAATTTCTATCTATGTTCATACTTTTTTCTTCTATTTTCTTTATCCAGTTTTAGGATTAGCACAATGTTGTGTTCCTAAAATGAGGGGAGAAGTGTTCCTTCTTTTTTCTGCTTTAATTGTTTGATATAATCTATCAGTTAAAATGTTTATGAGCCTGCTGTTCTCATATAGGTAGGTTTTCAAGCTAGGAATATGCTTTCTTTAATAGGTGCTATTCAAATTTTATATTTCTTCCAGAGTTAGTTTCATTAATTTGTCTTCCAAGTTACTTCTTAGAAGTTTTCAAATTTATTTCAAAAAAGATTTTTGTAACATGCTTCCTATATCCTTTTAAATTCTGTAAAATCTGTGGTAATGTCCCTAGATCTTGATATTGTAATTTAAAAAATGTATAACTGATATTGTGTAACAGGAAGAAAAGGTCTAAAAGAGCAGGGGAATTGGGAGGTGTAGGGGAAGGGAAAAAAGGGAAAGGAAAAAATATGAGAAGGGGAAATAAATGGAAGGAAGGTCTTTGCAAATAGGGAAGGGTAGTGAGGGTGAAGGGAGGGCAAGGGAAGGGGAAAAAAAATAAGAACCAAGAGACTGATGTAATGGTACAAGATCCCAATGATGAATGTAACTGTATTTTATACCAAAAATGTACCAATAAAGTTAATGGGGAAAAAAATACTAATTATTGATAATTTTTCCAAGGCCCACCTAAATGCCAGGACTATCCTTAAGACAAGAAAGCTCTCTTTTGTGTTCCCATCCTATTTTATCTGCCTGTATCCTAACATTTGTAATATATAATATAATATTTCCTGTGTACATGTCTGTCTATTCCAATGATGTGGGATGTCATAAGTATGTGAGTGGATAGGGGAAATGCTTTATTTATTTCTGATGCTTTTAAACAAAATATGTTAAAATCTCTAAATAAATAAAGGGTTCTTTTTTTCTTTGGTACCTGGGATTGAACTTGTGACCTTGTACTTGCGAGGCAGGCGGCGGAATCACTGGGCGGAATCACTGAGCTAATTCCCTGGCCCAAAGCACAGGGTTCTTAATTTGTGAGTCCCTGATCTGTTTCAGTTGCAGAAACTTTTTCTAGAAAAGCACACTTCAGGGTATAGAATGTGCATTCATTAGCTTTCCTTGGTGTCTTGCCCCCTGCCAGGGCAGTGTTTTCTGCGGCAGAGGTTTGATGGTTGTGGTGGGGGGTATGGGGAAGGTGTCCTCTAGAAGGTCAAGTTCGCCTGGCCAGGAGATGCAGTGATGCCTGCCCAATCCTGGGCTACAGAGGTCCCTTAATGACCATCCATGGGGAGACAAGTATCCAGCAAGGTGAAGGCACAGGGACTGTTTGGAATTCAGGCCATATCCCAGTGAAAGATTTCAGGGGGCTAACACTTCATGAATAGGGGTTGGGCTGGGGGGTAGGGCGAGTGCAGTCAGAGACATAATAACTCACTAGTGAAGAATTTCTCACAGGGCAACAGTGGGTGATACAATGGTAGTTTCTAGGAGAACTGGATAAAGAAATTTGTGCTGGTTGAATAAGAATGGCCTAGGTATGCTGTAGGACTCTTGACCCTTTGCACTGTACTTTCATTTTTATTAGGGAGATAAACAAAAACCTATAGGAGTTCAGCTTCAGTCACAGATAGGTCCTGTCAGCCTTGCCCCTGGGATGAGTGTCCTTTGGGATGAAAGATAAGGTGCTCACTCCCTTTTAAGATCTCAAGGTCACCCAATATAGGATGTGAGTGATTAAATAAACTATAGAAGAACCTCTGATCTTAGTTTGAAAAATGCTGTTTATGATGCTTTTTATCAAGACAGCTATCCCTTGCCCATATACCTAGAAGACTCAGACACTATAGAGGCTCCTCTGAGATCATGTGGGACAGAGGTTGGGCCATGTTGGGGTGGGCTGGGCAGCCAAAGGTTGAAGACAGGTGGTAGGGTCATCAGGGTCCTGGCAAAGAACCTGCACAGCACACCTCTCATGGACATCTGTTGGGACTGTTAGAGCCAACTGGTTTCCTATCTGGGCCAGGCCTAGGTAGGAATAAGTGATACTGTTGTTCTCTAAATACACCAAACTTACCCATATTTATCCTGTTAGGTCTTTGCAAATGTCTCTTCTCCATCTCAGAGTTCTTGTTTCCCTTTTCTGTGTGTGAACACTCATCCATCCTTTAAAAGCCAGTTCACATGTCCAACTCCAGGAGGCCTTCCTTGTCTCATGCATTACTGTCCCATTTTGATTTCCTTGCTGCTGGTACCTATGTCTACTGGTATTGGAATTGATTCCTACCAGCTCATGAAAACCAATGTTTGCCTCTCTTTCTAACTCTGTGTAGTACAGTCACGTTGATAGCTTGACATTATCTATCGTAGGTGTATTTTCTCTACAGAAATTTGCAAATGCTACCAATCAAGGCTTTCCTTTCCCTGGTGAGCCTATTTTTAAACATTTACCAGCACACAACTGCCAATCCCTATTGCTGCACATTTGCTTGGGTCCCCTGCTTGTGAAACTCTCCTGTGGGATAATGAGCTTCTTGGGGGCAGGGATTTTTATCTTTTGTCTTTTTATTTTTTTAAATTTTTGTCTTTCTATCTTTTCATCCAACAGATACAGCAGAACACGTGTTTCACTGCAGGTGGTCCGTGGATATTTGTTTTTTAATAAATTGGACAGACAGTAAACACTGGAGGAATCCAGAAAGGGGACCACACCAGGTCATGTCAGCAGTCCAGAGGAGAGAACATCTTAATCGGGTCTTGGCAGGTGGTTGATGGCTATGGGAAGTGGTGTGGGGAGAGGTAGGCGGGAATCCCCAGGGATATTACCAATTCCAGTGCAAGGCAAGTCTTGTCTGAGAAGAAGATCCTGTGATGCAGTCTTCATTTGAATGGTTCATCTGTCTGCCCTAGCTCTAGGTCTCCACTTAACCTTAGTTGTATGGAATATGGGAAGGAACATGTAGAGCAGGTCCTTGTCATAGCTTCTTAGACCCCAAATACTACGAATTTATATATTACACATTCCTACTTGATATGCAGTGGGGCAGATGGTTGGTCCCTTTTGTTGTTAGTCTTAAGGTTCTGCTGATGCTAGAATAGTTGATTTCCTTTTGCCCTATACCTGCTGGGGCTGGAAGAACATTCCAGGCAAGTGGAGAAGACCGTGTGTACCTCTGTGTCCCTGATGGAAGAATGAGATGATTCTGCAGTTGAAACCACCCCCATTATCAGCATGTACCAATTAACATCTGAGGTATCTCCATCCCTACTGTGCTAAGTGCTAGAGTAGACTTGGGATTAGAGAAATCCCTCTAGGTTCCAGGGGGTGTGCCCTGTTTTGGCTGCCTTCTCTTTATTCATCTTCTTTGTGAATTTGGTTTGACAATGGATAAATGAGTTTCTGTGGTGAGGACATTAGGCTTCATGGCAAGGTGATATGGTAGGAGCCTCATACCACCTCACTGGCTCTTGTGGCCTGCCACAAGACCAGGGAGATACAGTCCACCCTGTAGCAGAACAGTCACCAGCTTGTGGTTACTGATGCTCTGATGAAGCAAATTTGGAAGTCCTGACTTTGAACTGAACTTCGTAGCCCCTTTCCCGCCCATGCACAGGGGTGTGAATAAGAAGGTGTGGTTGGTCTGTTGCCCTGGTAGCCCTGAGGGAAGCGTTGCACTGAAAGATTTAGGAGCATGTAAAGGGCACAACTCTGGTTTGCTTCCTATTTTCCATCATTATGGGTAATTGAGTGTTGGCTGCAGTACTTATTAAATCCCTGCCTGCGGTCTACCTGGAGCCTTTGCTGGCTGTGTAGTTCAGTGCTGTAAAGGCTGGAGGGGGAGCTTCTGGGCTGGATCCTTTATAGCATGCAATCTTGACAAGCCATGGAAATTAGTTTATTCACCTTAAAAATGATGACATCAGCTGGTGAGATCTCTGGCATGTTTCTGAGTTGTCAGTACAGATGCCAGAATGGGTGGAGCACCTTTTGAGGGGGCAGAACATTCTCACTCAGTCCCTACCCCTGAAGCTGAGGGAATTAGGCAGAGGAAGGCGAAGTGGGCAGGAGTGGTGATCCTAGGGGATATGCGACTGAACCTAGCTCTGCCACCTTACTCATCTGTGGTCACCAGCTGGTCTTTTCTCTCTCATACAAACTCCATTTGCTTGTGTGTTAAAAGGGGACAAGATTTGCCCTAATTATTTCAGAAGGAGGTCATCAAAGTGAAACGACACATGCAAAGTGCCTTGCGGTGATTACTAAGAGAGCTGTCCTTACTTCTGCTCCTCTTCCCTGAGAGGGTACTGAGTGTGGGGATGACTCCAATAAGCAGAGGCTAAGCTGGGGTACTTAGGAAAGGCTGCTTCCTTGGGGACCAAGGTGGAGTCCTTTCATTCTCTTTTTTCCTTAAATTTTAATTTTATTAATACATTTATTTGCAGTACATAGTGACAACATGCACTGTGGGTAGTTGGTATATGTACATAGCACATCGTAATTCTTTTTACATCCCCTTCCTGCCCCCTCCCTGCCCCCTCCCTGTTCCATCTGATGGTTCCTTCTCCATTTGCAAAAGATCTATCTCCCTGTTTCCTACTATCTGTCTTTTATTTTGCTCCTTGGTTTATTTATACTTTGAGTTTCTCATGTAAGAGAAATCTTGCATTATTTAAGCTTGTGTGTCTGATTTATTTCACTTAATATTACAATGTCAAGGTACACTATTTTCCTACAAATGATTTAGATTTATCTTTCTTTATAGCAGAATGATACTCCATTGTGTATAAACACTACATTTTCTTTATCACTTCATCTGGTGATGGACATATATGCCACTTCCAAGATTTAGCTATTATGAATTGTGCTACTATAAACATTGATACGCATGTATCACTATAATATGATGTTTTAACTATTTCTAGAAGATACATGGAGAGGGAATAATTTAGTTGAATGGAATTTCTATTAGTTTTTTGAGGAATCTCCACACTGATTTCCATAGTGGTTGTATTAGTTTACATTCCCACCAACAATGTAGAAGTGTTTCTTTTCCCTTGCAGCCTTGCCAACATTTGCTATTCTTTAATTTCTTAATGACAGCTATTCTTTCTGGAGTAAGAATCTCAGCGGTGTTTCAATTTGCATTTATATAATGGTCACCAATGTCGAACATTTAGAAAATGTATTTATTGGTTATTTGTAAACTTCTAATGAGACCTGTATATTTATTTCAGTGGCCCATTTTCTGATTTGGTGTTTTATTTTGGGGGTGTGTGTCTTATTTTCTAGTTCTTTATATATTCTAGATATTAGTCCTCTGTATAAGGTATAGTTGGAATTTTTTTTTCCCATTCTGTAGGTTGTCTCTTCATTCTGCTGGCTGTTTCCTTTGCTATGCCAAAGTTTTTAACTTGAAATAATCCCAATTATTGGTTCTTGATGTTATTTCTTGTGTAATTGGGGTTCTGTTGAGAAAGTTCTTGCCTATGACTCCAAGAGTTTTACCTATTTTATCTTCCAACAGATTGTGTTTCTCTTTTAACATTTATATTTTGATTCATTTTGATTTTAGTTTAGTATATGATGAGAGATATGGGTCTAGATTCAATCTTTTGCATGTGCACAGTCAGTTTTTCCAGCATCATTTGCTAAAGAGACTACTTTTCTTCCAGTGTATGTTTTTGGCCCATTTGTCAAAGATCAGAGGGCTGAATTGTCTAGGGTTGTTTCTGTGTCCTCTATTCTGTCTCATTGACCCACATGTCTGTTTTAGTGTATGTACTATGCTGTTTCATTACTGTAGCTTTGAAATATGACTTCAAACCAGGGATTGTGATATCTCTTGCTTTGCTCTTGTTGTCAAGGATTGCTTTTGTTATTCTGGGTCTCTTCTGGTTCCATGTGAATTTTAGGATTATTTTCTCTAGTTTTCTGAGGAATGTTGTTGGTACAGTGTTACTTTTTATTATGAACTTAATTTGTTCCACTATTCTGAAAAAATGGCCACGTTCATGTTTGTGTGGAAAAGATGGCCATGGTCATGTTTGTTACCTGATGCAGAGTTTGCAAATAAAAACAAAAATTTGCCAAACTCTTCTGTTTTCAAACAAAATTTTTTGCAAACAAAAGTGTTTGTGAACCAAGATGTCATATATTTGGATTGGAATTGCATTAAATCTGTATGTCAGTTTTGGAAGCATGACCATTTTAACAATATTGGTTCTGCTTATCCAGGAACAGGATGTCTTTCCATTTTATGATGTCCTCTTCAATCTCCTTTTTCAGAGTACTATAGTTTTCTCTCTAGAGGGCTTTCACTTCCTTGGTTAGGTTAATTTCTAAGTATTTTTTCTTGATGCTATCATGACTGGGATTATTTTCCTAAAATTTTTTTCTCAGTAAGTTTAATATTGTTGTACAGGTGTTCTGAAATCATAGAAAGAAATGCACAGAGACACAGAAGTTGGGTAAAAAAAAAAAGGCTTTACTCACAAGCAGGCAGGACTGCCAGAAACTGGTCTGGTCACAGTCTGTGCCCTGCATTCTTTGTCCATCACCTTTTATACTTTTGTCAGTCATTACCTCATCCCTAGTGGTCTTTGTTAAGTAAATAAAGTTCCAATTTCTGTTTAATGGTTAGACACAGGTGGTTTCTGTCACTGATTACAGTCCTGAACACTTGACAGGTAAGGCACATACATCACAAGTTTGTTCAAGGATTTCCACTTTGTTCTTCAGAGCTAGGATGTTATCTATAGTGGAGCTACAGATCAAAGGAACTATGTAACCTCCACTTTACACAGCAGAAGTAATGGGCTAAGGCAAGCTTTTAAAGGGATGCACTACCTATTTTGCCTCCATAACTACTTTAATAGCTAATCTACTAAATTTACTTTAAAACTTTTCCCTATCATTCCTCCCTTTGTCTACTTCAGGATAAATCTTCTATCCGTAATATGTTCTATCTAACTCATCTGTATTTCTTAATACTAGCATTTGGTAACAGCAATATGCTGTTGTACAAATCTTGAGATCCATTGAATAACACAAGGGCCAAATATTAATACTAATATTATAACAAGAAGAGGACTCATAAGAGGTCCTATCCAGGTTTTCCATCCTGCCCAAGTAAAATTAATCTGATAGGACAGCTCTCCTATACCAAATTCCTCATCAAGAGCCTTGATCCAATCTTTGTTTGTCTAGTGATTTTTGTACTACACCAGATTCATTAGCATAATAATAACATTTTTTACCAAGGAATAAGCAAGTCCCTCCTTTCTGGGCTATTAGCAAATCGAGAGCACACTTATTCTGTAGCACCATGGTGGCTAAAGAATCTAACTGGGTTTCTAAAGGCTAAAGTGTATCTTGAATTTTCTCAAGATCTTTTTAATTTCTTGTCCTAATGAAATATATTACTCCTTGTAGCCAAATGGGATCCCATGGGGCCGGCATATACATAGATATAGGATTACATTGACCTTGTTTACAATTATTACAATTACCAATGGCTATCCAACAAGGGGGCCATTGATCCAAACTTGTGTTTTCTTTTTGCAATATAATTTTTCATTAGAATAGTCTCCGCAGTCAGAAGTTACCCCAGGCCCCCCATAATGTTCCTTTGGGCAGGCATCAAAGAGCATTGTAAAAGGATAGCCCTCCGGTTTTCATTTTACCATTTTAAAAGTTACGTATTGTTGGGGCTGGGGATTTAGCTCAGTGGTTTTGCCGCTTGCTGTGCAAGCGCAAGGACCTGAGTTCGATCCCCAGTACCAAAAAAAAAAAAAGTTACATATTATTCATCAAACTTTTTATCATTAGGCTTAAACATCCAGTTTGAAAACAAAGAAAATCAGAGCAGTAGCAATCTGGCATAGCACAAGAATCCATGTTGTCTTTCCCAGTGCTCCCATTCTTCAGCCGTGCATTGACTTACCAGCCTCCGGAGTGGTGAGAGCAGGGCTTTGAGTATGTTGTCTTTCTTGGCTTTCACTGTCAGCTTTATTGTTACTGTGTGTAATGAAGTTTTTGTTTTTCTGATGTCCTGAACAATGTATTACTGTGACTTTGCTAGGTTCCCACATTGCCTCTAGCAACTGCACAATTTTCCATCTATTTTTGATTTGCTTCCTTTCTGCTGTGAGAAGACCTTGCTCTTGATGAATTATGCCATGGAGCAAATGCATAGTGAGTCTGTATATATATTTACCTTTTTACCCTTTGTCCATTGGAGTGCCTGTATGAGTGTCCAGACCTCAGCCCATTGTGCCAACCAGCCAAAAGGAAGGGGCCCTGGCTAGGATCATCTCATCCTTTGTGGTTACTGTATATCCAGCATGACAAACCCCATCTTCCAAGAAGCTGCTCCCATCTGTGAACAGAACGAGGTCATCATCAGACAAGGGTGCCATTTGCAAGTCAGGGCAGCTGGAAAAGAGCTCATCGGTGACACTCAAGCAGTCATGATCAGGAGGGCCTGTCTCCGTGGGCAAAAAGGTAGCAGGATTTAAAGTTTTTACAGAAATAAACCACAAGCAGGGATTCTCACAGAGAAGGGCTTGATACTGAGTAACCCAATTATTTGAGAGCCAATGATGCTCCCTTCTGTTCAGCAGTTCTAGGACTGCATGTGGAACCTGCAAGTCAGTTCCTGACCTAAAGTCAGATTGTCTGTTTCTTGAATCAACAGAACTGAAGTTGCTAAGGCCCAAAGACAATGAGGCCATCCTTTTGCTACTGAATCTAAATTCTTAGACATATATGCCACCGGTTGATTCCATGGGCCTACTTCTTGGGTCAACATTCCAAGGGCCACATGGTTTTTTTCAGTCACATATAGAGTAAAAAGCCACTTTACATCTGATATGCCTAGGCCTGGGGTGGCTGCCTAAGTCAATTTTAATTTCTTGAAAGCTTCCTTCTGTTCTACAGTCCAATGCAGTCCCTTTAGGGCTTCATAAGGGATTTTAGAGATTTCTGTAAAACCTGGAATCCAAATTTTACAGAAGCCTGCTGCCCCAAGAAACTCTCTCAGCTGCTTCTTTGTTTGGGGTTTAAGGATGGCACTAATAACCTTTCATTTCCTAGGCAATGCATACCCTGTGTTATTTGAAATCCTAACTATTTAACATGTTGTAGACAAATCTGGGCTTTCTCCCATGATACCTTCTATACAGTTTGCTTGTAAGTGCAGCAACAACTTTTTGGTGCCTTCCCAGCACCGTTCTTGGGTTGAACTGCATAACAGTAAGTCAGCCACATACTGCAATAGGACACAGCTATATTGTTCCGTGGGGAAGGCAAGCAAGTCCTTGGCTTGGGCTTCCCCACAAAGTGTGGGTGAGTTTTAAATCCCTGTGGCAATCTGGTTGAAGTAAACTGAGTCTTTCTTTCATCACTTGGGTCCTCCCATTCAAATGCAAAGATGGGTTGACTAAGGGGAGTGATGCAAAGGCAAAAGAAGGCATCTCTTAAGTCCAAACAAGTAAACCATGCTGCCTCTAGGGGTATTGGACCCAGCAAAGTATAAGGGTCAGGGACCACTGGGTGCGGTGTTACTGTTCTGTCATTTACAGCCCATAGATCTTGCACTGGCCTATAGTCCCCATGAGGTTTTTGAACCAGGAGCAAAGGGGTGTTCCAAGGCGACTTACATTTTCTTATAAGTCCAAATTCCTTTAATCTCATGATATGAGGCCTGATTCCAATCCGGGCTACATATTTACTGGAAACTGCTCTTCATATCAAGCATCTGGATTTTGCGCAGCACCCAGAATTCTAGTGGCATTAACTTTTTAATTTTTCCTAAAACTCTCTGTATTTTTTAGAGGTTAACAAAGTTCTACAAAGTGTTTTACAGGCCTCCCAATTAGGACAATGGGTAGCAAAGATGGAATCAAATAATTGAAGCATTTTGGAGGGGTCTTGGCAGAGAATAAATGACTTTTTTCTCTGGACCAAGCCTCTTTTTATCCTTTTTAAAGTCAAATCTCAAATATCGCACCTTGGTCTGACATATTTGTGCCTTTTTCTAACAGTTTTTTAAAAACTCACTATAAAGGAGGAGGTCATATTGTAACCTGTTGGCTCTTAAACTCTTTGAAGATGACCGATGTACACATAGTAGTAACATACTTGGAATTTAACCCTTTGATGACAACCAATGTAAACATATTTAGACTTTTCATAACAAACTTGAAACCAACAAACAAGCATACATATTTTTTGATAATTCACTTTTGTACATCTTTTGACATACCTAAACTTTCTGGTCTTGTATATCTCTTTTATCTTTCTAACAAGACAAACATACAAAATTTCTTACATCAAAATTGCATCTCTTTTACTTATAGATTTTTAATTTTTTTTTATCTCACTTACTATAGACCTTTTGTGACAGACTTGTCTTTAGCTGTTAAAATTTTAAAGTGTCCCTTTTTTTGTTCTCAGATTGTTACACTTTAAATTTGGTTGGCTGCCAATAGAACAGTAGTGACCTTGAGTTTTTTTTTAATCAACAAAGTACAGAAAAGAGCAAGTTAACCCTATAATTACAATTGAAGAATTTGCAATGTACAAGAAATATTTTAAGCACACCAATTAAACATCAATTCAAACTGAAACACAGATACATTTATCAATTAGCTAAAATTTGTAACTTGATTTCTCTTGTAAAATTTCTTACTTTCTCTGGTTTTGTTTTATGCCCTTCAGAGCTTTCTTAGCTGTTTTTAATCCATTACTTATTTTCTTTTTTCAATTCTTTTTTCCAATTTGAGTGCAAGCCCTATTTGATCCTCCTTGAGTCTGACCACAGCATGCACCCTCTGGTGCACTAAAGTCAAGCAATTCTCAGACTTTTGTCCCCACCTCCTCTGCATCTGTGAATTTAGCAACACAAAAGGAGGAGGAAAGTCTAAATTCTCTTGGTCTGGATCTGAAAGGACCGGTTTCTTTCCAGCATGGTCCTCTTTCTGATGGAGGACCAGGATATTGATTTTTGCTTCCAGGGTGCACATATGAAGCCAAGGAGGCATTCTGTGACACAAGTTGAGCCATGAATCAATATAGAGAAATTGATCTGGATGGTCCCATCCAGGGGTGGTGACTGTTCGCCAGATGGACCAAACAAGACCCTCTTCTAGGGATCTCTCAGTTGGCCTAGCTGGGCAAAGTGTGGGCCATTCTAACTCACAAAAGGCTCTAAGTTTTGGGGGGGTTTCATCTTAATACCATAATTTCCAGTAAAACCTTTCTTAAAATTCTTAAGCATGCATTCCAAAACAGTAGGATGAGATGTTTCTGTCCCCACAATCGGCTGATCAGAGTGTTGGTGTGTGTATGGGTACCCTTGTACAGAGATGCAAGACAAAGGTGGAGGATCACTTGCTCACCTGCCTGGCTGCGGGCCTCTTGGCCACTTTAAGGTCCTTTCAGGCTAAGGTGGGCTGTTGCATAAGCTCACCATTGTGCCTTTGTTAAACACAACCACAGAATCTTGGGACAGACCTCACACAAATTCTGCTACTCAGGGAGGACTCTTTAAGCTCAAGCACTTCCTCCCTTTGTCTTGTTCCACAGCTTGTTCCACACATTCTACTATCCAGAATTCTTTCATTCACACATTTATTCAGAAGTTATCACATTCCCTCCCAGTGACCCCCTAACCATAACCAAAACAAATGGGAGGAGCTACCTCCCCAAATGGCAAAGCACAAGGGGTGATCAGGCCCCTGCACTATCTTTGCCCAAAGTTCATAAACTGAACCAAAACAAATGGGAGGAGCTATCTTTCCAAATGGCAAAGCACAAGGGGTGATCAGGCTCTTGAGCTGTATTTGCCCAAAGTTACAGGATACAAATTCACAAAGTGAAACCAAAGAAAAACCAAAAGTTAACAACTAGGGGGTTTCCTGGGGTTTCTCACCAAGCAAAGGAAAGAGACAGAGGAGACACCAACAGCAACAGCCCTCCTTCTGTTGTCTTCTGTCTTGGGTTCAGGCGATCTGCCACTGGTGAGCGGGTCTCTGTGTCCTGTTGGGGAGCCGAGGAAATTAGTCCCAGGGCCATGCCATTCCCCTCAAGGAGGCAAAGAGCCACTCCCTCTGATGGAGATCAGGTCGATGCCCAAAAGGGCCACTTCTTTCCTGATTCCTGGTCAGGGAACCAAATGTTCTGGAATAGTGGAAAGAAATGCACAGAGACACAGACTTTCGGTAAAAAAACAAAGGCTTTACTGGCAAGTAGGCAGGACTGCCAGAAACTGGTCTGGTCACAGTTCGCACCCTGCGTTATTTGTCCATCACCTTTTATACTTTTGTCAGTCATTATCTCATCCCTAGTGGTCTTTGTTAAGTAAATAAAGTTCCAGTTCCTGTTTAATGGTTAGATACAGGTGGTTTCTGTCACTGATTACAGTCCTGAACACTTGACAGGTAAGGCACATACATCACAAGTTTGTTCAAGGATTCCCACTTTGTTCTTCAGAGCTAGGATGTTCAAGAGTTTGATTGAGTTCTATTATTTCATTACTTTTTTTTGTCTAGTTGATCTATCTATTTGTGACAGTGGGGTGTTGAGGTCTCTCACTACAATTGTATTAGTGCATAAATGACTTTTCATGTCCGTTAGTATTTGTTTTATATAGTTGGGTGCACTAGTGTTTGGTGCATAGATATTTATGATTGTCATCTCTTCTTCTTGGATGGTTCCCTTTACAAGGATGTAGTGTCCTTCTTCATCTCTCTTAATCAGTGTTGGTTTGAAATCTACTTGTTCTGCAAAGAGGATAGCTACTCCTGCTTTTTTTTGGGTTCCTGTCACATGGAGTATTGTTTTCCACCCTTTAACTTTCAGTCTATGAGTTTCCTTTTGAATTAAGTGTGTTTCTTGTATGCAGCATATTGTTGCATTTTGCTTCTTGACCCATTCTGCCAGTCTGTTTCTTTTGATTGGTGAATTGAGACCATTAACATTGATGGTTATAACTGAAATGTATTGCCTTGTCATTGCCATGACTTTTTCTTTTTGTTGGGTTCTCCCCCTTTACATTTAATTTCTTGTCATGCCAGATGGGTTCATTCTGCTTTGCTTCCTGGGATTGTGATCCTCAATGTCTGTTCCTAGGCTATTGTGTAAAATTCTTTGGAGTGCTGGTTTGGTATTCACGAAGTTCCTAAGGTGCTCTTTGTCATGAAAGTATCTTGTTTCTCCATCCATTTTGAAAGATAGTTTTGCAGGGTACATCAATCTGGGTTGGAGGCTGTTTTCTTTTAGGGCTTGGAATATGTCACTCCAAGCTCTTCTTGCCTTGATGGTTTGTGTTGAGAAGTCTGCTGTGATTCTGATGGGCTTTCCTTTGTATGTGATTTGTTTCTTTTCTCTAACTGCTTGTAGAACTTTGTTCTTCTGCTGTGTTTCTGGAATCTTAACAATTGTATGCCTATGTGTAGATTTTTTTTGATCAAGGTTATTTGGAGTCCTATATGCCTCACTTATCTGTATGTCAAGTTCTTTCCCCCTGCTTGGGAAGTTTTCTGCCATTATTTCTGTGAAAAGATTTTTTATGTCATCTCCACTCTCTCCTGTTTCTTCATTGACTCTGATTAGTCTTATGTTATTCTTCTTTGCATCATCTAGCAGTTGCTGGATTGATTTCTCATGTTCCCTTCTAATTTTGAAGCAATTTTTCTTTTCCTGGTCACTAATTGCAATCTTATCTTCTATATCTGAAATTCTGTCCTCACATTGCCTCATTCTGTGGTGTAGACTTTCAATGGAGTTTTTCATCTCCTGGGAATGTATTTGCATCTGTTTTATAGATTCCATTTATTTCCTATGTTGGGATTCCATCATGTTCCTCAGCTCCTCTCTAGATTTATTAATCATGTCTTGCACTAGGAGCACAATTTCTCCTGTTATCTGAGAAATTATTTCTGATTTCATTTTTTCCAGATCCCCTTTTGTTGCCAGTTCAGTGGGTCCAGGTGGTTGAGTATCAGAGTGTTCCATCTCATTTCCCTTTGGAGTTGCTGTAGGTGATCTGGAAGTCTGGTCTTGAGATTTATTTATGTGTTTTCTCATTTTGACCTTGGGGGGGCTGTTGGCGCCTGCATGGATTACCTCCTCTGAGATGGGAGAGGTGGGACAGGGGCCAGAAGCAGCGGTAGGGATGGTGGCCCAAAAGCCCTTTCCTGTGGGCTGGGAGCAGTGGGAGGGATGGTGGCCGGGAAGCCCCTTCCTCTGGTCCAGGAGCAGTGGGATGGAGGCTCAGAAGCCCCTACCTCTGGGCAGGGAGTGGTGGGAGGGATGTTGGCCAGGAAGCCCCTTCCTCCGGGGCAGGAACGGCAGGACAGAAGGTGGCCCAAAAGCCCTTTCTTCTGGGCTGGGAGCAGCGGGGGGGATGGTGGCTGGGAAGCCCCTTCCTCTGGACCAGGAGCAGTGGGACGATGGCTCAGAAGCCCCTACCTCTGGGCCAGGAGCGGCAGGACTCAGTACTGTGTTCTGGTGGTCAGGTGTCCTCTGAGTCTTGGTAGTGTGAAGCTAGGTGGCTGTACAGAGGAGCAGGGCGGGTGTCCAGTGGATTGTTGCCGGGGCATGGGCTGATTTGGCATGTTCTGCTCGACTCGGGACCTTGGTAAGGTGTCCACAGACCTGCTTGTCTGGAGCGGGCTGATTTGGAGTGTTCCACGTGACCTCGCTAGGGCATGCGCAGACCTGCCTGTCTGCAGCAGGCTCCAGAGCTTGGATGTTATCTATAGTGGAGCTACAGATCAAAGGAACTATATAATCTTCACTTTACACAGCAGAGGCTGGGGATTTAGCTCAGTGGTTCTGCCGCCTGCCCCGCAAGCACAAGGATCTGAGTTTGATCCCTGGTGTCCCCCCAAAAAAATTTGTGTTGCATTTTACACAGCAGAAGTAATGGGCTAAGGCAAGCTTTTAAAGGGATACACTACCTATTTTGCCTCCCTGACTACTTTAATAGCTAATCTACTATATTTACTTTAAAACTTTTCCCTATCACATGAACACTATTAATTTTTGTGTGTTGATTTTGTATCCTGTAACAATACTGAATTTAGTTATTAATTAGTTATTAATTAAGAATTTTTGGGGTCTTTTATGTAAAGAATTATGCCATCTGCAAATAATGATAATTTGACTTCTTCCTTTTCTTTATGTATCCCTCTTATTTCCTTTTCTTGCCTGATTGCTCTGGCTAATGTTTCAAGTATTATATCGAACAAGAGTGGAAATAGTAAATATCCTTATCTTATTCCTGTTTTTAGAGGGACAGTTTCCAGTTTTTTCCCACTTAATATGCTGTTGGCCATTGTTTTGTCATAAATAGCTTTTGTCAGATTGAAATCAGGTCCTCTCTACTTATTTTCTTCAGGTTTCTTTTTTTGACATGAATGGATGTTGGACTTTGTCAAAAGCATTTCTAAATCTATTGAGATGATTATGAGATTTATGTCCTTGATTCTGTTTATGTGGTATATTACATTCATCGATTTGCATATGGTGAACCATCCTTGAATGCCTGAGATGAAACCTACTTGGTCATATCTGACATTTTAAATGATTTGTTGCATTCTGTTTGCTAGAATCTTGTTGAGGATCTTTGTGTGTGTGTGTGTCTATGTTCATTAAAGAGATTGGCCTGTAATTTTGTGTTTTATTTGGGTCCTTTTCTAGTTTTGGATTCAGATCATGCTGGTTTCCATGAATGAGTTTGGAAATACTCTTTCCCTTTAAATCTCATTAAAGGGTTTATATCCTCCCTAAAGTTCTTTGAGAATTCAGTGGTGGATATGTCAGGTCTTGGGGTTTTCTTAATTGCTGGGTTTTAATTAGTGCTTTAATATCATTGCCTGTTATTGAATTGTTCAGAGATTTTATGTCTTCTTGGTCTAGTTTTTGTAATTCATATGTATCTAAGAATCTGTCCATTTCTTCAAGATTCTCCACTTTGTGGGAGTACAATTTTTCATAGTAGTTATTGAAGAGCTTCTGGATTTCAGCTATGTTCATTATGATTTCACCTTTTTCATTTCAAATTGCATTGATGTAGGTCTTTTCTCTCCTTTTTTTTTGGTATGGTTGGCTAAAGGTTTGTATATTTTTTATTCTTTCAAAGAAGCAGCTCTTCTATTCATTGATTCGTGTGTTGTCTTTTAGTCTAAATTTCTGCTTGGATATTTATGATTTCCCCCCTTGTACAAGGTTTGGGTGTAGACTGTTCTTGTTCTTCTAGTATCTTGAGGTGCATGATTAGGTTATTTATTTGAGCTCACTATGTTTTTCTAATGTGAGAATTCACAGCAATAAACTTCCCTCTTAGGACTGCTTTCATGTTTTGGTATATTGTACTGGCATTATCTTTTGATTCTAGGAATTGTTCAATTTCTTCCTTGATTTCTTCTGTGACCCATTGAGTGTCCAGAAGTGTGTTATTTAATGTCCAGGTATTTGTAAGCTTTCCATGGTTTCTTTGGAATTGATTTCTAATTTCACTATTCTATGATCTGATGGTATATATAGGATGATTTAAATTCTTTGTATTTATTTAGCCAAGCTTTATGGCTTCATGGACTAGTATGTGATCTACTTTGGAGTAAGTTCTATGTGTTGCTGAGAATAATGTATATTCTCTCATAGTAGTGAGAATACTCTGTAGATATCTATTAAGTCCATTTGTTTGAAGATGTGTTTCAACTTTGAAATTTCTTTGTTAATTTTTTGTTAAGTTGATCTGTCTATTTGTGAATATGGAATATTGAGGTCATCCATTATGATTGTGTTGGTGTTTATTTGATGTTTTATATCCAGTTGTGTTTGTTTTTTAAAGTTATGTGCACTGATATTTGTTACACATATATTTACAAATGTTATCTCTTCCTGTTGAATTGTTCCCTTAACTAATATGTAGTGACCTTCTTTGCCTCTTCTGAAAATAAAATTACTACCTCTGCTTGCTTATGGGGTCCTGGTGCATGGAATATTGTTTTCCATTCTTTGATTTTTAGTCTATAGATTTCTTTTTGGGTTAGATGAGTCTGTTGAATGCAGTAGACCATTGTGTTCTGTTTTTTGAGCCAATGTGTGTATTTTAATTGGGTAGTTGAGGCCATTTGAGAGTTGTTATGGAAAGGTATTGATTTATTCCTGTCATTGTATTCTTTTCTGTCATTGACTCCTAAGAGTCAGTAATTCAGTAATTACTAAGAAAAGTAATTTTCTCTTAGTTTAACTACTCACCTTGCTGGATGTACTCATTTCACCTGACTTTTTGGAATTGTTGTCTCTACTGAGGATATTCATGAGTATTTTTTAGAGTGCTGGTTTAATGTTCATAAATTTCTTAACTTGTCCTTTGTCATGGAATGCCTTTATTTCTCCATCAATTTTGAAAGATAGTTTTGCAGCACATATTAGTCAGGTTGGGGTTGTTTTCTTTTAGGGGTTGAAACACTTTACTCCAATCTATCTTAGCATTTAATGTTTATGTTGAAAACTCTACTGTGGTACAATCTTAGTGGGTTTACCATTATAAGTGCTTTTTTGATGTTCTCTGACAGCTTTTAAGATTTTGTCTTTGTGTTGGACTTTTGGGATTTTTGCTGTGATGTGTCATAGGAAGCTTCTTTTTTTATTGTAGTTACTTGGCAAACTGTAACACTTATTTACCTGTATGATGAGTTTCCCCCCATATTTGGAAATTTTTCTATGATTTCTCTAAACAGATTTTTTAATTTCAAGAGTGCTGTCCTCTAATTTCTCCCTAATCCAGTTAGCCTTAGGTTAATCTCTTAGCAGCTGTTGGATGAATTTTCCTTGCTCTCTAATAGTTTTTAGTTTCTCTGAGTATATATATTATCATGTGGTTCAATTTTGTACTTGATTTCTGAAATTCTTTCCTCGTGTTGGCCACTTCTGCTATTTATGTATTCAATAGTATTCTTTATTT
Source organism: Heterocephalus glaber (assembly GCF_053883595.1). Classification (NCBI taxonomy): domain Eukaryota; kingdom Metazoa; phylum Chordata; class Mammalia; order Rodentia; family Bathyergidae; genus Heterocephalus; species Heterocephalus glaber. The sequence continues at coordinate 1,993,347 of NW_028258185.1, forward strand.
CTGGGATTTCTGTTGGATACCTCTTCACAGTTTATTTCTTTGGTAAATTTGTGGTTCATGTTTTCAATCATTTTGGTCAAATTTTTAATTTGTTTCTTCCAGAACCACATTGGTCAGTTTGTGTAAAAAGTCCACTATCATAGGTGAGAATGAATGGTCATTTGGCAAGAAGCACCTAGGAGACCGTTTTTTAAAAATTTTATTCTCACAGTGATGGAAGTTCTAGACATTTTCTATAGCTTCTAAAGAGTGAGGGAAAGGAGAAACACTTACTTTGTGCTGGAAATAGGGCTGAGTGCTATAGGCATCTCTGATTTCATAGTGATACTACTATTATCCCCACCTCAGAATTAAGGAAATGGAGGTTACAAAGGAGTAGGTAACCCATCTAAGGTCAAAAAGCTAATGAGTGGTGGGGTGGGGCTCAATTCACGGAAGTTGGGCAAATCCACATCTTTTACTAGTTAGTACACAAGACTAGTTAGTTCTTCATGAACAGGTAACTAATCATTATAGCCTTAGTCCTCTAAACAGAATTATTCAGGATCTTTTCCCTTGGGATAATTTATCAACTTTTTACACTGGAGCAGGGGGCAGAGAGAAGACCTAACGGACAGAAGAGGCCTTTAGCCCAGTATGTGAAAGCCTGGGGTTCCTCCCACCATTCAGAGCAGGCCAGCTCTGCCTGGGATCCACCCTGAAGCTTCCCTCTCAGTCCCTTTTTCCTCCACATTTCCAGGGAAGGTGATAAGAAGCCATCCCTGCAGTCCACTGAAGAGACCTGGGCAGGCAGGTTGCTTCCCACCAACTCCAGGCCAAGGGCCCCAAGCTGCTGCTGAAACACTTGTGAGGAAACCCAAGACAGCCGCTCCCAAGCTTCTTGCAGGTCTAACCTGCATCCTGCCCCCTCTTCTGCTTGGCAGGTCTCCTTTCTCTGGTCCTCAGGGGATCCCAGGGAGACTTCTCACCCCTCAGCAGACCCATGTCTAGTTGTTAGGATAGAAGCAACATGTGGTTTCCAAAATAATGTAAGCAGCTGGCTGGCTCTCCTGGGATGCTTCCTCCCTAGGGAGCTCCAGACAGTTCGGGTCTCTCAAGAGGGCCAAGAACCAAGGCCTTGGGTGAGTGAGGGTTTGGTTCAGGAACCTTCTGCAGGAGCTGGGTTATGCAGATATAGAGAGCAATGGGGTATGCAGCAGGGCTCAGTCTCCCTGCTGGTAATCTGGGGAAGGAGGGAAGCAGTGGAGGAGGATCCAGGAGAAGGGTGTCTGGTGAGTAAGAGATCAAGTCATGGGGTGTGGAGCTGGGGAAATGCAGCACAGATAGCCTGATGTCTTCCAACAGCTTCAGTAATTAGCACCTTTCGCTGTGCACTCCCTGTTTCTTTGACAGCTCCCCTTTTCTTAGTTGCATTTGCTCATCTGGTCTCTCCACCTTCCTGTCTTCCCTCCCACCCAGGAGATGCAGCTGTCTGTCTCCCAGCCTTCTCACTACCACTGTGACCTGCTCTGGAGGGGAGGCTGGGGGTTCCTGCAGTGTGGAGGGGTCCTTTCACCTTCTTGCCTCCCCCTTTACCCCAGCAGAGTTTCTGGTGCAGGCAGGCCAATGCCTCTCCTTCTAACTCTTCTGGCTCAGTTTTAGCTAGCTGCATGTGTCCCTGTCCTTAAAGAGCAGAACAAGGGCCTCTGAAGCTTGTCCCTAACAAGACTGCAGTAATTCTCAGCTCTGTTCAGCACTGACACATGCAAAAGGAGGCAAGCCGGTTTCCTCTAAGTGTGCGTGTACATGCATGTGAGCATGTGTGTGTGTGTGCTGGGGGCAACAAGAATCTCTGTCCTTTCTAGTTTGTGAAACATGGACTCATAGGACATGGAGGAAGTAGGGGACCACCTCTTTTCCTCACCTTCACCTGATAATCTGTTCCTTTCTTTCTCTCCCCTGCCTTGATGTTCCTCTTAGCTGCACCCACACAGTGCTCCCCTTCTTTGAGCCAGGCCACCTACTATTTCCACAGTCTGGGGTGTGAGCTGACATCCAGAGCATCCTGACACTTCAGAGACCCTTGTACCCATGCCTGGTGTGTGCCTGGGGAACAGTGGCCAGGAGGGGATAGCCAGTCAACACATTGGTTGAGCAACATTGTATGCTGAAGCTGCTTCTGGGAGCCAGGGCCTAGGGCAGAAAAACAAGGAAGCAAGATCAATTCAGGACAGCAGTGTCTAAACACAGGTGGATCACGGGGCCCTGAGAGAAACTGCAAAAACTTTACTGCCTGTCCTCAGTAAAACTGCACCTCCCAGGGCAGCATCCAACTTTGTAGGAACTGCCCAGAGCCCAATGGTGGCTTCTATATGGATTCTCCAGGCACTCCTGCTTAGGAATCCAGCTGAGGAGTTTATAATCTGAGACCCATAAACTTGGCTCATACCTTGAAATCTGGTGTAAGAAAAGAAGGGGAAATGGAGGCACAGATGTGGTAGAGTAAGGAAGCACTTGTTAAGGGAAAATGGGCACCCACTAGGACTATCAGCAAAATCTTCCCAGTAAAGGGAGTCTGAAGTGGGAGAGCCTTGGGAGGGCAGGAGGAAATGGGGAGAGGAAGGGAGGAGGGTGGGCAGACCATACTATCAGCCCTTTGGAGCCCACAGGGACCCGGGGAATCTCTGGGGTGAATGTGACTAACTTTTACCCTGGGAACAAGCCCTGTGTGATTGCAGAGAGTCCTTTCCTGTCTCAGTTTCTACCCTCTGTAATAATTCTCCTTTCACGAAGTTGTTAGAGGATTGAAAATGAGACTGGGAAAGTAAAAACAAATACACTCCTAGTAAAGAATGAAGTGTTGTACAAATGAGAGGAGTTGAAGGTCCCACTAAAGGGACCAAAGAGAGGTGAACAGGTTACTTTCATCCTCTCTGATGGGAAGGTAACTTGAGATGCTTCATCTTCTGCTCAGCTAGGAGGGCCTCCTGGGCAGACCTGCTCTGTCAATCCTGATGCACCTTTCTGCTTTCTGTGGGGATGGAACTTGTGCTTTGTGAGCATCTGCAGAGACCAGGATACTGGAAACATTGGCAAGGACCTGGCTTCATGGATTTGCCTAGACAAGCCTGCCATAACATCCTCATTGGAAAATTCTGACTGTCATTTCTCTCTAAGTTTTGTTTTTGCCAAAAGAGAATGGCATGGTGTTCAACCTTTCACAGAAAGAAGCCCAGGCACCATCTTCTTTGGGTGGCTCAAAGACATTCCTGTCTTTGGGCCTTGCTTGGAGGCGTAGAGCCACTGCACTGGAGCGTGCAACCCAAAAGGGGCTGGATATTGGGAAAAAGGCCAGAAACAGCACAGGGGCTGCTGCCCAACAGAGAGAGAGAGAACCTGGGGAATTTATATGCCCAGAGACTCCAGTCTTTTTTTAACTTTTCTCAAACTTCACAGGTGGTCAGCATGGAGTCCCAGAAGCAGAGGTGAAGTCTCCCACTTGCCCCAGGTATGCTGGACAGCTTTGGTGCCAAGGGAAGAGAAGGAATTAGAGGAGAAGCTTCTAGGTTAGATCTGAGCTTCTTCCTTCAGCATTTGGAGGAGATGGAATGATATTCCCAAAAGATAACTATGTACCATCCATTCTATTTCTAGGCATCTTTGAACAAACAGAGATGAGGCCCCACTGAGCTCACAGCTTAGAACAAAGATGTAGTGAAAATGTCCTCTTGGATCCTACCTGCCCAGTCTGCAGGTGGTTCTCAGTCCTGCCTGACAGCTAAGAACCCTTGGCCAGTTGGGTGGCCCTTGGCTGCCCTCCCCTTCCTCTCTGGCTCCTCTCTGCTGCTGCTTCTACCTCTGTTCCTGAGTGAGGAGCTGTGGGAAGCAGGGTCTAGGTCGGTAATTTTGATTGCAGGCTCTCCCCCAGAGCTGCCTCTGTTCACAGGGAATAGCTGTTGTGCCCATGAAGCACAGACTGACATCTGAACCATGGGTTCACATCTTTAGTTCAGTTCCTCCATGTCATGGAGGAGAAAATTAAAAGGCAGAAAGGCAGGGGGCTGGCCCCAGAATGGTTGGGTTTCAGGTGGTTGCAGGGCTGCAAGTGTGACAAAGGTCCACTGCCTCCTCTTCCGCTGGCCCTCCCAGTACTTATGGTTTTCAAGCCCCTCAGTCCACAGGTTAGCAAAGGGAGGCCCAGCAAGGGAGGGGACACACTAAGGTGACATGGCTAATCTCTGGGAGAGGAATTTAATCTTTGCTCCAAAACACACTCTTCACAGGGCATGACACAACTTCCCCTATAAAAGAACTACTAACTGTATTTCTTTGAATACCTGATGGGCTATAAAGTGTGCCTATGATTCATTAAAATATAATTTGGTCATAAATTTAATACATCCCAGATGAATGACTATACTCGCGCTATTAAATATTAACTGCTTACTTAACAATGATTTTATTTGCTTTTGAGGATTTAAAAGTCTTTTAAAGAAGAATTTGGCAGGCTTGTAGTTTCTGATATAGGAAAAGTAACCTGGAGAGTTTTGAGCATTATCTTATTTTTTCTTGATAAGAATCCTTGTAGCAAACAAGTTGTCTGGGATCATGCCTATGGCTATTCCGTTCAAAATGAGGACCACATGTTTGAGTGTTTCCAAGAACTCTGCTGCTAGTCTGAGGTGCAGGAATCTCTTGAATATGGTCTTAATATGGTCTTTAAATTTTTTTTTTTGTACCAGGGATTGAACTCGGGACCTTGCGCTTTCAAGGCAGGCGATGGAACCACTGAGCTAAAATCCCCAGTCCTTTTAAAAATTGTTTTAATGCTTATTTTAGCTCTGTTTTTTTTTTTTTTTTGCAGGGGTGCTTTTACTGCACAGGCTCTGCCTAACATCTTCCCCATTGAACTCAACACAAGAAACCTTGAAGGAAGTGAAAGAACTGACATACAGGTGGGGGTAGCTCCAGGTGATGGGGAGGATGAGGTGGGAGGAAAGGTGAGGGCTAGCTGTGTCTACTGGTGTCTCTGGGAACACTTGGCAGAAGGTACTGCTGTGAGTGGCAGGTAGAGGCACTGGAAGTGAATTATGGCTGTCAGAGGCAGCAGTGCTGTATCAAGTTAGTAGGATGGCTCCCCAAGATTGAGGGGTGGGGTAGGAAGGGAGAAGTGCTAAATCTGGGAAAACCCAGAGAAGTCAGGTGAGTGGTATAATAAAGATGACTCCTGTGATTTGAAATCCTGGCCAGGATGGGATGGAATATTTGACAACTATTTGGTCCTGCCGCGTTTGAATGGCTCCATAGATAATGGACAAAAATAAAATATTATGCATAGGAGGAGAACTTGGTCCAGGAAATAGTTTGGCTGGAGCAAGAGTTGGGGTGGAAGCATTGAGAGTTTTTCACAGAGGACCCTTGTGCATTCTCTGTGAATGAAGACCTGGGACCACACACATGCATCAATGCTTCACTAGTATCATTAACTGGACAGCATTTCAGCAAAAATACACAGGCCCCAGTGAGTTGTTTGAAGCCCATGATATGAAACTGAATTAAGTATGATGTAGATTGATTCCCCCTAGGAAGAAAGCTAGAATGCATAATTTTCTGGTCAAATCTTCTGGGTCCCAGTTAGAAAATCAGAGCTACATGTGACAGCAATGGAAAGGAAGTGACATTTGTTGAGTTCCTACTATAAGCCAGGTGCTATGCTGGGGTCTCCTTTCATTGTTTGGCTTATCACTGTTTACTGAAATGCTTCATTTGTTCATTCATTCAACATGTGTTGAATACCTTCTGTGCCCTGGTAGGGCCATATTTCTGCCTTCTCCCCATTTCTGGGGTCCGCATTGTTTCTGAGCAGCGGGCACACCATGCTTTGGTGATAAAAGCCTGGCAGAAATCTCCTGGAATCTTTTCCTTCCTGGATGAGTTCTCCACAGTGTGTGTGTGTGAGACTGGTACTTCATACTTTGGGCCGGACCAGCTGCTTGTCAGCTGGGCTTCTCAGTTACAAGTTTGGCCAGGGCCCCTTAAAATCAACAGCAGCAGCTTCACTGTAAGAAAAGGGGTCAAGTTTGAGGTTAGGAGAATGTGCCTTTTTTGTACCTTTGCACTTAGGTTTTATAATTTTAATTGATGCATAGACACACACAAACAAAAAAGCACGAAGGAAGATTTGGATCCAAGCAGTGCCACACTTTACATCATCACTACAAGTGTTCAAGTGTAAAGAAAATCAATTTTGAAACTATGAAATTCTTGATTCATAAATACAGTTATTTCTACTCTAGTAAGCATGAGCTAATTCACGGTTAAAGTTCTTTTATTATGGGACTCAGGTACGTTTTAAAAGCAATGGTAAATTAAGTTGTCTTCCAAAACTGTGTGCTTGTCCGGGCAGCTGTGTATGATCAGTTGTCCACCTCAGACTCTATTTTCTTTTGTGCGGGGACAGGTTGCTGGCCCTCCCTGTTTCCACAGACCAAATCCTCCTAGCGCAGGAGCCCGGGCTAACCAGTTGTTTCTTCTGAGTATTGTTTGTATTTGATTATAGACCTCAGTGACATTTCACAGTTTCAAAAGTCCTTCCTGCTCTGAGAAGTGTAGAATCTAGTGAAAATTGCATAGTCATAAGAGAAATGTGTTGTTTTGTTTTTGTTTCCTTTTTCTTAAAAGTTGTGGTATCATTGGTTCTGTGCTTCCTGAAATAGTACTGCTTTGTGAAAGTCCAAACTGAACGCAGCACCCTCTGTGTACCTAGTACGTTTATAAACCTGGGTATCTCATTACTTGATATTTTTGCATTAGTTAAGACAGAAATTTGATAACTCAGTTAGAGGGGAGGGGAAATCTGCTGCTAGAAATGTCTGAACTAAGTGCCATACTTGCCTTGGTAAGATTTGGGAAATATAACCTCTGTACATAAAAAAAGGAAAGAAAAATCAGTTAAACATCACATAGTAGACAGTTATTAAATTACAAAAAAATTAATTTATGAAGAAAGACCTTTTGTACAGATTATAAAAGAGATTTTTCACAGAGATATCTATATGATCAAGAGAGTTAATGTTTTATTTTAGTTTTACTAGTGCCACAAACTTGCCAGTGGTAATTTCTTTGTCCAGTTCAAGATAACTCTGTAGTTTTCTTTCCTAGGACTTGTTGTAAATGCCAAAAGATACTTTTGAATTGTACGTTTGATCAGATTGTTGGCTGTTTCTGTTTTATTTCTTTTGACAACCTTTGAATAAAAAGCTCTGATACTTAAAAAAAAAGAAAAGGGGTCAAATAAAAACAAAACAAAAATCTAAAACACTACAAAGGACATGTTAAGTCAGAAAGAAGGGGATACCTGAGGCTGGGATGGGGAACTGGGTCAGGGGCTGGGATTTTACACGGAATAATCAGTTTGAAAATAATCACTTACAAAAAAATGCCCTGAAGGAAGATATTGAGCAAGTGGCTCCTGTTGGGAGCTTGTTGGCCTCCTATTCCACCTTCCCTTAGAGCAGCACCTTGGAACAGACTGGGAGTTGGCAGGCAGGGTGGAGACACCAATCAGCTGCCTTTCTGGGGCCTGCTGCAGCTGAGCTGATTGACAGCTCATTCTGAGCTCTCCCATCCTAACCTTTTTGACAAGATTGGACACTATGGATAATGGTCCCCTTGAGCACCCTGAACTCAGTGGCAGGGGTTGGAGGAGGGGGGTTTTGGTTGGTTTGTTTTATTTTTTGTTTCTTAAAACTCATATACTTGGTTTCCACCCTGAGATGGTTTGCTGACTCTGCTCAGTGGATGCATTGAGTCTTTGGGAAGAAGAGACAGGGCTCCTAACTCCCAGAGGGACCCTGATCAGGCACGGGTGGGATAGAAACCTCAGATAATTCTGCAGTGGGACCTCTGGGGAAACGAGAGGCTGTGAAGACATAGGGCACTGCAAGCATCACATTTGGATAGCAGGGAGGCCCTGAAATTCCAAACCAAAACCCACTGAAATGATTTTTTGATCATAGACTTATTCCCCAAATGACTACTCTGTGCTGAGGGGATGGAGGTTCTAATAAAGATAAATATGACGCCAGTTCTGTCCTGCAGAAGTCCAGTGACACAGCTCATTGCAACAGGAGGACTGCGACAATGAGGCAGTGAGGAGGGTTGATGTGCTGCTCAGGAAGGATGGCAGTGGGGAAATTTATTCCACCCAGAGAATCTGGTGTTAGCACCCATGCCCATCGGAGAGTTTAATTATTTTTGGATGGCTCAACAGTTAACCCCCTCTCTACTTAACTGTGGGGGCTCAGTTTCTTGCCTTGCTGGCCAACAGAGGTGCTTTTGAAAACCTGTGAGAAGCATTGAGGATCTTGGGCTTGCTGGTAGCTCAGTGACAAAGGAGCAGGAAGAAGGTTTTATTGTATAGAATTCTTATTCTGAGAGACACCAAAGCTTAAAACTTCAGATCAATAAGTCAATATCCTTGTGGGACAGTGGGGATCGAGGTCAAATGCTTGCTTTATACAGATTATGAAATTGAGGACCATTGGGAAAGTGAGTGGGAAAATCACTGTCAGACCAAGGATCTTCATTCTCTTTTCACTGCCTTAAAGAATGCATTGAGATTATGTAAAAGGAGAAACGTGTTTTGAAAATCTGAAAATAAAATGTTACATAATATCTATGTTGCATTAATTCTGCCCTCCACATTACAAGAGAAGAGGTCTGTCCTTCAACTTGACTTTTGCCAATGAGTCTAAAAGGGAGACTAGGTATGAAAGCAGAATTAAAATGTAGTAAAACATGCAACTGAATGTCCAGTGCAAGGCTAGTGCATGGCAGACACTCACTAAATGTTTGTTCCTTCCCTTCATGAAGAGATTAAGACCCTCCTGAAGCTGCCATGGCCTCAACATAGTCATAGTGGAGTAATGGACAATTAGGGCATTGCTCAGATATCCATAGATAATTACACACTTGATTTTGGATTGAGACTCTCTCTAAAGCTTTTAGGTTTCTGGGTTATTTGCATGGTTATAATTGTTTAAGCTGGATTGGAAAAAAAATCATGGAAACACATGAATTGGCTTTGTTCAGCATTCTTTTGCTGCAAATCAAATAGTTTGAATAGTTCCCGGTTCTTTATGCCCATTCTCACCTCTGCCATGTGGTTTTGACATGGGGTTAAAAACTTGCTATGGTGGGGGAGTAGGAAGGTGGATAAAATTTATTGAGTTTTTGCTGTTGAGTAGCAACTATGTTTTGCACAATGTGTGCACTATCTTTCTCCTCCTTTCTCTTCTTCTTCCCCTTCTTCCTCCTTTCTCTCTACTCCTCTACTTCCTCCTCCTTCTCCTTCTGCTTCCTCCTCTTCCTGATCTCTGGCTTTTCCTCCTTCCTTCACTTTTTATAAATAAAGAAACTAAGGATCAAAGAAGACTATTAATTATCCAAGGCCACTTTTTAAAAACACAACAAAACTGGGGCTTAAAGCTTCTGGTTTTTACATTTTTGTATGCCAACTATGTGCTGAGGCTCTGAACATATGGGTTCTTGTATTAATGGTGCCCTCATGCAGTACATGGTCAGAGCCTGCAGAAGAGAAATAACATGCCAAGGGTGGATGGAAAAGGAAATATCTTTGCCTCACTCAAACCAATAATGATACCTAACATTTAAATTGTGTGTCATGGTTTTCAAAATACTTCATAGGAATTTCCCATTTTATAGCTAAGAATACACTCAGAGTTTATTTCAAGGCTGTACAGCCAGTAAATGGCAAAACTGGGACCCAAGCCCCAAACTTCTGACTTTCAATTCTATTCTATTACTCTAAAATGTCTTTCCCACATAACTTAGCTGCATGGGGAGAGGAGAGACTGGTTGAGTTTGGATGTGGATATGTTGTGCATTTGGTGGCTCTGGCTAGGCTGGGTGGGTCTTATGATATTCACCCATTGCTGCATGTCAGTGAAGACCTTGCCTCCCTAACTGCTTCACAGAGTCACCAGGCAATACATGGTTACTGAACATTTAAGTCAATTTACACTTGGATCTTGCTGTTGTATAAACCTTTGATTGCAGCCTTTCATGAGTTCCCTCAGTCCCCCAGAGCCAGGAACAGAGAAGCATTTCTTACACCCCTCATCCTGCGGTTTTCATGTAGAAAGTGACAGAACTGATGGTTGCAGAACAGGATATGCTCCTCTGGTCTTGAGGGGATTGCACAGTCTTCAAACTGTCCTCCTTGCCGTCCTTGACCTGGGCTAGTGAGCCTGAACAGGCCTGGGTGATAGCCAGCCTCTCGTGGATCGGTCCAAAACAGGGAGCAGCATTGTGCAGAAAGTATTTTTCAGGTTGAGAAACCAAGTCCTAATCTCCTCTTTCAATGATTGTACAAAAATCAAACTGCTTGACAGATGCGCAGATAAACAGAAGTTTGCAGTCAAAGCAAGTTCTGGAATGGGGATGATCCATCTTGGAGATTTTTAATGGCTCTTACCTTGATAATCACCCACCAGGAATAGCTTCCAGGCAAACCAAACCCATACTTAAGTGGGCCCACACCCAGGTACACCAACACCTAGTTGACAATTATATAAGAGGACCCTGACCATCTCCTGACAACACAGTTTATCTCCAGCTTTGGCTTTCATCCGGAACCCTCGACTTTCCTCACTGTGCAAAGCCATCATGAGTTGTCAGATCTCCTGCAGCTCTCAAAGAGGAGGAGGAGGAAAAGGAGGAGGAGGAGGATTCCGGGGCTTCAGCAGTGGCTCAGCCATAGTCTCCGGAGGGAGCCGGAGATCGACTTCCAGCTTCTCCTGCTTGAGCCGCCATGGAGGTGGCAGGGGAGGCTGTGGTGCCCGCGGCTTTGGCAGTCAGAGTGTTATTAGCCTTGGAGGGAGCAAGAGCATCTCCAGTAGTGTGGCCAGAGGAGGTGGCAGCTTTGGTTCCAGTGGTGGATTTGGTGGCAGAGGAGGTGGCTTTGGAGGTGGCAGCAGCTTCGGAGGAGGCAGTGGCTTTGGAGGAGGCCGCTTTGGAGGTGGCGGTGGCCCTGGGGGTCCTGGTGGCTTTGGGCCTGGAGGATTCCCTGGTGGAGGCATCCATGAAGTCTCAGTCAATCAGAGCCTCCTGCAACCCCTTGATGCAAAAGTAGACCCAGAAATCCAGACTATAAAGTCCCAGGAGCGGGAACAGATCAAATCTCTCAACAACAAATTTGCCTCCTTCATCGACAAGGTGAGGTAGAAGTGGTTCCTTCTGATGCTCAGGACTGTGGCTTCTAGAGCTTAAGGAAACCAAACAGATTAGATCCTTTTAGAAGCCGTTGGAGTGGCCATCACAGCCCGGGTTATTTGCAAATCCTAAATGTGAAAAATGCTGGCTTTGCAGGATGTTTCCATAACATTCTGCAGTTAGGAATCACTCGTCTCTTTGATTTTATTTTCAATCTAAATAATTATGGAAAATTCTGACAATTATAGAAAAATTGGTATCGGCAGGTAATGAACTGAGCAGGTCAGGCCATGTGACAGCAGGATTTGAAAGGGATTGGTGAGATATTTTCTCCCTCAGTAATTTTGTCCTTCCTTGGAAAGTTATTACTCTATTAAATCCTGTGAAGTGGAACTTGAAATATCTGCTTGAAATTCCAGTCTTCAAAAGAAACATTCTCAGTTTTGTGATGTATAAAGTCTTTAATGGTGTCACTTTAGGGTGTTACTAGGCTTTCTCCTATTTCAAGGCAGAGAAACCTGTCTCGGTTGAGTTACACAGGAATTTGTAGGGTTCTGAAAAACCAGCTAAGGAGCCCTGCCCTCCAGGACTCGTTCTCAGCACCCTGGGTTGCAGTGCTAGCAGATACCTGCTCCAGAATTTATGGGACCTTGGCAGGGATGCAACTAGGATCAGGGAGAGAAATGCCCTGGAGTCTTGGGAGCAGCTGTAAACAAAACAGTGGGTGTGAAGTAGGAGAGTTCCATGCATGGAGAGAGCCAGTGGTAGCATTAGGAGTCCATAGAACTTTCCAAGTGTGAAGGGAGGGAACTCAGAAGCTCTGCCAGGGTGTAGATGAAGCTTTGTGACTGCCTTCCATCCCCAAGTGGCACCAGAGCTACCCAGTGGAGCTGTATCTTGCTAGTGTGAAGAGTAGCCTGGGCCTTATGTGCTCTCCCTCCCCTCATGGCAGGTGCGCTTCCTGGAGCAGCAGAATCAAGTATTGCAGACCAAATGGGAGCTGCTGCAGCAGATAGATGTGGGATCCCGCACCATCAACCTGGAGCCCATCTTCCAGGCCTACATCAACCAGCTCCAGAAATGAGTGGATGTGCTCTCTTCAGAAAGAACTGCACAGGATTCAGAGCTGAACAACATGCAGGATCTTGTGGAGGATTATAAGAAAAAGTAGGTGGCTGAGTAAACCCTGAGTGGAGATAGATACTGAACAGAACCAGTCAATGACTTGTCTACCATTTGCATTTGTGGTGATAAAAGGCTTTGGCGGCTGCATCTTTGTTGATTATTTATGAAGAGGACATAAAATTTCAGAGATCTAATTTTTTTTTACATGTTTGAGAGTTAGCTTATATAGAAATCCATTGCTATTTGGGGTATGAATTTTGGCATTTAAAGAGTGTTTAATATGCCTGGAGAATTCATTTGGGATGAATCCAATAGAAAAAAGAAAAGAAAAAAAAAACCAGAACTAATCTAAGTGTTGTATCATTTGGGTTCCAACAGGTTTGAGGATGAAATCAACAAGCGCACAGCTGCTGAGAATGATTTTGTGACACTTAAAAAGGTGAGCAAGGGCATGCCATAGCTGGAGTGGGAATCGGGTTGTGTCACATCACTGTGTCCAGACAGGCTGGAAAACAATGTAAATACACACAGAAGCAGCCAGAGAAAGGGCTGAGATATGCCTATCTCTGGTTCTCTTGGGGCAAAACAGTCTCTGCAGTTCAAGCTTCTGAAGATGATTCTCCAAGATGTTCTGCACATTTAGCAGAGTACTATCATCATGTGCCCACTTAAAACCTATATTAGATCATAAAAAATGCCAACAGAAGACTCTTTATTCTTCTACAGGGCTAGGGAGAAATAGGACTTTTCTTAGAATGCCTGCTTATAGTTGCTATTGGTTGTGCTGACACAGCTCTGAGCTGAAGGCCTGAAAGCAGGGCTTCTCAGCCTGCTTCCTAGAAGGGACCAAGGCAATTCAGGAGAGGCAGGGTGAACATACAAGATGGGAGGGTTGAGGACTGTAGAAGGGCACAGAGACCATTGTACCCACTGAGAGAACACACTATGTCTCAGACAGGAGAGAGAGACTGGTTAGAAAAGGTTGGGGCCATGCAAGTGCTTTTGGTCACTGGTGGGGCATGAGCAGTGCACATGGGCAGAGATGGATGATGGACTGCATGCCGGATGAGGTCCCCTCTGGATGTGGTTCCTTTGGAGGTGCTTGGAATGTTGGAGAGCAGCTAACAGGCACTGAGTGGAGGACAGCCTCAGAGAACCTGGGACCCTTATGGAGGACCAAGCAAGGTAGGGGGCATGTGTTTCACCAGAATCCCTTGAACTTCTGTGCAGGATGTGGACAATGGCTACATAAACAAGGTGGATCTGCAGGCCAATGTAGAAGGACTGGCCCAGGAGACTGACTTCCTGAGAAGGGTCTACGAGGTGGTAAGGAGGCTTTTCCTGGACAGACCTATGCTTCCACTCTTCCCAAGCCTTACCCACTTGGTGAACAGGTGGCAGGAATAGGGGTTATGGACTGACTGACTTCTACTAGCCACCCCTCTAGCCCACTAGTGGGGTTGCATAGCTCAGCCATTGGGGGAGAGGAAGTTTTCTCCATTGATGTCACAGGAAATGAGATTCAGGAAACACCAGGTCAACTTCCTATCTCTCCATAGATACACCTCCCCTTAGGAAGGGCCCTATTCTATGCCCCATGTACTTCAGAGGTCAAAATACACTGTCTCTTAAGGTCACACATATTATTTCTGAAATAGGATGTAGAATTTAAGGCATTAAATGGAACATTTAATCGACTAGCTTTCTGGGGGCATTTACCGGTGTAAGTGGTGAAGGCTGCTAAGTAGTAGGCTCAGAGATACAGACCCCCTCTCCCTTCCCTGCAGTTCTGAGGACAACCTTGGGAGAGGCCTTGGAGTAATGGTGATGTCATTTTTCATCCCACCTAGGAAATGCTTAATCTGAGAGTCTGTGTGTTTCACTAACAGAAGGTAGGGAGGCCTCCTCACTATCTGTGGTGTGGGCAGGAAGCCATGGCCAGACCTCACTGTGTGTTGTAGGAGCTGTCCCAGGTTCAACAGACTATCACTGAAACCAGCGTTGTCTTGTCCATGGACAACAACCGCAACCTGGACCTGCAAGGTATCATTGCTGAGGTTCAGTCCCAGTATGAAGATATTGCCAAGAGGAGCAAGGCTGAGGCTGAGGGCCTGTACCACAGCAAGGCAAGTATAGGAGGAGGAGGGGGGAGCCCCAGATCCTTACAACAAACCAGGCTTCAGCCCCAGTCAGGATGTATACAGTAAGATTACTGGTGTATTCGGCCAATGAAATCAGGCATCATTCTCAAGAAAGAGTGTTGAGAATGGCACCAAGTTCTTGGGGAAGATTCAAGGTGATCTTCCACCTCCCATGAATATGACCACCACTCTCAGCCAGTTGACAGCTTTTCCTTAGCTAAAGCCAAGCTTGTCCCAGTCTGGAGTTCCCTGTGACTTGTCCTTTACCCCGCTCAGTATGAGGAGCTGCAGATCACAGCAGGGAAACATGGAGACAGCTTGAGAGAGCTCAAGACAGAGATCAGTGAGCTGAACCGCATGATCCAGAGACTGCAAGGGGAGATCTCACATGTGAAGAAGCAGGTAAGGCCTGGTCTGTACAATGGGCCCAGATCTTCCAGTTGAGTGGGGCTTGGGTGGAGTGGATGCTTGTATCTGTGTGTGTGTGTGTGTGTGTGTGAGAAACTGAGAAGTTCTAGTTTATATTAATAACAATGTCCTTTAGCTAAACATTTTAAGGCTATAATACTATTTAGCATGGTCTAAGGGATGTTCTAAAAATGGGTCAGTAAAGGGAAAGAATGTGATCACTTTTTGGTTGTCTACAAAAGTAAAGGGGGGCAATAGCAAATAAAGCACAGGTTAGTTTGACTTGGTGTGAATTGCATATGTAGTTTCCCATCTGTGGATGGCATAGGCCCTGGGCAGCATCTGACTGGGTTCATGGAGGGCATTGAGTGTTTTAGGGAGCTGATGTTGGGCTGGACATTAGCCTTAGAACAAAAAATGGGGGGGGCAGAGTGGACTCCAGAAGCAGGAGAATTTCTGCAAAGCAGTCTGCATTGAATGTCTTCATTTGCATCTATAAAGTGAGATAATGGTTCTGGCCCTGTGCTGTGAGGGACAAAGCCATCTTTGGGAGCACCTATAGGCCTAGGCAAAGGGTGGCTTTGAAGAAGAGTTCCTGGAGATAGCAGCAAGCCTTAGCATAGTTGTTTGCAACATCCTTTAACCCCAAGGCTGTCCAACACCTCTGGGGTCAGTGATTCAGGCCTCCCACATTGAACATCTCTGCTCCTTATCCCCATCTGCCGGGCAGACTCCACTGTCTATACAAAAAGAAACCTTCCCACCTTTTCTTACAGTGCAAACGTGTACAAGATGCCATTGCTGAGGCTGAGCAGCGTGGAGAGCATGCCATCAAAGATGCCCAGCAAAAGCTCACAGACCTCGAGGAGGCCCTGCAGCAGGCTCGGGAGAATCTGGCCCGGCTACTGCGTGACTACCAGGAGCTGATGAGCACCAAGCTGTCCCTGGACATTGAGATTGCCACCTACCGAAAGCTGTTGGAGGGCGAGGAGTGCAGGTGAGGGGCACTGGGAGGGGAGAAGGTGCTCAGGTCTATTCTCTCCTTTGTCTTGAAACAAGGGCTGGAGTGAGGCCAGGCAAAGCAGAGGGTGGGCAGCATCTCTGACAGATGACAGAGGGCACTCACGATGTTCCACACTGTGCAACTCAGGACACAGAGCATTAGTGTAGAGCTGTACATTTATCAATGTGGAATGACTAGCATAGCCTTTTGAAACCAAGTAAACCAGGCATAAGTTATACATACCAGTCTTTTCTGAAAGAGAAAACAAAATCCTGTAAAAATGGAGTGGTTCTAGACAATCTGAAATGTGGTCTCAGTCCCAGGATATGTGGCCTCCTCTGTCATCATGGTGTGACCCATAATGGGAATGATGGCGTCAGAATGTGTTGACTGTTGGGGACATGCTAACCCCAGTAGGTGGAGACAGTGATTCCTTGCAGGTTTCAAGAGTGACAATCAACAAATTGCACACCTTCAAAGAGGAGCCTTTTGCTTTTTCTGTTGTCTAAAAACTTTGTTGGTGTTATCAGCACTCTTGGTTACTTAATGTGGCTGAAGCAACTGGAAAGGGAAAAGGTGCCCTGGGCCATCCACAAACCATTGTGACAAAGGAAGCAGATTTTTCAGGCTTTTGCTCTGTGCCTGCCTATGTCCCCCATTTGTAAAGGGGAGGAGGAAAAGCTCCAGGGGAGCAGAAGGGGAAGGAGAGAGGACTAGGTAGGCTGTACAGAGTTTTGGTTCTTTTTGAATTGAATGTTCACAGGGGAACCTCATTTAAAATTTTTAGAGAAGGCATGATTCTGAATAACAAATTCCTAAGGTGAATTTAAATAAATGTCTTGCACAATCAGAAGTGAATTTGCTGTTCAGTTACTCTGGATCATTGTTCATTTTAATCTGAGCAAAAGCTTAAGATGGATTGAGATGCCAGGCTGTGCATATAAGTGTGGGGTCTGTCAACATCTTTGGCATCTAGCAGCATAGAAGCAGGTGGGATGTATAAGCCCTGGAGGCTGGTCACAGTGGCTAATCTGCACATTTGAAGGTGGAAGTTCCAAAACATGATACATACAGAGCCTACCTACCCTACCACAAGTTCTTTTCTTTTTCTTCCTGACAGGATGTCTGGAGAACTCAGTGACAATGTGACTGTGTGTAAGTAGTGGGGTATGGTCCTGTTGTATGCAGCAGTGTGTGGGGTAGAGGTGGGCAGAGCAGTCAGAACTTCTGTTGTAACACTATCTCTCCTATAGCTGTGACAAGCAGCACCATCTCTTCAAATGTGTCATCCCAGACTGGCTTTGGAGGCCAAGGCTCTGGAGGCAGAGGGTGCAGTTATAGAGGAGGATATAGCTCTGGAAATAGCAGTTATGGCTCTGGAGGCAGAAGATCAGGCTCTAGAAGTGGTGGAGGAAGCTCTGGCTTTGGTGGTTTCAGAGGCCACTCTGGCTCTGGAGGAGGATATGGCTCTGGCAGTGGTTCTGGAGGAAAACCCAGCTCTGGAGGTGGCTACAGAGGAGGCTCTGGTTCTGGAGGTGGCTCTAGAGGAGGATCCAGCTCTGGAGGAGGATTCAGCTCTGGAGGAGGTTCTGGCTCTGGAGGAGGATTCAGCTCTGGAGGAGGCTCCAGGGGAGGTTCCAGCTCTGGAGGAGGATGCAGCTCTGGAGGAGGTTCCAGCTCTGGAGTATTCAGCTCTGGAGGAGGCTCCAGGGGAGGCTTCAGCTCTGGAGGAGGATTCAGCTCTGGAGGTGGTTCCAGAGGAGGCTCTGGCTCTGGAGGGGGAGTTTCTAGCTCTGAACGGGGTGGTTCTGCCTCAGGTGAAGGCTGCGGTTCTGGCGTGATGTTCTCTTTTAGATAAAGATGTGGTCCTCTTCTTTCTCTTCCACTCCAGAATGGAGAAGCTGTTTCTGTACCTCTAACTGACAGCATGACAAATTTGTCATCTACCTGGCATTTGGGGGGAAAAGAGATGCTTATAAACAGTTTTTGAAAAGTCTTTCCAAACCAACTACTGTAGTTAGAGGTAGTGACACCTACTGTTTTCTGAGGGAAGAATCTTCATTGTCCAAATTTGTCTTCTCATCATCCCCCACTCCTGATCCCCTTGCCTCCTTGCTTTTTCCACTTGGGGGTCCTCTTCCGGAGGGGTATTCTATTGAGGACCCCAGAGCAGTCCACTGATGACATCTCAAAGCCCATACCTTTCTCAGGGAGGTGCCCCAGGGAATTGTGCTTCTGTACATAGCCCCTCTTGTCAACTCTGCTTTCTGAGTGCTGTGGTCTGGGTATCTGCACAATAAACTTCATTTGCAACTCATGTCATGTGATGCTTGTTCTATGCCAAGCCATGTTTGAGGTGAGTAGCCACAGAAGGAAGAGATTTGTACATGACAAGAAGAGTGCCTCCTTGAGGGCAGGCCTTCTGAGGGAGTGTGCCACCCAGAAGCCCAGGGTGTTTTCCCCTGGAGGGAAGGAGATGAAGCTGGCCCTGGGCCAGATGTGATGTTCTCAGGAAATATTGTCCAGGTAGTAGACATAGGGATTTAAGGAAAATTCTCCTTCTAGAAAGAAGCATTGCTCTTGAGAACATTTGCTCTGTGGTCACTTCTTTTCAGGGCAAACCATCTGAGCCCTTGAAAATACACCCAAGCTTTTATAGCTCTGAACTTCCCAGGCAGAGTTCTCTCAGCCCAGCATAAACCAGGGGCCTCTCTAACTCTCCACAGGTCTCCTATTCCTGCAGGCATGTACCCCCTCGATGCTCTGAGTGTCTCTGAAATGGATTGTCTGAGGATCTGACATAGTTTCCATTAATAGACTTATATTTTCATAGCAGAGCAATCCCACCACACTCAGAAAATAAAGGACCCTTCTTCCCTAATCTAGGGCTCCCTGGAGCCCCGACCCACAGACATCCCAATTAGGGTTGCCTTCTCCTGTGGGAGTAGAGATAATTTCAGTTCCTCTTCCCAAAAGGCCTATTACCTGCCTTGGGCTTCCAGGGAGATGGGAATGGTCAGGCAAGGGATCGGTGTTGGGCTGTCCAGAGTTGTCCAATGGGAGTTGGTGACTTGGCAGGTGTCAGGATATGCATGTAGTGTTCAGACTCAGCAGATGAGGCTTTAGACAACTCAGAAAAATGTTCCTGAGGATCTTTTTTCTTTTTTATTCCATTCCAGCTCTGAGAACTGGGTCAGGGCTGTTTGAGCCTGTGACTCTCTTCCTGCCTTTCTGAGGATGCAGGGGTAACTTTTGGAAACACAGGAGGTAGCTCTCACAGGGAGCAGGTGCTGTCATTGTTACAGACCAGCCAGACCCCAAACTGAGGGTGCTGGCAGAAGGGGCTCTGAGGACTTCAGCATTCTTAGGTGATTGGCTGCCCTGAGAAGGGCCCCTAGAACTGCCCAGGCCTCAGTCAGGTGGAAAGGTCTGTGGAGGTTAGGGTGTAGACTGGGAAGGAGTAGAATGCAGGGAGGGTATTGGCTCTTAAACAGACCACAGCACTCAGAAAGCAGAGTCAACAAGAGGGGCCATGTACCTAGAAGCACAGTTCCATGAGGCAACTCCATGAGAAAGGTACAGGCTTTGAAGTGGAGAAGGCCTCATCCTGGGAGTGAGGAGACTTAGATGCTGACCTTCAACTTTGGAACTCCTGTTGTGGGATATTGGACAAGTTGTTTCTCATCCCAAAGCTCAATTTCTGTATCAGTTTGCGGAGGTGGAATGAGATTGTTAGTTCATATTCTCCCAGCTCTGATAGCAAGAATTGGTTTGAGCTTCTTTCAGACTCTGGCCTGATGAGCATTTGGGACACAGTGTCGGAGAAGATGCATAGAAACACTGTGTGAGGATGCGTGTGGAAAGAAAACTCTAAATCACTTCCATTCTGGTTCATCACAAGTCTGATAAACCATGACTGAGGGAAGGGACTGCCTTTGGTGACATGGGGACACATGACAGACCACTCTGTAGGGAGCATAGGGTCCACATAGGGACAGATGAGAAACTTATAAACAGCGCTGCCTACAAGAAATAATGTAATTAAGAGCTACTCTGGGAGCAGTAGTGTGCACTAAATATCATCTACGCACTTACTAATAATGCACATTCTTGGTTCCACTCCCCTCCCCCAATTTCTACTACCTGGAATAGAACCTGGAAATCTGCATTATAACAAGCTCCTGGGCACTTCTGAGGCTGGTGACGAAAAGCCACACTTTGTAAAGCACTGATATAGAGGTTATGGGAACAGGGTCTATGGTGGATTCAATTCCTGGTATTTTAGTAGGCACTCAATGAAAAACTGATGATCAGATAAGACCTTGAACAAGTTAATCATCAGCCTTGATTTTTCATTTGTAAAACAGTAATGATGATATCTTCTCATAGGGCTGTTGGAAAGATTATATGCAATAATAAAGGAAAAATGTTTATTCTATAAGATAAGACCTGTGCCTTTGCAAGCATGCACTCATTATTATGTACATTATTATGCAATTATCTTTACTACTAGGGTACTTCTTGTTATTATAAGTTATAGAGAATATTGTGAGACTGAGAAGGTTTGTGGATGAGATGACTTCACATCCAGGCACTGAAAAATGTATATAATTAAATAAGAAATAATAACAATTCTACATTAACTTTTCCAGAAGATAGAAGAGGGAATATTTTTCACCTTGTTTTATAAGGCCAAAATTGCCTTGGTTCTAAAATTATACAAAGATGTTATAAATAACTAAAGATCTATAACCCTCAAGAACACAGTTTCTAAAATTCTCAAGAAGGTATTAGCAAATATAATACATGAATCTGTAAAAATTATAGTATATCATAGCTTTGAGGATTGTCTCAGAAAGGAAAGGCTCAACATTCAAGAATCAATTTCTCTATTCAACATATTGAAGCATAGTAGAGTAAAACACACATGACCTTCTGAATAGATGCAAAAACGTTTGACAAAATTCAACACACATTTATTGTGAGAACAAACAAACCAAAAAACAACTCTGAGTAAACCAGGAGTTGAAGGGAAATTCCTTGGCAATTCTTTAACAGATGGACTTGGTACTTCATCTTCTAAGGTCCTCGACAGACTACTTTGAGATGTTCCCCGTTAGACTGGGTTGTTAAGCCTCCATCATCTCATGAGTCAGTTCTGTAAAATAAATCTCTTACACACACACACACACACACACACACACACACACACACACAGAGAGAGAGAGAGAGAGAGAGAGAGAGAGAGAGAGAGAGAGAAATAGATAGATCATGGGGGAAGAGTTCCTTGCCATTGAGACCGAGAGAAAAGATATCATTTTCTTTAGCTTCACCCAGTACAGAGATGGCTGGCCTGGTCTGGGCCTGGGGAAAGGCTGAAGAAACATGTAAGGCAGAGGGGTCTGGAGAGCTATGGGAGGTGGTCCAAGTCTTGGAGCAATAGCATTGAGTAGTGGGCTGGGCATGGGCGGGCTACTGTGAGTAGCTGCCCCGGCTACTCTCAGTGAGAATTGATGCAATTCCCAGAGTGAGACTAAACTATGAATCAGGGATTAGAATAGGGACTCCTCTCTTCTGAGCCCCAGCCATACTTTGCTGATTATTATTATTATTATTATTTTTTTGGTACTGGGGATTGAACTCTGGTCCTTGCGCTTGCACAGCAGGCAGCGAAACCACTGAGCTAAATCCCCGGCCCATTTGCTGCTTATTTTGATTGTTTCCTTGCCAACAGGCTATCTGGAGAAGTCGCTGACAATGTGAGCTACTGTAAGTAGTCAGGGTATTCCCTTTGCTAATAAGTCCAGTGCCACCCTGTTTTTCTAAGAGAAAAAGTGAGGAGGAGCCTTCAGCTTGAAGGCTGGGTTCCTTGGACCTTGAACTCATCTGCAGGCACTGGCTGTGTAGCCTTGAGCCAGTCACCTCTTGTCTTGTGGCTTATGGAGGAGGTAGGAACAAAGGAGCCATAAGGGCCCTGTGCATGTAGGATCTCATGCATGCCTCCAGGTGGAGAAAGTGGAGACTCTGCCTTCAGGACCTTCGATTTGGTGGTAGAGGATGGCCCAGGTGGATGGAAGGTATAGGAGATCCTGGGATTGGTAGCCATTGTTCCTTTATGTTTCAGGAAGATGCCCCTTCTAGCTATGTGTGAGATGGATATTCAGTGACATGAAGGAGTGCTGAGCTCCAGAGCTGCCCCACGTCTCCCTCTTGTCTCCTGTAGAGTTGGTATCAGGCATAATCTTGGCTTCTGATGCATCCAGATCTGGCTCAGTTCTGTGGGCAGATTCTCTTCAAGAGGAGAATCCTGAGCAGCATCTGGAACTTTGTCCAGGACTTTTGGGTCCTCAGGAGCCACTGGGAACTCCTGAAAATCTAGATTTCAAGCTGGGAATTCTGGAGACACTGGTTCTGACATGGGCAGTGAGGAGTACAGTTCACGAGAAGCCAAGGCTGCAGTTTGGGCCCCCAAAGCCTGTAGGACTCCCTCCCAGAAACAATGGGCAGTCTTTGGACTTTATCTTTCATGGTGTGAGTCCACCAAGTGTACTATGGTGTTCATGCCTGCTCTGGCAATTCCTTGGTAGAACAGAATTAAGGGCATACCCTAACCTTAGTACAGAAATAAAAATGAGAGATTGGCAAAGTGTTCATTCAAGTACTCAGGTAGTGAAATAATTGCATTTTAATGGAGAAAATTATATACTGTAGGTGTATCTGGGATTTGGGAGTTGTGAAAGATTTGGGTCATCCTTTGACAATGTCAAGGGTCTAATGGATTCAAGTGTGTCTGCCTAGAATTCTGAGCTAGGTTTTGGTTTTCTTAGTTCAGAGCCTCAGAACCTAACACCATCCCAGGGTAGGGTTAGCCTTGCACAGAAGTTTGTTAAGTGGATAGATGAAGGAGGGTTGGCTGGCAGACTGGATGGAAATGAATGAGGACTATGTGGCTGTAAATGTGGAGTGAGAGGCCTCAAAACCAAGGCCTGTGGTTTTTGGCTGTTTTCATCCTCTGGGATTCCTACAAAGAAAGGGCTCATTTAAATGTTTGCTAAAGCATTGACACCCTCAACTCCCCGAGCCTCAGTTTCCCCATTTCTGAAATGTTGATTGTCACAACTCTTCTTCAGGCAGATTAAGTAGATCAGAGCTGTGTACGCGGTCCTCTTTCAACACTGTAAAATGTTGTTCCACTGTTAGCCATTGTGAAAGGTAGCAGTGGCCATCATTTCAAGTTCAAGACTAGGGGTAGAAGTTAGCATGTGCAGATAAAGGTGAACAGGCAGTCTGTCTGGCTCAGGAGACTGGGGTGGGGGTGCAGATTAGAAGGAGGCTGTCTGCCAGTGGGCTGGGCCTAGATTCCTGGTGGGCTTCTTACCCATGGCCCTGGGGCACCCATGAGAACTGTCTCTAGGAGCCCTGGGAAGCCTGGCCACAGGACTCTCTTCCTAACCACATTAAAGCAGCTGGCCAGAGTCCCTGAAGTAGCCTATCTGATGCTGGCATAGGCATGAGATTTCTCACAAATGATGCTGTCAATTAAAGGTCTCTTCTTGGGTACCTCGGCAATCCCAGTCCCCATCATGCCTTGAGGAAGAATAGTCAAGGCTGTGACGAACTCCCAAGGCAAGATCTTTCCAGGGATAATTTGGCCAGGCTAATTACCCCGTGTTAATTAGATAAATGCAATTATACTAGCAAGGTTTGCAAGCCCAGCATTCTCTGGGTTTTTAAGTTATTTATCTAGTGTCTCTGATTTTGCTGGGAGAAAAATCATTTCTTGCCTCTAGGTGAACTAAACCCATAAATTACAGCAGTGGCTCTCTCCTAAGCCCTATAAAGGAGGAGGCCAAGATCTGAGGCTGGTGAGCCACATCACAGCTAAGGATTAGCACTTTCTCCCAGCTCCCTGGCCTCCCTACCATGAGCCGCCAATTCACCTGCAAGCCGGGAGCTGTCGCCAAGGGAGGCTTCAGTGGCTGTTCTGCAGTGCTCTCTGGGGGCAGCTCATCCTCCTACCGGGCAGGGGGCAAAGGGCTCAGTGGAGGCTTCAGCAGTCAGAGTCTCTATAGCCTGGGGGGTGCCTGGAGCATGCCATTCAATGTGGCCAGTGGCCCTGGGCGAGCAGTGGGCTATGGGTTTAGCCGGGGTCGGGCCAGTGGCTTTGCTGGCAGCATGTTTGGCAATGTGACCCTAGGCCCCTCATCTCCGTCTATGTACCTGCCTGGGGGCATCCACCAGGTCACTGTCAACAAGAGCCTCCTGGCCCCCCTCAACATAGAGCTGGACCCTGAGATCCAGAAGGTGCGTGCCCAGGAGCGGGAGCAGATCAAGGCACTGAACAACAAATTTGCCTCCTTCATCGACAAGGTGAGATTTCATGGAGAAAGCTGAACATGGCACCTCTGTCCTTCCTCTACCTTTCCTGCCACTGTGGAACACCTTCCCAGGATATGGCCCAGGTCAGAGCAGAGAGGGACTGGACAGTGCCTTGGACACCAAAGTTGAGGCACAGGGGCCAGAGAGGTGAGAGGAACTAGGAAGCTTCATCTGAGAAAGTGTCCGGGAGGCAGAAAGTGGCCTCCAGATAGAGAGGTGGGAGGGTGGCCATCTGTGGGACTCAGAAGCCAGGCAGAGAAGAGGCCAGTGCCAGTCTGGGTGTCTGGGGAGCCAAGGAGCCCAGCTCTTCCTTTCAGGGGACCCAGGCCAGCACAGATCTGGGTGGAATGTAACACACCTTGCCTCTCAGAGGAGGTAGATGTGACCGCAGGCACCAGGGCAGCGGTTCTCAAAAGTGGTCCCTGAGCCGGAAACATCTACTTGTTAGGAATGCACACTCTCAGGCCCCTCACAGACCCACTGAGTCAAAAATGCTCATGTGAGACGCGGCAATCTGCATTTTGACAAGTCTCTTAGGTAGTTCTGATGCACTCTGAGGGTCTCAAACAAAGTGGTAAGAGGGTCTTGAGTATAGATACTTCTTGAGCTTAGAAAGTTGGGAAGCTCCTGGGGGTGGGGTGGGGAACAGTGAGGTAGGATGGTGAAGTATGAGTAGGAATTTTCTAGGTGGAGGTGAACAAAAGCAGTCCAGGGAGAGAGAGCATATACAGGATAATAGGACTTGTCTGGGAAGGGGAGCCCTTGCGTATATGAGTGTGAGTACACAGTAGAGGAAGGGAGGAAGGTTCTCTGGGCACATTGTGAAGAGTATAGTAAAAAACTTGATAGTGTGAGTGATGTGGAATCACTAGAGGGTTTTAAGTAAGGGAATGACACCATATTTGTAGACTGCAACTGGAGAATGGTTGTTTTCCCTCTGAAGAAATGCTTTGGTGGAGAGTAGAGATCCAGGTCTAAAAGTCACAGAGGAGGACTCAGGACCTCAGAGGGCAGAGCACCTCCCTTCCAGCTGGGCTGGGAGAGGCCATGAACAAGGAGACACAGACTGGGCAGAGCACAGGCCCAGCCACTAGGCCCCAAGCAGAAGCCAAGATGTGTTGGCTCAGTACCTAAGGATAGGCCTTAGGAAGGCAGCCCTGGTTGAAGGTAGACATGGGTCCAGGCAGATGTAGTTAGGTGTGGAGGAGACAGAAGGTTGAGATCTTGAAAGATAGAGAAGGAAAGGAGATGTTGGGGTTCTTCCTGATCTTAGGGGCTGTCCCCAGAATGAGGGCCTCTGTCAGTCTCAGGGTCTTTTGTTGGGAGGGGCCTGAGTGGCATTTTTAAGGGCTTTACCTTTTAAGCTACTCTAGCATAAGACAGCACAGTTCCTTCCTAGGAAAGGAACTCCCAAGTTGATTGTCTGTGGACTAGGTTCCAGGTGGCTATTGGTTTGGGTTACAGGTGCGCTTCCTAGAGCAGCAGAACCAGGTGCTGCAGACCAAGTGGGATCTGCTGCAGCAGCTGGACCTGAACAACTGCAGGAAGAACCTCGAGTCCATCTATGAGGGCCACATCAGTGGCCTGCGGAAGCAGCTGGAGACACTGTCTGGGGACAGGGTGCGGCTGGACTCAGAGCTGAGGAGCATGAGGGACATGGTGGAAGACTACAAGAAGAGGTGAGCAGTGAGCAGCGACACTGTACTCACACTAGCCACCTTCTAGGGCTGGGCTTTCCCAGAAGACAGTGGGACATTTGCCTATGGGCTCAGGGGGCCTGAAATTGAGCAGAGAAATTCATTTGAGCTCATCTGCACAGGCAAGATGAACACCTTTTATGGGCAGGTGGGGTAGGCAGCAGTCAGTGCCTTGTGTAGTACCAGGAATGTCTCCTCTTTGGCAAGTTCCTTCTTGCTTCTCATTTGAGAGACCCTGTGTGTGTGTGTGTGTGTGTGTGTGTGTGTGTGACAATCACCAGGTTCCTACGCTCACCCAGTGTGCCAAGTTCTAAGGAAACCCCCTTCAGAGAAAGAGGTGGATTCCTAGTGAGCATCCTCTCTCATTTCCCAGAGGTCCTGGATGTTTGAACCATGTTCCTTCTTATCCTAGGAGACAGCTCTGGCTTCCTTGGGACTCCTGCATTGGGACAGAGTGGAGTTGACAGGGCTGCCAGGCCACAAGGTTTCAAGAAACATGGCTGAAAGGGGCAGCGATGTTCTTAGATTTGGGTGCTGAGTAGGGGAAGAAGAACCTCCTCACTCCACAGGCATCAGAGGAAATCCAGAACATCCAGTCATCAGGCCCAAAAAGGCTCCCACAACTTGGCTAAATAGGCCTAATCAGTTGGGACCATTGCAAAGGCTCCCAACCTATTAAAAGGCTCTGTAACATGAGTCTCTCTTTTGTTTCTCAGTGAGAACACATGGACACACATGCACTCACACACACACTGGTCCACACACAGACACAGACACAGACACAGACACAAACACATACTTGCTCACTGGTTCATTTCCTGCAGGTATGAAGAGGAAATAAACAAGCGCACAACTGCAGAGAATGAATTTGTGGTGCTTAAGAAGGTGAGAGGGGGTGCCTGGCCCTTGGTGCCCCAGGTGTAGGAGCAGAGGAGGGATTGAGGCCTATGCTTTGCATGGAAGCATCTGGTGCTGATGAGCCAGAGGAGAGGGAGGGCTTGTTGACATGATGATCGTCTAGCACAGGTAATCTAACTCCTTGTTTTTCTGAGACAGGAATCCAGCTGTGGTCACTCAGTTCCCAGGTCATGCCCACTGTGTTGGGTCACAGGACAGGCTCTGGGAGGGGTTGAGGCCTCCCACACTGCTTGTCTCTGACAAATCTTCATGGCTGTGCCTGCCCCATGGACTGCCTGAAGATTGCTATGTGGAGAAGTGGACTCATAGGTCCTCTTTTGAGAAAGAGGCCTAAGGAATTTGCCTGAGGTTTGGTAGTGAGTCCTAGCTGGAATGAGCCTTGAGTCTTTCCCTGGGGTAACAAGTCATAGGGTTGGGCACTGGGGCATTTCATGGGAGAGGCTTGTGTGAGTTTTTGGAAAGGGGAGGTCAAGGGGCCTCTGGATTCTCCTCAGGATGTGGATGCAGCCTACATGAGCAAAGTGGAGCTACAGGCCAAGGTGGATGCCCTGGAGGGAGAAATCAAGTTTTTCAAGTGCCTGTACGAAGGGGTAAGACACCAGTCCTCCAATCTGTCTTCTGGCAGGACAGGCTTGTGATGAATGGTTACCATACTCAGTAACTAAGAGTCCAGAGATCACCAGTAGGTGGGTGCTGGGAGCTTTGGAGATCTAAGGCAGAAGTGATGATCTATCTTGGTGTCTTATCAGTCCTTGCCTGGATCCAGATGTCCTGCTGTCACATCTTTTAGAAAGTTGTGAGTCCTTACGGGGTTCTCATTAAATCTCAGTCCAGCGTATTCTTGCTCTTGCTTGTCATACTGCTGCTTGGGATGTTTCCTGGAGTCTTGGAGAGGAGTTCCCAGGAGGTGGGGACTCGAAACCTTTCTACTTTTTCCTTTGTGAACATCTGGCTTTCAGCCTTAGCCTGCTGGCCAAGCATTCATGAACTCCTGTGTCCTAAGTATCCCTCTCATGTTGGCAGGATGTTTCCCTCCACCTTTCCCATATCTCAAGTGACAGACATAAGAGCTGCCTTCTCTGTGGTCTGCTTCAAACCCATTCAGCAGTTTTCCAACATGGTATTGAAACTTGAGCTGATGAGCTCCATTCTCACAAGCTTTGGGGACTGCAGCTTGCAACCTATTTGCAAAGTCTGGAGCCATCCTGTTAAGACATGAGCATCACCTTGGGACCTTCCTCTGACTGTAAAAGGTATTTTGTGCTTCCTTGTCTCAGGAGATTGCTCAGATGCAGTCCCACATCAGTGACACATCTGTCATTCTGTCCATGGACAACAACCGGAACCTGGACCTGGACAGCATCATCACCGAGGTCCGTGCTCAGTACGAGGATATCGCCCTGAAAAGCAAGACTGAGGCTGAGGCACTGTACCAGACCAAGGTGAGGCTGCACCCTGTTCAAAGTCATGTGTGCTGGGCTCCTGCCTAGTCTGTCTCATCTGTCCCATGGCCTGCCATGGTCCTTGAACTTCAGTCAAGCATATTCTCAATCTTAGTGCTGTGCATTGTCCCTGGTGCTCAGGGAGGCCCAAATGAAGGAGAGGACACAGCTTTGTCATTGGGGTCCACTTAGATGGTGGGAGCCATTGGAGGCTGTAAGCAGCTGAGTGGAAAGGAATGGGTGCACAGAGTGCAGACTTGGGAGGTAGGAGCAGGTAGGGTGGGTCAGGACCAGTTTCCTGGAGACAGAGAGCACCACAGAATCTGGGGGAGGGGAAACATGAGCATCTCAGCTCTTTCAGTCATTATAATAAATTAGGGGGTCCTTCCATGTAATTTGGGATCAGGTAACTCCTACCTTTTCACCCAAGTCCAACTCTGAGGATAAAGGGGAGTTTGTGTCCCTTAGATCTTAACTCCTCTAATGGGTTGTGGGTGGGAAGTGACTCTTTAGATAACTCAATTTCTCAGATCAAGATGGCAACACTCTAATTGTTCCCTGCTCAGGATCTTTCTCTAGGGAAATAATTCTTGGGAGACCTTATCTCTCCTTCCACCTTGCTTCCTTACTAGCATGGAACAGAGAGGTTTGGCCTTCAAAAGGTAGAGGAAAGCTTTCAAGACCCAGGAGAAAACATAGGCCAGTGCTTCTTGGTAAAGGCTCTCACTTGAATCCCGTTCCCAGACTCTTCCACATGACGATTACAAGCCATGTTCAGAATGAGTAAGAAGTAGAGATGTCAGGGCACAGCCTAAGGGGAGAGCTGAGCACCAGGAGGGAACTGCCTACTGGCCTCTTGAGTACAGAACAAGGGTAGGCCCTGCTCACATGGCCTTCCAGAGAAGCAAGACAAGGCTGCTTGTCCAAGGATACACCAAAGATGAAAACACAAAGGGCACAGAGAGATGCCCCTTGGCCTCCAGAGGACTGGCATCCACAGGAAGAATCTTGAATCTGGGGCCATGCTGGGCTGAGCACTCAGGGACAGAGATAGGGCAGTGCACTGTCCCAGGGTACTGCTCCTACAGAATAATAGTACACCTATTCTGCATTTCCCTTAAGCCAGATTCTGGGCTAGAACTTCTGATTATTCCATGGGTGATATGAAAGGCAGGAATAATCCAAAATAGTAGATGACCTGAAATTCATGGATGGTAGTATTGAGATATAGCGGAATCTACCCCGCCACACACACACACACACACACACACACACACACACACACACACAAACACACACTTGATGTTCTTCCATGCTACATCTTCCATCTTTCCCTTCTAGCCCATTAAGATAGCCCAAGGCTGAACTAAGCTACCAAGAAGAGTTTAGAAAATAGAGACAGACAGCTTATTCATTCTTAATCACATCTTTTTTGAGTCCTGCTTCAGCCTCTCAAGTACTGGGGTTACAGATGTGTGCCACCATGACTTTCTCCATCACACCTTTGAAAACTATAAAGCAGGCACTAGGAATTTAGTAATGAAAAGTCCTAACACCCATTTATTTTGAGTGTGATGGGGAAGGCACAGAAATGGGCCATCACGGTATGGTGTAGCCTTACCTATGGACTGGCATGTCAGGGACAATGGGAATAGAATTGTACCAACCAGGGGATAAGGAAAAGCTTGTCAAAGAAATGGCTCTGCCACTTGGCTGAACGGAAGGGTTTCCAGGTGGAGGTAGAGCCTCATGCAGACACAGGGACACCAGAGCATGTGGGATGTTTAGAGGAACTGTAGACTATTTGGAACAGCAGGGGGCCAAATAGTGACGGGAAGGGGCAATGAGAAGTGAGCACTTTGATGCCATGTTAGGAGTTTGAATTTGACCTTGGCCTTGAAGGGTTGCAGGCAAAGGAGGGTCATACCTGGAGTTTTGTGTTTCACAGCTGAGGTGTAGAGAGCATGGGACTTCCAACAGTCCTGATGGCCAAATATAACTGCCAGTGAGATTGGCTATGCTTAAGGCAAACCCACCCAAAGAATGAATTGTTGAAGGGAAGGCTGTTGACCTTTCCCCCACTGCCAGGTTCTTCAAACAAAAGTACAGTCTTTCTTGAGTCATGCATCTGCTCTGGCTCCTCTCTCCCCAGTTCCAGGAGCTGCAGCTGGCTGCAGGCCGGCATGGGGATGACCTCAAACACACCCAGAGTGAGATCTCAGAGCTGACCCGGCTTGTCCAAAGGCTGCGCTCGGAGATTGAGAGTGTGAAGAAGCAGGTGAGGTCCTGCCTTGCTCCAAAGGGAAGGAGGATCAGCTTAGCATGCCCCCAGCCCCTTCTTCCTCTCCTTCCTGAATCTCCCTTCCTCAACAGGGCCCCTGCTGCCTCCCTTAACATTTGCTCCCCCCTGAAATCTGGAATGATTGATTCCAGGGTCTTTTCATAAACCCACAGAGTTCAGAATAACAAGCCTCCTAGTGCTGGGTTGAAGGGCTCCACCGCCAGCGATATGGCTGGGTCTCTGCTCTGAAAAGGACAGAGGAGGGTCCAGCCACTGTGGACATGTGGGGGATGAAGTGAGATCTGGTGCCTTAACCCTCAGGGGACCATGCTATCTCCTGTCTCTTAGTGCTCCAGTCTGGAAACGGCCATTGCTGATGCGGAACAGAGGGGTGACTGTGCCCTCAAAGATGCCCGAGCCAAGCTGGACGAGTTGGAGGGAGCCCTGCAGCAGGCCAAGGAAGAGCTGGCCCGGATGCTGTGCGAGTACCAGGAGCTCATGAGCGTGAAGCTGGCGCTGGATGTGGAGATCGCCACGTACCGCAAGCTGCTGGAGGGCGAGGAGTGCAGGTGAAGGGCTGAGGGGCCGTGAGAAGTTTGCAATCCTCCCCTCCCAATCACTTTCCCAGGTTGTAGGGGACTGTGTGTTGGAAGGGCTGGAATTATTTTTGGATTCACCAACAAACATAGCTTGAGACAGCATTCAATCAGATAATGTCATAGCATGGTTCTTTTCAATTCTCCTTTGGCTTTTCAGAGTCTCAGATTGGTGCTGCTGAATTTAACACCAGTCAGACACTGCAAATATCCCTGCTAATAAAAAGACAGTTCAAGAAGATTCAAGTTCAGAAGCTCTAGGCAGCCAGCCTCCCTCCTTCCATTAAATTGTTTTATTTACATTATTATTATTATTATCATTTTGGTACCAGAGATCGAACTTGGAACCTTGCGCTTTCGAGGCAGGCAGTGGTACCACTGAGCTAAAACCCTGGCCCACATTATATCTTTATTCCTACTTTTTTCTTATTTAACTAGCACTGATTTTCTATTTATCCATGGTAATATAAAACTTTTTTAAAGAGAAGTGCATTTCCTTATAAAATGCAAACTCAGTTAAAAATACTAAATGTGTAACAGGGTAAACTGTACAGTCATAGCAGTTGTTGAAAGGATGGATGGTATTCGAAACACTGACATATGGAAAACCCTGTGGTCCAGAATGGACTGAGACATATAGCTAGTTCATTAGCAGCAACTCCTGGCCCTAATATTTCCACCTGTGTGTTTACTCAGGCAGCAGCTTCCCAGCAGTAAAATAATAGGCTCAAGGTAAACCCTGCAGTGGGGGCCCAAAATTGCAGGCCCCCACATCTCTGAAGTGGAAAAAGTAGATGGGAAGGAAGGAGGTGCTCAGAGGCGACAGGAGCAGTTACTGCCATCTGGGCAGCTGGTGGAGGCTCGTGAAGTTGGTCTGGTGGGTGATTTTTGGCCAGTGCTAAGCATTGGGCAGGGCAGCCCTGGGTCCCATGTGATGGGGACTCACCTGTGCTTCCTCTCTCTGCAGGATGTCTGGTGAATACACAAACTCTGTGAGCATTTGTGAGTATTTCATGTCTCTGAGGGGATATTTTTAGGCAATCAACAAAGAAAATGAGTGGGACCCCTGAGGAACAGCATGGGCTCTGCCTGAGGGACTACCACCACCAGCATACACTTGCCTCCCTTGCAGAGACCTGCTGACCCTCCATTAGAGCTGCTGCCTTCCTGGTGGAGCCAGCTCCCCATCAGACTGTGCCACTGCACACAGGCTTCTTCCCCAGAAATCTTACTCATATTAGAAGGAAACTCTCAGCCCCACTCCATCTCTTGCCACCCCCACCTGGCTTTCTTGCGTGAAGGCAACTAAGTACAGGGTTGCACCTTCCCTCTGGGAGTAAAAACATTTGCACACAAATGCAGTGCAAATCGATTTTAATGCTGGCCCCACAGGGTTTAGTCCAGTCTCCTAAGAAAGGAATGGCAAAAATTCCCTAATTCAAGCTATCAGTAAATTCTTTGAAAGAGAAAATTTAAGAATGCATTCTAAATGGATTGCCAAGAGCTTGGTTTATCTGTGCTTGGGCATTGTCTTTCCTTTTGGGGAAGATCTTGCTACTCTTGTTCATTCCAAGAATGAACAGGTGCCCAATGGAGGAGTCCAGTGGGATCTGAGCTGTGTTTCCTGGTGCTTGGGCTGCTCAGGAATTGATCGTGTCTTCACTAATAATGTGAAGGCTTGCATAAGGGGAAGAGATTTAAGCTAGTTGGGACTGGAGTGCTTAAGGGCAGGCTGGGTCACTCCTGTCCTGGGATACACACTGATCACTGTGCTCTCTGTTCTTCACAGCGGTCATCAGCAGCTCTACGGCTGGGACAGCAGGTGGAGTGGCTGGGTTTGGGTTTGGTGGCACTAACACTTATGGCTACCGGCCCAGCTCTGTCAGTGGGGCTTACGGCATGCTGTCTGGGGGCTGTGTCACCGGAAGTGGGAACTGCAGTCCCTGTGGGGAGGCCAAGACCAGGCTGGGCAGTGCAAGTGAATTCAAGGATATCCAGGGAAAGACCTCAGCTCTGAGCTCGCCCACCAAAAAAACCATGAGATAAAGTGAGAGCCTGTTCCCCAGCATCGGCCACACCCTTGTTTCTCTAGACCCCTTTCTCCACGAAATTCTTCTGTTCTGTTTGTCACTATCTCCTCCTTGCCTTTTGCCACTGCCATCTCTTTCTTCTCTTCCAACTCTGCCTTCGCCTTTTAAAAATAAGAATCAGGACTCTAGGGCTGGAGTTTTCTCACCCATCTTTCTGTCTCCTCCATACAAAGAGACCTCTTAACTCAGCCACCTTTCCTGATGAGGACCTGACCACTACTTTGCCTGCATGTCTCCTTGTAGAGGAAGGTTCTCACTTACAGACAGCCCCAAGTCTCCTGGTGCCCTTCAAACCCTGGCTCAGACAGTCATCTGGCCATGTGCTTTCTGGACTCATGGGACTTTAGGGGCATTGGTGGACCTACAAGAACTGTTGCCTGATAGACCAGCTCCAACTCAGGCCGGACACCTAGTCACAGATTGAATGTGGCATGGCCACTGGCCATGAGAGACCTGAGAGTCTCCTTATGGCTGGTTTTTCTGACCATGGGATTTGGGTTCTCAGTCCGAGAGTTCTTGCCCTTGTTTAGCCCCACCCACCCCTGCTTCCTGTGATCCACCAATAAACTTCTACAATTCATACAGGATCAGGCTGCCTCTCTCCCAAGGGAATCCTCATCTCAGGCCTTGTCTTTTCTGTGTGTGGTGTCACTGAATGAAAACCGGGGGTATCTGAGGCCTCTTTGCTCCATACAGCCCTCAAAACATCATTTGATCTGAGTGAAAGAGATCCTGCAGGGACTGAAGGATGCCACCATCACCTTCCCTGACACCCAGCATTTACCTGCATCCGCCATGTGCCTTCCAACTCATGCTTTTCTTAGGCTAATGGTACAGAGAATGCCCAATCTTTAGGAATATCCATGTTATCAATAAGGAGATTTTTCCAGTGGCAAGATTTAAAACTGATCAAGAGAGAGTAGAAAGCCAGTTTTAGAAAGCCTGGGATTTAAAATGTTCCTTGTTCTCTGAGAAAAAGATTTAAGCTAAATTCCTCTTTAAAGTAATGACCCAAGTTCACATTATTACTTAGTGAAGTTTCCACTGAACTGAGTAAAGATGTGTATGCATTTATATATAGGTATGAGTTTATTCATAAATGTATATGCATGTATCTGTTTAAGTAGGAGTCAACTCCTGTCATACACATTACTTTGCAAAACGCTTGCTCAGAGATATCTCATAGATCCCCAGACTCCAATGACACTGTCGGATTTGAGAGGACACAAAGGCAAATGAAAGGGAAGCACACTTTCAGATTGCATCTGAACAAGATCTCTGTGGGTCCAGAGAGAGTCTAGACTCCAAATGCAGAGCACTGAATTTGAAATCTCTTTGCAATTAACTGGTGACGATAAACAAAGTTCTCAATCCATTTGGGTCTCATTTCTTTAGCTATAAACTAGGCAGAATAATAACCCTAGGTTGTTGTTAGGCTGAAATGAGACAACATGAAGATGTCTTGTGTAATTCCTGGCACAAAGATGATGCTTAATAAATCAGAAGCTTTTCCTCTTTTTGGTTCAAAAACTTGAGTTAATTAATTCACTGAATTGCTGGTCAAGCAATTTACAAAATCTAAACTTTAAAAAGACCATCTCATCTTGTAAGTGATAAGTGCAGGTTTTTTCCCAAAGAACTGGTTGGCAGAATAACTGGTCTCAAGAATAACCTCCTGGGACCAGTGAAGAAGGCATGCTCAATAACTGTTATCTATTACCTGCCTGGCATGTGTTACCACTGGGGTATAAGAATGAAGAAACCTGGTCTATGTACCTCCTGGAGACATCACTACCAAAAGCATAACTGCAATATGGTGAGGTATCAGCAATGAAGGTAGACACAGAGGCAGCCCGGAGGAGAGCAAGGAACTTCAGGGAGGTCAAGGAAGGCTCACGGAAGAGACAAGAGGTTTCAGAGCATAGGTAGGTGGACAAGAGGAAGAAGTGGGGTTTGTAGCCAGAGGCACCTACATGGTGAAAATAAAAACTGGGAATTGCCACTGGAGTGAGAAGAGTGAGGCTGGAAGGGTCTTAGTAGGTGGCAAGGCAGGCACGATGGCCCTGTTGAGGAGGCAGCAGAAGTGTATCAGAGAGACTCCTTCTTGTCTACCAAGAGCTGGGGTTTTACCCTGTAAAGTGCAAGGAAGAATTGGCTCCTTGCTCGTCAGAAGAGCACTGAGTCAGGAGGACTCTGCCACTCACTGCCTGTGTGTGACACAGGCAGGATACTTGTGCTCCATAGGCCTCAGTTTCTCATCTGCAAAAGGAGTTAATAATAGAGGTCTCCTCAGGAAATTTTCCTGAGAATTAAATGTAATGAAATCATGTTTGAAAATTATTTAATTCAGTGCCTTGTACTTAGCAAGTACTCCATAAACAGAATGATGAGGTACAGACTGTTCTTTCAAGAAGCAAAGGGCTGGGGATTTAGGTCAGTGGTTACCCAAGTTCCATCCCCGGTACCAAAAAAAAAGAAGAAGAAGAAGGAAAGAAAGTCTAACAGAGATGGAAAGTTGCTTAATGAATACAAACTTAGGCAAAGAGCATTGGCTATTGAAAGATAATTTCTGTCACCCAATTTTTAAAAAATTTTAAACATCAGATTTGTTTGGGGAAAACAAAACAAAAAACCCCACAACCCAAAGGATGGGATTTTACATCTCAAGACATCTCCCAGGTAGTTAAGTCTACAGATTGCAAATCATTTTCATAGAAGATATTTTTTGTACAAATTTTACATGTATTCAGGAGTAGGACATAAACCAATCCCTGTTTCTGTTTAGTGGGGGCAAGGAAGGGGAGTGGGACAAAATAGCTTTTTTGATGCAACTATTTGGAAGGAGAGCAGACACGAGGGCAAACTGTACCTTTTCATTATCTACAACCAGTGGTTTAAAAAGCAAACCCATTCAACTCAGGGTATGTCTAAAAGCCCACTGCCTAGCTACTAGCCAACCCCACCACTTAAGGGTAATTCTCTGGGTATACCTTTAGTCCACTGGATAAATGGCTCATTATGCCCACTGCTGCAGCTCTCATACACCCACCCCCTGCAGACCAGAGAGGCTCTACCCTAGGACCAATGGGAGAAGGACTTGTGAATAGAGACCAAGCTATACCTGTGGGCAGCACCAGTGCTGCCTACAGTGGGAACAGATCCCATCTACCAGGCTGACCCCCGAGACAAAGGTGCATATAAAAGTGAAGCTATTGTGTTGCAAGAGAAACCAGGGCCTTGTTAAATAGATCTTTTATCATTTTTCCTTTCAAGGGAAGCTAAAAATCATACTTCCTCCCCCAAGCAAAAAACCACATTGGTCTAGGCCACATTATAAACCCAAGCAAGCATTGGTGTGGGATTTCACTGGAAACTTGGAAGAAACAAAAAACCCCATACCCCACAGTCAAGATCATAAGAAAAGCTTCCAATGTAACTGTCCCTAATCCATCACCAAAGATCAACCTAAGAGTTTTCTGATCAAAAGAAGGGGTCAGAGCAGCAGAAGCAAGCATGCATGGAGGGGAGGAATGAGAATCAAGACCTCAAAGAGCTGATTTGTTTGTGAAAAGCATTGATTCATGATGTCACAGCATCCAGTGGCTGACATATAAAATGCTCAAGAGGTCACGTCTGTGACTTATCTAGAGACTAGTCTTTGGGAGGTGAGAGTAGCATGAAGAACATGAGAGATGGCTAAGACTGGCATTATTATTATTTTTTGGTTTTTTGAGACAGGGTCTCACTATGTAGTCCAAACTGGCCTCAAAATTTGCTATGTAGTCCAGGCTGGCCTCAAACTCGTGCAGATCCTCCTGCCTCTGCCTCCCGAGTGCTGGGATTACAGGTGTGTGCCACAACACCCGGCCCTAAGAGTCTGAATTTGTTAAAGCTTCAAGGTTTAAAAAAATGTGAATATATTTCAACTTTCAGAAAGGATAAGAGAAAGGGCAAAACCAGGACACAAGACCAGGAATTCCCATGACCCCTAAGTGCTTCCTGCTCGAAGAAATAACCATTCACATGTTTACTAGAGGTCTTATCATTTCCTCCTATACCTGGTGCAAAATAATCCATCACCTCCCAAAAGCCTCCTTTCCAAGCACGATTTCCCCATTATTTTGGTCCCAACCAGTCCTATTCTTTAGTGGCCTGTAGACACACTCCCACCTACCCCCCTGGGGGGTAAAAAATACAGAAATTTCCCCTAGGCTGGCCCCGACGATCAGAATTAAAATAAAAGGCAGGGCTGGCAGCCTCCTGGAGATAAACAATTTGAGAAGCTAACTCTACCTTTCCAAGGATAGAAAATTTATTCAGATAATGCTTGAGAATTCATATATGCCACAATAGGATAAGAATGAAAAGGTAGAAATCTCACTGTTCCTTATCCCTCCCCTACTGCCCAACCACTCCAGACATCGTATCACTGTCATTCCCATTTCTGCTAAATGGAGGCCCCTAGGCACTAATCACACAGGCAACTGCATGGTATCCTAAGAACACACCACAACTTTCCCATTAAAAAGCTGTAGTCTCTGTCTCTCTGGCTGTTCTGGCGATCCAGTTACTTCAATACTTTAAAGGCTGCAGCAGCATGCAAAAAAATTTCATTAAAAAAAAAAAGTTAAGAAAGGTCTCCAGGAGATGGTGAGTTTTATTTTGCCTTGTCTGGATAGAGGTTTGATTTGCTCTCGAATGTTCCCAGGGTGGAGAAAGACTAGGAGAAAACACAGGATGTTGAGGTCTACTCAGTGCAGTCTCCTTCATTTTCATCTTCACCATCCACGGAGAGAGCAGCATATTTGCTTGCAGAACTGAACTTGGAGGATGGATTTTCCTGAGGTTTCTTTGGCTCAGGTGCAGATCTAGAGTCTTGATCCTTTTTGCCATCTTTCCTATCTGACTCCTTCCAGTGGTCTTTGTTCCCTCCATCTCCTGGACCACGGCCGGAGTTACCATTGTGGCCTTTTTGGACCCTCATCCCATCTATTTTATTTTCACCTTTCCTTGCCAGTCCTTCCTCAGTGTCTGAGCTCTGAGATCGAGCAGAAGGGTTAGAACTTCGCTTCTCCCATGCATTCTCCTTTGGTGGAGGGGCTGGCATTACCTTTAGAGGCTGATCAGGTTTGGGAGGCTTAGAAGTTGGAGAGTGACAGTCTTCCTCCTTATTGAGTGTTTCATTTTCTAGAGACTTCTCACTCTCTCTCCTTCGGGCATCCTGGTCTGACTTACTTCTGCCAGATGGGGCTGAGGTCCCAGTCTGTGATGATTCACTTCCTGTCCTTGACCTTTCCCGTTCCTGAGTTTCTTCACTTCGCCAGCTTGGGTGTCTCTCCCGAGGCCGTCGTTCTAGTTTTGGCTCATCCAGCTGACGCTGCAATTTCTCCTGCTCCTTCTGTAGCCGTTCCTCCACTTCTCTTTCTCTAGCCGCTGTGTCAACAGGCTTTGCCCCTCCAAAGATAGAAGCTGCTCGACTGGACTGGGAGGTGCTAGCAGAGGAATCATCTTCCTTAGGAGTACTCCGAGGCTTTAGGTTCAGTTTTGGTCTTTGGGGGGGTTTGGACCTCTGTCATCACGCCTGTAATCGTCCCGGGAGTAATCGTCTCTGGAGCCCCAGGGCCGATCGTCCCGTCTGTCATAGCGGTCTTCATAGCGGTCTCCTCCTCCTCTGTAGTCATCATCTCTACGGTACCCACTACCAAAGGCTCTTCTGCCACTGCCTATTCTGGAATAGTAGGCTCTATCATAGTCTCTGCTGCCTCGGTCATCATAGCGATCCCGGCCCCCATATCTATCCATATCCCGGTGTGGGCCATCCCGATACCCATCCCGATATCGGTCTGAATCATAACGATCTTGATACTTGTCTCCAAAGCTGTCATCACCTCTTCTAGGCGGGTAGTCATCAAAGCTGTCTGTGGCAGGACGGGCCCTCCAGTCTGTGTCTGTTTTGTCAGAATCTCGATTTCTATCTCGCCCAAAAGAACGATCATCTGGGCCAGGGATTTAGCTCAGTGGTTTTGCCGCCTGCTACGCAAGTGCAAAGACCCGAGTTCCATCCCCAGTACCAAAAAAAAAAAGACCGATCATCTCTGTCTTTATCCTGTGCTTGATCAGCAACATCTACTTGAATTCTCCTGTTACCTAAAGACTCTTCATTGAGACTGAGGGCACTGAGCAGGGAATCCAGGTCCTCAAACTCAGCATAACCAAAACCTTTCAACCTCTCTGGATTGCTAGGTTCACGTGGCAAGTGCACTGCACTGATATTTAATCCTCAAAAGAATTCCTTAATAGAGTCATCCATTACATCATAGGGGAGGTTTCCTAGGAAAGCAGTGTAGGGTGGAGATTTGGGTAAATGGCTCTGGTCGATATTGGGTTCCTGAGCAGCCCGTGGAGCAGTGGGAAGGAGGGATCAGTCAATCAGAGGTGCCCTATACACATCGTGGTCATTACTGTGCCAAGTGGTTGAAACATCTCCTTCCAGGTCATTTGTTTCATCAGCCCAGCTGACTGGTTTGGGGACATAGGTGGTTCCTCCACCAGTTCCTCCATCCTCAACCAGAAAGTCTGTTTGGGAGATAGTCTTCCCCTTCTTATTCTTCTTTTTTGCTGAGGTCGCTATGTTGGGAGAGGGAGAGAAAATGCAAAGGCTGTCACCCAATTTCTATGATTATATTCAGATAATTAACAGTAACTGCCTCAAACCCTGAGATCTGAGCAGCTCAATGTATACAACAGGAGTTAGTTTCTCACTCACAGTCCAAAGCAGGCCGGGGCAGCTGACCTTCATGGTTCTCCCACTGGCTGTTCTGGGGACTTGAGCTCTTCTCTCCTGTAGCCCTGCCTCATGGGACACATAACTTCCACAGGCACCAAGACAGGATATGGGAGATGGAGAAGGAAACATGCCTGTGAACTGTGTCATCACCCTGGAAGTGACACCCTTTATTGCCATTCACATTTCCTTGGCCAACACTAGTCACGTGGCTCCAACCCCCACAGAATATCAGAGGAAGCTAGGGAAGGAGGAAGAGTGTGAGGAGAGCGCCGTTTCTGGCAGGGTCTGGCACAGGCTTCCTCAGGCTAGAAATCCAATGCTTGTTTCCAGGCTGAGAATTCTCTTGTCTTTGGCCAGTGCTGGGAGGACACTGGGTACATGCCCTAGGATCCATGCAGCACTCTTTCTTTGGTTTTGAAAACATAACCCTAGGCCTAGTGCCATACACTGATCAGGTTTCATGCTATATTTAGGTCTCTTTTGTATTTTTTTTGGAGGGGGGATATTATAAGTATGTTTGGATTTGAGAAATTTAAGTCTGCTTAATGGTAATAGAAGTGGTGATACTATATTATCCTTGAAATATTGGTTCTCTACAAGATATTTGGCCGAAGAAAGGCCTCTACGGTTAAAGTTTTTAAAAACATTGAGGTTTTGTTTTTACAAGAAGAATACTTGTATTAGTCACTATCCTGTTGCTAAGACAAAATATTGGACACCTGCAACTTAAAGGACAAGAGGTTTGTTTTGGCTTATGATTTTCAGAGGATTCAGTCTATGGTTGGTTGGCTCCAAGGCAGAAATGGCATAGCAGAAAGGCATGGTGGAATAAAGCTGCTTACCCTCCTGGCAGAAAGACAGAGGAGGAAGGGAGAAGCTAGAGACAAGAATACAGTCTTCCAAGTCACAGCCTCAGTGACCCACCTTCAACCAGCCACCTCCTAAGAGCACATGAATTAGTCAACTCATTAGAGGATGAATCCATGGATGACTATAGTACCCTGAGATCAAATCACCCTTCACACATGCGAGACTTCTGGGAGACGTTTTATCTGTAATCTATAATACTATTTTATTTCTGATACTAGAATTTTGAGATAACTCATGTATAAAAATTATATATTCATATTAAAATTAGAAATATGAAAAAGTAGAAAATACATTAGTCATAGTTTCATTTTTCCAGTCCCTGCATGAAAAAAAGATTGAGTTTTTAAAAAATCAGCCTTTGGTACAGCAGAAAGCACTAAATATCTTTTTTGTTGTGTTGTTAACAACAACAGTTTAGTTTGATCTCTCTATCTATCTATCTATCTATCTATCTATCTGATTTAACCATTTTAGAGCAGTTTTAGGTGCACAGTAAAGCTGAGAGGCAGGTAAGATTTCCCATATATCCCTTGCCCACACATAATAGCCTCCCCTACTGGAGTGGTGCATCTGTTATCGTTGATGAATCTACATACATTATCACCCAGAGTTCA